>NW_028301604.1:49600000-50225000 GCF_987345545.1 Pholcus phalangioides | reverse complement strand
AATGTTAATACTATTTAAAACAAAAAAACCTGGTTTAAACCAAAAAAACCTGGTTTAAACCAAAAAACCCTGGTTTTTTGTTTTTTTTCGAAAAAACCGGTTTTTTTTACCAACCCTGGTACACACACACTTACACTTCCGGCACAACTCACTAGGTAGTAAATTGCCTCTGGCAATAGACCTGAGTTGTGCTCAGTTAAAAAAAAAAAAACTTGAATATTCATAAGTAGGCCTACTATTAAGTTTTTGAAAAAAGTTGGTACTTCCTGCTTCAGCTGTGCTTATATTTTTGAAAACATTATTTTGGTGGCTTGCTAAGCAAATGTTGGTTCAGCATCTACATTAATTTTGGTTTCATGAAATATATTTTGAAAAATTTAGTATAAAAATTACGACATTGTTTAGCATAAAAATCACTTTCAATTGAAAATTGTCGAACAAAACACAGTCGAACAAAATATTAGAGATAGACCGCATTTTCTCAGCCCAACATATCAAGGAAACAGATATTATTCTAGATTTTATGCAGAGGTAAACTCGGAAAGTAAAGTCATCTGGTCTCCGCTGAGACTTTAACCTAGGCCCTCTTGCATACTGTGGGCACACAAGCATACTACCATCTATCCCACTGGAGACACAACCCTGCCTTCCTTATTTCATGCACTTTTGCCCATGACGCAAGAGGGCTTAAGTCAGAGTCCCGGCAGAGACCAGATGACGTTTCTTTCTGAGATCACCATGGCATAATATCGGGAAAATATGTTTCCTTGATATGTTCCCTAGAAAAAGCTATCTATCTCTACCGTCCAACTTGGAGCCAATTTGCTGAAGGCTAAAAATGCCTCAACTTCAGCGCCTCATGCCACAGTGTCTTAAATAAGGAAAGCAGGGTCATATCTTTAGTGGTGTAGATGGTAGCCTGCTTACCCAGTATGCAAGAGGGTGTGGGTTCAAGTCTAGCTGAGAACAGATAACTTTCAGAGTTCACTTCGGCATAAAATCCAGAAAAATGTTTCCTTGAAGCAAAATATTGGTTTAAATTTCAACCTTGTGTAACAGAGAAGTTTTTATATGAATATGGGTACGAGTTAAACAAAGTTAAGCAGAATGTTATGCTTGTACATACATAGTTTATTATTGTCAATATTTTACAAGATATTTATCCAGTTTTATTTCACAAAACTGAATTTATTTTGAAGAGAACAGACAAATCCTGGGAGTGAGAAAGAAAGGAGGAGTTCAGTTTCATAAGCATTGGTTAATTCTGGTACAGTTGTCACAGTTAATGTAATTTTTATGGTACTCGTGTAATAGTGTTCATGTCTCTGAAATCTGAAAGCGACTTGACCGCAGCAAAAAAATTTGCTACCACAGGGAGTTCCCCCATCGAGGGGTTAGTGCACCAACCTCTCGATGTGTATAAAAAAACAAGCCTGGCGTTCGGAATCTGTAAGTTCCGGTCTAATTAGCCCTTGTGTACAGAAAACGACCGTGGTGGGAGAAAAATTATCGAATGATCCGAAATCGTTTTAATGTTACAGAATGTATTTATTCACCTCCCCATATATGGGGGTAAAGTTATTGAAAATATTGGTGGTTCTAAAGTATTTCAATAGATACCTATTAAATACCATCAGAAATTCAACAAATATTGATTGTGGAGTGGGGCATAGGCTTAAACTTATGTCCAGCCCTGTTGGCCTCAGTCCCACCCCAACATTTGCCACCATCTCCATAGTAATCTATGGAAATATATTAGGTTTGAGCCCTCCCAATAACTCTACGCCTATGGGTGGGAAAAGCTGAGCATTTTCTTGGCAAATTTATTTTTAATGTTTTGTAGGTTTTGTCTGCCGTGAAAGCTAGCTGAAATCAATCTTTAGCTGCCTCTTCCATGGCCTGGACAGAGAGAGCGAAATAACTGTGTTACCACTAAATACTGGTGGAAGGTATGCTGAAGAATGCTTTTTTTCATGTTTTGCCTTGCATGTAGGAGCTGTGACAATAGCTGCAGTTACAGGGTGTGCTTAAGTAGCCTCTAGCATCCAATGCTTATACAGTGTGTGTCTTCATATTCAAGAGTCTTGTGTAACTTATGTAATTTCATGGACTTATACTGGACTAGAAAAAAATAATGGAATTAAATTTTTCTGATAGATTCGTGATAATTTCATTCCTGTAACTATATCAACTCATATATTTGTGGTAAATAAGTTTTTTCTGACTTATATTTTTATTATTATTGTTAATTATTATTATCATTATTAATTATTATTATTATTATTAATTATTATTATTAATATTGAAGATTTTTTTTCTTCCATCTATGTTATTTCAGTTCTAATTTATATAATTGATAAACAATATCAAGCAAAATGAATGAAATTATTTTTTCTATAAAAAAAATGTTTTTTATGCTAATAAATATTTTATTATACAGTATTTTAAATATATTTTGTTTCTCTACCGTGTTTTAACCACCAAAAATATTCACTTATACAAAATGATGCTATTACAAAACAGTGACACAACTGTGAAATAGAAGTCTATTTGCCACTTTTATCTGGCAAACATAAAGTGTTAACACATTGCATACTTGGCGCACAGAAATAGAACATTACTTATACATCAAAGTTTTTCATCTGGCGTGTCCTGAGAGATTTGTTGGTGTGCTGTAAAAATGTGTAACAGCTAATTCAAATATTACAGAATAAGAAAAGCTGATAAATGAAAGAAGGTAGCTATTGAAATATTAGCTATAGATATAATATGTAATTTTTTTACCACTTGATGGAAGAATTTCCAAGCATTATAAGAGAAATAGGGGTAGAAATACTTCTCTCTGTTCTCATTATATTTATATGCAAATCAATCTCTTCTGCAACTAAAATTGATAAAAAAATAAATTTATTACAAATAGAAAATCTCACAGGAAAACTAAAGTATATTTCCTGCCCGAAATTCAACCAAGCAAAGCAGACATTTTAAAAATATATTAATTTAATTGGATTCAACGATAAATTAAATAAATAGCAGAATATGGATGAAAAGTTTGGTATATGAATTTTAATTATTTTTTTAACCAATTACAATAAATTGCTTTATTTCAAACATTTCTGTTGTGACTAAATCTTGAGGAAAAAAAATATTTTTGCATTTTATTTGAATTAAATTACGTTGCAGGATGGAGAAAGGACAGTTTTTTGAGATACAGTCGATGCTCGTTTTTAGAAATTGGACAGACTTGAAATTCATAAAAGTATTGTAAAATTGGAAGATCATAAATGGGAAAGACGTTCAAAGAAATGATATAATGTTCGGGATCATAGGAATATGTAGTTGGTAAAAACGCAATGGTTCACACGTCAACTGTAGAACCGCATCAGGTCTAGATATAATGTCAGATTCTCTCTACATCAAGCTATACAGGCTGTCCTAAATTGTTTCCACACCAGCTATCTCTGCAACCGTTGACTTTAGAAACCTACTGTCAATTACAATTTTTTTTTCAAATAATGTGCAGTTAGTCAAAATGTCTTAAATTTCCCAATACATAGAAAAATAAACTTTTTATGTAGACCCAGTGTGCTGCAAAATCCAATGAGAAAGATGTTTCCGTCTCTCCTTTTGCCAACAAAAAACATTTTATGTTTCTAAGTGCAAAATTCACTGAGATATTTGAAAATGAAGAGAAGTTAGGAAAACAGCTCTAAATGTGGGAAAAACCATTTCACTTGTATTTAACGCTGTTTTTTCCAAAATTTCCTCCGTTTTTCGAATTTGAATATCTCAATGAATTGCACTTAGGCTGAGATTACACTATAAAAGTTTGATAAAAGACCTTTCATAAAACTTGAAAAATTCAACCAATAAGCGAATCGGTTACATTCAAGTAAACGCAACCGGTGATCTTATTGGTTGAATTTTTATTTTATCAAAGAGCTTTTACAAAACTTTTATAGTGTAATCCCCACCTAAGGCTGGAATTACACTACAGAAGTTTGATAAAAGATATTTTATAAAACTTAAAAATACAACCAATAAGACTATTGGTTGCATTTTCAAGTTGTGTAATTCAATATTGTAATCCTGGCCTTAGAAAGATGGATTTTTTTTTTTGAAATCAAGAGAGAACGGGCAACAAAATCCTAATTAAGTTTTGGGCACACGGGGGACTGTATAAAAGTTAATTTTTGTATGTATACGGCACGCAATTGCAAGTAACCACACAAAAATTGTAATGGAAAGCAGGGGCAGCTTGAGCTTACTTGCCGCCCGGGTGTGAAGCCTCATGTGCCGCCCCTAATGGTGACCCTGCCAGCAGGCTGATAGGGCTTCGGTGAAGGGGGCCTGGAGACAGGGTTGGTAAAAAAACCAAAAAAACCGTGTTTTTTTGGTTTAAACCAGGTTTTTTTGGTTTAAACCGGTTTTTTTGTTTTAAATAGTATTAACATTAAAAACAATAAAATTTCTGAAAAATCATTCAAACTTCCAATAATTAACTAAAATAAAATGGTTATTAATTTTAATTAACACTATTCCCATGCTAATTAATCAATAAATATTTATTACATTTTAACAAAATCCAACTTTTGCAATTTAATTATTTTTTGCTTAACTCAATGGATTACTGTGTGTTTGAAAATTCTTTTAATGTTATTATTAATCATATAATATATAAAGGTTTTTCTCCATTTACTTTCAGTATACGTAATTAGGAAGCTATTTTGCAAAAGTAATAAAAATTAGGTGAATATAATGTATTTAATGAAGCATAAATAATGCAGATTAATTAGCAATGATTTACGATATACAGGGTGATTATAACTAAGGTTCTGATTTCAAAACACTGTAAAAAAAGAGCGATTGTCAGAATGACTTGAAAATTGACATGAATATTCCTGAAAAAATTCAATTTTATTTGATAAAGGGGAAAAAATACTTAAAAATGTAAAATTAATGACATCATCCAAAATGTGAGAAATTTGCTCGCAGAATGGAAATGATAGCCAGTCATGGTAAAATTATAACTTAATTATAGCATTGCACGAGTCCATAATTCACGGAAACATCACAAAAAAAATGAAGTAATTGAACAAATAACTACAACTTACTCAAAAAATGTTAAATACACTCATTGCCATAAAAATTTGCGCACCCAGAAGAAGTCGTCAAAATGAAACTAAATTTTACACATGTAAGTACTATGTTGATATAAGTAAGTGATTAGAAAATCCAAGAAAAAGGATCATTTATTGCAGAAAAAAGTACAGATGAACAGAAGTTTTAGTACTCTGTTGGACCCCCTCTAGCGCGAATGCTCGATGCGATACGAGCGGGCATTGAGGCATACAAGTTCTGTATGATGTCCTGAGACATCTCGTTCCACAGTTGCTGTAAACGCGCCTCTAGATCGACCAACCTCGTAGGGTGTCCAACTTGCCGTCCCAAATGATCCCAGATATGCTCGATTGGTGACAAATCTAGGGATAGAACAGGCCAGGGAAGGGTGGTAATGTGGCAGAGGCAGTCTTGTGACATCCTTGCTGTGTGTGGCCTAGCATTGTCTTGTTGAAAAATGGCTCCTGGGAGCCCTGCCATGAGTGGCAACACATGTGGCTGAAGGATGTTATGGATGTACCGCTGGGCTGTCATTGTGCCATGGATCAATATTAGCGGTGACCGTGTATCGTAAGCAATGGCACCCCATACCATGACACCAGCTGTGGGAGCGGTGTGTCGCTGTAAAGCGAAGGCAGGATTGAAGCGTTCACCACAGGGCCTCCACACACGAACACGATTGTCATCACTGCTCAAGTTGAATCTCGATTCGTCGCTGAAGATGACCTGGTTCCATTCCGTTGCAGTCCAATCCCGTCGTGCTCGACACCACTCCAAACGGAGGCGTTGGTGGGTGGGTGTCATTGGCAGCACACGTAATGGGCGCCTCGATACCAGATGTCCTTCAGCCAGGCGCCTTGCGATGGTTCGGGAAGACACAGGGGCCCGTAGTGAAGCTGCTGCCTGTGTCTGGATAGCGGCCAATGAGGCAGTTGGCTCTACGCGTGCGTTTCGGATGATGTGACGGTCTTCTCGACGACTGGTCTGTCGAGGGCGTCCTGAACCTGGTCGTCGTGTAAATGACGTCTCTTCTGTCCACTGGTCCCAACACCTCCTCACAGTAAAATCAGAACGGCCTAGTTGACGAGCTACTTGCCGAGCTGACCACCCAGCTTCCATCATCCCGATGATTCTTCCCCTATCGAACTCTGACAACTGCTCATATGGTCTTCGATGGCGGCATAACGGCATGTCTACCTCAGCATTTCCTTTGCAAATGACTAAATACACTCCAGCAAGCTCTGCTTACCTGTTTTATACTCCAAGGAGAACGAAGTTCAAAGCCCTCTAGTGGCATTACGCAATGCGCAATCACGCTGCATTTCTAATCATTTGCATATCTGCCCGACATGTACCTTCAGGCCAACTTTCGTTTTGATCCCACAATTATTTCTTGGTTCACAAATTTTTATGGCAATGCGTGTATGTTGTCCACCGCGTGTTCTGGCTATGAGGCTGAAAGCACAAAAATTCTTGTTCAACAGCAGAATTGGAGTATGCCATGGTCATAATGTGGATGTGCTTGCAATTCAGCTTTATTAAACCAAACGCTCCCCCGTTCATATTCCTGAGGAATGAGGAACTTCTAACATATAGGGAATGTGCTGGAGATTACAATTCACCAAAGTTTGCAATCTGACCACTGTTTATAACATTTTGAGGTACCCCCACAGCCAGAAGTTGCAAGGGTTAAGGTGCATCCTGTCAAAATGTGTCTTCAGCAGCTGCTTTGCTGGTATTGCAATGTGCATCTTGATAGAAGTTCTATCCACACACTGTTGCTGTGGAAGTGCCGAAATGATGTGGTTGCACAAAATAGATTATACTGCTGGCCAAGTACAGCATCATCTACTTGCACATTTTTCACTACTTGCACTTTTTTTTCTTTTGCGAAAGAAACGTCCATTGCTTCAGGAATATCCATGCAAATTTTCAGGTCATTCCAATCAGTACTTATTGTATAGTTTTGGAATCAAAACTTAAATTATAATCACCCTGTATATAGCTGATTATTTTTTATAAATCTGTTACTACTATACAGTAGAACCTTGATTAACTGGGCTTAACAGTGTGTGTGTGAAAGTATAAAAAAAAACAACTATTGAATATTAAGACTGGGAGATATACAGTAGGAGATGTGCTACTTCTTATGGGAATGAAAATGTATGTGAGGTAATGTAACAACTAGTACACTAGTCTTTGTCCTTTAAGGACAGCTGGTGTCTTTATTGGATTATAGGACCACCTGCCCCTAGCATGATGGTGTCACTACTGTAGCTGCTTCTTTGTGAAGGGAAAAAGAAACCATGTGAAATAATACACCACTACATTTAGATGTGTGATGCAATCCTTATTCATGAATTTGCTAAAGATAGAGCATCAGAATGTAGCCAAAGGTTAGAAAATGTTGTAAGAATGAGAAGTTTTGGCTTTTATATATAACTTTAAATGACTAAGATACTTCACATAAAAAATATATATATATTCTGGCCACTTTTATAAGACTTTTTGAAAAAAACCACTTATAAAATCTTATGTCATTTAAAGATATACCGTCAGAATGTACCCCAAGGATATAAAATGAGGTAAAAATGAAACATTTTGGCTAATAATGAACAAATATGATATTTTTCAGGGAAAAAAATGATATTTAGGCCACTTTTATCTGATTTTTTGAAAAAACCACTTGGTTAAAACCAAGGTTTAAACCAAACAACCCTGCCTGGAGATAAACCTAATTTTTTTTTTCCCAGAAGAAAGCCGCACACCATTGTTTGCCATGCAAAATGTGCATGCCCATATGTTCCGCTTTTGAAGTGGAATTTGTTTTGTGTTCCAGAATTATTTTACCATTCTTAATAATGTCAGATAACTTAATCCCTGAAAAAGCACTTATTTTTGTGAGTGTCATCACTTATCCTGTAAAGATGATATTTAACAGGGTAAGTTTTATTAAAATTTTTTTTTCTAAAAGGTGTTTCTGGTACTCCAGAGGCCGGGCAAGTGAAAAGCCTTTCTTTCTTTCAAACCAAGCACAACTCAGTAGTTTCAAAAACATTGTTTTGTTGTCTTTAATTAGAACTGAAATGACCTACTAAATAATATATATGAAAAATATTTATTATTATCATTACATTTACACTTTTATTTCAATTTATTACAATTTGCTTCTCATTCTACTTTTGTCGGATATAAAGGGTTCACCCATTTTCGACTGATGTTGAATGTTTGAACTAATCATTTGGGCAATGCTTTGTTTGAAATTATTTTTTTTTGATTAATTTTTCACAAAGAAAACATCAACTAAGAGCTCGCTGTGTATATCTCTCAATGTTTTATAGGCATTCGAGGTGATAGCTTTTTGGGTCATTTTTATCTTAGGCCTTTTTATTTAATTTTATCTTTTGATAACAAAACCCACAGAGTTTCGAAACTACCATAACGCTTTATCTCATCATTTGATTTTAATTTGTCAAGAAATAAGTTGATTTCACTGTTTTTTTCATTCGGGTATTGTTACCACTTCTGCTAAGTATGGAATGGACAAATATCATAACATGGGAAAAAATTTGTTTAGTCATTAGGTCTTTTACTTTTTTCATTTTGCATATCTTCAACCTAAGGTTGAACCAGAATAATTTTTTCTCTAAAAGTTATCATTATCAATCTACAAGACTATGCAGGTGGTCAGAAAGCTCCCTTATTGATAGGAATTTCTAAACTCGGTTCACAATGTCCTAATCAGGTCATAATAGCCGTTATGATCCATGTATGTATAGTACTTTATTTACAATGGGTTTTCCTCTAGCAAAGTCATATGTAAGGTTAAAAAAAATCCCTTTCTTCAGTTCATGATCAATTTCTTTCAACTGTCTACAGTCACAGTTCCTTGATTGAAAACTTTCTTAAGAAAATCTATAGAACATACTATAAATTATAAAAAGTACTGTAATTCGTAATACACATTAGACAGTTCCATTCTAACTCCTCACAATATCTGAATAAAAAAAGATTTTAGTTCAATGGGAAAAAACCTGGTTTAGACCAGTTGAAAAAAAAAATGCATGATTTAACATTTTGAAACTTGATATATGGGAAAGAAAAATGAAGTTGTCCTGTTTCCATACATCTTATTCAATCAAACAGGATAGTCTGCATAAAGGCAAAAGTCACCATATCCAAAATTGTTTTTTTTTTTTTTTGATTATCTCAGCATATTCTACAATTAATGCTCGAAAGTCTGGTAAAGCTCGTTAATGAAATTAAATTTCTGTTGCTAAGAAACAGAGGTGTCTATATTTCACTGAGTCCATAAGTTCACTAAGTGTAGTCACTTTTATTTTAAAGCCGAAATCACTAAGTGATTTTTAGCAGATTTCCTTGGCATTCAAGCAAAAGTCACCAAGTGCACCAAAAACTTTTTGATAGACTGCTGTGATTGATTAGAAAAATCTCCAATTACTTATTTCATGATACGAACAGTTATGTACCATGATCCAGTTATCTACTGTAAGAGTCAGAAATCTTTTTAAATAATTTTTAATATTTTCATAATGTCAATGTATTAGGCTACAATATAAGTTATAATTAATAATATATTTTTCTGTGCTCACATTGTGAATGTTTAACTTGTATCTTTAATATAAAAAAAATCAAATTGGGCCTATATACAAATGAGTTCAATTAAATAACTACACCGCTCAATAAAAGAAAAAAGAAAATTTCAAGTTGCCAAGGAAATTTTAACAGCTTTGGCACTAGTGTTAGTTTTGTCAAATTGGTTCTAGTTTTTGAGAGACAATGCATACTCTCAACATTTCAATTTAGTCTGCAGCCACTAATTTTTGTGTGGAATTTTAGTGTGAGGTATTTCAACATTTTTTATTTTCTTATTTTATTCACTATATTATTACATTTATATCATCATCGGTGGTGCATGTGTATTGATCTGAAGTTAATATAATTGATTTACATTTCCCCACTCTCTTCCAATGTAATTTTTATATGCTGCTATGCTGCTTAGGTACTACTTCAATCGTGTCCAACATGGTAAACTCTTGAAGCATTTACACAAGATTGGAATTGGGGGCAACTTGCTGAATTGGATAGAATCATGGTTAAGAGATAGGTCGCAACGAGTTATGGTGAACAGGGAATTCTCTGGTTGGACATACATCACAAGTGGAGTTCCTCAAGGAAGTGTCCTTGACCCCATACTTTTTCACTTTTTATCGATAAACTCGATCAGAGTATCGATGGGATTACTAGCAAATTCGCAGATGATGTGAAGCTGATGGAGGTAATCGAGAATCAAAACGATAGGGAGTTGCTCCAGACCAACTTAAACAGGATTGCAGCATGGGCAAATGAATGGGGCATGACGTTTAGTGTTGATAAGTGCATGGTCGCTCATTTTGGTTCGAACAACCCACAGTTCTCTTACGAGTTGAATGGTGTCACTATCCCGGATGCAACTAGGGTCACCAATTTGGGAATTCTCATTGACGAGCGGCTTAGGTTTACTGAACATTGTTCAGCGGTGGTCAAAAAAGTGAATAGAATGCTTGGCTTCAAAAAGCTCATTTCAAAAAGGTCTCTTCTCGTTCTCCTAAAGTCATTCTTCCACTTTTTCGAGGCTTAGTTCATCCTGGACTGGAGTATGCTGTAAGGTTTTGGAGACCATACCTACAGAGGGACATAGACTTGGTTGAAGGGGGTGCAGAGAAGAGCTACGCGTGTCCTTATTGGCACACAGGGCTTGAGTTATGAAGAGAGACTTCATTTTTTGAGTATGTTTACATGGGATGAACGCAGGTGTCGAGGAGATATGATCGAAGTGTTCAAAATTTTCAATCTGATGGACCATGAACTTTTAGTACATCGCCAATCGACTGCTTGTACAAAGGGACACTAGTATCGATTGGTGAAAGACAATGCAAGGCTATGGTGTCGCAGGGAAGTTTTCTCTAATAGGGTTGTTAATAAATGGAATAGCTTACCCCCTCCGGGGTGTGTAAACCGGTGGAGTAAATCGAGAAGCTATCCATACTTAGAATTAGACAACCATAAGTATTCTTTATGGGCATTGTATAATATTTTTATCATGTGTATATATTGTTTGCAATTTTTGTTAATTGCATTTTTTATTATGTTGCTATATTTTTGAAATATATGACATCCATATTTTCATGGGCATCTTTTTCTCAGCCACCTCATTGGGCATTTTGCCTGTTGTGGCGTTGTATTTGTATTTTTATTATTTTTTTTGTAAAGTTTAATTTCTACTTTTTCTCAAAAAATAGAGTCAAGATTTATCGCCCCAAAATCACTGAAATATCTTTGGCAATAAAATCAATGTTGAGTAGTGTTATTATTGATTCAAAATAATTGAAGAATCAGTTTACATTTTGGCAACCAGTCATAAAAAACTTTTTGACAGACTACTGCAATCTATTAGAACTGCCAATTAATTATTTCATGATAAAAACCAGATACCCAAACATCAGTAAATCTACTGTAGAAACTAGAAATCTATAAAATATTTTTTACCATTTTCCATAATAATTTTTTCATATAATTCATTCATTGGGATGGGATTCACCAAAATTGGTAGGGTTTCTGGGAGGTTTACGATAGGCTTAGGTCAGGTTTTTTTACTCCCAGACCACATAGATAGGAATGGGGGTTAGTTAATGACGATAGTAATAGTATTAACAGGGAATTACCCATCTCTGACTTGGATGACTTCTCAATTGACACTAAATCATGGGACAAATTAAAATGTGTTCTAATAAATGCCAGGAGCTTGGATAATAAGAAAGATTTTTTAGAAACTATGATAGCTGTGGAGGGCCTGGATCTTATAGCCATTGCAGAATCTTGAGCAAATAATGGGAAAGAATCATTTTTACACATCTCAGGATATGATCCTTTAAGAAATAGATGTGATGGAAAGGTGGTGGAGTGTTCATATACATGAAATCATGTTTGAAGGCTAGAGAATGTAACGTGCAGAGAAGGGATATTGAAACTATATGGGTTCAGTTTGAAAACAAAAGCAGGGCTCCCACTCAAAAAATTAGAAAAAGTAACAAAAAGCAGGACTAAAAAGTAGGACAGGGAGGGTCCTACCCCCCAGACAACATAATAATGGCATAGTAAAAAAAAATTTCTATAACTTTTTTTCATACCACTATTTCAGTATCCTGTAGGACTAACTTGAGCCAAAGCAAAATAACTGAAATGACAGTTATAAAAACAATTTTTGGCCAAAACTGGGTACTAGCAACCACAGATAATTCTTTTGTTTCTCCTCGCAATATAAATTACATTCTTTTTTGGAGTCTTCCACATCCAGCCTATCAACTCTCTTTGACAATGCATAGCAAATTATGAAGACATGTAAGTTGTTTAAGAATGATGCTCTTTCAAGACCACTTCCAAAAGCACAGCGCAAAATGCATAAATTACAAAGTCCAATATAAAAAAAACCAAGGTGAACCAGATGATTTTACTATGTTGTCCATCCTTTTCCTAAAGAGAATTGTTTAATTTTACTGTTCAATGCTAGTGTAATCGTTTTCGACAAATAAAGCACTTTCATTTCTAGCTCTTTGCTGCTGAGCATATCAAATATTGTTTATGCTTCTGCATACCCTAAAAATATAGAAGACAATTGAATGCTACAAACCTAGAATAGGCTTATGTATCCAACTGCTTTGTTATGCAAACAGTTGTTTCACCTATACACAAAATGTGCACCATAATTTTTAATGATGAATGCTAGTCAATGTCCAAGACTTTTATAAAATAGTAAATCAAAATTATTTTTCCCACCCAGACAGAAGTTTCTAATCACTACTCTACTTGTTGATCCCTCAAACTAAGTAAAAGAAAAATTAAAAACCAAATGGTCCCCCCCACCAAATAACCTTAAAAACAACACAATTTCTGCTTTAGTAGAATCATTAATTACAATCTAGAACATTTGTAATATTTGGCAAGATATATCAGTGATTCCCTCCTCAATTAAAATCAATTACACAAATTTTGTTGATAGGATTTGGTAAAAAAATACAAAAAGTAAGACAAATACTAGAAAGTAGGACAAGTGAGATCCCTGCAAAACACATCAAGCTTATTGTAGGCGGTTTGTTATAACCCACCAAATAGGGATAAAAATTTCACGATCAAATTCCCTACATGTGCAAGAAGGGTTGTAATACTAGGGGATTTCAATTACCTGGGTATAGATTGGGAGAACCTTTCAGCTAGAGATCAATATGAAAGAGACTTCACCTTTTTTTCAAATTTTTTTAGGTTTTATACTCCCAGACCACGCATGTCGAGAATGCGGGTTAGTTAATGATAATCACAACAGTACTGACGGGGAATTACTCACCTCTGATTTGGATGGCTTCTTGACTAACACTAAATCACAGGGCAAATTAAAATGTGTGCTAATAAATGCCAGAAACTTGAGTAATAAGAAAGATTTTTTAAAAACTATGGTAACTGTGTTCTTATAGCCATTACAGAATCTTGGGCAAACAATGGAGATTAATCTTTCTTACACATCTCAGGATACGATACTTTTTTAAGAAACAGATCAAATAGGAAAGGGGGTGGAGTGTTGATATACGTGAAATCATGTTTGAAGGCTAGAGAATGTAACGTGCAGAGAAGTGATACTGAAACTATTAGGGTTTGTTACAATCCACCGAATAGGGATCCAAACTACATCGCCAAATTTCACGATGAAATTTCTTACATGTGTAAGCATGAGAGGGTTGCCATACTAGGGGATTTCAATTACCTGGGTATAGATTGGGAGAACCTTTCATCTAGAGATCAGTATGAAAAAGACTAAGTTGGTGCTCAATAATTTTTTGTATCGGCAAGAATCAGAAGCCACTAGGAATACTGCTATTTTGAATTTAGTTCTCACTAGTTCCAAGGGTTTCGTTGAATATGTTTCATTTGATCATTTTTTTGTCGCACCACGGTCATTTTCTGCACACGAGGGCTAATTAGACCGGGACCTACAATTTATTGCCGATTCCGAACGGCAGGATTGTTTTTTTTTTTTATACACATCGAGAGGTTGGTGCGCTAACCCCTCGATGGGGGGAACTCCCTGCGGTAGCAATTTTTTGCTGCGGTCAAGTCGCCGTTTTTTGTTGTACCCCTGCGTCAGGAAAGTTTCCTGACAAGGACGAACCGGGTATCGAACTCACGACACCTCTAAACATCCTTCGGTACTTTAGGCGAGTATTTTATCAACCGGGCTACCGCGCCCCTTGGATATGTTTCAGTGGGGAACGAGTTTTCTTCTAGTGTCATTAGTTTTCTCTAACTTTTCTTCCGGTAAGGTTGATAACAAAAGAATGGTTTCTTGCTTTCAGAGAACCAACTTTCATCTTTTAAAAGAAAGGATAGCTGGAATTTTCAAACACCAGTTGGAATCAGTCGCTGTTTTAAGTCAATGCGAAGAATTTAGTACGAAACTGTACTTTATTTTGCAAGATGTCATACCCTTTGTTCGTAAAAAGCGTGTTTGTACCATAGTGGCATGGGCAGTGGCGGATCATGATTTTGGGAGGCCCCAGGCGCAACCTGATCTGGAGGCCCCCCTATCAGGGGCGGAATAAAATTAGGGGCTGTCACCCCCCTCCCCCCCCCCGAGAGCAGAAAAATTAAATGGAAAAAAAAATGTTTTCTACGTTTTTGACTGAATAACAAACCAAGAAAATAAATTTGCTTAAAAAAGGGAGAAAATTCAGAATTTTTTCCAAAAAAAATCAGAACCGTCCTGAAAAATTGAACACATGGTCACAACCACCGCCCCCACCCACAAATTTGCCTTTATCCACCACTGCACCCTTTTAGCCCTAATAAGAACGAGATGGTTCACTAAAATGAACAGTATTATGAAAATCATAACTTTTTTTTTATTTTTGCATCACCAAAACCATAAACACAAAAATAAGATAAGGAAATATAATGATATTCTCTGGTACTAGATGAAAAATAATCATACTCCCATTAAAAAAAAAAATCACAGTAAAATTCTGCATCATATTTTTAGTAATCTAAGATGTCCGTCCTGGTGCCTTCAGCCACACGGCAAAAATGGAGATCCGTCATAGTTTTAGTAATTTAATATTACTGATTAATAAAGATTTGATATCTCAAATATAATATATTTGATTTGATATAAAGATACTGATAATATTTAATAGAAAAACATTTCTTCAATAGAGGGAAGAAATTATATCAGAGTAAATATAAGAATTATATTTTTAATGAAAGAAATTATTTCAGAATGAATTAAAATTATTGTCAATGAAAGAAATTATTTTAAAAATTTTTTTTAGAAATTATTATTTTTTATTTGTTTATTCTATTTTATTTTTACTATTATTATATTAATTATTATTATTTTCTCTTTCAGCCACCTCGTTGGGCACTCTGCCTGTTGTGGCCTTTGCCTTTGTATTATTTGTATTCAGAGTGAATAAAAATCTTCTATATTATGCCCCCCCCCCGTTTC
This sequence comes from Pholcus phalangioides, assembly GCF_987345545.1. Classification (NCBI taxonomy): domain Eukaryota; kingdom Metazoa; phylum Arthropoda; class Arachnida; order Araneae; family Pholcidae; genus Pholcus; species Pholcus phalangioides. Next base: position 50,209,327 of record NW_028301604.1, on the reverse strand, counting down.
GTTTAATAACGAAAAATGCCACAGTATAACATTGTGGTCCGCGTACTTTATAAAATGTTTCAATATGGCCTGCTATGCCTCAAAGGTTGAAGACCACTGCAGTAGACTCTCGCTAATCCGGTACGTATTAGACCACGGTGTGCCAGATTTTACCGAAATTGCTGGATATACTTTGAAGAAACCCATTGAAATAATATATGAAATTTCGTGCAAAGACATAGTCAGGACTTGATCAGCAATTAAGAAATATTAGAACGTGTTAGGGGTTAGGGCATCAGGAGAAAAGTGACACCACACCACCTAAATATCCTGGACTACTGGACGTGCTGGATTAGAGCACGACCGAATTCTCGAGAGACTACTGTAGTTGAATTGAAATGCTCAAATAAAAATTTATATATTTTTAGTTTTGCTTACCGTTATTTTTGGAGATTGTGCAATCTAAATCCTAAAGGAAATCTTGAGGATCGGCATGAAAATTTTTTTCATTACGATAACACACATTACAATTACATTAACAATAAACACTTTTCGGTCTGACACAAAGATGTTGTCTACCCAAGCCTCCTTGACCAATCCAAAAATGTAGCTCTTTTTTTTAGAAAGAAGGAAAAGAAACCCCCTTGATTTTTTTCAGCCGGGGAGGGAGTGTTAAAAGAGAAACAGAAAAATCACGTGATTCAGAATGCATGTCATTCAGCATTCATTTCAAACCCCACTTTTTTTTTGTCATATGGTCGTATGGTTCCAGTTATAGATTGCAAATGTATATGTTGTTTGAACCAGCTTATAGTATTTCATTCAAACAAGTGGGAGACAAAATCACAATAAGAGCTCTACTACATTCATTTTAATTAGTACGAGTGTCTCTTCCTGTCGATGTCGCCGCTTGCCGATAGCCATCTTGCCATCCATTATACTGTATACAAAAGCTTACACCAAAGCTGTCGTATTATCGGCGCCCATAAAAGCATTTAATACTGTGGAATGAGACATCTGTTTATGCCTTCACTCCAATTTTCATTTCGGACAGACATTAGGACCTGCTGTTCTCACCCCTCCTCCTGCTTGTGCCCTTAGGGAAATACTGTTTGAAAATAACCCTCCCTGAATGATCGCTTTACAATGTCTCTTCTTTCTTTGTCGGGGAAGAACTGGCCCTTGAGAGCTGCGTCTTGTAAATTGTTCTTTTCTTTCAGTTCCCGTTTTTCTTCCATAACTCTAAAAAAAAGGGAGAGCAGATACTGTACTTAGTTCAAGAGCTTTGTTGATACGCATGTAAATTCATATGTAGGATGAAGCACACAACTATTTGGAGGCCCCCCCGCTCTGCTGAGGCCCCAGGCGCGCGCCTCATGCGCCTGTGCGGTAATCCGCCACTGGGCATGGGGGTGACCAAGTCTGCAACAAAATTCCAGTGGAAGTCTTAAAACTTCTAAAAACTGTATGTGCAAGCAAAGCACCAAGAGATATCTATATTAAGCTGTGTCCTCACTAGTGCGTCTTCTTTCAACAGCTTTCAACTTTCAATCTCGTTCTTTTTTTCTTTACTGCTTAACTATATCGCATTCCTCAAGTGGCATGCCTTTTTTCTGTCTACACCTATACGGCTAAACCTTTCAATTCAGATGCCAATGCAACTGTCACAGTGGATGCAATTTCCACATTTTAATGTGAAAATATGTGAGGGAAAATTGCTCTGTAAAAGGCGGAATATATAGATGAAATTATTCAAAATTGCTCAACTTCGGAATAAATTAAAATTTAAATCAAGTCGTTCGGTCAACTTCACCCAAATATAGTCGAGTCAAAGAAATTAAGAAAACTGTATACTTCTATTTTGGTAAGTCATAATCTCATACGTATTTAAATAATTTTATTCGTTCGAAATTATAGTCAGCCTGAGATGCCATTGACGCGTTCTAATGCGTCAAATACCCAGAATTTCAGAAAAGGACGCGTAAAAATTTTGTTCACGCGTATTCCAGAACTCGTTTTTTTCTAGTGCTAAGAAGAAAAAAGTAGAGAGAAAAACCTCCCCAACTTTTTTTTCTTTTTACTGTGTATCATGAGAACGTGACCTTGAAAAACTGGTTTTACTATTTTGTACACTACTATATACACGCGGGTTGTTGAAGAATAAGATGAGGGATATCTCTGGTTACTTCCGTGAATGAGTGGCCATGTACAGTAGAGAGAAAAACTTTTTTCCCCTTTTCACTGTGTATCGTAATCGCGCGACCTTGAAAAACTGGTTTTACTACTTTGTACACTGCATTGTATTGATATACACGCGGGTTGTTGAAGAATAAAGCTGGGTTTTCTTAGGAGCAGGTTTCCTGTGCTGCGCGCAACGTAATTCGCCCAGCGCGACACGCCGTCCACTCACCGATAAGAAAAGCAGCATGACTGTTTTCCTACATCGCGCAATAAGCCTCACGACAGCGCTTTACGTCGGCTTGATTGGCCCCCTGCTTCTGGAGGAGTCAAATACGTCGTGCGCCGCACATTTTGCAGATGTTCTCTTCACTCTCTCTCTCTCTCTCATGTTTTCTTTTGCTACCCTTCAAACCGGAGCATGCAGACAACAGAGTAGCTGATGCCAAGGCCTTGTACTATATTATAGCCGCCCTGATCTGATGTGGGACACACACAGAACACAAACGTGTAGCATAATTATGTAACACGTTTCTGCCAGCGCAAAGTTCACGCTGTACAAAAAACTTACTCCTAGGAAACTTTGGAAACTAGGAAACTTACTCCCCTTTGCCGCTGTGGTGGTCGAGTGGTTATAGTGCCGGACTCGTGATGCGAGGATCCGGGTTCGAACCCCACAGTGGTGGTCGGCTGAAGTTGGTTTTCTGTGGTTCCCAACTTCAAGGCGCAAATGCGAGCCGATCTCCCCGTTAAAAAGTCTCGCCACAGAGAGCAACAGTCCTACAACGGTAAATCATTCAACCATAACACTTCACTCATAGTTAGTAAAACTGGGGGCAGATGACAGCACTACACATAACAAGCATTACACAGAAACAAACTTTACGTCAGGTTGCACTACACGTACACGCACATTCCCGCATATACCGATTCGTTGGGGGGTTCCGCGGGGGGGGGGGGTGCATGTGTGGTGTAGCAGTAGTAGGTAGGGGCTAGGGGATCCATGATGTTCTTAAGTCAGCCGCCTCGTTGGGCAATTTGCCTGTTGTGGCGTTGTATTTGTATATAAAATCCGGCTTAAAATGAGGGATATCTAGTTGCTTCCCTGAGTGAAAGGCAGTGTACAGAAGATTCAAATTTTGGATTTTTATTACCCTGCAGATTTTCTCCCTTCTGGTTATATACAGGAAATTATGGTACTTTCGCAGCTATCGCCCAGCATTCAAAGACAGCATCTCTACGGCGTAAATTCGTCTTGTTCCTACAATATTGCAAATGCGAATTTTTTTTAAAATCGTAAAGGATCGAAATGCCCGTTCAAATTGTAAAACAGATCAGAATGGTGAACCATCGGGGAAGGAAAATAAATTCATTTTGCCAGGAAAACCAAGTGTCTGAGAGAGAATCTAATTTGCTTTAAATTTGATCAGAAGATATTGAAAATGCTAAGATATTTTTAACGAAATGTAAAATCAATCGGAAGGGAATTTATACATTGGTTAATAGTAAATATATAAATGTGTGCCTTCAACTGTTAAAGTGGATCCTGCTTATAACGTTTTTCAAAAACCGTCATAGGAAACGTTATAAATAGGAAAACACTTTAAACGGGAAATCTCAATGAGAATTACTTATTGCTAGGACCACGAAAATAAGTTCATACATTCTAAATGGGAGAAACATCATAAGCGGAATCAACTGTATCTTTGTTTTAGATTTATATTACATGTGCGGAATTCCATGCATTAAATTCTCAGTGCTAATGAGCTTCTTTGCAAGTTTTTCCTACTAGTAGACAGTGAAAGTAAATGAACATTTGGATAGAACATGTTTTTAGAAATGTACTTGATTCACAGATACCTTCTTATCTCACCCAGAACATGACCCACTGTTCAGTCTCAACAAAGAAATATAAGCAGGTGATCAAAAACCTGGGGCATACTGGAAGAAAATTCATAGAGATATCAGTGAATTATGGGGGGGGGGGTGGCATAATTTTTTTTGAGAGGGACCCACTTTCACTCAAAAGAACCCAGATTTTTCGAATAACCTGGGTCCCGGGACCCAGATTTAAGAGTAGTAAATTAAGAGTCCAGTGGCATTTCTGTCAACGCAGCATTATTTTTCTCAAGTGTTTATTCATACACCAAAGCACTAAAGTCGTGGTAATAGAAGTGAAAAACTTTTCATTTGAACTTTGAACATTTTTCATAATAATAAAAAGTAGCAGTGGTGACCCGTGGCTTCCCTCCAAGATGATCAAAGATTTAAAATATTTTTGCACACAAATCAGAATATCAAAAGAAAATTATTTTATATGTTGTTTCAATCAATTTTTAAACTTGAAATACCGTACTTTCGACAGTCAGTAACAGAAAATTTCTCTGGAAGAGAATTTCTTGTGCGCTCATCCCTAAACTTGGTGTGCCACTTGAAAGGTTGGTCCTGCGTACGCTTCTGGTTGCAGCTCTAATAATGTTCATGAAAATATAATCTGCATAAAACTGTACAGTTTTTGAGAAAATAGCAAAGATTATTAGTGCGCTGAAGGGCACAGCCTGTTCCTCATAAATTCGGGTGAAAACATGAATTTTTCCGACCCCCCCCCTTTATATAACGTTCTTTAAGGCAACTTTTTTCTAGTCGCAAGCACAATGCTTGTTCCCATCATCAAAAAGGGTGCACCCTTATCAAGTTTTGGCATACGATTGCTTGAAATCAGGATGATTTTAATCGTTGAACACAATTTGTACAAAGTGTTCAAATTGGGACGTTAATCAAGTACTCGCAAACATGAAATCGGACATGAGCATCAAGCACTCTGGTGCACAACAGTGCCCGTGAGCAGCAGGTTGAATATGTCTGCTACAGAGTATAATTATGTAAAAGTTTACATAATTACTCTTAAATTAAATTCCACGTTTGGAAATATTCTACGGAAAGGAAGGTTAAAAAAATAAAGGAAAGGAAATCCAATTTGTGGGCCCCCCCTAAAATTGCAAGGGCAAAGGGCACATGCCTCATTTGCCCATGCAAGAAACGGGCACTGGTAAAGGGGTCTTGCATCCAGTAAGGGTGATCCTCCAACAGCTGACTAAGTATTATTCGTGTGCCTTCACGAAATGTTTGGAAAAATGTGGAGTCAAGTGTTTCAACAGCACCGTAGACCTCCGATGAAAGTGATATTCGGAGGGCGTACCAACTTTACATACTTTGAAAAATCATACCATTAGATCTTATCATCATAAATAGTCCTCCAACACATCTAGTTCTAACGCCGTGTCTGGATTGCCCCATGCAAAGAGGTGGTTCCGCGAAGAGCTTGTGAATTATTTTATTATTATACAGCAAACCTCTGTAACACGAGCTCTTCGAAAAAAAAGGAAAAAGAAATTGACCAGCATTTTAATATGAAATTCTACTAAAAAAATAATTTTCAAGACAACCATTTAATTTATAATTTTGAAATTATAATTACCGTTAATTTAAATTTACCTTCAATAATATCACGTAAGCACTACATGACCTGAAGTCTTCAAAAGTATCAAAGTTTTTTTGTCGATGAAATCATAAAAATTGAGAAAAACTTGAAAACAACACTGAATCTTCAAGAAAACGAAAGGGAAATTGAACAGAAAATCCACACCTGGTGGAGCAGAAGGAAAAGAAATGCTCCTTACAAAATGGCCGTCTTTCAACAAGTTTGAGTCACGCCTGAATGATTTACGACATGCTTGATGACAGGTGTGCCACAGTGGAAAGTGCATTGACACAGAAAAAACGCACCAGTGTAGACATAGCTTTAGGGTCCTCAGGCAATGTGCTAATGGATTGTTGGGGCCAGTCGCACAGATTTACAGGAGTAGTGTTGCTGAGGGTATCGTTTCAAGGTATTGGAAGCTTGCTAATGTGGTTCTGATACTTAAAAAGATTAGTAGGGAAGCTGTGTTGAATTATTGTCCAGTGAGTTTGACGAGCTCCCTCTCGAAAATTTTGGAAATTACTATCAAAGAGCAATTAGCTAAGTGGACAGATGAGAATAATGTACTCTCTAATAATAAGCATGGGTTAAGAAACGGGAAGTCATATGTAACCAACCTCCTTTGCTTTTATGATCTTATGACTAAGGTTTTGGGCAAGGGCAAGAATGTAGATGTTGTTTAGCTTGATTTCCAGAAGGCATTCGATCGGGTCCAACATGGAAAACTCTCAGAGATCACGCCAATTTGGGAATTCTTATTTACGAGCAGCTTAGGTTTTCTGAATATTGTTCAGAGGTGGCCAAAAAATGATAACAGAATGCTCAGTTTCTTTTTGAAAAAAAGGTCTCTTGCATTCTCCTAAAGTCATTTATCTGTTTTTCCAAGGGTTAGTTCGTCCTGGACTGGAGTATGCTGTAAGGTTTTGGAGACCATACCTACAGAAGGACATAGGCTTAGTAGAAGGGGTGCAGAGAAGAGCTACACATGTCTTTATTGACACACTGGGCTCATGTTATGAAGAGAGACTTCATGTTTTGAATAGGTTTACATTGGATGAACGCAGGTGTCGAGGAGATATGATCGAAGTGTTCAAAATTTTCAACAGCATGGAGTAGTACAATCGACTGCTTTTACAAGGAGACACTGGTATCGATCGGTAAGGGACAATGCGAGGTTACAGTGTCGCAGGAATTTTTCTCTAATAGGGTTGTTAATAAATGGTATAGCTTACCCCTGGGGGTAGTAAATATGAACACAATTGACACGTTTAAAAAGAAATACGGTAAACATGTTGGGGTAAATTCAGAATCTATCCATACTTGGATAAGACAACTATAAATATTTTTCATATAGGCAATGCATTATATTTTAACATGCATACACACATTGGATACATTTCATTTTTAATTGGGGGTTGCTGTATTTTAGAAATATATGATATCCATCATTGTTATGGGCATGTTCCTGTTATGGGCATTTTCCTCTTATAGAGCATTTTGCCTGTTGTGGCATTGTATTTGTATAATAATTGAAAATTTAATTTTTACTTATATCCAGAGTTGGGTTTTTAATGTCAAAAACTAGTTTAAACTGTCAAAAACTGTTGAAAACCGTCAAAAATCTAAATGAATGTTTTTTTGATAATGTCTTGTACAAGGTTAATCAAAGACATCTTTTGCTAATCAATTTCTTCATGTCCCACTCAATGCACTTTTAATGCAATAATCTTCACAAGAAAGTGTAAGTTCAAGTACAGTGATAACTCAGCTATGAAGACAAATAATTTCAGAATAACATTTGTTAGATGAAATCTTCAGCCGAAACACAATTTTCCACAGGTTTCTATGGAAAATCATTCTAGGAAATGCCCGAAATTTAAAAATAACTTTTATAAAGCACTAAGAAGTATTGTGAAAAGGACAAATTCTGACTGAAGGCCGAGATCAACAATTTTATAATTGAATGAAGAATTTGAAGGAAGACGTGTGGAGAAACTGAACATCTTTCTATTTTATTTTTATTTTCTCTTCATTCTTATTATTTTATGTATGGTATGCAGTTGGGTTTATGAGTGATACAGGGGAAAAAACTATGTGAGATTGTGTGCTATGTGATATAGTCAGCTAACTTCTTTCACACACACATAAATTAATATCAGGGTTGGGTTTTTGATGTAAAAAAACCAGTTTATGACATGATTGACATGACAAGCATCAAAAACTGGTTAAAACCATCAAAACCTGAATGAATGCTTTTAAATAATATTTTGAAGACAACAGGTATGCAACATGATGAGAAAGTTACTTTTTTGCATATTACAATTTCTAATTACTAATTTATGACCATAATTAAAACAATTTTAATTTTTTTTTAATTTTTAATTTTTTAACATACAAAGAGTCTAGAACAGATAATTTATAATTTTTTGGCCATTTTATCTAAACTACTGATTACCTGTGTTCAATTTACTAAGTGAAATAAAGCTATTTATTCAAAATATGTGTGATAGGAGATCAGGGTTAGACTTCTGACCACAGAAGCTAACTCAGTATTAAAACAGTCAAAAATTTATTGTCGATGTTGTCAAATAGATTTTTTTTAATGTGACATATGTTACATTAAAAAAACTTAGCTTTATGTGCTTTATATTTTGAATTATAATTAGTGAATACAGAATATCTATTTCGATATTTTAAATTTTCTTATCTGCTCAAAATTTTACTCCATTCTAGAAATTCTATAATGCAACTTCTGTCAACACATCAATATTTAACTCATTTATTCTCACCTTAAAAATTTCTTGGGTGAATAAGGTGTTAATTTGGTTGTATAAAGACAGAGTTTTAAGTATTTTACATCAAAGCAGAACTGGCAGGACTTGACACCCAAAGCATTGTTTTGCACGTTTAAAATACAGATTCAACTAGAAAGCCATTGCATTATGAATGCTACTAAATATTTTACATCGTAATCAAACTTTATATATATATATATATATATATATATGTCATTCTTATTTTTGCACTACAAATAAGTTATAGGTGTTTCTCAAGAATCATATGCAATCAGCACTGCCAAATTAAAAAAACATTTCAATCCTACAATTCAGTATGTATTTTGATATTGCTAGATATATTCTAATGTTATGCCCACAATAAGGGTATTGTTTCAAGTTTCTGTGATTATGTAGACAATTTAATAATAACAGAAATAAACGTTGCATACATGGTGTAAAGGAACTTTTTAAACACACCTATCTGTTATGGAAAGAGTATAGTATATGGTTTATATCAATACACACATAAATTGTATATTTCACAAGGAAAAAAAAAATATTGTTCAAAATAATTCTGTAGAGAGTAAAATAATCATATTAATCATATTAAGTATTTATTCTTTGTATAACGTAGTGACTTTAAACATTACATGAAATCAATGCGTGTATTTTCAACGGGAATTTTTATATTGAAAAGCAATATTTGAGGTTTTTGATGCAAGGTTTTTCATGTGATGGTTTAAACAGTCAAAAACCTGCCAACCCTGGTTAATACTAAACGTAACAATGTGGAAATTCTAGGAGGAAAGACTCAGAAAAAAGAAGCATCTGAAAGAGTAAAGAGGATTAAGAGTTTCACTTGAAAATGGAACTACCAGACAGATCCCCCTTAGCCCCAACTTTTTTTTCTTTTGTCAGAGAGAGGAATCAAAAATTCAGAACATGAAAATCATGCAAATTCAAAATAAATGCAAGGACAATTTTTTTTTTTCAGAATCGGTGAAAATATGGAATAGAAATATAGTAATATTGTCATTATATTTCTAATATTGTAAGGCATGTTACGACAGATTTAATAATCAGACACATTCCCACATCACTTCAGCACAGTGTCAGTACCTACAGAAGACTCATAGGTGGAATTTATATTGCACGTATTTCTACGTGGTCCCACGTCACGTCAGAGTAGTGTGCATGGATTTTTTGCATGTTAATGTCAGATTACATCATCACAGACATTACCACATCACTTCAACAGAAGAATCATTGGTGGAATTTTATATCACACGCATTAACGTGTGGTACCACATCACGTCAGCGTAGTGTTTCAGCCTGAAGGCTCCCTTTTTCATTTTCTCTTTGCCTAACCTTTCATTTTACATGAAATAGCTGAAAATCTTTCTGAAAGAGAAATAGAGATGTACCTGGAAAGTGACTCTGCGACAGACCTGAACTAATAATTAGTCAGAATAATTATTATTCTGACTCAAGTGACTCCAAATCATTGGATTCATTTTGATTGGTATGAAAATTCAGCTCACGATGCAACTTTTTTAATATTAGTACATAAATCCATATTATGTAAAATATTTGTTAGCTGAGGTAGAAAAATATCACAAAAAATCTTTGTTACTCTAACAATTCATAAGCCAAGTCATTCATTAGCTGAAGTATCACTGTATTTTGTTTACATGCCAAAAGTTATAGAATGATCATGAAGTATTTATCAAGAAATTCTAAAAAAATGTTAAAATTTAGTCTGGTGACTTTTGGTTGGGGGTTTTAAACTCCTAACATTTTAGAACCTTCAGAAATTGAGAATAGAAAGAATTATTTATTTCTCAACAATTCCCTAAAAATCATATTGCTTATTTTTTTCCATAAAGGGGCCATTCAAGTATTACGTAAGCAGATTTTCAAACATTTTTGACCCCCCCCCCCATCCATCAGCAAAATTTTGTCAGCGCAGCTAAGAATATTCCATATCTTCAAAAAGGGGTGGTTGATGACGTAAGTAACCTTTAAACCCTTCCCCTCTTGTCATCAAAAGTCAGCAAATCCAAAACCCCTGCCCCCTCGATGCTGACGTAATACTTAAATGACCCAAAAATATTAAGAATAAAGCAGTAACCAACCAAAAATGGGTTCCTAGGTAAAACCCACTGTGTTGTCTAGTACATATATTGTAAAAACATATGGAAAAAAAGGTCATTGGGCTAAATTTATATTCTTTTTGAGGGGGAGGGGTCATTAATATCAAGTAGCTATTAATTTGTCAAACAACAAGACATCCTGTTAGGAGAGTTATCTCATCATTGTAAGGGGGGTTAATCAGCATAAAAGTCAAGGAAAAAATTCAGTTCAGAACACAGTTGCTGCTGTGTTATGTGAGCGTGTGCATCCATGTGTCAACCAAAACATCCACTGAATAAATCCATATCTATTAGCCTAGGTGGAAACATAGGTGGCAAAAAAATTTGTAAGCTAAGGAGTTCATTAGCCAAAGTATCACTATATGGTACATTTTAACATTACTACATATTCTGACAAAAACATGGGAGGAAGGAGAGTGATTGTAAATATTGTACCTTACAAAAAAGACGAGAGTCCAGGAGTGCAAGATCAGGGGGAAGGTACTTCTTGTACATACCATATAACTCAGAAAATTGTGCACGTGAGGGATATCCTTGTTGCATCAGTTCCAGCACAGAAATCATACCTGCAAAAATATGTTCATTTTCCATTTTATCACAATATAATTCAGGATATATTTTTGAAAACATTACCATTATTATCATTATCAAAAATCTGAAACTAAATTAATGTAATTAGAAGGATCAGCATCGTGCTAGGTTTGCACATTTCAGAAATTTTACATTTTAAAAGATTCCCTTTATTGAGCTCTAAAAAAGATTCTATCTGTTACAAAACTAAACTAACGATTTTTGAAAACTCGTTCTTTAATCTAACATGATAGAATCCTTTCTATTTGTAAAGCTTTTTTTTAGTAATATAAAAACCTCTTTGATACTGAGCAAGCATCCCAGAATAACCAAATTGAATATTTGTGTGCTGGATGTTAAGGGCACTATCTCCACTAATCAAAAGAATAACTTTGCCAGAAATTATAGAAAAAATATTGTCATGATAAGGACAAATAACAATTTATAAAACACCAACATATGTTTCATCACTCATGGGTGCCGTTATTGAGATGGAAAAACAAACACATTCTGTCCCAACGAAAAACATGGTCAGAATGAGAGAGCCTTTGTAGTGGACAGAGTTTTTCCCTTCACTTCAGTATTTTTATTCTCAGTTGTGATGCCATAGTTGTTGTTAGTGATGTCATATGTATATCCCTTTGAATATTCTTCAAATGTTTTTTTTCAAAATGTGGTAGGGCAATGGAATGAAGAGTGTTGATTTTGTGTCATTCACTAATTGTTCATGAAAAGCCTTTATGTAAAGGCTCTCAAAATCGTCTAGAAGAAATGATCAACTTTTTGGATCACCTTAGCTTTTGGAAAATTAAATTTGTGGTAGTGTAAAGCTATTGTGGACTTCTGGACTTTTTGATTTTTAACATACCTCTTATGTTCACTTAATCTACATTTCAGAGAGCGTTTGGTTTGAACGATGTAGCCTTGGGAACAATCTGTGCACGGAATATAATAAATGCCCCATTGTTTAGTTGGGAGATTGAATCTTTCGGGGAGCTAAGGCAAAAATTCTTGGGTGGCAAGTCGATGACCTGTATTTGAAAACGACTGGAAGTCTGTAGAGTTTCATAGAGAGAAATGAATTGAAAGGTCTGACAGCTATATCTTTACCAAAAAAGCCTTTATTGTTATCGAGAATGCACTCAGTTTTAGGTCTCCTTGTTTTTCTGATGTTATAAATCATTTCGTGTTAAAACCCCTATCTATGGTAACAGCAAGAATGAAGATGAGTTCCTGATCTAATGAGTCACTGTTGGAGCAGATTTCAAAAGCTCTATGCACATACAATAGAAAAGTTGAATTTTTTCGTTTGTATGGGTGACAAGACCTTTGATGTGGAGGTGATGTAACGGAAAATGGTTTTCTGTACAATTACCATTTAAAAGTTTTCTTCATTTTTGGTCACCAAGACATCTAGAAACGGAAGAGTTTTGCGGCTTTCAAATTCAGCTGTGAATTGTATACAGGTATCTATTTCACATTTATGACTTGCAACAATTCATCCAATTTCTTTCTTGATCTCTCCCAAACAGCAAAAATGTCATCCACATATTTTTTGTAGAAACAGAATGGAACAATGCCTAGTAACTCAGCTTCAAACTCATCCATATGTCACACAATATTGGTGAGAGAGGATTACCCATCGCTAGATTCTCTATTTGTCAAAAGAATTTATTGCAAAAAGAGAAAGCAGTTTGGGATATGCAAGTGAAAGTGAGGTGACAAATTTCATCAACCTCCGTCTGAGATAAATGGAAAAGTTCCCGATGCCTTTTTAGACACTGGATTGAACTAGGTAGAGGAATATTTGTAAACATTCACACATGAAATGAGATCATGTTCAGATTGGCAGGTTGAATATCACGAATAATCTTAGTGAAAGAAGATAAATTCTTGACAGTGTAACTATTTGATTCTGTGAGTGGTGAAAAAATTGGAATGAGAAATTTAAGAAGTTTGTAGGAGGCTGTATCAATAGCAAGTCTGTATGGACTTCCCAAGGTTCATAAACCTGATCTGGCCATTTGCCCAGCTGTTTCAAATATTGATGACACAAAATCAACGCCCTTCATTCCATTGCCCTACAACATTTCAAGAAACATTTGAAGAGTATTCGGGGGGGGGGGGGCAAGCTTGGCATATAACATCACTAACAACTATGACATCAAAACTGAGAATAAAAATACTGAAGTGAAGGAAACAACTCTGTCCACTACAGAGGCTCTCTCATTCTGACCATATTTTTTGTTGGGACAAAACGTGTCTGTTTTTCCATCTCAATGACGGCACCCATGAGTGCCAAAACATGTCAGTGTTATATAAATTGTTATTTGTCCTAATCATTAAAATATTTTTCTATCATCTCCATTTACATCAATTTTGGGTTAAGCTATTAATTTGCAGTACTTTTGTTACAATACTGATAGGTATAGGACACTAAGTCCTATTTTAATAAATTACAGACGTATTCACTTTGGAGAACAAGTGAGATCAATAGAAAATCATACTTAAAAAAAATCTTCAAACAGCTCTCTCCTGTAAAATTTTTCTCAAGTGCCATTGTGGCATTTACTTCCAGCACATACAAACATATTGTTTGATTAAATATTACCTTCAATAACATTTAATAACCTAAACAAATGATTGGGATTACATTTATGAGTAGTATTTCTTCCATTTCATTGATTAACATGCACTTCACCTGTTTTTTTTTTTAAATCAATGTATCCTTTACAGCATAGTTTTCCAAACTTTTTGTTCCATCGCCCCCTTCTTCAGAATTTTTTTCCCACTCATTGCCCCCCTACTCCAGCGAGCCCATAGGATCCTATGTTAAACCTGTAGCTTTTATCGCCCCGACCATTCCATCGCCCACTAGGGGGTGACATTGCCCACTTTGGGAAACACTGCTTTACAGCACCAGTTCTCAAGCCAGATGAGGGGCCGATGATTTAAATAAAGTGCTATGGTTATCTAAATTTGATTTTCAAGAACAAATTGAAGAAAAACAAAAAACTTTTTTGACTTGCGGAGCCCTTTCTGATATATAATTTCTATGGTGAAGCCCTGTAGGCCTATCTTTTATTACTTTATCAGTTACTGATTTATTTTTATTTTTTATCTCAAAATAATTATAATTATTATTTTTTCAAATTTTTCTCAAGTGCCGCCACCCCTGGAAAGTGCACGTGGAGCCTTTGGGGCTCCGTGGAACACCAGTTGAGAACCGCTGCTTTACAGCAACGATGGATGACCTGCTACCTACCAAAGGTTTCCATCTGGCCAGTTAGAGTTTCTGAAGACTAGTATCAATACACAAAAAAAAAAGACTAGGTACACTAGTTATTAGCCCATGAGTGGTATCCATATCACATTTCTGGCCCCACAGAGTGAAAATGTTGTGCACTCCTGCTTTAATGTTTTTAATAAATTTTTGATTTGATTACTATCAATAATTTTTTTCAATATTTATAACAATATGCACGGTGTCCGTTTTCATCATTGCCATCATTTCTTAGCCATTGGTCTCAGCAGGAACTACCAGTTTCAAAAAAAAGTCTCAAATATCTCCCTATAGGCTCCATTTAAATTTTTAAAAAATTTAAATGGACTTTTTCTTGACTTTTGTGCTTTTTTTTTTTCTATTTTATGACTTTTACATTAAGGGCCGTTCAAGTATTATGTCATCATCGATGGGGGTAGGGGGTTTCCGATTTGATGACAAGGGGGAAGGGGGTTTGGGTAATGCTTACGTCATCAACCACGATTTAAGAAAATATGAAATATTCTTAATGGCATCTTATTCGGTACGCCCAAAATGAGAAAAACTTTTTGATAGTTCGTGGGTACTTGAAGTAACACCCCCCTATTGATAAGTGCCCTACAGAGCCACTTTAGTGATCTCTAAATGTTTCGTGGATTCAAGTGATCTGAAAATGTGTCCGGGCCACTCAAGTGCTCTGGAACTATGCCATGCATCACTCAAGTGATCCGTAATTATATGCCACAGATAACTTAAATAATCTGAGAATGTCCCGCGGGTAACTTGAGTGATGTAGAACCGCACTGGGGGCCACTTAAGTGCTATAAAGCTATGTCACATGCCCCTCAAGGGATCTCTAAATGTGTCACAGATCGCTTAAGTGTTCTGGAACTGTGTCCCTGGTCATTTAAGTGATCTGAAAATGTGCCACGGGCTGCTTAAATGTTCTGGAATTGTACCATGGGACACTTAAGCAATCTGTAAATCCGGCCAAGGGCCTTTATGCAATTTATCATTATACAGCTTAGAGCAGTGATTCCCAACGTGGGCATTAGCGCCCCCTTTGGGGCGATAGAAGCTAAGGGCATAAGATAGGATCCTACAGGTTAGACTGTGTTGGGGGCGATGGGAGAAAAACATTTCTGAAAAAGGGGGGGCGATGCGACAAAAAAGATTGGGAAACTATGGCTTAGAGGGTGGGTCGCAATGAATTTATTAAACATAAATTTTCAGTTCATAGCCTTCAGATAAAATTGAAATTAACAGAAATAGATTATAACAACATATAAAGGTATTTTATTCCAAAATTTCACATTTAAAAAAAATATTTTTTTTGCATTAAAAAAATAAATTTTTGATCGTGGGGGGGGGGCACGAGCCGCCCTATGCTCCCCTGCGTATGTCTCTGATCCCACCAATATGCGTTAGGATTCAGAGGGGCAGAGCTGATGATGAAATTTTGCTGACGGGGTGGGGAGGGGGGTCAGAAATGGCTAAACATTTTCTTACGTAATACTTGAACGGCCCCTTATGGTAGATACCTGTATTGCCCAAAGCAGAATGTTTTGCGATGTTCTTCAACAAGCCCTCAGCTGACTGAAAATGTTCTGTGGTAAAAATTTGCATATACATAATAGCATTTTTCTACACTATTCTTAAAATTCTTCCAGATTGTTCTGCAACAGCACTGGTTCTTCTGTGACGTACGTCGCACATTTCAGCACATTCTGCTTTGGGGCCTGTATTAACCATAAAAATATATATAAAATTAGCAAAAATTTTGCTAACCTGAACACCGTAACTGTATAAGAATCTGATTCCCTTCAAAACAATGACCAGCCATCTTAAAATTTGGCTTCAAACAACGAATAAAATGAGTGCCAGTATTATGCAATTTCTGCATGAGATCATTGAGCTGCATTCTAAACTTGTTGCCAACACTGCTGAAATTAAGTTTTCCTCTTGCTTGCTGTGATGTACCAACAGTTTTGAATAAATTCTGAACAAATACATTTTCAGATTCTGTCATCACGGTTTCTAATGATGCATGCAGAGCATCATTGTTTTTCTCAATGAACCCCACCTAAAACATAAAATAATGCACTTGTATATTAAATACATATAATAAAGTTTCTTGAAAAATTACATAAATCAAAGAATTGTGAACACGTTGAATTGATCAGACACAATTAAAACTGAATAAAATTTAAGATTCTTCCAATAAGGCTGATGCATGTTTGTGCACTGCATGTAAATTTACTGCTGATCAAATTCATAAATTGGTACAAAGTATAAAAGATCTGGATACAATGTGGAGATGAATATTAGATGGGAAATTTTTTCTATAGGCCTTCACAAAAAATCCAACAACTGTCCCCTTCACAATATGGGCAAGTGCGTTAACCACTATTCTAGAAAAGCACTCATCCTTTTCATTCCTTGGAGTACACATATGCTGAATGAGACCATACATATGTAGTCTGACCTATCTTAGCTGAAAATGTTATTAGCAACGTATAGTGAGAGGTGTGTGCGATGCTATTCTCTGCTATTCGTAAAAAATATAGAAGAGTGGATAGAATGTGGAGATGAACTTTTGAAAAGTAATTCTACAGGCCTCTGTAAGGCCGTCCATTCAACTTTTTCCGGGGGGGGGGGGGGGCAAAGAACATATACTCAATGTTTGTATGTGTGTATATACCATTTCTAGTATATTTTCTATAGCAGGGGCCCCTCACCATCTCCCAAATGACGGGCCTGCTCTGGTGCCAGTATTTGATCATTTTCCCAATACTGGCGAGTTCGCTAACCAGTATGCCACAGAAGCACCGATGATGTTACTTTTTGCTATTCAAAGGAAGTACAGCAGTATTTTCATTTGCCAGCACAATTCATTTTGTGAATGTTTCACCTGGTAAGACGTTTCTTTCCTTTTACTATGACTACTCCCCCCAGGATATGGGCGAATACATTATGAGAATGTGTATTTTGTAGACAAGTATCTGTTATAAACAGGCATTCCAGCAGTAGCTGTATCTTCACGAAAAAGTTAGTTGCTATTTGATTTTATTATGTACATTTTTATGTACATTTTATACTATACAAAAAATAAGAAATTGTGCACCTAGAAGGCATTGTCTGATATGCATGAAATTTTGTGAATTACATAGTAAAGTTAAAATGCGCAAATGAATTTCAGACTGAAATAGTTAGAATTTCAGACTGAAATATGTTAGAATTTCAGACTGAAAGAATAATTTATCACTGAGAAATTGATGACAGAACTAACACCTCATTGGGCAGCCCCTAGATTCAATACAACATTGTATATGGGCCGACATTGATGCATAGGGGCTGCATGTGTAGTTCTCTGACATCAGGGGCGTAGCCAGAAATTTTGTTTGGGGGACCAAAGTGATAGAACAATAGAATTGGCCATCTTTTTCCCTTTTCTCTGTCATTTTCTCACATTTTGGGGGGGGGGGCAAACCCATGGGCGGAGATACGGGGGGGGGGGGCATTGCTCCCCCAGCATCAAAGGTGAAGTCGACTGATCTAATGTATATGTGTATAGATGAATCAACATTATCATCTTCCCCCCCCCCCCCGACTTCCAAGTCCATCTCCGCCTATGACCAGACCCCCCAAGTCCTCCCTCGCTACATCCTTTTCTGACATATACGCCCACAGTTCCTGTAACTGTGCTTCTAGTTCACACACAGTAGCTGGTTGATGGAGTTGCCTTCCAAGATGGTCCCAAACATGTTCTATTGGGGGCAAATCAAGCGAGCACACAGGCCAATCAAGTGTGTCCACATGTTGGGTGGTGTCACATGTTGCTGGATAGCAGACAAACATTCCGAACTGTTCACATAAGAATGTCCTTCTATGCTATTCATCTGTCTGGGGCATCCAGACCCAGATGTACATGAGTACCCTCACGTTCTCATAGATCCCAACACTGCCTAATCGTCTAATCAGAATGACCTAGGTGCTGGGCAGGAGTGGGAAAGGATGCAGTTCATTTCTGATCAGCAAAAACTAAGCTTCAGAGCAAGGATGTATTAATTGGAGCAACGAAATTAATGGTAGAAGAAAAAACAATGAATTAAAGCAACATTATTTGGTACTGATAACAAAAATGAAAAAAAGAAACAAAATGATAAAAGAAAGCAGCCATATATTTCGACAAAATTTTCAAACCAGTCTATTGAAGATGACTTGCACTGTTTGCTTGCTGAGGGCATTATTGGTTGTCTATAACAGCAGCAGTTTAAATGGGCTGAAAATTTTCTATAGCAAGTTTTCAATTTTTTTCTCCTTTAAATTAGTAAATTATTCAACAGATACACATTAATTTTTAAATTTTTGTGTACAGTAGTACTTGGTGCCACCTATCTTCCAAATCGTGATGCGTGGATATGTAACTGAGAGTATATTTGCATATTTATTTTCAAAGGAATAGCAGACCTGAAATTCAAAAACCACAGAAAGTCATATTTAGCCGACCACTACTGAGAAGTGCGCAGATGTCAAGCTGCACCTCAAAAAGTCCTGGAAATGCTGCAGATTTTCACCCACTCTCAATATATTTAATATATCCTACATTTAATTGTTAGAATTATATTACAGAATCATTACAATGTAAATAGTTATACCCTTAAAGACAAGTTCTTTCACAATTATTTTTTTTTATTCATCACAGGTTCAGAGCCATGTATAGAGTGGTGCCTGACTCATGCAAAAGATTAATCTTGAGCCACCCCCATACCCGTTGACAAGGACTGAATAAGTATGGTTTTGAAATCATAAAACCTTAAAAGTTCTTCTGTAAATTAGGCAGTGTTTATGTGCTCAAGAGGGTTACCACTAATGTTCCAAATCAAAAGTGAGAAACTGATGATGGTTGAATATAAACAATTGATTTTTTTTTTAAATTTTATGGGCATGATTCCTGGTGGCTTCTTGCTATACTCAGAAAAAAATTGTTTCAAAATGGGAAAAAATTTTGGAAGAATTAAACACAATATTTGGCGATTTAACACTCGTTATTTGCCAACATCAGATTTGGCAACATTGGCAATTTCACACTTGTTATTTGGCAAAGTGGTCAAATTAGTATTCATATTTTGGCAGACTAGCTCATTTAGTTGTGGAATGAAAATTTTTTCACAAAACATTGGGATTTGATGCAATGAAAATCAACCATAGTAATTACTGGTGCTTGCAATGACAACAATTTTTCCTTTCTTTACTTGGAAATGAAAAACTGACTAGCATATGCGCTCCAAAGTCGAAAAACCATTGTAAACCACCTTCAGCTGCACTATTATAGATACCATTAGGGTTTTGTGATGAAAAGCCAGATCAGGGGCCGATGATTTAAATAAAGTGCTATGGTTATCTAAATTTGATTTCCAAGAACAAATTGAAAAAAAACAAAAACTTTTTTGAGTGTGGGAACTTGCGTGCTCATAAAATTTGAAAATTGATTCAAAAATAAAAACAATAAATCTGTAACCACCTTAATGTCATAAATTTTTCTGGACCTCTTTCAGTTTTTTCAAGGGGAGACCAGATGGATTATCGGTTTGACATGTTTCTGGCACTTCAAAAATAAAAACCCTGTTTTGTGGTAAAGTTGCGAAAGATAAATAAAAAAAATTGAATATTTTTGGATTAGAATATTTTGGAATATTTTTGTATCTGAAATTAGTCAGATTTCACAAACACTTAAATATCGGAATGTTGTTCTGATTGGTGATATAAATATAGATTTATTGAATGTTAATGATAACATTGTCATTGAATATCTTGATTTTCTCTATGGTATTGGTTTCCAATTGTTTCATCAATAACATAACCAGATCATATTCTAATGGCAGTGGATCATGTATTGACCACGTTTTCATCAGAATGAGCAGAAACATAAAATGTGTTAATTCATTTATCTTCTAATCTAGTTTAACTGATCATTATGCAGTTGGTTGTAAATTAAATTTTATTAACAGTACTTACAATTCCAACAAATTGAGAAAGAAATTTATCTCTGTTGATTACCAAAATATTACTGATTACTTAAAGCAATTATGAATTTGCATATGTACAAAGTGATCCCAATATTTCATTTTACTCTTTTCCAAAAACTCTTGAAAGTATATGTTAAAATGAAAGTTACTGAAGCAAAAAAATCATTTTTTCTACATGAAATTAATCAATGCCATCCATCACAACAACAATGGAAATTTGCAAATAAAATATTAGGTACCGATGGGTCAAAACAATCTTTGCCTATGGGAAGGGATCCAATTTTAACTTTAAATAATATTGATACCCATTTCATTACGATGTCGGGTGGAAATAACTCTTCATATCAAAATTACGTTCCTGCCTATTCAATTAACACAATAACCCTCAAGCTATATTTTCTGAAATAAGTTATACTGAGGTCTCGAATATTATATATGATATATCTCGAGGTAAAAATTGTTCTAACATTATTAATTTAAAGATAATAAGAGTGCTTCCAAATAATGTGGTTTCTTAGGACTCAACTTTTTAATGACTGCATTAAATACTCTATTTTTCCTGATGTTTTAAAAATTGCAAATGTTATACTCTAGTTTACAAATCAGGGGATGTGAATGTTTTTAACAACTATAGAGCAATATCTGTTCTTCCAACATTTTCGAAAGTGTTTGACTTCCTCAACAAAACAAAATTCTTTTCTGATAATCAGCTTGGATTTCTACCTAAAAAAAATACTGAAACAGCATTATTAACTTTTACTCAATTTGTTTATGAAAACGTTGATAAATCCCACAAAGTAATAGCAATATTCTTGTATAAAAGAAAAGCTTTTGATTCAATAAATCACGATATTCTCGTGATTTTCGAAAATGTACTCAATAGGCATCAGGGATGGCACACACGATTTGATGAAGTCATACTTGAAAAATAGAATCCAAAGAGTCAGATGTTCAAGTTTCTACAGTTCTCCTTTAATAATTAATAGGGGAGTCCCTCAGGGCTCGGTTTTAGGTCCCTTATTGTTTCAAATATTCATAAATGACTTTTGTGACATTGATATTTTTGGTAAAATTATCTGCTTTGCTGATGATACGGTGGTCATGTATGCAAGTAATGATCCACTAGAGGTATTGAACCAAAAAATAAATGAAGATCTTTTGAAAATTCGGAATTGGTTTCTTATTAATAATCTGGAAATTAATATTGAAAAGAGCAAATACATGAAATTTTCCCTATGAGATAATTCTCAATTCAATTGATATACCATACTAACCAATGTAATCTCACTTCATATTCATGTAATTGTCTTAAAGCTGTCGAGAGTATTAAATATGTCTATATTTTGATAATTTAAAATGGAAATCACACAAACTTTCTACATAATAAATTGAGGTACATGATTTTCAAGTTTTTTAATCTCAAAAGTCATGTTAACAAAGTGTTCATCAGAAATTTGTATTTTTCGTGGTTTCAATCACACATATATTACGGTCTTTGTATATATGGTGGAGATTAAAATAGTAATATTCGCCCTATAATAAATCTAAAAAAAAAAAGTAATTTGACTAATATATAATGGTTAACACCCAGTCTAATATTTTTTTTTTGTGATGCTGATGTCTTAACTGTTCGTCAGCTGTACTTGCTAAAAGTTGCAATTACTCTGTACATAAAACAATACCATTTGCCCATGCACACTACAGTAAATCCATGTAGACCAAATTGTATTTTTTCTATTCCACATGCACACAAAGATATTTTGCAAAAACACTTCATTTTCATAGCGCCAAGGTTTTTCAATTTAATACCATGTGAAATGCAAACAATTACTAATCTGCCTCATTTCAAAAGAAAGCTTAAAGAATATCTTCACTCAATAAATGATATTGAAATTTATTTTCACACAGTTCCGTAACTGCAAATCTTATTAATCCCTTTTAATATCTAATTGAAGTAGCACTCCGAAAGCCAGCCACAATATGTACATGTATATAAATTTCTTTCCCCCCTTTTTCTTTTTTACTTCAACATGATGTATAATTATGCATATTTACTATTTAATTTCAGAATACTTGTACTACTAATTAACTTGATTTTGTATTAATGATTATTTGTGTGTTTGAATTTATGTATATGTATATATTTTTCCCCATGAAGTTTGTATCAGTTTTTAATTTTTTTCATGATCATAACCCCAGTATTGGCAGCCATTTGCCTCTTGGGTAGTGTTATTTTTGCGAATGTAACTTTTATTTAATAAAATAAATTGAAAATTTTTGTTCGAATGGAAACAATATCTTTCTAGAGCTTGCAAAGTGTGAAAAACATATAGTTAGCCCCACAAGTATTTTTTTCCCAAAACAATACTGTATTTTACAGCAGTAAATCTATTTTCCAACAGAGATATCTACTTTTCAAGATAGTGCTACTATGTAAGATAGGAGGAGGGGAAAGTGGTGGTGAAGTACGGAGGAAAAAAACTCTTTCTTGGAAAGAATTGTTTTGCAGCATGAAAGGACAAAATATTTTGATGCGCTTTTCCAAAATTACTCTCACACTGAGGCAAAATTGGCTATTCGGCACAGTAAAATACGAAAATGCACTATTGGAGCAAGATAGCACAGGATGTTAATTTTGGTGAAGTGTGGTGCAGAGTTCTCACCCCTTGTGCTGCACAATATAAAAGCATGACAATCCAGCTCCTCGTATCCCAAGGATCCGGCCCCTTTCAGAAAAACTCGACCGCCACCTGGCAGTCGAGTGGTTAGGGAGCTAGCCTCTCACTGTGCAGGTCTGGGTTTGAATCCCGGCTTGGGCATGGATGTGTAGTAACACTAACATATTCCCTGGATGGATCATGCTGATACCTTGGGAATACGTGAGGATCACATTATTATTAAAAAAAAGAGAGATTTGAATGAAATCCCTTCACTGGCATCTTGAAGACATGGAAAATCCTTAATGAATCTTTTGCAACAGAAAAATCAGAGTAGAAAAGTGGTCTTGGGGTCTGTATATGACATAATAGAGCAGACACTACTATGCCCCTAGTGGTGGTAAAGTTATTCATCCAAATACATCATAACTCTAATTCTTTGTGTAACTTTTGTTTCTGTATCATGATGCTGAGATACAAAATGAACAGACAACTTCTTCTGAATGTGATTCATTTATTTATATACTTTTTCAAATCAGTATATAATCGCTGACATCTTGAACAATAAAACAATATTATAAAGTTAGATAAACAAAATTTTTAAATCTGGAAATACAAAGTACGACTTCTGTTAATGAAAGAGAAACTTTTCAAAACATTAATGGAAAACTACAGACAGAATTCAGGTGAAGAGAAACTGCTGTGTGGCAAAGTGAGCTGCTCAATGAATCGGATGAAGCTAACAGATAAGCATAAACTCACTGTTGTAGATGATCAGCTTAGGTGTATTTGTGAAAGAAATGTGGACTTTCCTGAAGGATTATCATAATGACAGAAACGACTTAGTTACAAAATAATTTTTGGCAAAAATAGGGTCTCAGCAACCACAGATAATTCTTTACTGCTATCTTCACAATATATATATATTACATTCTTTTTTGGGAGTCTTCCACAGTCCAGTCTATCAACTCTCTTCGACAATACACTCAGCAAATTATGAAGATATGTAAGTTTTTTAGGAATGATGCTCTTTCAATACCAATTCCAAAAGAAAAATGTGGAAATTACAACGTCCAATATGAATACTGTAACATATCCTCCTAAGGGCTTTATGTTGCATTAACCCTTTTCTATTAATTTTAACACAAAGTGGTCCACCGGGAGAGGACCCAGTCGAGTCATGGGATTTGTGTTTATAAACTGAAGAGCCAAAAAAACTGGTACAGGCATGCATATGCAAATAAAGAGATATGGAACCAATCAGAGTACGGTGCTACGGTCGGCAACACCTATATAACACAACAAGTGTCTGGCATAGTTGTTAGATCGGTTACTGCTGCTACAATAGCAGGTTATCGAGATTTAAGTGAGTTTGAACGTGGCGTTATAGTCGGCGCACGAGAGATGGGACATAGCATCTCCGAGGTAGCGATGAAATTTGGATTTTCATGTTTGACCATTTCACGAGTGTACCGTGAATATCGGGAATCCGGTAAAAAATTAAATCTACGACATTGCTGCGGCCGGAAAAAGATCATGCAAGAACGGGACCAACGACGACTGACAAGAATCATTAAACGGGACAGACGTGCAACCCTTCCGCAAATTGCTGCAGATTTCAATGCTGGGCCATCAACAAGTGTCAGCGTGCGAACCATTCAACGAAACATCATAGATATGGGCTTTCGGAGTCGAAGGCCCACTCGTGTACCTTTGATGACTGCACGACACACTGGAAACACGTTGCCTGGTCTGACGAGTCTCGGTTCCAATTGCTTTGAGCTGATGGACGTGTACGGGTATGGAGACAACCTCATGAATCCATGGACCCTACATGTCAACAGGGGACTGTTCAAGCTGGTGGAGGCTCTGTGATGGTATGGCGTGTGCAGTTGGCGTGATATGGGACCCCTGATACGTCTACATACGACTCTGACAGGTGACAGGTACGTAAGCATCCTGTCTGATCACCTGCACCCATTCATGTCCATTGTGCATTCCGACAGCCTTGGATAATTTCAGCAGGACAATGCGACACCCCACACGTCCAGAATTGCTACAAAGTGGCTCCAGGAACACTCTTCTGACTTTAGACACTTTTGCTGGGCACCTAAATCCCCAGACATGAACATTATTGAACATATCTGGGATGCCTTGCAACGTGCTGTTCAGAAGAGATCTCCTCCCCCCCCCTCTTACTCATACGGATTTATGGACAGCCCTGCAGGATTCATGGTGTAAATTACCTCCAGCACTACTTCAGACATTAGTCGAGTCCATGCCACGTCGGCACTTCTGCGGGCTCGCGCCTACACGATATTAGACAGGTTTGCCAGTTTTTTTGGCTCTTCAGTGTATAATGTTTATTTATGTTTTATATGGTGATATTTTCACTGTATTGACATATATATATATATATATATATTTATGAAATGTATTTACTATTTCTAAATACCTTGTCTCACGAGCGGAGGTACCTGTGAGCTTTCCTCCAGTCATCACTATTACACGATCTCAAATTGCCATAGCCATGTAAACAACCTTGTTGAGCCTGTTGCCGCCCATGAAAAATAATAGTTTTCCAATAATTGCAAGCCACGTCTCCATATGCAAACCCATCAAGTGACATCATAGATTTCTTCATGCGCCAAACGTCAACAGTTTGCTGATTGGTCAAACGATAAGCCTGTTCTCTGCTGCTATAAATATTCCTGGCTGAAGCTTCAGCGTGGCATTCGTTCATCCGGCTTCGCTAATAAGCAGTTCTGAGTGTTGAACAGGAAGCTCTCATCTTAATCTACTAACATCATATGATGTTGTGATCGATCTCTAACCATGTTCAACTAATATTTTCGAGTACTGTGTATCATGCTACAAGGTGTGATAGATCGAGTAGTTTGTTAAGTCGGTTCAATGATCGGCAATGACTTTCGAAATCAGCAGTTTCCCGTCGGAATCGACGCACATCTCTAGACAGGGATGTGCATCAGAAGAAAACGTTTTAATAGAATGTGCACGAATGAGCCCATTTCTTTACTGATTGCATTAACACGTGCAGATAAAACATATTCACACAGGTAAAATAAAAAAATTAGGAGAAATATTTCTTATATAGAGAGCCGAAATCATCGATTAAGTCCAGCCGATTTTCCGGTAGAGGGCTGATCCAGCCAGGGGACTTCAAATGAGATAATTTTCATTTCTTCACACTATAAATTCACTATACAGGGCCTGTAAAAAATTTGGCCAGAGCCCGCCAATGATCTAAGCTTAGGAGGCCCTACTGCAAGATGTGGGGCCACTAGACCAGTATTTCTCAACGTTCGGAATCCTGTGGCACAGTTGATATCTTTTTTTTGATTGGAAAGCCTGGGCATACACAAGATTAATGGGAAATAAATGGGTAAAAATGAAGCAATAAACCACTCACCGCCCAGTTTATCGGATGCCAGGGCCCGGCGGTTGAGGAACACTGCACTAGCCAACCAAGGGATGTTTCGAAGGACGGATTTCACATATTCTTTTTCCTATTAACGTTTTTCAAAGTCAAACATTAGACGCTTGTTATTTGCTCTATCATCATGCTTAGGTGTCCATCCAGATCAAGCATCTTCAATCCGTTGCTCGCGGTGCTCCCAGAAGCACCCAGAGTGTCCGATTTGGTGCTCACGAGCACTTGATCCACATTTCATCTGAACACCTTGTGCAAATTGCATTCAATTATTAAAATCAGCCGGATTTCATGTATTTGTATGTCAAAAATGACGTAAATGTGCTCTTCTTTTGATGATGGGTACAGGCAGTGCTCGCGACTGAAAAAGCTTTAAGACTTCTGGTCTAGATCGCAAGCTTGTTACAATATTCCAATGGTTCTCTTTTGTCGGCTGCCTCTCTTGCGTAATTATGGTTCATCGGCAGCTTCCCAATAATTTTATCAGTTTTTTCACCATATAAAAGAACCACTTTAAAGCATAGGTGTTGTGCGCACAAATCCATATTTTCAGCTTGCCACAACACTCCTAGGAGCCCCGACACACACTTTTGGAAGCACTGTGGTACTTCTTTAAATTTGGCCTAAAAGAAGGCCCATGTCGCAACACAATTAATGGCGAACGAGTCCGATGCCGGTCTTCTCTTGAACTCTCACTCTGTTGCATGCGTATATTGTACAATTTCGTTGTTTGCTAGTCAGTCGGTAAAGATTGACACAATAAAAATAAAAAAATAAATAATTTTAAAAAACATTCTTTCGCGGAGAAAAAAGTTGGTTCCCTCTCACCTGTCCCCCACAATGATGGGGCTGACAGAGCTGCAGCCCTAAGGTCCGGGACAATCACAGTCACTGTTTTTTCATGCTATAAATTTACTACAGAGCCCCCCCCCCCCAGTGAAATCTCTGGCTTGCGGACCCATCAAAGATCCTACCGCCTGTTCCACGATGTGGGGGGGGGGGGGAAGATCATTTTTTTTTACTCCTTACTGCAGTGGTCTACCCCTGGCTCCTCCTCTAGGAATTATCACATGATCCTGAGAACACTGCTTTAGGAGGAATGTTACAGATGTTGAAAGGTCCGGACAAAGAAAGAAAAGTTCTTTTTAGTTCATCTAGTCTAAATAGCTTTTTTGCCTGACCCATATCAGGGTTCATACTCATTTTCGTAAAAAAATTTCCCTGACTTTTCCAGGTTTTCCAGTCAAATTTTCAAAAAATTCCAGGTTTTTTTTTAAAATCAAAAAATTGATATAAATTAATAAAAATTTAGAAAAAATTAATTATATTATAAAATTATTTATATTAATTATAAAATTAAAAATTTTAATTACAATATCATAATGACATCATAATCGTAGGTTTTTTTACACACATTTATGCTTTTCAAATACACCTGATGAAGAAGAAAAATGGAACACAATTAAGGAATGAAAGATTTCCCTTTTCGGCAATTTCAATGCCCACAAGATTTAAGCCTTTACAGTTGTTACCTTTGTGACATAATTAGTCAAAGATGTAGTTGGTTTCCCTGCATCAAAATTCTTTACAGTTGGCTTGCACTCGCGTAAGCGCTAGAACCGAGAAGCTACGCAATCGGGGGTTGTTCACTGAACTCTGATTTGACGTGCTTGGCATAGTTCTGGATAACTTATCTGCCCATGTTGCGAGTTTTACCACAAAGCTGCCACCATGCTTTATACGGGTCATTTTTGACTGCTTCGATCCAATCAGCCTACTGACGATCCGCTCAGACAAGTTTTTTTACAACGTATTGTTTTCAAATAAAAATACCCACGTGGAAAATCAAAACATACCCGTGCGTCATCTGTCGTTCCTAACTGGTCAACTTACGAAATTATCGCAACTGCGCTTTGTACCTATGGCTTTCTACAATGCGTAGTTATGATGTTTCTGGGGAAGCGCTAGAAAAAGTTACGATAAAGTCGTAGCAATACGCTTTTCCAAGCGGACTTACGAAATTCTCGTTCCTCCTTGGCAGTATCTAACGTTTTTTGCGATACATTGCAATATTTTACGGATTATCAATATTTACGATGTTATCGGAATTCCCTTTTTCATCCCGACAGATTTTTTTTTCCTCATTACTATTTTTGATCAATCTTTTTTCCCGATCAGATGACAATCGTGACGATTTTCCAGGTCGTTGTTTGAAATTTCCAGGTTTTTAAGCAAAAATGGGCCATTTTCCCTGATTTCCCTGACTTTTCCAGGTTTTCCCTGACCCGTACGAACCCTGCATATAATGTCTGCCCCAATGTAGAGTGGCTACATATTGGCATTGTTCTTTTCTGTTGCTACTCACTCATCCATCCCTCCGGGACAAAAAAAAGAATGAATAAAACCTGAGACAGAAGATAAGAAATATTGAATGTTACAGCTTCTCCAAAGACTAGATTTTATGGAAAAAATAAAAAAAAAGATCTCTGGAGAATCAAAAAAATCTGTGACTACTCAAATTTGACTTTTTCAGGACTTCCACGATCTTTTTCTCATTCCGTGACTTTTCCAGGACTTTGTGACTTTCTCGTGTTGGTAGACATTGTATTTTAGTTGGTGTCAGAGTGATGGGAAAAATTTTCCAAGCTTTCCGAGTCAAAGTAATTCGCTTATGATGTACATTTGTTTTCATTAATTCAAAAAGCAGATAACTCCAAGCTTTAACCTGAAACACTTAGAAAAATGATATGTATTTACCTTCCAATATTTTCGTGGAACACCAAGAAATCTTTACAAGAGAAAGAACAGTTTACAAACCCCAGAATTAAAACATTTGAACAGTTGAATTAAATTTCATGGAAACTCACTGTTTCATAGCAAACAGCTCCAGCAAAATGGCGGATCAAGAAACCTTCATCATCACGTATTTCTCTATGGTCTTTCAATTTAGATTTTCTAGGGACATCTAATCGAACATTATCTTTATGTTTAGTGTGAACAGTTGCAGTAAAATGAACATAGCTCGACTTAGGTAATCTACTTTCTTCATCCAGAATATCAAAAATTCCATTACTCTTATTCTCAAGAAGATCTGAAATGATAGAATAATTTTTTAATAAATAAAAAATATGAATGATGAATGTCCATACATAAATTTCAAGAAGCAGCTTGTATATCATATTTTACACAAATACAGAATACCAATACACTGGTCATTCCAGAACAGGAAAAATACCCAATGAGGTGGCTGAGAAAAAGGTGCCCATAACAAATATGGATGCCATATATTTCTAAAATACAGCAATCCAATTAGAAAACTAAAAACTATATACACACGATAAAATATTATACAATGCCCATAAAAAATATTTATTTAGTCTTATTATATTTATACTTAAAAATATTTGTTTATTATTTATTAGTCTTATTTTAGATATGGGGTGTTTCTTAATTGACCCAAACATGTTTTTATTGCATTTATTTTTAAATGTTTCTTTTTAAATTGTGTTAAAATTTACTACTCCCGGGGGTATAAGCTATTCCATTTATTAAAAACAAAATTTGAAAAAAATTCCCTGGGACACCACGACCTAGAATTGTCCCTAGAATTTTTACTGCACTATGATTATGATGTCCTAGAGGGGTACCCCCTTCACATGGCAAAGCTGCACATTCATCACTACTGACAAGCTTTAAGCCAATGTTGGCATGCCTGCATTTTGCTAAAGATTTTTTCCCCATTTTCGCTTTTTGGCTAAAGGAATTTTTTATCTAGCTTAAACCCTGGAGGGGACCCTGCTCAAAGGAGAAAATCCCCCCAACTAGGGTAAAGAATTGTTTCAGGCACGGCACAGGGAGGCCTCAAGAGCTTATGGTAATGAGAGTTGGTAAATTTATTACGGTTTTTTCGTGAGTGAGAGTGAAATTAGTACGGAGATACCTGTAACCTGGTTGGAGCCACAGAACTTTACTTGCCCTGGTGGCATGTTGCTGTTAAGACGCCCCTGCATCTGGGCTGTATTAGGAAAAATGTTTGATCAACTTCTGTCAGCCAAAACATTTGCTGACAGCAGTATGGGAGCTCATTTTTGGTCGTGAACAGCAGAACTCCGGTAGAAATCATGCCGTAATGCATGCCAAGGTGCCCATAGATAAGGCTGTACTTCCATTTGAGCTCAAACTCTAGTCAAGGTACCTAAGATAACACTGCTTTCAGATGAAAAGCTTGAAAGTAATTTTGAAAAACTGTGATAAGAAAATCATTCCACTTTTCTTTTCCTTTCTCCTCTTAAATAAATAGCAGAATCTAATCACAGTTGTTTTTTTTCAAGAACATAAAAATAAACTTTTTTATTTTTCTTATTTAGATAGTAATTTCTTTAGTCAATGAAAAGGAGATGAAAATGAGTCACGATCAAATGTTATTTAGAAAAATAGGTGCCAATGTAGGTAAAATTTTACTGGGGAGCCATAGCTCCCCCAGCTATGTCTACAGCCCCCCCCCCCCCCATCCTGAAACAGGGCCCTAGACTGGGATCTTTTTCAATTTCTCAAGCCACACTTTTCACGGCCTTTTTGCAGTGAATTTAATAGCATGAAAAAACAGAAGAAAATGATAATTGCCCCGAGCCCCAGGACTAGAACCCTGCCAGATCCAATTATTTTTAATTGAATGCACGTGTTCAGTATGTACAGTCTGCAAAACAAATTTTCTTTTTCGTATAGAAACGTTTGGTTTAGGGAAAAAAAAAGCTGGTAAGTTGCTAACAATATCCGTTATAATCATTTTGAGGGCCATGGTACCCTCAGACATCACGTTGAGGTCCACCGAGAATTTCAGAAAAAGGAAGCAAATCACAGGAGGGAGTGTTGAATACAAGAAATGGCAGAAAGATCACAACGGCATTCGGGCAGGGGGATGTCCATTTTAAGCACAATCTGGTTCTGTAAACCCTGGGGGCTAAAAGAAAAAGACCCCAGCAAGTGCCAGACATTTTTTCAGATAGTGTGCAAGCTTTTCAGGAATTGATAGGTTTCCCGAAAGGGAGCGAGGCGAATGGTGGCTTTTTACCATTGGGAGTGTATAAAAGGCTTTGGCGACAGATCTGCACGTTGCATTTCTTCAAAGGGAAGAATTTGGATACATTTTCACAATCATATCCCCTGCTTATATATAAATATTTTCTTTTTTTTCTTTCTACCCCTATTTTTTTATCTCCTTCCTGAAGTGGATAGGAGTTGTATAGGGACTGTATCCACATTACATTGCTAAAGTTTAACAATTTTTTGTGACTAGAATATCAAATTATTTTTGAATATTTCACTCCTAACTATTTTTTACCCATAAATGTAACAAGAAAATTGGTAAATTAGAGATTATGCATAATCACTGATCGCCTCGGTAAATTCAATGAATTTTAATGTGTTTATCACTTTCACCGGCGATTATCCATAATTCCTAATTGAAGGACATATATTTGATAAATCAAAAAAAAATATATAACTTCTGCTCTCTTCATTTAACCTGTTTATTAGTTTTTGATACGTCCACAATACATATTTTTCCACAAAAATTAAATTAAAATAAGTGTCGAAAGGTTTTCTTCACACACATAATTATGTACAAATAAAACCAACATTACAGATCGAAAGCATAACTTTTGGTAAATTCAAGTAATTCATTGAAAATTCATCATATTTACCAATATGACCTTACGACGTGGGGATAATACATAATCACCAATAAATGTGATGAAGTCTTGGTATATGAACAAAATCTATTAAACTTACCAAAATGCTTATAACATAATCACTGAATTTTTAACGTTTACCATACCCTGTGTACAAATATTAAATGTGATGCGTTGCTACATGTGTGTGTTATATATCATGCTTTGTTTGAATCAGCCCACACGATGCTTCAGTCGTTGGCAGGACTTAGAAAAAAAGGCTTTCAAAAATAGCTTGTCGTCGTTCAACTAGACATCAGTCATGTTGAATGCACATTTTAGCACATCAGAATTAACTCATAAAATAAACAAATAATTTACAGATTTGAAATATCCCGGTTCGGGCATGGATGTTTACTAACACTAACAAATTCCCTGGACAGATCATGCTGATCCCTTGGGAATACGTGAGGATCACGTTATTTTTTTTTATGAATATTTTTGCTGATAATGAGTCAGGGGTCATTCAAGTAATACATCAGTATCGATGGGGGGAGGGGTTTCGAGTTTGCTGACTTTTGATGACAAGGGAGAGGGGGGTTGAATAATGCTTACGTCATCAACTATCCTTTATAAAAATATGAGATATTCTTAATGGCATCTTACTGGGTGTACCAAAAACGAGAAGAACCTTTCGCTAGTTTGTGAGCACCTGAACTAACATTCTTCTTATTGATAAGTCCTCAATAGAACCACTTTAGTGATCTCTGAATGTGTCCACTGATACTTCAAGTGAGCTGCAAATATGTTCTGGCAACACCACCTATAGAAGGACTCCTCCACACGATGCTCATGACGTCACTGAAGAAATCCATTTCACCTACTGCCATTGGATATGGTAGGCTGATGCATGAGATATCTTTACTTTTTTTTGCAGTATATGCAATGGGAATATGAGAAATGGCCTTCTTCTGTAGGAGATGTTGGTTCAGGCCGCTCAAGTGTTATAGAAATGTGTAGCAGACTGCTTAAAGTGCTCTGAAACTGTGTCGCGCATCACTCAAATGATCTGTAACTATGCTGTTGATCACTAAAATAATCTGGGAATGTCTCGCTGGTAACTTGAGTGATGTAGAACTGCACCATGAGCTGCGTAAGTGCTCCAAAACCATGCCACATAAGAGATCGCTCAATGTGCCACAGACAACTTAAGTGCTCTGGAACTGTGCCGTGGCTTACTCAAGTGATTTATAGATGTGTCGCGGGTCCGTGATCGTGCCACAGGCTATTTGAGTGATCTGAAAATGTGTCACGGGCCACTTAAATACTCTGGAATTGAGCCACTTAAGTGATCCATAAATGTGCTGCTTAGTTAATTTTCACCAAAATTAGGTTTGAGGTGGCGGACCACATTAGATATCCCTGAGGGCCACAAGTTTGGCATTTGTGGCTTAGAGGGTGGGTCACAATGAATTTCTTCAAGAAAAATTTTGTGTTCTTAGCTTTCTTATAACTTTGAAGTTGACAGAAATTGGTTATAACAACATATAAAGGTATTTTCTTCACAAATTAAATTTGTTTTTAATTATTTTTTTGCATCAAAAAAATTTTTTTTTTTGTTTTATCATGGGAAGGGGGCATAGTGGGGCTCATGCCACCCCCCCTCCCGCATACCTATCTGATTCCAATATGCATTAAGAGGTATGAAGAGAAGTGCTGATGAAAATTTTTTGACAAGGGGGTTGTGAAAAGTGGCTAAAAATTTGCTGATGTAATACTTGAACGACCCCTCATCATTGTGTTGTTTACAAAATATTTACACTCTTTTTTTTTTTCTTCTTTCAAATAGTTTTGTCAGTCCGCCCATTTCCTCTGGAATAAATGATTGGAAGGTGTAAGTCCTAAACTTTATCACACTTATTGATTTAGCATATAACATGAATTTAAATCCTCAACATAAATATTATAATTGAAAATAGTGTGAAAAGCAAAATTATTACTTTCACGTCTGAAAAAAACTTGTTTTAAAGTTTTTCAAAAGCACATTTATATATGATGCAGAAAAATAAATCAGAGCTCCAAGAAATAACGGTTAAATAAAAACCGGAAAATATTTTGTTTATTAATTACAAAATAAATCAGTGCTATAATGAGAAAGAATAAATATTTCAGTAGGAAAAGAGAAACATGGTAAACAAAATCTAATTAACTATGAAGTATTGTAATCATTGTTTCATTGAATTTTATTTCAAGGTTATACATGTTTAAACAAATACTGAAATTCTGTTGCAAAAGTTTACTCTAATTTTGCAATATAAGCTAAGGATTCCTAACATTTTTTAATATCGTTCATGCTTTTGTTATTAGTATCTCTTTTTCCCTTTAAATCAACCTCTGCTCGACTCATGAGGCAATCAGTGTATTTAAATTTCTCTTTCGAACCTAGGATAAGCATTCTGATCTTTGGATTTGGTTTATCCATTATGGAATGAGTGAAAGATAATTTCAGTGGCACAATTTCATGTGGATACAGCCCCCTTATAACTTTGGTCGATTTATGGTTGAGAAAAAAAGGAGGAAGAGACAGGAAGAAAAACAGAATAAGACAAGAAAGGTCTTTTCTTCCGCTTCCCACAAGTGCGGGAATGGATTGTGCTGATTTGTATTCAAATTCCCCATGTGCGGAAATGCGACATGCGGAATAGTCTATACACCGTGTAAAAGGAGCGGGGAAAAAACACGTGAATCAAAATAAATAGAGACTTGAAAAAAATTTTCGGCATACTTAAAAAAAGCACATTCAATGCAAACATCAAACATTAATATGATTGATATGAGCATCCCTGGCCACATATGTTCACACACAACACGTTCTTGCACAAACCAATTTGTTAGAAATTCCCCAGAAGGAATGTTTATGAGGTGCATGTATGATTAAGTAGTAGTAGGCTAGGATGAAGAATTAGAAAAGTAATGTTGTTTTGTTTGCATATGTTGCAAGCTTGTTTTTAACATGTTACCTGGTGAGATTTTTCGCACACCAGCCTTTCTACTTGGCCCACAATTGAAGAGTAAAAATGTTCACTCATGGGATATGACCTTTTCTTTTTAAATCAAGAATTATGATTCCCATAACACTGATGAATGCCCTTTCTCCAAAGTGGAACACCATTTTGAATTTTTTATAAAATTCAAAATGGTGATTGATTTTTATCTTTTTAGATCTATTTTCATTTAGTTCAATTTTTATGACAAAATATTATGGTGTACATACCATGTACGAGCAAAACTAATTAAATGAAGAAAGGAGAGGTGATAAGTTTAAATTTATCAAACTAACAAAATTCATTTTGGAAATGGTGTGTTCACACCGTCACCAAAATATTCACCTTAGTCTCACCCCCCCTCCCGTTCCCCAATTCTTGCTTTGCCCTCAGTAGAGAAAACGGTTGATGCTGCCAAAGAGAAATGAGAAAAAGTGATTTTGCCATGAAAGTGAGAGCCGCTCTTAGGAGCGTACGACAGGAGCGGTTGCACTGAGCACCGTGCTTTGTAGGCCCCCGCACTCACGGTAAACTATTGGAGACTTTCATGTGAATTCTGAAATTACTTCTTGCATTAATTCTGAAGTTTCAACAATTCTTGAAATCCCGCCCCCCCCTTGTAAATTCTGAATTTTTATTGATGCTGGATTTATTTTTTTCAATTATTTTTGATTCATCTAGTCCAAAATTTTTAGTGTTAATTTATTGAATTGTGTATCTAACATTTTCTGTATGGATATTTTTTGTATAGTTTGAAATATTGGATGCCGATTCCTCCACAGTTTTTACAGATTCTGTTTTTTTTCCACGATATCGGGAATATTTTACAATTTTAACGGCTGTTCCAATCCTTTACGGTTTAAAAAAAAAAACGCGCACGCATTCACAATATTGTAGGGACAAGACAAATTTACGCCGTATAAACGCGGTCTTTGAATGCCGGCCGATGGCCGCGAAAGTATCGTAATGTCCCGTATATAACCAGAAGGGAGAAAATCTGCAGGGTAATAAAAATCCGAAATTTGAAACTTCTGTACACGGCCCCTCATTCACGGAAGTAACCAGAGATCAGGGGGCGCCCTAAAACCATTCTTGTATATTTTGATATAATGGATGCTGATTCTTTGCCCCCACCAAATATATAAAATCGGGCAAATATTTTTCGTGTCTGAAACTGTTGAGACGCACCGGGCCCCTTAGGTAAGGGTGGGAGTGTCGTCAAAAAGAATGGGCCCACCCAGGCACGGCTCAGGGTCCAAAAGAAGAGAAATCTCACAAAAATTAGATCTGGTTGAAACTTTCGATAATTTGCCTAATAGGGCCTCAGAAAAATCACTTGGGCTGGGGCCCATCAAAGATCCTAGAGCAGGCAGCGTGTGGGGCACCTTATACACTTATATAGGGGTTCTCAAACTTTTCCCAGCTGCAGCACCTCTTTCTCTAATCAACGCTTATCTGCGGCTCCCCATATAGCAGTTTAACAAAGAGTCTCTTCGAAAAACCTTTGCAGGGTGCCACGGCACACAGTTCGAGAACCCCTGCGTTATGTATTTGTATCACTTTTGGTTTTCAATGTAAGCTTCCCCAATATTTTGAAACACTATACTCAAATGACCAGCAACATTAGTGTGTGGTGATGGTTGTCAATTTAAATTATTGGAGAACTTGAAACGTGAATCCAACTAAATCATCAACAATCCAATCCAAAAAATTGTAAAATACATATGATAGAATTATTCAATTCGATAATACGCATTAGCACGTAGTGCCGTCTTAACACATGGGTCTACCCGGGCACAGTCCGGGGGCCTCACAAAAATGAGATTTGGTTGAAATTTTCTATAATTTACCTGGTAGGGCCTCAGAAAAATCACTTATCCCGGTGTTCTTAAGACGGCCCTGTTAGAATGGTTTTTTAAAGAGGTTATGATCGAAACCATCATTGATTGATGATTTTGCCCATTTTCCACCACTTTATTGGTTTATAATAGAATTTCAGTTTTTTGTGAATATTATGGGGGGGGGGGGGCACAGTCAGTGCAGTCTTAAGGCATGGGCGTGGCCTGGGGGCCTCAGGAGGGAAAAAAAGTCTCACAAAAATGAGATATGGTTGAAATTTTCGAAAATTTGTTTGGTATGGCCTCAGAAAAATCACTTGGTCCGGGAGCACAGGGCATCTGTCCCAGAGACCTTTTAAATTAACAGAAATTGAAAAATATAGCACATAAAGGTATTTTCTTTCAATATTTTAATTTATTTAAAAAAAAAATTTAATTTTTGGTTGTCTTGGACAAGGCCTTCTTTAGAGCGTCATGGGCCCCCCGACCAAGTAATTTTTCTGAGATCCCACCTGGCAAATTATTGAAAACTTTAACTGCGTCTCATTTGTGTGAGGCTCGCATTCTCTTGAGGTGCCCGGGTGGGCCCATGCATTAAGACTGCACTGGTCTTGGGGCAGACATGGTACCCTATACCCCCTCCTGCATAGGTTTGTTACATTTTACTGTGGTAAAAATCTTACCAGTACTGCAAAAGTAGTTTGAAGAACGGACCATCGCTGAAATCAAATAGATTCGAAACAAAAATACGGGACACTCTACTTCAAAAAAGGACGTAATATCAGTAAAAAATATATGTAAATATTGTGGGCCTGTACAGAGAAATGACTCGTATACTTTGAGCAACACCAATCATTTTTGACTTCCGGCATCGGTGTGTGCTAATAAATGCCAGGAGCTTAGGTAATAAGAAAGATTTTTAGAAACTATGATAGAGAGAGCTGTGGAGGGCCTGAATCTTATAGCCATTACAGAATTTTTGGCAAATAATGGGGATGAATCTTTCTTACACATCTCAGGATACAATACTTTTTTAAGCAAAAGATCTGATAGGAAAGGGGGTAGAGTGTTGATATACGTGAAATCACGTTTGAAGGCTAATCATGTTTGAAGTGTAAAGTGCAGAGAAGTGATATTTAAACTATATGAGCTGAGCTTGAAAACAAGACGGCATAAACTTATTGTTGGGGTTTTGGGGTTTTTTACAATTCACCGAATAGGGATCCAAACTACATCGTCAAAATGCATGATGAAATTTCCAACATGTGTAAGCGTATGAGGGTTGTTACACTAGGGGATTTCAATTACCTGGCTATAGATTGGGAGAACCTTTCAGCTAGAGATCAATATGACAAAGACTTCAAGTTGGTGCTCGATAGTTTTTTGTATCAGCATGTATCAGAAGCCAATAGGGGGTACAGCTATTTTGGATTTAGTTCTCACTAATTCTGAGGATCTTGTTGAGCATGTTTCGGTGGGGGACGAGTTTTCTTCCAGTGATCATCGTTGTCAGTTTTCTCTAAGTTTTCTTCGGGTAAGGTTGATAACAAAAGACTGGTTCCTTGTCTTCGGAGCACTACATTTAATGTTTTGAAAGAAAGGTTAGTGGAAGTTTTCAAAGAGACCAGTTGGAATCAGTGAAGTTCCCCCTCTCGATAGGAGGGTCTAGAGTAGAGAGCAGTGTAGGTATGTGTAGTGCTTTTAATGCCTTTTTCGTGTCAGTTTTCAATATAGAATACAATATTCAAAGTACAGGTGTTGCATGGAGTAATAAAATCCTCAATGATATTCAAGTGGAAGATGTGGAGGTCCTAAATCTTCTAAAAAATGTATGTGTGAGCAAAGCATCAGGATCAAATAATATATATCCTAGGGTCCTCAGGGAATGTGCTAATGAATTGTTGGGGCCATTGGCGCAGATTTACAGGAGTAGTATTGCTGAAGGCATCGTCCCAAGGGATTGGTAGCTTGCTAATGTTGTTCGGATATTTAAGAAGGGTAGTAGAAAGCTGTGTCCAATTATTGTCCAGTGAGTTTGACGAGCTCCCTCTCGAAAATTTTGGAAATCATTATCAAAAAGCGATTGGGGAAGAGGTTAGATGAGAATAGTATATTGTCAGATCATCAGGAAGGAAAAGTCATGTGTAACTAACCTCCTTTGCTTCTATGATCACATGAATAAGGCTTCGGGTAAGGGCAAAAATGTAGATGTTTACCTTGATTTCCAGAAGGTATTCGATCAAGTCCAACATGGCGAACTTTTGAAGCGCTTACATGAGATTGGAATTGGCAACTTACAGAACTCTATATATTCGTGGTTGAGAGGTCAAAACGAGTTATGATGAATGGGGAATTTTCTGATTGGACAGGCATCACTAGTGAAGTTCTTCGAGGAAGTGTCCTTGACCCCATTTTTTCCCCCTTTTTATTGATAAATTTAATCAGGGTATAGATGGGATTGCTAGCAAATTCGCAGATGATGTAAAGCTAATGGTGGTAGTCAGGAATCAAAGCTATAGGGAGTTGCTCCTGACCAACTTAAACAGAATTGGAACATGGGCAAATGAATGGAGTATAAAGTTCAGTGTTAACTAGTGCAGGGTCTCTCATTTTGGTTCAAATAACCCATGTTTCTCTTATGAGTTGAATGGTGCCACT
Source organism: Pholcus phalangioides (assembly GCF_987345545.1). Lineage (NCBI taxonomy): Eukaryota > Metazoa > Arthropoda > Arachnida > Araneae > Pholcidae > Pholcus > Pholcus phalangioides. The sequence continues at coordinate 50,169,581 of NW_028301604.1, read as the reverse complement.
TAGAGATGTAAAATTCTCGAGAATAATCTTTCAGAGAATATTCTCATCGAGGAGAATATTCTCTGCTAGGACTACTATTATAAATAACTTCAGAATATTCTTATAAGTTCTTGATGAGAATATTCTCCTCTTATTTATAATATATACACTGCTGGCCACCGTAAATGCAACACCCTGAAGGAAGCATGCAAATAATATGAAATTTACAACATGCATTAGCGGAGGTGAGATATGCAAATGATTAAAATTTCAGCACAGACGCACATCACGCGCGCCTGTGGCGCCACTTCAAAGCGCTATTTAAGGCTTGGAGATTTTGACGATTTGAAGTACGGCAATTGTGTTTTTCTTGTGGTTTTTTCAAAAAAACGATCAATTATGCCTCGTAGAAAACAGCGATCATCTTTTGATCAAGTATCCGAGTTCGACAGAGGAAGGATAGTGGCCTACCGAGATTGTGGATTATCTTTCAGGGAAATCGGTAGTCGTGTTGGACGAAACCAAACAACTGTAATGCGGATATGGGATCGTTGGATGCAGGAGGGTACGACAGACCGACGTGTTCGATCGCATCCACCTCAGTGCACCACTTCACGTGATGACAGGCGTATTGTGCGTATGGCAGTGACGGATCGCTCAGCCACATCACAAACCATAGCACAGCACATTCAGTCTGTACCGCATCATCCAGTGTCTGCGCGTACCATTCGACGCCGTTTACAGCAGAGTGGTCTGTCCGCAAGACGTCCATTGCTTCGTCTACCCTTGACGCAGAACCACAGACGTCTCCGCCGCCAATGGTGCGATGAAAGAAGGATGTGGACGGCACAATGGAATGAAATTGTCTTTACTGACGAGTCACGCTTCTGTCTGCAACACCACGATGGTCGGATTCGAGTCTGGAGACACCGTGGAGAGAGGATGCTGAACAGCTGCGTTATGCACCGCCACACTGGTCCTACACCGGGTATTATGGTATGGGGCGGTATTGGATATCACTCTCGCACTCCTCTAGTACGCATTGCCGGTACTTTAAAAAGCCAGCGCTACATCTCCGAGGTGTTGGAGCCAGTTGTCCTTCCTTACCTTCAGGGCTTGCCCACAGCCATATTTCAACAGGATAATGCGCGACCACACGTGACACGCATTGTCCAAAGGTTCTTCGTCAATCGCCAGATTGAATTGCTTCCCTGGCCAGCTCGCTCTCCGGATCTTTTGCCGATAGAAAACATGTGGTCCATGGTTGCTCAACGATTGACCCAGATTACATCCCCAGCTGCCACACCAGATCAACTTTGGCAACGTGTGGAAGCTGCTTGGTCTGCTGTACCCCAAGAACACATCTAAAGTCTCTTTGAATCAATGCCGAGGCGTGTGGCAGCGCTGATCTCCAAGAATGGCGGCTACTCTGGCTACTGATTTTGGCAGGAACCACACTTCACAGAAGTCTATAAATTTAATCATTTGATGCTTGGTCAACATGTTATCTACAAAATAAATATTGTTACAATATCTCTTGTCTTTCTTGGTGTTGCAATTTGGGTGGCCAGCAGTGTAGTTACATATAATATCCTTGAGAATATTCTCTGGAAGGAATACTTTCATAAATTACTGGAGAATATTCTTATAGTAAATAATAAGAATTATTCTTAAGTTATTAATAATAGTCCTTCCAGAGAATATTCTCCTCGATGAGAATATTCTTCAGTTACCGAAATCTTTCCAGAGAGTATTATCAAGAACATATGTAATAACATGTTCAGTCCCCCCCCACCCCTGGGCTGCGATAAATAACTTGAGAATAATAATTATTTTTGTATAATTATTATTTTTGATAAGAATATTCTCTAGTAATTTATAATAGTAGCCCTTTCAGAGAATATATTCTCAAGAATATTCTCTGTCCCTGTCTCTCTTCCAGTCACGAAGATTGGTATATAGAAGTTTGTAGACCACAATATTAAAGTTTGAAAGCAAAAAAATTGAACCAACAGGGCTGAATTACACAACTTTAAAAAAAAAAGAAAGAAGTGATACAGAATTTAAGTGTATTGTGCATTAAAAAAAACAACAGTTCTGTATCTTCTTAGAATGAAGGTGATTGTATAATAATTCATCGCGCATAATCTATATACATATAACAACATGTCCTGACTGACTGATTCATCATCATCGAGCCAGAAGCACTGAAATTATAAATATCAAATTTGGTCAATAGTTTTGTTTCGCCCCGTAAAGTCTCACTAAGAAGAGGTTTTTGAAATTTGACTGCTAAGGGGTGTCAAAAGGGGGTTTGAAGGTAACATAACAAAATCACGCCAAGCCTGAAGTGCTGAAGCTATATTCATGAAATTTGGAGAGAACTTTTATTTTATAACGTAAAGACTAAGAAAGAAGGGGTTTTCTGGAATTTGAACTGCGGGGGGGGGGGGGGGGGGTCAAAAGGGGGTTCGGAGGTAATATGTAGAAATTATACTGAACAAAAACAGCTGAAGCTATAGTCCTGAAACTTGATCAGTAGTTTCATTTCATGAAGTGAAGACCCACTAAGAAAGGGTTTTCAAAATTTGACCCTTAACTGTTGTTCATTTTTGACATGATGTTACGGTTTCTTGACTTATCTACTCTCATCACAAACTGTAAAAAAAGAACTGGATTTTTTAAAATTCGACTCCTAAGGGAGTCATAAGAGGGTTTAAAGGTTATATAGCGAAATCATGCTAAGCCAAAACCGATATAGCTATAATTATGAAATTTGGTCAGTGGGTTTAGTTTGTAATGTAGAGGCTCACTAAAAAGGAATATTTCAAAATTCAACATCCAAGGGGTCATATATGGGGGGTTTCAAAAGTTATATGGCACAATCATCGCTGAGTGCAAAAAGCAGAAGCTATAAATATGAAATTTGGTGAGAATTATATTTCATAATACAAAGAATCACTCTACGCGATGGAATATCTGAAAATTTCACCCCCAACATGGTAAAAATGTTATATGGGGGAAATCATTGCAGAACAAATTTCAGATGACTAAATTCACGCGAGCGAAGTCATGGGTTACAGCTACTAATATTTAAGAAAATAACAAATTATATTGATTTTTATACCACTTCACATCTTCATATGAATTCTGAGAACAGAAAATGTGCATAGGAAAAGTGCATTAGCACATGTTCTCGTCTCTTTTCTCTACAAACCGATTAAAGTGCATCCCCTCAGACAAAAAGAGTGGAGAAAAAAGATGATTTTGTATGAAAAAAGAATGTGTTTTTCATCACTCCTACGAGAAGTTTTAGGGTTGGTTTCTTAGGGGCACACACATGGGCGTAACAATAGCAGCAAAGGAATGGTGTTTCCATTTCTTCCATTCAACTACCGATGTAATATTATATCAGAAATACTGGATAGGTTAATTCGCACGCGCACGGTTGCTGTATTTCAGAAATATATGACATTCATATTTGTTATGGGCATCTTTTCTCAGCCATCTCATTGGGCATTTTGCCTGTTGTGGCCTTGTATTTGTATCAAAACTTTTCTAACTGATCAAGAAACATTTTTTATCTCAACTTTATTTGCCTTCCCTTCAGAAATTCATTGCAAAAGCAGCTCCACACGTAAGGTCTCATTAGCATATTGTGAACTAAGTATGGAAATGTTTGTTTGTTAACAGGGAAGGGGGTTCACCTTCTTATCTCCTAGATTTGCAGGCTGATAACGATAACTAGCAGGGTAAAAAAAATGTCTGTTTAAATCATAGTTTCAAAATTCCCAAGAATCACTTTGATGGGAAAAAAAATTCTTTTACGAAAAGGAAAAAACTATTGCACAGTGTATTGTTGGAGATGAATGCTTGAAATTTAACATTTTAACGGAAAAGTTCATTTTGAATCTGATTTTATACTTTCCCTAAATTTGGTATAGTTTTTGCATAATTCAACAAGTTTTTCTCCTGAATTTATGGAGTTTTGCCGATGTATGAAAGATTTATCAAGTTTTGCAGCAGTATGAATTCATTATGTGTGGTTCCTATTCTTTTAACCCCACAATGTCGAATGACATACTTTGTACATCGGGCCCGAACTTCACATGCCGTCGAGCAGCGGTCAACTGCATATCTTAATTTCTCTTTAATCCATATTATAGGGTGCATTAAAGGTTAACAGTGGCACAGTTTAAAGTTAATGGAAAAAATAATTTCAGAATTATCGGGACAAATTTCAGATTTAATAAAAGAAATAATTGATCAAAAAAGTTAACTAATAAAAGGAAGTTATTTGAAAATAAATAAAAATTCAAGTTTAATGAAATAAATATATTTAAAGCAATTTCACGTAAATGGATAGCATGCGAGAAATAAAAAGCTTTCATAGCTAATTAGAGGCCAACTTATTATATTTTTAACATTGCATGTGTTCACAAGAGTTTGAAGTTTTCATTTCAAGAGCTCACAAGTCTTATTTTATCATATTTTTTTTTTAAAAATAATTTAAACAGAGAATCACCTATGGCATTTTCCTTTAAAATCTACTGTAGCTCATGTTTGTTTAGATTCAGCACTGCCAGTCGTGACATCACACTAATGTGCCCTATTTCACGATCTTTGCATGTTTGATATTCAAAATAGAAATTATGTGGCATTGTACAATCATAACTAATATTATTTTCATATATCACATTTTATTGTCAGTGATGAACATATACAGCTTAACACACACGTGGGTATTCCAGATATTATTCTAAAGAGCATGTTTCAGCCTGTTCAGCTAAAACACCCTATATAATTATTCTAAAAAACATGATTTAGCCCGTTGAGATAAAACACCCTGTGCAATTCAGTTGGTAATTTTTTTACAGCCATGAGGCCGAGTTATAAATCCATTTTTTGGGCAGCAGTAGAAGAGAATAAAACTATTTTACCAAAGAAAATATCATATAAATTTATAGGTAATACAAGTGATACCATATAATATCATAGACAGGACGTTACTTTATGAACACATGAAAATTCAAATTAATTAAATAATTAGTTTAAAAGTTGTAACTTTTTGATTAAACATCTGTGAAAACAGATGATTCCATTTGAATCTCCTCCAACCTAAGAGATGGGAATCATTTAAATCTCCTCCGGGCTTGAAGAGTTAAAAAAAGCAAAGAGATTTTATAAAAACAATTTAATAAAATACAGTTTTATTATAAAACAAAAGTAAAAACCACCACTATTTTTCATTACAAAAAAGGGAAGAAAGAGCTAGAATGTGACGAGTTTTGCAACGAAACCAAAAGCACCAAGTACACACAGGTTTGGATATAACAAGTTTTGATGCAGGCAGAATAGAGTGGATTATTGCTGCAGCTGGCAAGAGGAATTTAAAGAGTTTTGCAGCAGATTTTTGATGTTTTTTTTAGGTTTAGAAGTTCTTTGCAACTGTTTGAACCACAGGTCCCCCCAAAGAGGTTGGCTTAAAGAACAAAATGGCAAGAAAATCTAAATTATACACTTTTTGATTTAACGACTTTGCAACTGGACGACTCATAACATGCAGAGAGTCAGATATTTTTTTTTCATCAAACTTTTTTAGCAATGTGTGCCAGCAAAATGGCGAACTCTGTGTTGATAGCAGCCACATCATCCATTGGTTTAATGCATGTGAGAATGAAAATTTCGTAGCAGAGAATGGTGCTCACTTATACGGTTATGATCAGTGAAATAAGCATTATTTTCTCTAAATGCTACTTACTCAAAGATATATTATATTTCTACAAAGTTCAAGAAAAAAATACAGTTGATGCTAGTTTTTATGAACCCATACAAACTTGATAATTAGTTCGTAAAATCGAAAGTTCGTAAATGGGAGAAACAAAAAAAATATGGGAAATTAAAAATGAGTAAGTCATCTATACCTTTATTGATAATTCCCATAAAATTCACTTATTTTTGTTTGCTTCACTGCAACATTGCACACTGCATTGATATAGGATAACATTTCATGTGAATTTGGCTTCTCTGAAATATTTTCGGGATGGTGGAACGGCACTGAAACCACTTGCCATAGAAACGATTTTATGATGATCTTTGATTACACGATTCACTGCAATTTTTTTAATCCCATATTTTTTTTAGCAATTTCTGTCTCTGTAAGCTTGCACATTGATTTCATTCAAAATATATATTTCCTTTTTCATCTACTGTCAAGCACTCTCTTTTGTTTTGTTGACATTGCAAAATGGAAAGTAGACGAACAGCAGTTTGCTCATGATAGACTCTCAACTTAGAAATGGCTTATCAACAATCTAATGTATCATACCATTTTTGAAACCACCAGTTAATTCACTCATAATGTACAAAGAAGGAATTACATCGTTAATGCATCTTCATTTCATGGTAACCTTCGCCAACAATCGAACCCTCCTTCCTGGCATGTGCTCGCAAAATACCTTTATGTTGGTGATGCCAAATTGCAGAACTCTACCTTTCCTTTCTCTAAAGCCACATAGCACGTCCGAAGTGAAGTTTACTTTTGATTACAACAAATTTGGAGGCAGCTACAAGAATAAAATAACCGAAAAAAATATAAAAAATAGCGGAAGAAAAACGAGGTTCATAAAATAGAGAGTTGATAGAAATGAGAGTTTATAAAATAGAGCAGATTTTAACATTAGTTCTATAGTGTGCCGTTTGGGACAGAAGGCCAGTTTATAAAATTGTTATAAAGTGTTTTTGTAAATTGGAGGTTCATAAAATCGAACGCCAACTGTATAAAATGGACAAAATTTCATACCAATGCAGTCTTGATTGTCCATATATTTTATCTTCCTAATATTAAGTCCCTCTTTTTCATACAATGCTTGCTCCTATAACAAAATTATTTCCATAAGAACTAAAAGAGAATATATAACACAAATTTCTCTCAAATTTGAGTTGAAATAAATTTCTTCTTACTGATGTTTATAAAACGAAATAAGTAATTTTTTATATTTTTGTGAATCCAAGGGTGTATATAGACTTGAAACATATTTTAGATTGCGGCAGAGAAAAAATATATAATTAGAAATATATTATGGAAAGAGAGAAAATTCAACCACCCCTGCAGGGAATCGAACCCACATCCTTTCACTTTTCAGGTGAATGCCCTAGACCACTAGACTATGGAGGCAACAAATTTCTCAATCTTTCTTGGGAGCTTGCGTGCACTGAATGGGACCGTACATGGACGGTCGGACCTAACTCAAGCCAAAGCTCACAATTGCTGACAATGCCACCAAATAGCGACTTATCCGAGGATGTCACTCTCTGCTATCCATACAAAGGTTTTTAACAGCTGGCTGATGCAAAGATATATTTGAAAAGAATGGGAAAAATCCTGTAAGATGCCATTTTTATTAAAATATCTGAATTAATTAGCGAACTACTAGTGCTGAAAAATTAGCAAAGTTCAAAATCAAACTGTCGTCAAAACTTTCATCAATTATGCACCCTTCTAGCTACAATTGGTCAAATTTACCAAAAACTTGTGCATTGTACCAGCTTTAAAAAGAGTCTACAATAAACCATATCTGTGTTCTGGTTCAGGAGAAATTTATCTTTTTGTTCGTAATACATCATTGAAATCTACGTTTGTCAAGTATATATTCGAAGAAAATTTGAAATTGGCAGTTACAGATTTTGGCGACAATTTGATTTTGAAGAAAAAATCATACAAGATGGCATTACAGGATCATCCACATCTACAGGATATCTGTATTTAATGGCGAGCTTCAATCCCTGAGAAATTTGGTTAAGTGAAAAATCAAATTATCACCAAAACCTACTAAAATTACTTAGACGAACGCAGATTTCAACCATGTATTGTAAACAAAGTGCTAAATTTCTCCCGAACCAGAACACTGATATAATTTATTGTATGCTCTTTCGAAAGCTGGTACAATAGACAAGTTTTCGGTGAAACCTGTCTAAAACAGACACTGTATGTGACAGAAAAAAACTTGTCTTAAACGAAACAAATATGTAGTGTTGTAAATAATTAATTATTTTTCAATCATAGGAAACCTCTTTAAGATGGAAACTGTCTAACGTGCAAATGGAAGGCATATTTAGTCTATTTGTAGATATAAAACCTGCTAAAACAATTTTTGGCCAAATGCAAGTTTTTGTCTTTAGGTGGGAGAAAGGCTGAGTTGTTCTGATTCCCCCCCCCCTTTTTTTTAGGCAAATTTCTTCACTTTTTGGAAAAACGATAAATTTTTATTATCTATCTGAACTGACTATGGGGGGTATGGCTTGAGAGGAAGTGGATTTACCATTCAAAATTTAGTAAAACCTTGTTTAGAATTTCATTCATGATAGAAATGGTGACTTTTGTTAGAAAACACCCCTATTTCTTGGAAAAAGTTTGATAATTTCGGGAGAGTTAATAAACGAGGTAGACTGAATTATTGTCCACAATTTGACGATACTGTGTTTTCAGGGCTTGACTTAGAGGGGTGCGAAAGGCATGGTCACAATTTTTTCAAAAGAAACCCTTTTCTTTCTCAACTTCCTCTCTTTTCCTGTTTCAAGTTTTATAAAATAACTTTCATAAACCTTTTAGAGTGAAATCCCATCCTTAGATTAGTCACTTCTGAAATATAAAATTTCACTTTTTTTTTTTAGTTTAGACTCAATATCGAGTCAAATATACTTGTAGGTTTCGGGGAGGGGACAACAAAATTATTCAAGTACTTAGGGCCTTCAAACGTCTTAATCCGGCCCTGAGTGAATGCCTTACGTGGATAACGTATTTAATAAAAGTTTTTTTTTTCAAGTTTAAAAACTTAAAGATTAAAAATTAAAGATATTTATATTTTTTAAATAACTATAAATATTTATATTTTTTAAATAATTTTAAATATTTATATTTTTTAAATAATTTTAAATATTTAAAAAGAAAATTTTAAATTTTTTTCAAATTAAATTTAAAAGTTATTCGTAATGCATTACAGAACGGCTTATAATTTCGGCCCCCGTCAGTGGCCGTTGTTGACAAGTTTTATTGTATAAAATTATGAAGTATGGACAAGAGGCAGTTACAGTTGCTATATCTCCATCTCAGCAGGAAACAGAGAGACAGACGTATGTGGGTACATCATATTGATGAACAGGACCTTCATATGGTGTTTTTAATGGTATTTATGGCAAATAATTAAAAAAATTAAGTGTAAAATCATCTTTGGAAAATAGCCAAAGATACGGATGAATTCGCTCCGTATCTGCATCGTGTGAATAGCTCAAAATAACCTAATTGTCAAAACTTGTATGTGTGGCGGAGACCGCACTTAGGTTTTGACACATGCAGACGACGTGAAGACCCGCATGAACACTTCGAAAGGTGTGGGCGTATTCCGCATCGTTTGAAAGGCTCCGTATATACTAATTGTTAAAACTTCTTCCAGACACGCGTCCGCATGAAAGGGGCCTTATATACCCCGCATGATGTCACTTCATAAGGGGAAAAGAACAGAAGCAAACTACTTTTTCCCCCGAGAAAATTTTTAAGGATTTTTTCAATGAAGTAGCAAATTTTTAGTGACAATTAGGGATTATTACAATTTTTGTAAAACCTTTTCGGGAGGTCGGGATATGAAGCTAAAATTCGGGAGACTTGGCGGCTATGAAAACATGTCCCATGGAAGCAAAACTACTACTAAACGTTTTAAATCGTGTGCACAATGGTCGTGTTGCATAGCAATAGTAGGCTCAAAACAGCTAAAGTGCCTGGAACATCGTAGAATGGTGAGAGGTTTGAGTGACAAGAAGTTTGTCGCATCGGTTCAACGATCAGTGTAGACTGCAGAGATAGACGATTTTCAGTCAGAATCAAGTGCATCGATGATAGTGACCAGATAGCGATGTGCATCAGAAGAAAATACAGTCTAAATAGAATGTGCACAAATAAGCCCATTTCTTTACTGATTGCATCACCATGCACAAACATATCGGAGCAGGTAAAATAAAAAAATGGTGAAAACATTGCTCATAGGAGACGAAACCATCGAGTGAGGGCACGCACATACTGCAGGTCGATTTTGCAATTCTGACAATGAACATACCAATACAATGACCCCATACCCTCACACAGGGAAGCATAGTAGGGGCTGACAGGGCTAAAGCTTGAGAAAGCCCGAGATAATTCTTAATTATTATATATTTTCCCCCCCCCACAATAAATTCACTATACACAGGCCCGTGAAAAATCTGGCCATTGCGTGCCGAGAATCTCAACTTAGGGACCCTGCTGTAGGATGTGGGGGCATTGGACCAACCAAGGGCCCTTCCGGAGAGGTTGGATTTCAAAATTTTTCCCATTCACATATTTCCGATATCATACGCTTGTTATTAGCTCTATTGTCATGCTCTGCCATCGGCTTAGATATATCACAAGCTTGTCACCCTATGGTTCTCAAACTTTTGTCACCAGCTGTTCCCTTGCCTAATCCATGGTTCATTGGCGGCTTCCCAGAATAGTTTGGCTGATTTTAAAAGTTTGTCACTTCAAAGCATGAATAGGTGCACAAATCAATATCTCAAGCTTGCTGCGATGCAGGGCCAAAACTAGAGGGGGTGGGGGCAACTGCCACAGGCGACAAAATTCAAGAGGCAGCAGTTTCAGGTGGAAACAAAGAACACTGTTATAATATTATACAACTGTGGGAGTGGCAAAAATCCTAGCGCACACTTTACATGGTAAAAGAATTAATGGCGAATGATTCACCAATTCGATCACGGGCCTTTATTCTAGTCTGGGATTTGTCTTCTCGAACTCTCTCGTTCTGTCACATGGCCATACTGTACGATTTTGCTGTTCGCTATAGCTAAGATTGCTATAGCTATCGCTGTAAAGATTGACGCGATTAAAAAAAAGGATGATATAATTGCAAAAAACACAGCTTTCTTCCTTTGCGGAAAAAAAATTGACTGGTCCGGATATTTTCTATGTTTTCTCAGAGACCATCAACTCTGCCCCTCTCGAACTGTTTAATCTTTGCACAAGTTGGAGCAACATTTTTCTGGATGCCCCCATTACCCCCAACAATATCTCCAAGGCATATATATATATATATACACTCCAATCGCTGATGATATTATTCTGATGGCAGATTCCAGGAATGGGCTGCAGAGGTTGATAAACTCAAGAGTTTTGTTCATGAAACCTTCCTTCAGGTAAACCTATCTAAATCCAAGATTGTGGTTCTTAGGAGAGGTTTGACGCTCCCCAACACTTACAGGTGGTCTTTTCTTGACAAAGAAATAGAATTGGTCAATCACTATAAGTATTTGGGGATTAATTTCCATTATAATAGATCTTTCTCAAGGCATATAGATCAAGAATACTCCTTTTCTAAACTGTGCGTCAATGAACTCTTGTACTCTTCCCTATTGAGACATTTGCCAAATTTTAGATACAAAATCAGAGTTTTTGATTCTACTATTCTCCCATCCTCCCTTTTTGGCTCAGAAATTTGGGGTGTCGGATCAGATGTTTCTGAATCCTTTCCTTCCCCTTTCAACTCTACTTCATTAAAAAAAGTTATGATACCCCGATGTATACTGCTTCCCATATAATCTACATTGGGTTTGGAAGGCTTCTGGTTTCTCTCAATATGTTTAAGCGTACTCTGAAATGGTTGCATAGAGCAAAAAATTCACACAACCCTATGCTTAAACTTTGTATAAATTGGTGTTTCCATACCAAACAGGGCTGGGGAAGCCGGCTTTAAACCTTCTTGTCAGAATTTTTTCTCAGCGAACTGCATAACTTGGAACAGAGTGGCACACTTTCTTTCTATGAACTAACTAACACACACACTCTCACTCTCTCTCTGCTTGCTTTTGAAATCCATAAGTGATTTTTTGTGAAGAATTTTACCCAAAACATTTCCTTCAGCAACTTCAATCCTTTTTACAGATATCTCAATTCCTCCTTCTACCCTAAGCCATATCTTAACAGCTCTAATAACAAGACCTACCCATCAGCCCTTTTGCAGGCTCGTTGTAATTTTGTGCAGGGTTGTAGTTGTTTCAACCACTGCTGCCCTCTCTATGACCACAGATTTTTTACATTTCTTTTGCACTTCTCCTATGTTAATTTCCCTATGGGATCACCTTCTTGATATATCTCTTACCCTTCCCTTTCTGATCTAATCAGCTTCTTGAACACCCAGCCAGGTCGATTCCCCATAAACACGCATTGGCAACTCTTATATATAAATTTGATTTGTTTTTATTTTCAGATTTGTATATTGACAATTTTATGAATGTTTCTGACAATTAGATGTTCTTCTCACCAGTGTCAAAAACATGGAATTATCTCAACTCACCCTATTTTTCCTGCTATCTATGTTAGTTTGTTGTAATGCAAGTTTGTTGTTTTAAGTAATGTTGTGTTTATTTGCTCAAAGGCTTCAGCCTATGCAGTTATAATTAAATATTACATTAATATATGGAAACCAATATTGTCTCCAAGAGGTCTGTAATCTATGATTTTGAGAACATTGCTTCAGGGGAATATGACAGATGTTGAAAGGTCCCAACAAGCAAAGAAAGAGAAAGTTCTTTTTTTTCTTCATCCAGCTAAATAGCTTTTCCCTCTATCCATAATGCCTGATATAGACATTGACAGATAATGTCTTTCTTCTGGTAATAATTGGTAAAACACTGCAAGAAACTCAAAATCCTTATTTTTTCAGAAAAAGGAAACATTCAAAGAAAAATTTTTTTCCCATAGTACGCCGGCATTCCAAGGGGTGTTCGACGGGAGGCAACTCGTTCTGAGTGGCTCGTCTTTCATTAAACATATGACATCCATATTTGTTATGGGCATCTTTTTCTTAGCCACCTCGCTGGGCATTTTGCCTGTTGTGGTGTCATATTTGTATTTGTACTGATAGTATTTCCCATGTTTCCGTATTCGAGTGCAGCCATCTGTAGCAGTTGGAAACTCTGCTTATGAATTTTTCCCCAGTTATTTAACCTAATTTCTCAGTTGTATAATCTACCCACCCTATTCTGACAACTTGATATAACAACAATGGCATATTAAATATAACGTTATTATGAACACCTTGTACATTTCTCTTAATTTTTTTCGAAAATGACTTTTTGACAGTTTTAGATTGAGATCATCATATCTCACCAATTACAGCTGTTTGAAAAAAAATAATTGCCACCGATCTGCTTTCAGAAAAAACATTACCACATATGTGTGTTGCTCTATAAGACATCCAATCATTTTACTGTTCTTCATGAAAAGTTAGGAATTTTTGATGTACAAGGTTTTCATTGTAAGGTGACGATGAGATGGTATGTCTGCCACATTTACTAGGTACGAAAATGCAATGTTATTTTTTTCACTACATCTCAACTAAACATTTTTCTGTTCAAAAATTCTGACCAATCAATAGTATACCTTCTCAAACAACATAAACATAAATCATCTCAATTTCTAGAGCAAAATAAAATAAATAAATAAATATGATAAGTAAATATAAAAAAGAAGCCTGTGGAGATCTGCCATAGAAATTGTATACTTAAAAAACTCTGTGAGTCAAAAAAAAGGTTGGGAACTGCTGTTCCAGAGTATGCATACCCTGCAACAGCAGTTCCCAACCTTTTATATGTGTGAAATATAGCATATTCAATGAAATTATTATTATAGGAAAAAAACCAACAAACCTCCTTTAAAATTCTTTCATTGAAGAACTGTTGTAACTTTTCATTGCAATAATTTATACAAAACTGTTCGAAACTGTTGACTTGAAAATACTCTAAAATAAAAAATTCCAATAATGAATTTTATAGACTTCTTTTATAGATTTTTTTAAATCACATTGAAGGAAAATTAATAATACTTTATTTCACACAAAAACAAAAAGTTTCAAACTGATTTTTCATTCTTTTGCTAAATTGAAAACATTTCCTTCATTCTCTGCAGAAAGTTGCAAAAAATTAGAAATACGGTTGTTGTTTTAATTTTGTAAAATAATGGCAGCAAATTTTGTGCAAAATGTGATTTGACCATTCCGAGTACATGCAAAACTTATATTTTATTTATTTAGATTAGGTAAGATAAGAAAACCTGTATGCAAATACGAGGTGTGTTTTTTAAGTAAGTACCATTTTGAAATTCTGCTGCTGTGGTCAGCATTCCGCACATGTGCGCTGTGTACCTACATCTGTTGGCAAACCACAGAAACATTCGAGAATGGGTTAAGTTTGCTTGAGAGTATTTAAAATGCGTCTGCAGATTAAGAATGCTGCCGACTGTGAAATAGGCACTGTGATTCGTTTTCTTAGTGCTAAAGGCGTGAAAGCGGCTGAAATTCATTGTGAGATCAGTGAAGTGTATAGAGGAAACATTATGAGCAATGGAATGGTACGGATATGGGTTAGAACTTTTAAAGATAGCCGCACATTCATGATGTGGAACAAAGTGGACAACCTTCATTACTGAAGATTTGACGCAAAAAGTTGACGAAAAATTTAGGAAAAACAGACACTTTACGATTTTGTCATTATCTGATGAGTTTTCTCAAATTTCCAGAAGTGTTCTCTATGACAATGTGACCGAACACTTAAATTATCTAAAGTTGTGCAATCAAAAACAAAAGGCGTGACATTTTGAGTAAGGTTGGGTTGTTTTGCTTCATGACAATGCCCACCCACACGTGGCTAATCGAACCAAAGATCTCATCACATCATTTTGCTGGGAACAACTTGATCACCCTCCGTACAGTCTCGATCTAGCACTCGGTTACTACTACATGTTTCTGCATTTGAAGAAGCATCTGGGTGGTCAGCGCCATAATGACGATGAGGTCAAAACCGTGTTGCAGTGGTTGTCAAATCAGAGGGCAGTCTTCTATGAGGATGGAATTCAAAAACTACTTGTACGATATGATAAATGCCTTAATATTGGTGGAAATTATGTTGAAAAGTAGATTAAGATATAGGCTTTCATATAAAAAAAATTGTTAAGGAGAGTCAACTTGTTTTCTTTTTATTTCAAAACGGTACTTACTTAAAAACCCGCTACATACTTGAGTAGTTTTTTAACCAATATCGTTCCATTCCACAATACTTCCATATTTTGTACTTTTTTGCTGAAACTGCGAATAATCTGATTCTAAACTTCAATTTTATTGCATGAACCAAAGAGAGAAAAAACTGTGTTGACTTGCAGTCATTGCTCTGTTCTAAAAGTAGCAGTATAGTGTGTTGTGAAAGTATATCAGGATGTCTACCATACATCAAAAGGAAAATTTTGTGATTATACTGTGACCTTTTTCTATATCAGTGGTTCTCAAACCGAGTCGCGATCTTCTAGTCAGGCAGCGTTTCCCAAAGTCAATAATATCACACCCTGGAGGGGACGGTAACAGCATGTGAATTTAATATAGAATCCCTTGGGTGAATTTGATCGGTGGTGGTGGGGGCGGGGGGCAATGAGTAAGAAATTTTTTGAGGAAGGGGTGATGGAATAAAACAGTTTGGGCAATTATGCCCTAGGGGTTTGTGTTAATAAAATAAGGGAGGTCTTAATAAAATGGGGGAACGCCAGTGAATTTACAAAATAAAAACATTTGATAAGAAATTCATTTTAATATTTCAAAACTTTCAACTGGACATGATGATGATGTCAATGCATATATACACATATATTTTGATCAACTGTACAAATCTTTGATGCTGGGGGAGGAGTTTCAACCCCTTCATGCTCCCATGCATCTCCGCCCATGGGAAGCACTGTCTTACAGCATAAACAGAAAACAAATTTCTGTCAGAGCAAAATCTTGTTACTGAGAAAACAGAAGAGAGCAAATTTTTTATTATCGGATAATATTTTTAAAATTTATTTTAATGAGATACAATACACATTTCAGGTAAAGCAGTATTTTGTGTTAAGAAACTCCATTTAATGATGCTCAACTGTATTTATTTTGAATTATTTCATTTTTGCAGCACGACAGTCATTTTGTGCTCTCAATGATTTATTGAAATGAGACCTATTAAAGCCAATTACATATGAGAATTAGAACCCAGTCCTCAGTGGTGTCGAAGCCAGAAATGCTCAAGTACCAATGGTTATTTGTGACATGGGCATCAGCACCCCCAGAATTTATTCAGAAATTGAAATTTCCTATATATAAAGCTTATAAGACGAGTGAGCACTCACAGGTTCGAAACATTTCTGATGCCTGGCACTCTTATTGAACTGAACATGCTTGTATATATAACAGCCACCTCAGTTGTCAGATGGCCATTCTTATATTGTGCATATTAATCAATAAAATTCAATGCTTCTAAATAGTTTTAAAATCTTTCTCAGGTCTAAACTCAGATCTTTCTAAGGCACAAGTTCTATTTTGTACATAAATAAAATTGTGATTCATTTGGTCAAATGAAACCACATAAAAATGACCTTGCCTTCCGGTATTAGAGATGCAACATTTAAATAGTTCAGCATAAATCACACTCAGCACAAATTGTACTCAAGTTGTAATGGCCCTCTTCATGGAAATACCTTGGAATTCATGTTGAATCAAATTTGAAATGGCCTAGATATTTCCTTCCTAGATTTCATCACATACAAAATCGCAATAATTATTTCCTATGTTCTAGGGATGGGACGAAACGACGAACCTCTCCACTAATTGTATGAAGTACAAATTACTGGACACCAAGTGAAGATAATTGGAAAGAAATGTCACATTCCTCTGTGGGGAATTAAACCACCAACCTCACACTTTTCGTGCACATGTTCTACCATTAAACTACAGAGGACAGACATTGAAAGAAAATGTCTGTCCTCTGTAGTTTAATGTAGTAGTGTAATTTTGTAGTGTACTTCATGCTCACCTCCATCTTACTGCAGTAGGAGTCTATTTTCAGTTTCATGTTTTCGTTATCCTAGAAATTCACCCTGACATAACCTTTTCCACAGAAAGGGATATACACAACGTAATAAAATATAAGCAGTAAATTTTTAATCGATGGCAAAAATTCCAATTAATATAATTGTTTTAAAATTAATTTGTTGGGATTAGATTTACACAGATATTCGGCCAGGCCAAATACCGAGTAGCAGCCAAATATTTGTCCCAGCTCTACTATGTTCCATACACTATGCTTGGGTTCAATCATCACTGCAATGTGGAATAAATATCCGGGGATATGACTATAAAACCAATCTACTCCCAATCATAAACATCCAACAGAAGTTTCTAAAAAAAATTTTTCCACTATTCAACTGAAAAATAATGATTTCCACAGCAAAACATATCCTTGGTATATAGCAAGTGATTTTCTACAAATTGGAAGACCAATGAAATCTATGAATTTCTCTTGCATAAAAAAAGAAATATTCTGCAAAAATGTGTTTTCTATTTAGCATCTAAAATTTATAATACATTACCTCATTATTTTTCAGCTAACACTTTATACTGTGTGTTCAAAAGAGAATTGATCCAATTTCTATTAACCACTTCAAATATTGAAGTTTATTTTTATATATAAATTTTTTTGCCGATTTAGAACTCAAATATTTCTTTCTTGGAGCATCTGGCAATCATAGTTTTTATAATCACCATTTTTCTATTTTATGTAACTCATGTTCTCACTAGCTGCTTTGATTGTTGTCTGATCATATTTTCATTCTGATATTTTTCCGTATTTTATTTATTTTTTAATCTATTTCTCTCCCCCCCCCCCTTTATTATGTGATTTAGTTTTCCTACCAACTTGAAATACTGTTTTCCATTTGATATATATTTTCAGAGATGCCACTCCACTCTAATTGGGACCCAGGATATTAGCAAAATCTGGGTACCTTTTACAGTGAAAGTGGGTCCTTCTTAAAAAAAAAAAGCTGGATTCCCCATCCCATCATTCACAGATACCGCTGCAAAGCAAACAAATAATTGGTTTCCAAAA
Source organism: Pholcus phalangioides (assembly GCF_987345545.1). Lineage (NCBI taxonomy): Eukaryota > Metazoa > Arthropoda > Arachnida > Araneae > Pholcidae > Pholcus > Pholcus phalangioides. Next base: position 50,151,614 of record NW_028301604.1, on the reverse strand, counting down.
ACATGTTCAGTCCAAAGATTCACTTACAAAAAAAGTTCAATTTACTAGCATAACTAGGTTTAGTTACATTCATTTCTAAGTATTCTACTGATAGAGAGAGATAAGTTGCAAAAACACCCATCAACACTGAGGAATCAAATTTAAAACAAATGTAATTAAGTTAGGCACATTATAAATCTATATGTATAATGACATGTCCTGACTGACTGATCATCGCCGAGTCAATACCACTGCAGTTATAAATATGAAATTCAGTCAGTAGTTTTATTTTATGAAGTAAAGACCACTAAGAAAGGGTTTTTCGAAATTCGACCCCTAAGAGGGTTATAAGGAGGTTCAAAGGTTATATAGAGATATCATGCTGAGCCGAAACTACTGGAGCAATATTTATGAAATTTGGTCCGTAGTTTTATTTCATGACGTAAAGAAAAAAAAAGGTTTTTTAAACAAAATTTGACCTTTAAGGGGGTTATCATTTGACCATTAAGGGGGTTCGAAGGTTACACAGAGAAATCACGCCAAGAAAAAACCACTGAAGCTATATTTATGAAATTTGATCAGTAGTTTTATTTTATGATGTAAAGACCAACTCAGAAGGAGTTTTACAAAATTTGACCGCTCAGAGGGTCATAAGAGGGTTTTTCAACGGTTACATAGAGAAATCATGCCTAACCGAAACCAGTGAAGCTATATTTATGAAATTTGGTCAATAGTTTCATTTCATGACATAAAAACTCACTCTAAGATGGTTTTTCAAAATTTGACCCTTAATTAAGGGGGTCATAAGGGGGTTGAAATGGTATGTAGAGAAATCATGCAGAGTGAAAACCACTGAAACTATAAATTTGAAATTTGGTCAGTATCTTCATTTTATGATGCAAAGACTCGCTAAGAAGGGATTTCTCACAATTCACTCCCTAAAGGAGTCTCAAGGAAGGATTTTCGGATTACCAAATTCACGTGAGCAAAGCTGCAGGCAACAGCTAGTTTACTTATAAATCAGACTGTAAATTCCTGTTTGATCAATTTTCTATTTCAGAAAATCTTAGCTTTTTCAATGATATCTTCTGCATAAATTCAAAACACATGATTCTGATGTGTGATCATGTTCTGATGCATATAAATCCTTTTTGAGCAATTTCTAGCTGGAATGATTTTCTTTCCCCCCCCCCCCAATGGTCAACAACTATGGTTTATCACCATTAACCAGCTACATATTTCACATCTGATTATGAGAGTTATGTCAGATTACTATTGGTGAAAATCTAACAGTATGCTTGCATTCAGTAGGTGGTGCTATCCATCGTCCAAATTACTAACGTAAGGATTTCAATTTAATGTATATTTATTTGTGATGTAGGTCTGCTGATCGTGATAAAAATCTCTACCAGTGCAGGACCTGTTTCTGACAACCATCATGCCCACTCCTATCCTCGTCTTTCTCTAACTCAGTAATTCCTAAAAAAATAATTTAATTTTTTTTGCCCTTTCATCTCGGATTTGGTGCTCCTTCTCTTAAGCAGCTTTCCCTTATTTTTTTCAATCGAAATTTTTTTTTTTGCCCCTTTATCCTGGATTTAGTGGCACCCTGTGTGGTCACTGCAGATTGATTATATACATTGCAAAGCAAGAGATCACAATGTTTTCACATTTTAACGTGGCTGCTGTGACAAAATCATTGGGAGAGTACAAATGCTTATTTGAAAACTTGTATTGTAAGTAGTTTTCATTGTGTCTCGAAATGTTCATTACATCATAAGGGATGTGGCTAAAATCTGGTGTTTAAAGTCTGAGCATAACAGGGTGCAGCAGATCAGGTGTATATAAAATATTATCTAAAAGTGGTAGCATAGAAGTTTTGCAAACTGGGAGAACTAAAGTGGCCATAGCTTGGATGAAGATATTTTGCATTTAATGTCTAGCAAGAAATTGTCCATGCATCAAACTTCATGAAAAACTTATTAATCAAAAAAAGCACTGTTCCTCACCATTTGGTCCAGCAATAAACATGTATTTCAAAGAATGCAATAAACATGTATTTCAAAGAATGCAATAAACATGTATTTCAAAGAATGCAATAAACATGTATTTCAAAGCATGCACTGTAGATCTCTTCTAAAGCAACACTACAAAGATGATCAATTGACTTACTTGGGCCAGAATGACACAAACAGGAGAGGTGAATAGTTCACTGTTGTCTTGGTAGAGATAACAGTGCAATTTTAGATGAACCTGATTGCTGGACTTATTACTAGCATGACTTCAGACAAGAATCTCTCACTTAATACAACCGTCAGCAAGGAGGACAATTTGTCATGGAATAGGAAGCATTCGGATTCGAAGGAATGATTGGTGTTGGTTTTTTGTGAGGTCGGCAGAAGTCCAAAAACCATTAGAACATCCTTTGAACCTCTCTACTTCCAATCAGGTGCACAATAGAAAGTCATTGTTAGTTGTTTCAACAAAAAAGTCCATGCTCTCTATTTCCACATCTACATACACCACTGCAAGGTTTACTGATAATAAGTGATACGAATTGGAATGGTCAGCTATGAACCCAACACCACCTTTGGGGGTCTATTATCACTTCATTTTTGAGTATTATGACATTGAAGTAGTGAATTATCGAAAGTTGGTTTTCTCTGGATTCCATTTGTCTTATACATCCAGGTGAAACCAAAGTTTACTCTGATGTCACAAATAATTTTCCAGCATGCTTGATCAAGTATTTCAAATGGTTCATGGCAATGGCAAAACTGCAAATATTAAAATTTTGCAAATGTCTATATACTTTGGAGAAAGGCTGTTTTTCATTTTTTAATTTTCATTAATTTAGTTCTTGTACAAAATCCTGTTAAACAATTGTGAATGGCTTTACTGGCATTTGGTTCTGGTGTTAAAAATTTGAGATCAAAATGTGAATATTTTTTTTATAATTTATTCAAGAAAAATGATAGTCTATATACTTTTCCAACAGACAATGGTACCTTTGCGGCAGGTAAGATTCAGACAAACACTAAGAAGGTTTCTAATTTATGAAACTTTTGAACATCTTTTGATTGAGTTATCTCAATCTGAGTTATTGTGTCATTTCTTTCAATATGCAGTTACAAAAGTTTAAACTCTCAAATCCTGATTAGAAATAACAAATCTAAATTTCAGATTATTTTAAAAAACCAAATTATGTGGATAGGTAACTATTTTAACCATAGCGAAAAATGAAATCATGTCTTTGAAATCTTGAAGTCTTTTAAAAACTCAAACTACTCAATTCATAATTAATTTGATACTGTAAGTGTTGATGAAAATTAAACTTTCAAAGAACAATTAATGTGCCTTCTTGAAATATTATATACTGCAACTGTTTTTGAAATAATGATTCCTGAATGATTATAAACTATTTTTTCCTTCCACATATTTGCATCACAGCTTTACATATGTTACAAACTTCATAAATCTGATGTTCTCAAATCACAGTTGCCTGTATCCCCATTCATCTGTAATGAAACTGCTTTTTTATGTGCCAGACTATACTGACCTAGTAAGCATTTGGTGAAGAACAAAACTACAGTATTTTAGCTTGTTTGGGTTAATTGGATCTAGTCAAATTATAGTCTAAGTTTTTTTTTTACCTCCAATCAGATTGTTTCATACTCAATGTGAAGAAACCATTGGTGTAAGGGGATTCTTCCACTCCAAGTGATCAGTACATCACTATTTTCAAGAATATACTGTGCTTGGTGATAAGGAACAATAAAAATTCATGGAATATTCTGCTTGTGGATGCGTAAATAGGTTAAATCAGTCTTCAAAACTGGTTTGTCTCATCACCCTCTTATCAGGAATTTTTGTTTCTCCGCCGCCCCTTTGTTCAGTGAACTCATAGGATCTTATGTTATATATTCAACTTTTAGCACCCCTTGGACCATCCTATTGCCCTCATAGAGCACTGAGGAAATACTGGCTTAATTAAAATAAAAGAAATTTTAAAATCTATTAATGAGTCTAAAAAACAAAGATACAATTTTTTTTACAGTTAAAGAGTTAAAACAACAAAAAAAATTATGAATGAAAAAATTTTCAGCATTAAAAATCTTTGACTTTCTCACCAAAACCAGCTATATCAAGCACACCAATGTAATATGAGGATGTACTGAATGGAATGCTTTTATTTATCCTTTGTACAATATAATCAAACAAACGTGAATACAAAGCTTTAGCCAAAGCATCCCGGGCACTCTGAGCTTCATGAACTTTCAAGGGCACCCTAAGAAAATAAAATACAGAATATTCCTCTGTTAGTATAGTAAATTAACAATAAGAGATTGAATATAAAATACACTTTTATATTTTATATTTACACTATGCTCAAAAGTCATGACTGATGTAAAAACAAGTAGCGTAAACTCATTTGCATATACTGCAATAACAGGCCGGTAACCAGAAATTTCGTTTGGGGAAACTAGACCCCAAGCCCCCTTCCCCTCACTACGGCCTTGTGCAATTACAGTGAAATATGTGAAGTGGAGGAGAAATATTTATCAGCACTTGCACCTTAAATGTGTTCTTTTCAGTCTTGTTCTCAAATTGAGACATAGATATGTAGGGGTGGGGGGTAGAAGCACGGCGAGCTCTTTTTTGTACCTTCCCTCTCCCTCCCATGATCACCAAAAATTAAAAATATTTTGAGAATATTTTCATAAAAAATCAAAATACAGATATTTAGAATCTGGTTTATTACTGGCATGCCAGGTAAAGCTAGGTTGAATAAGCTTCACATGGTACATTCAGAAGACCAATATCAATTTATAGTAAGTACCGTAATTTCACACAACTATGGTCCTAGGCCATAACTATGATCCAAATGCCCTTGCTCACTAAAACATTGATAATCGAAATGCCATAGCTGCCAACTTTTGAAAATGAAAATTAGGGAGATTTTCACGCGAACCCGTATTTTATGCTAAAACTACTCCCTAATAAATACAAAACGGATTTTTCCAAATAAAATAAGGAGTTTCCACAAATAAAAGTTAAAGTGTAGAGAATAAAATCCCTACTCAAAAATTGAAGTCAAATAAAATAGGGATTTTACATACATGGAAGTTAAACCCATGGGATTATAAAACCGCTACGCAAAAAAAAAGTGAAATTGGAGGCTAAAACTTCAAAATGGTGATCTAAAAAAATAAATAAATATTGTGTTCAATCAGAAACACTGTGAACAAACATTCTGCGAGAATGACCCCCAAAATCTTCGGAAGATGAAGGAAAAAAAAGCATAAATTTTTGAAGATCACTGACTTTTTGTGACACTTGCCTGATGTTTTTTTCTCATTTCACATGAGTGATGATAGCAGTCTTTCCATGACCGATGTTTATGTCGGTAACACAACTTGTACAAAAAGGAAAAATCTGTCCTTTTCCGGAACGTTTCCCCAAAGGAAATTCATCAGGGAATAAGTATCTTTAAAATTGATTAAATATGTTTTTGCTTACCAGTATTCATGTTTTGTTATATCGCACGTACGTAACTTAAACAAAAGAAATTTTGACCACATGCACGACACTATAATCTTCAATTATTATCCAGGACTATTGGCTGCTAAGCTATTTCCCTGCGTGTTAAGACAAACAACTTTCTTGTTACCATCAAAGGGTTTGTAAAACTTCCTTAAAAAGGGAATTTCCCCATTTACGACGTGTGACGTCATTTCGAAAGGGCAAAAAACAGACGCAAAAGACTTCATGCCTCACGAGAAATTCCTTAGGAATCGTTTTCATAAAAGGGGATTTTTTTAATGAAGTAGGGAATTTTTAGGGACAATTAGGGATTTTTGTGATTTTCGTAAAAATTCGGGAGACTTGGCAGCTATGAAATGCTAATAACATCTAGCGAACTATTTAAAAGCTAAAACAAAGAGCATAGATAGTGTAACATGTAGATGTGGTTAGAATGCCCTCTGTTCGATATTTTCTCGCAAATCAGCTGTTAGTTGGGGTTTTTTTTTCACTTTATCTTGTCAACCTCAAACTTTTTTTGCTGCAAGTTACTATAACAAGCTGTTCTGTCGTTACTGATGTTTTGTGTTACAGGTAATTTAGTATTTACATAATGTTTAATAATCATTTTTATAGTTGCATGTGTATAAAAATATTTATAGGAAAAATAATAGAAAATTGTACTTTGCTCTCAGGTATGGTCCAACCATTTTTATGGACCACTAGCTGTTACCAGCAGCTTCACTTGAATGGATTTGGTAATCTGATAAATACACGGCGATGATTCCCCATATAACATTTGAACCTCTCATCACCCCCTTCGGGAATGAATTTTCAGAAATCCCATCTAGTGGTATCTACATTATAAAATTTAATACTGACCAAATTTCATATTTTTAGCTCCAGCAGTTTCGGCTCAATGTGATTTCTCCAAATGACCCCCCCCCCCCCATGACCCCCTTAGCGGTGAAATTTTGAAAAACCCCTTCTTAACCAGTCTTCATGTCATGAAACTGAATTTCTGACCATGTTTTGATTCCAGTTGTTTTTTTGTAAGAACACGTGGTTGCATTAAAATAAATAAAATGCAATTTGTCTTCTGCAAATCTGTGTCTTCTTTTCTCAACTATGAGTGATTTATAACATGAAATATTCAATGGAGACTTCATAACACAACTATGGTCAAAAATTTAAATTTTTTTAAAATCCGTATTTGAGATACATAAGGAATGTAAAAAGTGTTTAATTAAGTTAAGCTTGATCTTTTTACAGGCAATATAAGCAAAAAAAAAAAAAAAATTGAATAGCTTGAATACAGAAGTTATGATGATAAATCTAGAAAATGGTGTTACGTTGGACCATAGTTGTGTGAAATTACGGTAACTGAATAACTAAGTGAATAGTAATAAAATAATAGTGTATCACTGTAGCAAGCATGTTTGACCTGGGAATTTAAACATTGTGTCATTTTTGTAATACAACGTGTTTGACACTGCAATTATTTCATTTTTGAAAATGTGAAATCCTTAATTCATTCCAATGTGATGAAAAAAGTTTTACTAGGAGGTTAATAAACTCACAGGAAATCAATTCACTCTTCAATGGAACACAAGCTTTTCCCCTCAAATTGAAAAAAAATAAATCAAAAACTTATTTTTTCATATGGTGGGATGGAAATATGATATGGTATAATGGATCAGTACAATAAAAAAACACTACCACACACTAAACACTACACCATGTGATATATCCAGTCCCCCTCAACCATGCAGAGGCCACTTGCTTCGTAATGAAAAGATTAAACATATTTAAAACTCAACAATTTATCAATATGTATTGAGAAAAAAGTACAAGTTACGGTGGCACAAATTATACTGAACTTTTCACAAGCAAGCACGCTCCCTAGAAGAGTGAGGGAGAGTGCATCATCTATATGCACTAGGACGCACTGCATTATTCCCACTCCTGATGAATACAAAACATTTAAGAAAAAAGAAAAATTTAATAAAAAATAATATAAACAACATTTCAGTACAACATGATTATGAATCATATAACTTTGAAGGGTCAATCAAAAATCTCTCTTCGGCCAGATCTGGAAATATATTGATTTTTCAAAGTGTCGCATAAATTTCTGTTCAACCTAAAACATGGTTTAAGGTGATCTGTGGATACTTTTTATGATTGCCGTTGACATTAAACATAAAATACTTATCAGTCTTTGAAATAACTTAAAATGGTCTGGTGTATGGTTGCTCTGTAGTGGTTTCCATATACAATCTTACAAGATGAACACTGATGGTGAAGTTGGCAAGTCTTTTGAGGCAAAGGGCTTGGAGAAATTGTGATGAGTAGTTGCTACTTGTGAAATAAGAGGGACAGGAAGTGAAGCCTCCCCTTCCCCGACCTTGGAAGGGAAGGAGAGGTGTGGTTATAAGGAGCTGAACTGGTGTGCGCTTGGGGGAAAAAAATGGAAGACAGAAAAAAGAACAGTTGGTGTCAGAATCTGCAATGGAGCAAAGGTGAACAAGAGGGAAATGCCATTGGAAATGGGTGATGAAAAAGAGAAAAGCAATACTCAATGAAATGATCGAGAATATGCTGTTAAAGTTTATATATGAATACAATTTGAGTTTATAATGTGTTGCTAGTATTACTAAGTTTCCAGTAAAAAGCAGTTAATAAAAATTCCAGTAAAAAGCAGAGTGCACTGGTGTGTTGTGTGGTTCAGCATTTTCTTTTCGAAGAGTTTTGCTGACGAGCAGCGGTGACATGGCAGTTCAAAGAGACTAGTGAAGCTTGGCAAATTGAAGGTGAATTCCGATGGTTGTCTAGATGAGACTAATGAGGTAGCGTACAATAATGAGTTCCAAGTTTGATGCTGAAGGTTTGTGAAGTTTAGGCACTGACCTAATATTGAGCACTAAGGACTGAAGAAGAGCTAGGAGCTATGAATTGGAAGCAAAAAGTGCAAATGTAGGCCAGTGGTGTGAATGTCATTTGTGAGGTTTTTTTTTTATCTTGTTTAGAATATATTTATCAGATATATATGAAAGTTCCCCACAAGAAGTTTTTGTTTGCTTCCATGAAGCAAAAATGTTGGATGAGAAAATTATTCTCAGTTGTAAAAGTTTGTATGAAACCAAATATTTCTTTCACTAGTACAAAGTTGATCACTGTAATTGGGTTTGTCAATAGTATATTTGCACAGAGTTGATACATGTTTTAATTATTTACTTTGTGTGATAATAAGGTTTTACAGATTTTTTTTTTTTTTGGCATGGAAGAAAAAAATTAAGGTTGTTAATAATAATGATTATTGTTAGTGAGAGAGATCTAGTTTTTAATTTTGTTTTGTTCCTAACTTATGAATGAAACACAGAAAAATGTCTTATCGATTGAAGTATCATAAAGAGTTGAGGGTGCTGGCCGTAGAGCTCAAAGAAGAGGTAACACTAGATACAAAGGTGTTGGATTTGAAGAATATTATTTTGAATAGCAAAGCATATGAAGAGAAAACAGTTAGGGAGCACACCATAAGAAGGGACACCATTCTTGGACACCATAAGAAGGGAAGGAATAGAGAGGGAAGAAATCCAGAGGAGAACTGAGCAGATGGAACGTTAGTTCAGGTTGGAAAGCGACAAGCAGATAGCAATGGAAAAGTTGTGTATTGACTCAGCTAATCGGTGTAGTCTGCACGAGATAGGCCAAGGCCTTATATGAGTTAATAACATAGGGGGGTTGTAATAAAGGGAGAGGGAACATGTGAATAAATTTACAAAGTAAAAAATTTGATAAGAAATTAATTTTAATCTTTCGAAGTTTTCAGCAGGTCATGATGAAGATGTCAATATACAGATATACAATAAAACCTCTTTTGCAAACACTGGCGGGACAAAAAAAAATGTGCCTTTAAAAGAGGGGTGACCATTAATCAGGAATTTGAAATGGATATTTTTATTAAAAAAAGGGAAAAATTATTTGGCTGTAAAAGAAAGGCGAATGCATATGAAGAGTGTTTACACGTATATTGTTGGTTTGTTGGTTTTTATTGCTCTTATTGGGTTGCTGCATTTTTGATATAGTTTTTAGACATGTATTTGACATACATATTATTTATGGGCATCTGTTTTCAGCCACCTTGATGGGCATTTTGTCTGTTGTGGTATTTGTATATATTATGATCAACCATATTAATCTTTGATACTAGGGGGAGGAGCTGCAACCCCTTCAGGCTTCATGATCCCATGTATCTCCACCAATAGGAAGCATTGTCTCATAGCAAAAATAGAAAGCAATTTTTTTTCAGAGTCGAACCTTGCTACAGAGAACATAAAAGGGACTGAAGAAATTTTCACCCTGACCAAATTTCTTGTTATCGGACAAGCAGTAAAATGTGTTAAGCTACTCCATTTAATGATTCTTTACTTAAAAAAAACTGGCAAATAACTTTGCTTATTTGCCACTTGGTCTGAGTACTTATGGCCCTAACGTATTTATGTTGCCAGAATTGTGATTGCTTAGTTTTCTTGCTGCGGCCATCTGTCTTCCATATTTTAAAGAAAAGATGGTAAATGCTTGAATTTTCATGTTATGTTAGTATAGTGTTATACAGTATTTAGGGGTTGTGTGCTATGATCTCTCACTTTCCATTGTTTGTTTGCCATAAAGTAATCCAAGATAAAGTGCTTGTTCACTTAATTACTCCTCATGATGCTGTCTAGTCTAAATGATTGATTCAGTGTCTTAATTCTGTCTGTGATCGTTTTGCCAAATCCCATGTGATGATCTCATTCGTGCCCTGATACAGTGTAGCTGCTGACCTCCGAGACACTAGTTATCGTCTTATCCACAATGTCACTGTGGTAATGCCTAGAACCCATCTTAGTTGAAATATATAGCCTCAACAATCTGGGTCTACAGAAGGTACCTATAAAGGTGTTGACTTCTTGTGATGTGATTTCTCTATGTGGATACGGCAAACTCTAGTCATGTGGATAATGCAATTAATCAATGCACTTCACTCATGGATAGAAAAATTAACGGCAGATGGCAGCATTACACCGAAACAAACTTCACGTTAGGCTCACAACATGTATGCACACATTTCGGCATGTACCAACTTGTTAGAAATTCTGTAGAAGAATGTGTAAAATATGCATGCATGGTTAGTAGTCACATGGAGGTAAATATGGATGTTTGTTGATCATCAATTGGGTGAGATCAAATCATTAACTGTGATATTTACTAATTTTAAGACTTTAACTAATGAAATCCTGTTTATACTATTGTTGTTGAATAGAAATTTGAGATTGTGGATTAATGTATTGATAGTAAATTTAACAGTAATTTTAAACGTTGAAGTGGAAAAATTTGTTTTTGTGTTATTCTGTATTGTCGCCTATCTGCGATCTCATTGGGAACAATAAAAATAAATCAAAACTGCAACAAGTTTTGTTGCATATGCACTTCGTTCACACATCCACATCTAGATTTTGCTGTGGCAATTGCAGATGTTCATCTCATGCAGTGATTGATTCACCAGTAAATTCCTAGCCTGGCTGAGCTGGTTGCTTGAGTGATGGTACTATATATGCCTTCTATAGTTGACAGCCCAAATGCCTTGGTCATGGTGCCCCGTTCCTGAAGGGTATGGTACAGCATGTCATAGGATCCAACCCCTCCATCCATCGCTTGGTACACTGTGTTAAATGCTCAAACAGACTTGATGTTGACTTTCTGGACAAGTAAGCTCTTTATTGAACTGTGATGTGTATTTTATTTCTTAACGTGAAATTCTGTGATGTTTTGAATTAATTGCCTGGATAAGCTGAAAACAATTTAAGGAATTAAAAATAGTTTACAAATGAAAACAATTGCCTGTCAATGTTGTTTCCCAGTACTTGAAATTCAATAAAGAACAGGGCAGCAATATCCCGAATGGGGCAGTGCGTAATTCAGTTTGTTTCAAATGGCTATGGATACTGGAGCAAAAAATAACCACTGCCCCTTTGCAAAAAAATTTCAAAAGTTGATTAGTTTTCCCCATGTCCTGATCTTTGTAAGCTTATTATTTGCTCTGTTTTCTGCTTGAATCGTGAGCTATTCTTTTCAAAACTGCCTAAATTCACCCTTGTGACATTATTAATCCTATAAGTGATTTTTAAAATTTCACTGATCTGTATTACATAACTGCCAAAGTGGAAATCACTAAACCCTCTGTAAAATGCCACACCTGTTTTCAAAAGAAGCCTTTTTTCCCCTTCCAATTTTGTGCATCTGATAGCGCTTCCCCTCCAACTCAGAGAGGAAGAGAAATAGTCTGGCTTTTTCTATTATTTATACTGAAGGGGAGAGAAGAGTAAGGAAATATGGGAGAGTGGGAGGAGTAGAACAGTTGCTTTTACACATAAATAAATAACTTTAATATGATCTTGTTTTTTTCCAATGTATGTAGCTTTCAATGCTTAACATTTTTATTACCAACAAACTTCGTACAAACAAGATTTACCTTGACATAAATTGAAAAAAATTTTCACTATTCAAAAGTAAAATAAATACATTTAATTCTGTGAAATAGTTTTTCAGTGATGTAACTTTTGGAATACAAATTGGATAGATAATAGTTAAAAGAGAAAATTTCTAAATATATTGAAGCATTCACATTCAGCCTGAAAACTGTGTGGTTTTTCCATTCAGATTCTTTCATTACTGTTTTTGATGAATGTGAAGTAATTCCTTGTTTTTGAACACATTTTTTTTTCTTTAAATCTTTTATATGGAGTGTCATTATTTTATTTAAATCAGGTCACAGAAATAAAATTTCAAAGCTTTATCAATACTGTGGTCATGACTGAAATATTTATTTCAATTATAAATTTAATTAAAATTTAAATTCAATTCTTACTTTTTAATTATTGTCCCATTCCTCCTATCCCACTCCTCCAATGTGGGAGAAATAGGACTAATCTTTCGCAAATTTGAATTTCTCATAAAAAATAATTACTTATATATATTTATGAGTGACATTTTTTTTCTTATCTAAAACATGATAAGGATCTTGATTTATCAATTACCCCATTTCATATCTTACAGAAAAAAATATAAAAATATTTTTGTGAAACGTGTCCTATTCCTCCCCTAAGCATATTCCTATACTTTACCCTGAAAGAAAAAAAACACATTCTCTTTCCTCCTGTTATTAAACTTTGAACAAAAGCCCACTGGCAGTTGATCTGACAGATTGGAGAGATGGAAAACATGTTCTTAGGTGAAGCAACCTTGTAAATATGTAAAGGCTCAGCATTAAAAGGGAAGATGTCTCAGAATTGCAAAGTACAAGGTAGCTAGATATCTCATCTTTGCTACTGTAAGGGTTAACAATGAACAATATGTCAAAATGACCACATACATATACACACTTTTCCAGTCTGATAAAACATATTTTCTCTTCCATTCTGTACCTCGTAAGGGTTTTGTGGCGATTGTTAAATAAAAATCGGTTATTCAGGTTTGAAGGCGTCATTTTTTTTAGTTTGACCTCAACGTTTCTGCAATACTAGTGGTTGGCATCTTCAAGCAAAATGGTATTACTGGACTTTGAGATCAAATTCAAACAAACGACAGCCTTCAAGTTTTCCATTTGGTCATGCACTTCCATGAATTTGTCATTATAGATTTGTCAAATCACCATAGCTAGTCAGTAAAAACTAATATAATTAAAAAATATACCATTGAAAACTCAAAAGAACTGATGTTTTGGGCAAAAAAAAATTTATATATCTAGAGAAAAAAACTATTATCATAGTATTGAGAGTATCTCCCATAGCTCCATAAAGGAGTGAGGTCTTTTCCTTAAAAACTAATCTCTAGTAACTAAAACTTAAAAAAATTCATAGCAATTGGCAAGTCTGGCAATATTTTATTAATGTTAAAAACGTATTGATCAATAATTATAAAAATAAACTATATAACACATAAGCAGTCGAAAAAAATTCCATTTTTGATGCTGTACTTACATGCGTAACTCAAAGACCTAGACAAAAAAAACAATATTTATTGAAAAGACAGTTCAGGAAAAAAAATTACTCACATGTATATAGTTCCTTTTGCACCTCCCTTGCTGGTTTGCATAACACGACTAAGAAGACTCTGGCATAAATACTGTGCATCAACACCAAGCAATTTCGAAACAGTTTCAAGTGAGTTATTTGAATTGAAAGACATGCGACATCCTCCTTTACTGTCATCTGGGTTATCTTCGAAAGTGACATTTCCCAAATGCAGAACTGCTGAAACTATGGTATATATATCATCCCGCTCAGATTCAGAAAGACCTGAAACATATTTTCAAAACAGAAATGGCTTAATATCCATTAACCTGTTGGTATCACCCAGAGGTGCCGATATAAAGAAAAAATTAGAGGGGCTGGCTGAAAGTTGCTGGTCGTCCTGTATATACGGGACTCCAGTGCGTACGCAAGATAAAGAAGGTGCATTGCATTGTTTTTCAGAAATTATTGAGGGGAGGGGGCTCAGTCCCCTCACAAAAATTATTGGGGGCTCAAAGGGTCTCAGCCCCTATGTTCCAGTGTCTGTGGTATCACCTGAAGTTACAATAAAACAAGCACGAGTAAACACAAAAGTTTCACGAAGGATAATTAATCAAATGTAAATAAAAGCTTTTGATTTTTTTTTATCCTGCTGCAATGCCATCATTCCTAATGCTAGGTCTATGTTGTTCTTTCTTGGTTGAATCAACCTGCATTCCTGTATATCTCATTAATTTAAATTTTGTGGTATATTTATAACTCAAGTGTAAAAAGCACAAAATAACCAAATTAACGTACTGGAACAATAATAAAAATAAAGAAGTTTTCAGCAGAAAAATTAGCAATGCTCTTAAGTGCATATCAGAAGAAAAAAAAACTGCCACAACCAATCATACAAATAATATTTGTTCACAACATGACATGGCCATTGGAAGTTTGATATAATTATTTTACAGGAAATGAGTATAATGACATTTTATCAATATCTACACATATAAAATAACATGTCCTGACTGACCAATTCATCATCGCCAAACTGGAAACCACTGAAGCTACAAGTAAGAAATTTGGTCAGAAGTTTTATCTCAAAATGCAAAGACTCACTAAGAAGAGATTTTAAAAATTCAAAAAGGGTTTAAAAGTTACATGGGGAAATTATTGCTGAGCCCAAACAGCTGAAGCTACAAATATGAAATTTGACTAGTTTGATTTTATAAATAATTAATGTAACGACTCACTTGACAGGGATTTTTCAAAATTCCATTCCTGAAGGGGTCATGAGGGGATTTAAAGATTACATGGAGAAATCATCGCGAGCCAAAACAACTGAAGCTATAAATATGAAATTTGATCAGCAATTCTAATTTATATTGTAGATTCAATCAGAAGGGATTTTTGAAAATTCAACTCCTAAAAGGTCAAAAGGGGCTTCAAAGTTTATATGGAGAAACTCTGAAGCTATAAATATGGAAATTTGATATCAGTAGTTTTATTTTATAATTTAGAGACTCACGAAGTAGTGATTTTTTAAAATTCAACCCTTACAAGGGACTTAAGAGGGAATTTTCAGATTACCAAATTCATACAAGCAAAGCCACGGGTAACAGCTACTCAAACATAAAATGAATAAAAGCTTAAGGTATTGTGTAGGTAAATATTTTAAATACAAAATATTGAACTCGCCCAAATCAGTAACATTGTACACTCACTCAGCAATGTTTTTTAATTTTTCCCCTATTTGCATGGATAAGTTTTTTAATGATGTAGTATGAAAATATAATGAGCTTATTAATGCACTGGGTTGACCATAATGACAATATGAACTCTGCAGATAAAGAAAGTACACTCAGAGTAGATTAGAAGTGTTCCAAGAACCGCACCACACAAAAATTATAGATAAAACATGAAAAAAACCCTTTCTGAAAGAGAAATAAAGGTATGTCTGTTGAGCAATTCTGAGGTAGACATAAATCAATTAGGTTTATGTGAAAGCAATTATGATCATAATTGCCATGAAAATTTAGCTTACAATATCTATGATTATTTTGCCCAGGGGAGGAACCATGGTAAAGCTCAACATTCATTGCTACTGAGAGGCTTTGTGCCAATCTTGGCATGTCTAGATATGGATGCTAACGCTAACATGAGACATAAGGTCATACACACGATTAATGGGTGATAAAATAGGTGAAAATGAAACAATAAACCACTCACAGCCCCGGTTGGAATGTTTTGTCGTAGGTGCCAAAAGAACTCTGACTCGATACGACAAAAACAGGGGGTCTACGGCAGTGGTTCTCAAGCTTTTTGGAATCGCGGTCCAGTGAATCAAATTTCTATGAGACTACAGCCGGTCTGGAATAGCTTACTCATTAATAATTAATAAACAACCAATTATCTTTTGATTGTGAGCTAATTATTCAATTAAAACCCCAATTAATTAAGCCATTCTTTAATTGAATAATAAATTTAAACCCTTTTAAATAATTTATCAATTAATTTAAACCATTTTAATTAAAACCTGTTAAATGAATTGAATCCATTATTATCTTGCAGAGTGATGCAACATTTTTTTTTCCTGTAATGTATTAATAACGTGCAGAAGTCAAAACATAAACGAAGTGTTCCATCAGAAACTGCAGTAAACATCCTCATTGCTTAAGCGCCAGAACCTGGGTACTGAGGCTGTTTGAGTGCCCCAATATATTTTACGAAAAATATATTGGTGGCTGAACCACCAATAATCAATATACAACGCTCCACTCCGTGTCCTGCATAAGGGCTTGAGCCCATATATACAGGACAAATGGCAAATTTCAGCCCCTCTCAGTGTTTTCTTCATTTCGGCGCCTCTACCTCATTAAAAAATTCAGTTGATCACAAATCAATTGAAACGTCTTAATATTCAATTCTATGAACTAATTTTGCATAGTGTAAAAAAAAATATGAAGTTTTTATTCACAGTGGGCAATAGAATTTTTTTGTGCTGATATCAACGCAACACTTATTTATTAGCACTTTTTTAATAACTTAATTAGTGTGAAATATATTTTACGATCAAACTTTGTATTTAGCTAGAAAGAAGGTAATGATATAAAAAAAATTTCTATATTGTAACTCACCATAAAAGTCAGCTGAAGAGCAGAAAATTGTTCATTTCTGGTGGAAATTTTTTTTTTTTTTTTTTGGTATATTCTTGATAGATGCTTATGCTAAATTGTGTAACTTGATAAATTTCAAAACTTTGGTCGTGATTTTTCTACTCTAAAACTTTTCTGCTCTAAACTAAGTATTTTTTAACAAAAATTTAGATTTGTGAACCTATCATTTGGACAAATGAAAAATATGACACTGGGAAAAGAAATCAAAATGAAAACTCTCGCAGTGTAATTCACTGCGTTTTTGCAAAGAAAACAGTACTCGAGTTATCACCAGTAGTTATGTGCACCTTGATGACCGATTCAAAACAAACTATTTTCTGTATACAGCAGGTGCTTCCTTGATTGGTTGCTGACGTTTGCCACACATATGTAAAATACTTTGTTCGTTTCTGAGAACACATACTAAATCGTTATAATAAGACAGCTAGAGTTTTTACCACTGGCCATAAATAATGGGTCCAATAGTCGGAAGTGGTTTTTATTGCCCGGAAATTCCTAATCACTCACAATTATTCCCCTTTGAAGTTATGCAGCTTGGTCACTGGCAAGTAGCACAGATGTTTTTCCAGTCTCCAAGGAACGTGGGATACCGAGTTTTCTCATGACATTATTGTCTTCAGGACATTTTATGTGGTGCCGACAATGGCAAACCGTGAACACGAAAACAACAGGGTCATCTGGTTGTCAACAGAGAGCCCTGAAGCAGTAGTATATTTTCGAGGAAAAGGCACGGAGAGTATGGAAAAATGCTCCCAACCCCTGCTGTATTGTTCGGGTCTCATAAAGACGGATAATCAAAAATACGAAAAAACCAAACATCACGATACCAAATTCTACATATTATACAGACAATACTATATGTTCAATTATAATGTTTTTAACTTGATGTTGGAATAACTCTTTTCTTTTAAACACTCATTATATTTAATTTCACCATCTCCCCCCTGTTAATTTCACATAGTTTGGGTGTTAATTAAACCTCCATAATTTACTTAAAATGTGGTAAGAATTTCTTTCCTACCTTTCCTCTATCCTCTTTGTCATGTATGATCCCAGCATCCGATGGAAAAACTACCCTGTCTGAAAACAAATTTCAAGTGCTATATCCTTTACTTAATTTAATTTCTAACTTGCACTAATCAATCTGCCTTCAATTTTTCAAAAATTCCAAACAAGTAAAGTTTGAGGGGCACCACCCCCCCCCCTTTCACCCATTGGTAGTCCGGTTTCAAAGAAAGATCCATCTATTGGGTGATGAGGATTACGTGGGTACAAATAGTATTAAAATTATCATTGGTCAGGTTCACCCCATACGATCTTTCGAAGCATATGAGAGGAAGACGTTTTTCTCTGTGGGGGGTTTGTACAAAAAGAAGAGACGGAGCAATGCATATATTCCCATGGAAGGGATGCGTAAATAGATTAAATAAAACCATAAAGTCAATTGCCTGCAGGTGGCAATACAATGGTCAAGACAAGAGATAGGTTTCAGTATTATGGGGGGGGGGAGAGAGAAAAGAAGAATACGGAGCGGCTATTACGCAATCTTTGAAGGGGGTCCTTTAACACTAGAACCGCAGAGTGGGTCAATTTGACTCAAATCAAGCTTTGTTTTCATTTACCTCAAAAATTTGAGCACAGATGATAAAAAAAATTTGTGTCTTTTCGTTGTATCATATTAATATTAATTCACGAAAATTTTATTGTTTTCACATTTCGTGTTTCAGAGCTATAAGCACTTATACCTAGAACTGCTGTTGGGTCAAAATGACCCAACATACATTCTATAGGAAAAGGGCTGTGTATAATTTTCTTGGAAGCGGTTACCCTTTCTAAAAAGTATTTTCAAATGAGGATAGTGAAGAATACAGGTCTTTCAAGGTCAATTTATTGTTCGAGGAGATTATATTTTTATCAATGAAGGAACGGCAAGTAGAGCAAAATGTTTTTTTCATTTGTAAATTTGAATACCTAGTATTCTGACAGGACTCGAGAAAGGTTTTTGGGGGAAAGTAAAAGCTTAACTCTAGAAAAAACATGTAGCTGAAATTTCTGTAGGCAAACGATGCCATAGAAAAAGAATAAAAATCTGAATCTGACTGCGCCAAATACTTTTTGAATGGATTTCCAAACCTTGGATAGGATCAGCGTACAACGAATCTCTCTCTTTATGAACACGTAGTGATGCAACTGATCGAGAAATTTGAGAACAATTGCAGAAATGCCTCAACCGACTCCTTCTTTCACTACACTGAAGCTGGTTCAAATGCTAAAAGCTAAAAAATACGAGCTTAGTACAGAGGGCGGGATGAAATCGAAGAGCAACGTTATGTGATGCAATGAACATAGTGAAACTACAGTTGCACGAAACACAGCTACTGATATATAATGATTTCATAATGAAAATTAATCAAGGAAGTTATTCATCAAAATTTATCAAAAAGAAAAATTTATTATTACTCGGCGCTCTTCATCTGACAGTCGATATCGCAGTGGGAGCCCCAAAAACTTCCAGAAACTATTTCACACTACAATTCAACACAGTTTGTCGAAGTTGTAGCCGATCAAATGGCAAGAAAATATTTGGTGAAGGTTGCATCACTGGGTGGTCCTCACAAGGATGGAGTTTACAGTCCTGAGGCTCGGAACAATCACTATCATTGTTTGTTTTTCATGCTATAAATTCACTAGATTCCCCCTTCCCACCCCTTGAAAACTTTGGCTTCCGGACCCGCCAAAGATCCAACAGCCCTGCTCCACGATATGGGGGAAGATCATGTTCTTTCTACGGAAAACCAATATTGTTCCCAATAGGATTCCCAATGATTGTGCCAGTCAATCCCCACACAGTGATGCCCGAGTGGCATGGTGGTAAGATGCTCGTCTACCATCGTGAAGGTTGTTGTCAGGGTCCCAGGTTCGAACCCAAGGGAGGATATTGATAAGATATTTTCCCTAACGAACTCGAGGCGACCACAGATAGACAGTGCCTTCACTTCCAACCCATCTCACTAATAGCAGTAAATTGCAATATAGCGATATGGCCAGAGTTTGCGTTTGGTGAAGTAGTCAATCCCCACAGAAATTATTACGTGATCCTGAAAACACTGCTTTAGGGAAATATTACAGATGTTGAAAGGAAGAAAGAAAAGTTTTTTTTTGTTCATCCAGGCTAGATTTTTTGCCTCCCCCATATAATGTCTTCCCAGATGCAGGGTGGCTATACTAACATTGTTCTTTTCTGTTGCTACTTATCCATCCATCCCTCCCTCTCTCCAGGGCAAAAAAAGGAGAAAAGAAACCTGACAGAGAGGGAAAAAAAATTCAATACACAGCTCCTCCACAGCTAAGATTTTAGGGAAAAAATCGAAAAAGATCTCTGGAGAATCAAAAAAATCTGTGACCTTCACTCAAATTTTGTGACTTTTTCAGGACTTCCGTGACCCTTTTCTCATTCCGTGACTTTTCCGTGATGTTAGACACTCTGTTGTAAATACAAATTCCCAACTTTTAAGGAAGAGCAAAAAACGGATAGAATGTCCCATTGAATAACACACAAAGGGCAGGGTTGGTAAAAAACCCAAAAAACTGGGTTTTTTTGGTTTAAACCAGGTTTTTTTGGTTTAAATAGTATTAACATTAAAAACAATGAAATTTCTGAAAAATCATTCAAACTTCTAATAATTAACTAAAATGAAATGGTTATTAATGTAATTAACACTATTCCCATACTAATAAATATTTCTTACATTTTAACAAAAACCAACTTTTGCAATTTAATTATTTTTTGCTCAACTCAATGGACTACTGTGTGTTTGAAAATTCTTTCAATGTTATTATTAATCATATAGTATATAAAGGTTTTTCTCCAGTTACTTTCAGTATGCTTAATTAGGAAGCTATTTTGAAAAAAGTAATAAAAATAAAGTGAATATAATGTATTTAATGAAGCATAAATAATGCAGATTAATTAGCAATGATTTACGATATACAGGGTGATTATAACTAAGGTTCTGATTTCAAAACACTGTAAAAAAAGAACGATTGTCAAAATGACTTGAAAATTGACATGAATATTCCTGAAAAAATGCAATTTTATTTGGTAAAGGGGAAAAAATACTTAAAAATATAAAATTAATGACATCATCCAACATGTGGGAAATTTTCTCGCAGAATGGAAACGATAGCCAGTCATGGCAAAATGATACCTTAATTATAGCATTGCATGATTTCATAATTCATGGAAACATCACAAAAAATGAAGTAATTGAACAAATAACTACAACTTACTTAAGAAATGTTAAATATGTTGTCCAACCTGGGGTTGAAAGTACAAAAATTGTTGTTCAACAACAGAATCGGAGTATGCCATGGTCATGATGTAGATGTGCTTGCAATTCAGCTTTATTAAACCAAATGCCCCCCCCCCCCCGTTAATATTCCTGAGGAACTTCTAACATATAGGGAATGTGCTGGAGATTGCAATTCAAAGTTTGCAATCTGACCACTGTTTATTACACCCACAGCCAGAAGTTGCAATCGTTAAGGTGCATCCTGTCAAAATGGGTCTTCAGCAGCTGCTTTGCTGGTATTGCAATGTGCATCTTGATAGAAGTTCTATCCACACACTGATGCTGTGGAAGTGCTGAAATGATGTGGTTGCACAAAATAGATTATACTGCTGGCCAAGTACAGCATCATCTACTTGCACATTTTGCACTACTTGCACTTTTTTTTCCCTTTTGCGAAAGAAACTTCCATTGCTTCAGGAGTATCCATGCAAATTTTCAAGTCATTCTGATCAGTACTTATTGTATAGTTTTGGAGAATCAAAATTCAAATTATAATCTCCCTGTATATAGCTGATTATTTTTCATAAATCTGTTATTATTATTCAGTAGAACCCTGATTAACTGGGCTTAACAGTGTGAAATAAAAAAAAAAAAACTACTATTAAATATTAAGACTGGGAGATATACAGTAGGAGACGTGATAATTCTTATGGGAAAGAAAATGAAAATGTACGTGAGGTAATGTAACTACTAGTACACTAGTCTTTGTCCTTTAAGGACAGCTGATGTCTTTATTGGATTATAGGACCACCTGCCCCTAGCATGATGGTGTCACTACTGTTGCTGCTTCTTTGTGAAGGGAGAAAGAAACCCTGTGAGATAACACACCACTACATTTAGATGTGTGATGCAATCCTTATTCATGAATTTGCTAAAGATAGAGCATCAGAATGTAGCCAAAGGGTAGAAAATGTTGTAAGAATGAGAAATTTTGGCTTTTGTATATAACTTTAAATAACTAAGATACTTCATATGAAAAATATATATATATATATTCTGGCCACTTTTATGAGACTTTTTGAAAAAAACTGCTTATAAAATCTTATGTCATTTAAAGATATACCATCAGAATGTACCCCAAGGATATAAAATGTGGTAAAAATGAAACATTTTGGCTAATAATGAACCAATATGATATTTTTCAAGGAAAAAAATTATATTTAGGCAACTTTTATTTGATTTTTTGAAAAAAACCAAACTGGTTTTTTTTAAAAAAACCACTTGGTTTAAACCAAACAACCCTGACAAAGGGGGTTAATTTTTTTTTCTATAGTGAGCAGCTGATTTTTTTTTTCAAAAGCTGTAACAGGTGAGGTATGATGTTCTTAATTTAAACTGTGAAAAAGTAATTTTCAAAAAAAATTAATCTACAAGGTTTTCATTATAAATAAGGTTACTTTATTTTGTATAATTTTTTATTCTTCAATTCCTCTACATTAGTGTCATCATTCCAATAAATCTTTAACAGTTCAGGTAAACCTATTTATGAGCATAAATGTGGTTACAGGGTTTTTAACAATTGGCTGTTGCGAATTTTGGTGGATTTCAGGTGAATTTTTGGAAAGAGAAAAAATTCAAATTTCATTAAAAACCTTGTATGGGTAGCGGAGAGTGATGGCATCCTATCATAAGTTATCATCTGGTGGCAGCATCAGCAGTTGTGAGCTTGATCCGAGTCAGGTTGGCTGTCCATGTACAGTCCCTTTCAGTGTACACGAGCTCCAAGGAAAGATTGAGATTTGTTGCTGTTGCAGTCTAGTGATTTAGGGCATTCACACGGAAAGTGAAAGGACATGGGTTCGATTCCCTTCAAAGGCAGTTGAATTTTCTCTTTCCAAAAGTTTGTCTTCGCAACAGTCAGTTGTGAAAAACCTTGTATGGATAGAGGAGTGACGTCATCCTTTTATATGTGGTTACTTCACCAGTTTTTCACTTTCTTTGTTTTATTTTTTCATATGTATTTAAGGATTGCCAGGGCTGTAGCGTACTTTCCGGGGCAGACTTTTCCTTGAACACCCTTCTTGAAAGGGTCATTAAGTCATTATGCGAAATAAGTGGATTTTTTGGGGGGCCCTATTTGGCTCTGGCCCTGGGGCAGTGATTCAGTTGCCTCAGCTTAGTTATGGCAATGAGTATTGCATTTTAAATTCAATTTTTATAACCTCTTTGCTCCAGAAGTACAAATGTGTACCTGGTTTCCCATGGTTTTTAAGGATTCTTTTTCCAAGTTAAGACCTACTACTAAACCATATATGCAGCTCGCCCATATTCTTCTGCAGAATTTCTAGCGAACTGGTACATGTTGGAATGTGTGTATACTTGTAGTGAATCTAACATGAAGTTTGTTTCTGTGTGATGCTTGTTGTGTGTTATGCTGCTATCTGCCATCAATTTTTCTAGTGAAATGTAATGATTGACTAATTGTACCATTGTTGTAGGCCTGTTGAACTCTGTGGTGAGACTTTTTAATGGGGAGATCCGCTCGTATGTTCATCCTAAAGTTGTTAACCACAGAAAACCAACTTCAGCCAGCCACCACTCGACAATGGGGTTTGAACCTGGATCCTCATGATCTGAGTCTGCACTATGACCACTAAACCACAACAGCGGCCCAAGCTGACCTGAGGCACACATACATGTACGTAACTCGAATGATCCAAGTAAAGATATAGAGCTTAGTTAACTGGGTTTTTTTTCTTTTTAAAAGGCATTTTGATGTACAATAAACACAAATCAATCAAAAAAAATATTTTTTTTTTGAATAGTCAGTTTTGGCTCAGGTGTGAAAAGGATATAATTTTTGTTACTTGGTTTTTGCTGCATATTTTATATATTTCTGTCTCTAATGTACTTGATAGTTAAATGCAGGGGGAAAACAGTTTAATTTTTGGAGATTAACACCCAATATTATAATCCTCAGAAACATTTTGTTTTTGGCCACTATAAAGTAGGGTTTTTTTTCATTCCTCACCTCTGGGGTTTATTTGGGATATTTGTTGGCTGTTTCCTAGTTTCTGATTTTTGAAACTTTCACTTGAAATTTTATTTAGATGTTCCGTTCTACTTCTTATTTAGTTGTACAGTTTGTCTGATTTTAAAATTAGTTTCTTTGACACATTGTCTTGACAGTGTAACTTGAATATATATACATATAAATAGACACATACTCATATTACTCAGAGCCTTATTCATTGCTACAAAATTCCTTGCATCATCTAGAGTTGGGTCTGTACCTCTATTCAAATCACTACATTTATCTTCTCTTCTGGTAGAAAAACTTTTACTTAAATACTAAAAAAAGAAAAAAAAATAGAAAATTATTAGATTTCAGTTACACAATGAACATATTAATAAAAAGTTTAATGATTGTCAAATTTGAACCAAAGATGCTACTGACATGGTATAACGCATCAAATAACGCATAATTTCGGAAAAGGAAACATAAAAAATTTGGTTCATGCATCCAGTGGGGTACGTTCTTTCCTAGTTCTAAGAAAAAAAGTACAGAGAGTATCTCCCCAACCTTTTCCCTTTCTTCCCCTCCCCTTTTGTCCTATACATGTTGACTGATTAAAGAATAAAAAAAATTCAATTTTCCTGAATAAAGAACATCAATTGCACAGATATTTTGACACCTCATCTTTTAACTTCCACTAGTAGATATGTATCACATGAAATTCGTGTTGCAAAAGTTTCTTTTTTGATTTGCCGGAAGTGTTCTTGGGCACCATATTCTTTTCACTCTTTATTGATAAACTCGATCAGGGGTATCGATGGGATTGCTAGCAAATTCACAGATGATGCAAAATTAATGGAGGTAATCAGGAATCAAAGTGATAGCTCCAGACCAACTTAAATAAAATTGCAGCATGACGTTTAGCATTGACAAGTGCATGGTCACTCATTTTGGTTCGAACAATCCACAGTTCTCTTACGAGTTGAATGGTGTCTATCCCGGATGCAACTAGGGTCACCGATTTGGGAATTCTCATTGACGAGTGGCTTAGGTTTTCTTAACATTTTTCAGTGGTGGTCAAAAAAGCGAATAGAATGTGTTTGGTCTCATTTTTAAAAAGGTCTCTTCGAGTTCCCCTAAAGTCATTCTTCCACTTTTCCGAGGCCTAGTTCGTCTTGGACTGGAGTATGCTGTAAGCTTTTGGAGACCATACCTACAGAGGGACACAGACTTGGTTGAAGGGGTGCAGAGAAGAGCTATGCGTGTCCTTATTGACACACAGGGCTTGAGTTATAAAAAGAGACTTCATTTTTTGAATAAGTTTACATTGGATGAAAGCAGGTGTTGAGGAGATATGATCGAAGTGTTCGAAATTTTCAACAGGATGGATAGGATAGACCATGAATTATTAGTGCACCGTCAATCAACTGCTTTTACAAGGGGACACCAGTATCGATTGGTAAAGGACAATGTGAGGTTATAGTGTTGCAGGGAATTTTTCTCCAGTAGGGTTGTTAATAAATAGAATAGCTTACCTCTGAAGGTAATAAATTGTAACACAATTGACACATTTAAAAAGAAATATGATAAACATGTTGGGGAAAATCTAGAAGTTATCCACACCAAGACAACCATAAATAGATTTTATGGGCATTGTATAATATTTCATCACGTATATATATTGTTTGTAATTGCTTTTTTAATTGGGTTGCTGTATGTTTGAAATATATGACATCTATATTTATTATGGGCATCTTTTTCTCAGCCACCTCGTTGGGCATTTTGCCTGTTGTGACATTGTATTTGATTACCACAGAGATGCCAGTGTACTTTAATTTACCTGGGTCCCAGGACCAGGGTATTCAAAAAATCTGGGTCCCTTTTGAGTGAAAGTGGGTCCCTATCGAAAAAAATTATGCCCCTCCCCATAATTCCCTGATATCTCAATGAATTTGTTTTCCAGCACGCCCATCACCTGCTTATATCTCTTCGTTGAGACAGCAGCGGGCCATGTTCTGGGTAGAAGGAGGAGGAGGTATCTCTGAATCAAATTATTCATTTCTAAAAACATGTTCTATACAAAAATGTTTATTTACTTTCACTGTCTACTAGAAGGAAAAGCTTAAAAACAAACCCATTAATGAGAATTTAACATATGGAATGTAGCACATATAACAAATCTAAACCAAATATACAGTTGATCCCGCTTATAATGTTCCCATTTAGAACATTTTTCCACTTAGTACAACTGATTTTCATGGTTTCAATTTTAAGTAATTCTTATTGAGATTTCCCGTATCAAGTGTTTTCCTGCTTACAACATTTTTTATGACAGTTTTTTAAAAAGCTTTATAAGCAGGATCCACTGTAATTAAAAGTTAGAGGCACACATTTATATATTTACTAATAAATCAATCTATAAATTCCCTTCTGATTGACTTATCATTTTTTTTAAAATCTTAGCTCTATCTAATGATATCTTCTGATTTAAATTTAAAAAGCAAATGAGATTTTCTCTCAGTACACCACTCTCTTAGACACTTATCTTCCGATTCTCTCTATTCATACGAGCAAGGATTTTATACCAATCCTTGTGAAGCGATTTCCTGGTAGAATGATTTTATTTTCCCTCCTTGTCAGTCCACCACTCTGATCTGTCTCCATTTAACTGTCACATATTTTCACACCTGCATATGGGAGCTATGTCAGATTTGTGTTGGTGGAACTAAAGTAGGGTTGTGTGCCCAGCATTCAGTGTGCTTTGTGTTCAGTAGGTGATGCCATCCATCTATCTAGGGCTGCAACTAGATACTTTCTCAAATGGAGGCCCCCGCCCCAAGAAAAAAATGAAAAATATTTTTGTAGAAAATTAAAATATTGGAGAAAATAGTCTTTTAAACTATGTTAATTTAAAATTCTTTTTGAGCGTTAGTGATTTACAATTTTCTGTGGAAGAAATCCTTCTGCCCTTCCTAAAGCCGATTTTGTGTACACACTAGTGATGTTTTTGCGAAACGGTGACTACCACATACGGGTCATTCAAGTATTACGTAAGAAAATTTTTAGACATTTTTAACCCACCCACCCCTTGTCAGCAAAAGTCAACAAAACTCTGACCCCCTCCCCCCCGTCAGCAAAATATTGTCATCAGCTCTGCCCCTCTGAATCCTAACACATATTGGTGGGATCAGAAACGTACATAGGGGGCCCCTCCCCCCCGATAAAAAGTTTATTTTTTAATGCAAAAAAATATTTTTTTAAATTGAAATTTCGGAAGAAAATACCTTTTTTTGTTATTATAATCAATTTCTGTTAATTTCAATGTTATTTGAAGGCTATGAACTCAAAATGTATCTTTAATAAATTCATTGCGACCCACCCTCTAAGCCATATAATGATAAAATGCATAAAGGCCCTTGGACCAAATATGGCCCTGGGGATTATCTGATGCGGCCTGCCCTCCTCAAACATAATTTTGTAAAGATGAATCAAGTGGCACATTTCCAGATCTATTGGATCCGCGAAAAATTTAGAGATCACTACCCTAGTAGCACAACGGTACTGTGATGTGTCAGACTGACGTCGATGAGACACCGGTTCATTGGATGAATACCGAGCGTCGAAAGAGGTAGGAAATTTCTACGTGTCCGATACCGAATGGTATAGTAAAAATGTATTCACTCTGTAAAAGCCAAAATACCTTCATTTTTTCTCTAAAATAGTTTTACTCTCATTTTCACAACAGTTCGTTTTGAAGGAGAATTTCTTTTACGATAATTAGTTTTTTTTTGAAATAATCCAAACTTTTCGCCTATCATAACGTCGCACTTGCCAATTATAATGACCGACAACGACCAAGAACAGTACAGGACCTCACGACGTTGCTTTCCCTCCCTCTCCTGTCTTCCCTGTCAGTGAGCATCAACAAAGAAGACGGCCATTTTAGAAGACACTGCGTTAGTTACAAGCTGCGAAGGCCGGCGATTTTAAAATAGTTGACGCCAAAGACAGCGTTTAGAGAAAAGGTAAGCATTATTTTTTTATTTTTTTCGAACTACAGGATAAATTTTCCAAGATATTGTCAATTATTTTTTTTTTAAACAGTGGTTTTTTTTAAAATTTAAATTCATAAATCTGTTCCCTCCTGCTGGGCTGTGATCTTTGGCGGGCCCTTAGGTCAGGTTAAAATGGGCACCTTTGTAGTGAATTTACAGTGTGAAAAAAATGTAAATAAGGGTTGTGTGTCACGGTGCTTGAGCCGTACGTGCCTGAACCCGGGAGCTGAGGCTGAGCTCCTATGACCGACATCCTGGGGTAGGGTCCTTAGGCTAAGATCTTCTCAAGCCCTTCTATAGTGAATTCATAGCATGAAAAAAATCAAAAATGATGTTATTTGTCCTGGACCCTGTCAGCCCCTCTCTTGTAAGCCATTTTGAGCTCTCCCTATAAATTTTGTGCTGAGTCCCCAACCCATATATTCGTGTGTGTATATACACAATATCACACACCATTCCTCCTACGTACGGGACGAATGGAGATTTTCAGCCCCTCAATATTTTTTTCATGTGTCTGCACCTCTGCTGTGCAGTTTCAGCTGGATCCCTAAAAACATTCTGGCCGAGGGACTCAGCTTCAGGATGGGGACATGCCCACTTGATGAAGAAAAAATATTTATTAGCCTATAAACTAATTGATCATGGGCAAGTTCGTAGCGTGCATTCTTGGGACCCCCGTTAAAAGGTTGCAAAATAAGTATACATATTTTTTGTGAGGCCCCATTTTCCCCAGCCTATTTACAGACCAGATTAGCCACCTTTTTACATCCTAAGCCTCACCCATGGGCTATTAGGGCGGGGGTTTTTATGTGATTCTCTGATGTAAATTTTTGTATAAGACAGTATATTTTTTATAAATTATATTTTTTTGTAAAAATTGAACAATTATTCAATTTTGTCATGACAGAGAATTCAATCATTGTACCCCCCCCCTCTTTCCCCGAATGCAAGGGGATATGCTTAAAATTGTTTAAAGTATGTACATAATAGATCAAATATGAACATGGAAATTTATTATTTGAAATCTGTATACTATATACCTATTTGAAATTTTACATACTACGAGTTAAACTTGACTGAAATTGATTTAAATTAGTGATTTTTTTTAAAAAAATCAGTTGATTTAAATCACTATAACTCTGGTCATTTTGTCACACACACACCTGATTTCTTAATCTCTCCAGGTCACTCCCATACTCACACACCCTCTAAATCACTTCGTTACTCCTATGCTTACACACTATCACTGTCACTAATGGGCTTGCACGCTCTTTTTGCTGCAGTCACTTAGTTCCATGATAACTTGGTAGAAATGGATTTATGGTTTAGCCACCCTTCTCCCAGTTGATTACTTGACCAGTCATTCCTTAAATTTTGAGCCCCTTTGAAATTTTCGCTCTGAGCTATAGCTAGCTTAGCCTCTTTGTGAATATGCCACTGGGGGGTACCTTACCAAAGATTCCTGTCTAGGGGCCATCTTCAGGATGTAAAGAGGAAGTATGCCTACTTGATGAAAATATTTATTAGCCCATTAACTATATATAGATCATAGCCTCTGATATACTAAGCTGGACCCATAGTCTCTAAGGGCAGGATTTTGTGATTCTGTGAGTATATTTTTAATGTAAGTGAAAGTGATTGCATTCTTTGTCCGTTCCCTTTCCCACTCTACATGCAAGGGGCTACAATTCAAATTGTTCAAAGTATGTACATGAAATATTAATAAGCAAATGCATAATTTGAAATTTTTATACCACATGTATCTATTTGAAATTTTTCTAGGAGTTAAACATGACACAGTGAAACTTCGATACAATGAAAATAATTGCCTATATAATGATACTACTCTGCTGTCGTCTCTCACTATTTCACCAATAAATCGTGTGCAACTGTAAGTATTTTTCTCTTTCTTTGAATACCATTAAATTGGAATTTTATTTTTTATGATATTTTATCATTTTAAATAAAAGTTTTAATTCTAAATAAATTGACACAATTAGAAATGTGATTGATAACCTTTCCATATAATCAGTTATAAACTAGTCCGACATTGTGCCTTGGATTAAACTAATCATTGTCATCAATATTCGGGCGATAAGCAATAATTACACTTGATTAAAATCAGAAAAAAAAAAGGAATCAACATGCATTCTAATCTGTTGGAAACTGATGTTCAACTATCACTGGTGCAAATGTGGTTAAAATGGTAAACTTGTATAATACAACCTTGAAAAATTTAGAGTGAAAATTAATTATCAAATAATATTTTTAGTATAGACAATTCCTACAATAATGATGGTAATTTTGTATAATTCATAATATAATTTGGATGTACAGTATATATGAAGTTTATGCATTGAAAGATTAACCTCTGATTGTGCAGCTAATTGCTATACAGGGTTGTCACGAAGGAAATATTGCTGAGTTGGAATATCCCTCATATCATGGCTTTGCTACGTTGTAATAATCTATGTCTTTACATTTATTTCATAAAACCTTGACATAAAAAGTCCAAGCATAGGTCTCCATACAAAACTAACAAAAAATTATAAATAATTTGAATTCTACACAAAATGTTTTCAAAATGGTGCATTTGTTAGTAGTTTATGTGTGTGTGTGTACAATTGCAGACTTTATATAATTTACAATAAAATAAGTATTAAGACGACACCAATGACCAGACCACCAAGAATAAGGCATGAAAAAAAAAAATTTGTACTTTTAGTCTATTTGCCTTATTCATTGGTGTCGTTTTAATATTCTTGGGCATAGTTGATCAACTCATCCGAATAAAATAAGTACAACATTTGAATATTTATTAACACCCATTTTGTTAGGTCACAAATAAAGAAGATTGAATTTTACGTGGAACTTCTATAAGCATCCCTGCTACAGTATAAATAAGGTACCTACTCAAATTTCAAGATATAATTAAAAGAATATTCATAAGTACACTATAAATGTGGTTTTTTTTTTTTTTTTTGAGTCACAGTTTTTCCTGCTGCAACTGTGCTTACATTTTTAAAAATGTGATTGTGGAGACTTGAGTAAAAATTATTGGAGCTTCTGCATTAATTTTCATTTCAAAAAATCATGTTTTGAAAAATTTAGAGTGAAAATTAATTATCAAATAATATTTTTAGTATAGACAATTCCTACAAATTGAAAAATAGTTTATCAAATGAACAAAACATTGCTTTAGATCAAGATTTAAACCAAGATCTGAGTATATTCTTGTATGTGCTGCACACACACACACAGTTTGTAATTTTTGTACTACATTTTGTCTTATTTTCATTCTATAAAACTGAATTCGTTTGGCTAAGAATAATCCAGTGAATTTTGGTCACTGTTTAGAAAGTCCAAATCAAACCAGAAATCAGATTTTTTTAACATAAAGCTCAAGATGAACACCCGCTGATGCAAGACATTTCCAACATCCAGTGTAAATGTATCGGTAGCTATTATTTTTTGTGGTATTCATGTGACTGGTCTATGAGATTGTTGTGATGTTAGAGAATGTGCATTTTTCACACCATAGGCGTAAAGTTATCAAAGATATTGGTGGGACACCAGTTCAATATCTCAATATATACCTATTTAAAATTATCAAGATTTCATTAAATATTGTTGGGAGGGGTGATTGAGCCAGTGAAAAGTTGCACCTGCGAATCTTACTCATAAAATATATTTCTCTAACGTAGGCTACTATCAAAATATTCTCAATATTCAATAAATTAAAAGAAATGTATTTTCAATGATTTATAGGTTTTGTCTGAAACATAAAAGATAGTTTAATATTTTTTTGCTGGCATGATGCACCCAATTCCATCTGCAATCAAGTCTGCAGCTATATTAAAAAAATTATCAATATTTGAAAATACCTCTTTAAGAACTTGTATATGGAGCAATATTAAATCATGTCTAATAATTCTATTTGTGCTTGCTTTATCTGTGCTCTCTTCATTTAATCCCCAGAAAACTGGAACCAGTTTTATTTAAACAGGTCATATAAAATGCATTTAATATTATTGGTGGTGTGTTCAAATGATATGAATTTCTAGGATCCTGTACGTATATAGCGTGAGGTAAGTACACCAGTAATACGCTTCCTTTTTTAAGTTTTAAAAAATATATTTCAAAAGTTATGAGAAAACTCTGTTGCCTTTTTTATCATATGCCAAGCTATATTCTTTCAGTTGCCATTTGGCATCCAAGCTGGTTTTGAAAAAAAAACCAGGTGGGAAAAGGATGCCAATAATCAGTCAAAGCAACACATTTCATTTTGTACTAAAGAGTAATAATTCATACCATCATATTCTAAATACAAAATTGATTGTGCTTTAAAGACATTTTTACAAATTGCACATGAAGTTGAAGGATGGCCTATTCTAGGGTCAATCATTTTCACATTATTCAAATTGTATGGCATGTGACATTATCAGGGCTCAGCACAACTCATGGCCACAAAACTAGTGAAAATAGTGACCAAAATTTTTAAAAAAGTGACCAAATAGTGACCTAAATAAATGTAAAAGGTGTCCAAATTTTGACAATCTGCAATCGTATGAACTGTTTTCACTGAACTTTGCATTTCAGTGGAACTCATACAAATTGATTATTTTTACATCAGAATTAATTAAATCAAACTAACCATTTTATTAAACAGGAAAGTTTTTAATAACTTAGCAAATCTATCAACAGCTATGCAAGAGGGAATTACTTTATGCCAACTGTAGACATCAGTTGTAATGCTTTTCCTCATGCTGCTTTCCACAACTCATCTCAAAATTAAAGCAGGAAAATTTTCAAAACAGTAGAAAGTTTTAACATTTAAAGAAACAAAACAAAGAAATTAAGTTTGAAGGAAAGAATTTTTTTCCATCCACATACTAGTGGATTTTTTATTCATGTTATGCTATGAATGACAGCACACAAAATACAACCAAATTTCCTTTTACCTAGAACAAATTTTATTAACATATGACACCTAAGTCTGTATAATCTGTTCAGATGTGTTTTTCAACTCGTCTGAGTCATTACAGCACAATTAAAAGCAGCAAGATCAGCAAATAATTTAAGTCCTACATTCACTGTTTGCTGTAGAAAATGGTGCAACCTGAATTTTTCTAGCACGTGTTTGAGATTCACTATTATTTTTTCTTCTGATGTATCCTTGTTCTCTAATGTAACGCTGAGGGACATTTCCAATTCTATATCCCAAATTGACAATACATTCAACAATAACATTAGAATCTCGTGATGAATTCTTCAGACATGATCTACAAAAAATATTTCATGATTTAATATAGTAGTTGGTGCTACTAACAATCTTCAGAAAATCCGTCGTTTTCTAGACAAAGTGGTAGAAATACTTTGCTGTTTAACCATCTTTCAAAAATGCAGCGTTTTCAAGACAAAGTAGTAGAAATACATTGATTTTGTTAAGCCAAGTTTATTGTATCTATGTTAAGCATTCCAAAAGTAACAAAGCTTGAAATTCTCAGCACAACAGATGTTTTCAATACTTATTAGCCATCTCCTTTGTTTAAAATCAAGAATATTTTCTTAAGAGAAACATAAATGACAACAATCCCATTTGTTTTTCTTATTGACCCATATACAAATCTACTCTATAATATAAAATCACAAACTCTAAAACGGCCTGTTTCTAAGCAACCAAAATTAGTGACGATTTTATGTAAGGGAAGTCAGTGACGTTTTTGTGTTATGGAAATTGGTTACGATTTTGGGTCAAGTTTTCATTTAACTCTTCTTGATTCATTTAATTCTCTTGATGTTTGATAAAACTTGCATCCACTTGTAGGAACGTAAAAATTAGTCATAATCCAAGCTGGGCTTACAAAAAAAGTAAAAGTTTACAAATCAAACAAATAAGCATACATAAAAAAAAAACCATGACATTTTATTGACTCTGTTTCTGTTGACTCATGACGCTGTTTTCCTCTAATTTCTCAAGAACCCTACAAATTTTTTCTTTCAGTGTTTTCAGACGAACTTGCCCACTTTCGATATCTACAAAGTTTTTCTCTTTATCCCTACTTATATCATTTTCTCTGCAGTGTTCAGCATAGTTTTCGATGATGAAAACTGAATTTCCAACTCCCTTTCTTCTGCTTTTAGTCTTTGATTCTCATCTGGTCGTGAAACTTTCTGATCAAAAGTTTTTGGTGCTGAAGTCTGTCTTGGTACTTCTGATGTGAGCTGAGAACAGCTTTCAGAAGATTGGCATCGACATCAATATCTTTAGCATTTTGAGAATGACTCCACTCCTTACTTCTCAATCAATGCTGAATAATCTTTCATTAATTCTGGAATAATTTCCTTTATTCATTATTTCTTTTATTAATTCTGGAATAATTTCCTTTATTCATTATTTCTTTTATTAATTCTGGAATTATTTCCTTTATTCATTATTTCTTTTATTAATTCTGGAATTATTTCCTTTATTCATTATTTCTTTTATTAATTCTGGAATTATTTCCTTTATTCATTATTTCTTTTATTAATTCTGGAATTATCTTTCATTAATTATGGAATTATCTTTAATTAATGCTGGAATTATAGCTTTCATTTATTTTGGAACTGAAATTATCTCTTTCATTAAACTAGAATTTCTTTAATAATTCTGGAATTCTTTCTTTCATTAATTCTGGAATTCTTTCTTTCATCAATTCTGGAATTCTTTCTTTCATCAATTCTGGAATTCTTTCTTTCATCAATTCTGGAATTCTTTCTTTCATCAATTCTGGAATTCTTTCTTTCATCAATTCTGGAATTCTTTCTTTCATCAATTCTGGAATTCTTTCTTTCATCAATTCTGGAATTCTTTCTTTAATTAATTCTGGAATTCTTTAATTAATTCTGGAATTCTTTCTTTTATCAATGTTGAATTATCTCTTTCATCAAAGCTGAATTATCTTTCATTAATTCTGGAATTCTTTCTTTCATTAATTCTGCAATTCTTTCATTAATTCTGGAATTCTTTCTTTAATTAATTCTGGAATTCTTTCTTTAATTAATTCTGGAATTCTTTCTTTCATCAATGTTGAATTATCTCTTTCATCAAAGCTGAATTATCTTTCATTAAAACTAGAATTTCATTGAATTCTGGAATTATCGATGCTGAAATTATTTCTTCCATTTATTGTTTTAAACTCCTATTTATGCCATAAGAAAATAACAGGATTGTGTGTGTGTGTGTGTTGACCGAGTCACGTGATCTTCCTACCAGGGGCTAGTCAGAAATTTCGTTCGGGGGGGGGGGGCAGACCCCCCCTAATACGAGTAAAATTATTAATACGCTTTGGTTACGCCGCAGCAATCCCATCCCTGCTTATAGCTTCTGTTGCCCCTCTCCCCCTGACCATTAAATCATCCACGGAGGAGGGGTGATATTGGCCACATGGTAGGGTGGGAAACACTAACCTACGGCTGTTTGGGAATAGTGGAGGTGTACACACTGTCTTGGGGGAGGCGAGGCAAAGGCATTGAGGTTGAATGTTCTGATTTTTCATTGCTGGTGACCAAAAGTGGAGCCCTACATTATTGAAATAGTGCCTACTAATCTTGCTTGAGTGGTACCTTCCTCTGTGAACAATCTCATATATTTTTTGCCTTCAAACATACTGTATCTTTTAAGAGAATTCTTTTCTATCCACATATACCAATATAAAGACAAAAAAAGAATGACTAAATTCCTGCAGAAGCAACTTCTGAAATGCTTAAATAAAAAATAAAAAAATGAAGTTTAGAAAACAGAACAAACGAGAATTGGAAAAGAAAATAAGAATAAATAAAAATAAACTCGAAATTAAACAAAGTTTCATGTGTTTGTGTCACTTTTAAATGTAAAAACAAATGCTCTCTCAAAAATACATTATAACTATATGCGTGTTTCAAGAAATAAAAGGAAAATAATTGCTCAAGGTTTGAGATTGACAGGAAATATTATTTTATTTAATTCTTAGCAGTCAAAATTTGAACTAGTAACAATAACAGATAAGTTTGAATTATAATAAAAAAAATTATTATACAAACAATTACTTCAAATATTAAAAATAACATTAAATATTTTGAACTGGCTCACTATTGTTACATTTACCTTTTGTAACAGCAAAGTTCTATTTACGTTCAGAACACGTGTTTTGTATAGTAGTATTAATAAACTGAATTCTGAACTTGACTAGAACTTTACTTATACATCAGAGTTTTTCAACTAGTGTGCTACATGAGAATTGTAGTTGTGCCATAAAGTTTTTTTAAGGAAATTATAAGATTAATTTTTAAAAGAAGTCTGAAGCCGCAGATATTGATTATACAGTATCTAAGTACTTAAGTGTGAAAAATTTATTTCATTTTTTTTTCAAATTAGATGGATGTGTTAGAGGCGAAACTTAGCAATTGAGAGAAAACAAGTTTTTTTTTAAATATTGGCCATGGTTCATTTCTGTTATCACTTAATGGAACTATACTTCTGTTCTCGTTATCATATTTGTGGAAAGCAATCTTTTCTTCATTTCATTTGATACTATGGAATACAGAAATCTATTGCAAATAATAAATCTTACAAGATATTTAAACCTATCTCTGCCCGAAATTCAACCTAGCAAAAACAGACATTGTAAACTATCAACTTACTCGGATTAAACGTTAAATTAAATTAACAGCAGAATGGCTGAGTTTTAAATTTTTATTTATTTTTTGTGACCAATTATAGTAAATAGTTTTTAAAACAATTTTGTGACTAAATCAAAAAATATATATTTTTTTCTATTTTAGTTGAATTCAAGTGAGCTGCAGGATGAAGAAAGGGCCGACTTCTCAAAATAGAACTGTTGACATTTTTTATATTGTGATAACGTAAACGTCAAACTTCGTAGACAAATGTATGGCATTTTCACGTCGGACGGTGTCGCGTCAGATAAGATATAGTTCGACATCGGATTCGCTACGTCGAACTGTACAGACAAATGTATGCCACTTTTACGCCGAATGGTATCTGTAAACGATGGTCGAATTCACTACTCGAACTGCATTGATAAATGTATGCCATTTTTACATCAAACGGTATCGAAATCTCTACCCCATTCTATATCAATGTGCTACTGGGGTAAAGTGGCTCTGTAGGGCACTTATCAATAGGAAGAAATGTTACTCCAAGTGCACACAAATTATCGAAAGGTTTTTCTCGTTTTTGGCTCACCAGGTAAGATGCCATTAAGAATATTTCATAAAGGGTGGTTGATGACAAAAGCATAATCCAAATCCCCCACGTCATCAAAAGTCAGCAAATTGGAAACCCCCTCCCCCCCATCGATGATGACGTAATACTTGAACCACCCCATAGCAGCTAGATGACAAAACTGTGAATATTCAAGGTAGAGTTTCTAGCGCTGTCTTTGAATGCCTGTAGATAGCCGCGAAAGTACCATAATTTCCGATATATAACCGGAGGGGAGTAAAAATTCCGAAATTCTCTTTGAAAATTCTGTACACGACCCCTCATTAAGGGAAACTAAATATCCTCAACAACCAGCGTGTATATCAATACAATACAGTATACAAAGTAGTAAAACCACTTTTTCAAGGTCGCGCGCAATGGTGATAAGGCTGTTCATCCGCACAAGTTTATTTAGAAAATTCAGCCTAAATTAAAAAATAAAACACCATATAATTCATGAAACCATAAAGTGTTAAAATGGCACACAAATTTCAGAAAAATATTGACCATCAAATGGATGCTAAAGGATTGGGGCATCACTCAGCATATACTGTCTTATGCAGGCAGCTTGACACATTGTTTTGGCAAATAAGCTGCACCAGTAAAATTGCCACAAAAACTCCCAGCGGTGTTCCATTTTTTCAATTGAATACATTTCTCTAAGCAAACTTTTGATGAGACGAAAGGGTGAGCTAAGACTTACAGGACACCCTGTATATTGCAGTATCGGCTGGAATTGATAAGTGAAGAAAAATCTGTTAAAAACTTTTCCCAAATTTTGAAAAAAAAGTTTAAAATTAAGAGAATTAGCACATTGTCAAATTTCTGAAAAACTGATGGACAGATTTTAACGAAATTTGGTACGAATACACAGTTATAACAGAGGAAGAGATGCACTATACAAAAGTCATAGTATGCATGCATGATTGTGAGAAATACTCATCATTGCAGGAATGTCCAAAATCTCCATTGAGAGATTGAACCGAAAATGAGTCTAATATGGGGAATGTTCCCCTCTCACAGTCAGACAGATCCCACAGCTTGACGGCATACAGGACACAAGGCAATTGAGGAGTTCCTGTAGCAATCGGTTCCACTCCTGCAGCAACGCAGTTTTCAGTTCTGGAATCATTCTGAGAGGGGGATGGCGAGATGCCATTGCCCTCCCAAGAGCATCCCAGACATGTTCCATAGGGTTTAGGTCAGGAGCAGTGGTGTAGCCAAGGGGGGGGGGAACCGATTGCTCCATCTGAGCACATACTTTGAGAATCTGCTGAATATTTCCGAAATAATATAAATGCACTTATACTCATCGCTATTTAAAGCAGAATTCCGGGCGTTATTTGTTTCTTTATTTCCCACAACAACACATTGGTGGTCTACACAGGGTCGTCTTACAAGCATCAAAGGGACTTTTCTAAGGCCCTCTACTTGTTCAGAAATTCCTGCCTAACAGTTCACTCTACAAAATTTTAATTGGATCTCATCTTCATGAAGTCCCTTTTGCACTTGAGGCACCTGGACCGGGCCTGGAATTGTCCATGTATTAAGAGGAAAGTTTAAAAGTAACTGGAGATACATACATATAGTATTTCAGAAAAACAGAAAATGTCCACAAAACGTTAGGTCTACTCTTAAAAAATTATCTATTGTTTCTCAATCAGCACTCATGATACTTTCTAATATGAACTATGGCGTCATGAGGTTTGCCAGCACTTGCCCGAAGGCCCATTGGTCAAATTACGAGGGGAAAAGTCCAAGAACTTATTAGTCTAGAGGGTTCTCAAACTGTGCGTCACCAACCTTTGTTGGGGGCATCGCGGAGCATCCTGAAGGTTTTTCAAAGAGATTCTTTGTTAAACTACTTTGTGGAGCCATGGGCAAGCACTAATTAAAGTAACAGGGCATTTTGGATGGGAAAAGTTTGAGAACCCCTGCGCTAGTCTGTACCATTCATCACTCGTATATTTTCATTCTTCTGTTTCTCTTTCATTTGTAATAAAACCCACCCCATGAATTCATTCCACTAGAAATAAATATACATATACTATGCACAATGCCTTTTTAAGTTTTTCAACTACGAGCAGAACTCCCCTCTAAATAGTATATTCAAAGGAAGCCGGTAGATAATAAAACAAAAATTATTTCAATCGATTCATACACCTGCCACTTTTACTTCGATTCGGAAGCAGTGGCATTACAAACACGCCCCAGAGCTACTTAAATATATTACAGACACATGCGACAATTTTTGGCAGCACACTAATTTGTTTGAAGCAGTGGTTCCTAAACCTTTTAAGATTCAGGCCACCCTCTGCTTGTGCGTCTGCAATCTAGTCATAAGTGATAACCACTGTGATCGTGTGGGCATCATGATGGATTCATCCCAGTTTAAACCCCACTAGTGGCACAGTGGTGGTTGACAGAAACGAGTCTTTTTTTTTTTTCCAATTTCTGAGTACGAATCAAAGCGTATTATTAATAAGCTTTGGTACGAACGCTAACCGATCTTTTGTTTGGAAAGCCTTCCCACACAGAGCAGGCAGGCTTTCACCGTGGTATTTGCATAACATGAAACTTCAGGCATCTGCCAGTTTTACTTGTAATATGTGGAAGACTGATGGCAAAACTTCTTGAACTGAAACTGTGCATAACTATGACATCATATACACTGAAGAGCCAAAAAAACTGGTTCATCTGCCTAGTATCGTGTAGGGCCCCCGCCAGCACGCAGAAGTGCCGCAACACGACGTGGCATGGACTCGACTAATGTCTGAAGTAGTGCTGGAGGTAATTGACACAATGAATCCTGCAGGGCTTTCCATAAATCCGTAGGAGTAAGAGGGGGTGGAGATCTCTTCTGAACAGCACGTTGCAAGGCATCCCAGATATGTTCAATAATGTTCATGTCTGGGGATTTAGGTGCCCAGCAAAAGTGTCTAAAGTCAGAAGAGTGTTCCTGGAGCCACTTTGTAGCAATTCTGGACGTGTGGGGTGTCGCATTGTCCTGCTGAAATTATCCAAGGCTGTCGGAATGCACAATGGACATGAATGGGTGCAGGTGATCAGACAGGATGCTTACGTACCTGTCACCTCACAGAGTCGTATCTAGACGTATCAGGGGTCCCATATCACGCCAACTGCACACGCCATACCATCACAGAGCATCCACCAGCTTGAACAGCCCCCTGGTGACATGTAGGGTCCATGGATTCATGAGGTTGTCTCCATACCCGTACACGTCCATCATCTCGAAGCAATTGGAACCGAGACTCGTCAGACCAGGCAACGTGTTTCCAGTCCTCAACAGTCCAATGTCGGTGTTGTCGGGCCCAGGCGAGGCGTAAAGCTTTGTGTCGGGCAGTCATCAAGGATACACGAGTGGGCCTTCAGCTACGAAAGCCCATATCGATGATGTTTTGTTGAATGGTTCGCACGCTGACACTTGTTGATGGCCCAGCATTGAAATCCGCAGCAATTTGCGGAAGGGTTGCACGTCTGTCACATTTAATGATTTTCGTTTGATCTTTTTCCAGCCGCAGCGATGCTGTAGATTTAATTTTTTACCAGATTCTCGATATTCACAATACACTCGCGGAATGGTCGTACGTGAAAATCCAAATTTCATCGCTACCTCGGAGATGCTATGTCCCATCTCTCGTGCGCCGACTATAACACCATGTTCAAACTCACTAAAATCTCAATAACCCTCCATTGTAGCAGCAGTAACCGATCTAACAACTATGCCAGACACTTGTTGTGTTATATAGGCGTTGCCGACCGCAGCACCGTACTCTGATTGGTTCCATATCTCTTTATTTGCATACGCATGCCTGTACCAGTTTTTTTGGCTTTTCAGTTTATATACGTTATGGTGATGCAAAATATAAGAAAGAACTTTCTGGCCTGCATAATATAAGAAAGAACATTCTGGCCTGCATTAATTTGTTAGAAATTCCATAAGAGAAATGTCTTGGAAATACATGTACGATTGAGTAGAAGTAGTGTACATGTGACACGTGCTTACAATAAGTGTAGCATAACAAAAGTGATTAAATGGAAGCATGAAGATTTCTCTGTACTTTCATATCTTGGAATAGATATTTTAAAGAGAAAGAAAATATATATTTTTTCCTTTTCATTTTATTCCATCATTTTTTATATTTAAATCTAGATTTTTTTCAAACTACCTTTCAGGGTGATTTCCCAGTTGTTTTTGGTGTTTGCATTTGTATAAGTACACAAAACAAAAAATGGAATTTACATTTTTTAAATTAATTAAAAAATTTAAACACATGAATCAATTGAAAGGTAATTAATTTGAAAAATAACATCAACTGAAAACAAAATAAATTTGATTTTTTAAATTGGGAAATTTAAAGTTCTTTCGACTAATGCATAATTTTAAGTTTGCGCCTTAAGCACGAACAAAAAAATGGCGGCTTTCACAATTTCACTCCCCCATGGACCAAAACTTGGCTACGCCACTGGTCAGAAGATCTGGCTGGCCAATCCATACACTGAATATCTTCACTTTCCAGATAATCGTTAACCAGGTGAGACGATGTGGACAAGCGTCGTCGTCCATGAACAGGAATCGAGGGCCAACTGTGCCCCTGCAAAGGCAAACTGGGTTCTAAGATCTCTTCTCTATACCTCCTAGCAGTCAGGGACCTTCTGACAAAACACAAGGAGGGGTGTGCGGCCATCCAACATGATGCCTGCCCAGACCATGACACCTCCACCACCATAATAGTTCATTTCCCTGATGTGGGAGATGGTATCGGGTAGCAGGCTCCAGTGTTCAGGCTGAATCTCGACTCATCTGCAAAGAGCACGGTGCTCCACTGAAGTCTGGCCCAAGGCAGATGTTGTCCGAACCATGCTAAATGTGCTCTCTTGTGTACTGCAGTTAGTGGAACGCAAATTGCATGAAGCCTTCCAACAACAGTAAATCGTGAAACTCACGTTCCAGTGGCAGCACGCAGCTCACATGAGAGCTGTGATGCTATAGCAGTCCTGTGGCGTCGCACTGAAAGTGCCAAATAACGATCCTCATTAGTCATCACAGTTCTTTGACGACCTTGTCCAAGTCTTCTCAATATGGATCCAGTGTCTTGAAACTGTTTCCACAAATTGCAGACAACACTGGGAGTAACATCGAGCTCTGTAGCCACCTACACTTGTGATTGCCCTGCCTCCAATCCACTGATGATTCTCTATCTCATTCCGTCATCCATACGTTTGTGGCTACTCATTTTACCTGATAGCTTATGAAATTTACCCAACTTTTGCGAGAAACCCAGCGTATGTCAAAGAGGAGTATGAGCACACGAATTGTGGAAAACGCTTGTGCCCTTATCATCCCCTCCGTGGTCACAGCTCCGCTCACACGCACATGTACGCTTACGTATCTGACACTGAATATTTGCATACTTCTTAGCCATTATTAGTACTTATACCTTTGGTTCAGTACTTTTTGTGAAAATAGACACAATGTGCAAATGATCTTAATTTTGCACACCAGTGTAGGAATATGAAATTTCCTCCTTACAAATCAGGGATTCCCAAACAATTTACGTTCGTAGCACTCTTAGAAATTTTTAATATTTCCAGTAATGTTGAAGGGAGGTTAAAGGGTGAAATTTGTGCCCCCCCCCGATCCGGCACCCCAGACACTTGACACTCCCCCCCCCCCATTTTTAGTACCCCAGTAC
This sequence comes from Pholcus phalangioides, assembly GCF_987345545.1. Classification (NCBI taxonomy): domain Eukaryota; kingdom Metazoa; phylum Arthropoda; class Arachnida; order Araneae; family Pholcidae; genus Pholcus; species Pholcus phalangioides. The sequence continues at coordinate 50,108,573 of NW_028301604.1, read as the reverse complement.
TTAGGTAGCCAGGGCTGGAACTAGGGAAGAAGGCAGTTTTCACAGGTGGAAATCTTGAGGGGAGCTGCTAATTCTGGGGGGGGGGGGGGGACGAAAAATAATGTTTCGATTGACTTTTTGAGTGGAGAGAGTGAAAAATTACATATTCTTCCCTCCAAGACTAAAATGATCCTGTCTCTGAGTTACACATCATTGGACCAGACTTTTGGACTGAGATCTTTTGCGAGGACCCAGATTTTTCACAAGGAAGTGCCTGGAACCTGTCATATGCATAAACTTGTATTAGGCCAATGGGATAGAGTCCCCCCCTAATAATTTTGGAGAGCCGGCTCAACCCCCCAAAAATTTGCATGGATATGTTTTCCAGAACTAGACTTGGAATAATCATGCCACGCCAGTACAGTGTTTCGGCCTTTATACGAAGTTGTGATGTAAAAAGTGGCAATTTTTCCACAAAAACTTTTTTTCTGGCCATTTTTCAGGATGCAACTTATTTATCGGAAATTACTGTAATTTTTTCTATGTTCCATTGTAAATTAAATTGGAGAATTTCTAAAAAGTATGTAGTATTTCTTACATATTCAATGTTGTGTTTATTTCAAAATGAAGAATTATTCTCAAGGTTTTAAAAGGTTTCCTGCTTTTACGGTCACTTCTTTTTTACGGACGAATTTGATACGAAATTCTATGAAAAACATCTCTTGAAGAATCAACTGCTTTAAGATGAAAAATCAATTGCATGACTAGAGTTCTGTTCATTCATAAATATTAGAACGAAATGATCTCAAAGAGGTTCCAATGCAGATAAAGCAGCAATTTTCAATAATTTTATGTCCTTACAGACTAAAATGTGAAAATTTGTTTATAATGAGAAGTAAGTTAACACGAAAATTTTTCTCGTGGTTGTGAGCTGCTGTTATAACAAACTTTTATTGTATTTTGAGCAATATTAAATTGAAAAATTATAAAAATATAATAAATCTTTTGCACAACTTGAATATTCTTCAATTACATACATTTATATACACATTAGTGCTAAAAAGAGGTTAAAATATGTAAATGCAAAAAACAGGACTAATCATAACAAATTTATAAATAATAATGAAAAAAAAAAAAAATATATATATATATATATATATTTTTCATTATTATTTATAAATTTGTTACGATATATATATATGTATATAAAATAAAAAGGTCAATTTCCCGTCCCCACTGGGTGAATTTTCATTAAATTAAGTTGTATAATAACCAAGAATGGCCACTAAAACAGTGTTTTCCAAAATCTGAAATATCGCCCTCCTGGGGGAAGAGGCGATGCAATAGTCCAGAGGGTTGGTAGAAGCTATGGATTTAGTATAGGATCCTATGGGTGGGCTTGAGTTGGGAGCGATGAGAAAGAACTTTTTTTTGAAAAAAGGGCTATGGAACAAAAAGTTTGAAAAACTTTCCACTGAAGCAGCGGTTCTAAACTGGCGCTCCGTGTGCACTTCCCGGGAGCTCTGCAGCCACTCGAAGAAAATAAAATAAATCAGTAAATTTCATAAATAAAAGACGAGCCTAAGGGGCTCTGCCATAGAAATTTACGCTGAATAGAGGTGGCCACTAAAGTATATTTGTGTGAGTACAGGTGATCATCTGTGGCGGTTTTACTGCATTTAGGAAACTGTAATAGAACCCTTTCTACACACCTCCCTATTATGTTTTTGACCTTACCCATTTGTACGACATTTGGCTTCAGTTGCTATACATTCCCATACAGTATCCCTGTATACAGGGCCTAATTTCTGCATGAGAAAATGCAGCCTTTATAACTTTGAGCCCCAGAAATTCAAACAACATACATTCACTGACCAATTAACATCTTTAACTCTTGTCGCAAGACCCTCCTAATCTCTACTTTACCCAGGGCCCTGCCTGTATACACTTCAATTAATTGCCGGTTTCACTTTGAGTCTAACTCGCAAGTCTTTGGAAAACTCCGTTTCTATCAATCGAATCACAAAATTTTTCAATGGTAAAAACGCGTCACTGAAATAGTGTTTCCCAGTTTTCAAAAGCACATCATGGAAAAACTAAGCAGGATCAACTGTAGTTTCTCATGCATATTTTTTACTGATAATTGACCGGTTCAATGGCTTTTGACAGATACTGAAATAATTATTGAACAGGCTATGGTATGCTGATAGCTAGGGCCATAACTACGATTTTCGCAGACTGGGGCAAACATGATTTTGCCGCCCCCACATTTGATAATTTTATAACAGTGTTCTCCGTTCCCACCTCAAACTGCCGCCCCCTAAGTTTTTCCACCTGGGGCAGTTGCCCCCCTGTCCCCCCCCCTCTAGTTCCGGCCCTGTTGATAGCAAACATGTACACTTCAGTTCTTTAAGAGAAAAATCTTTCAAAAACGGAACTCAATACATCATCTACTTTTTGCTTAGCAAAACAAACAAGTATAGGACGTTTTACATAAGGTTTAAATAACACTTTTTTTTCTGTTAAGTCTTGAAATGAATACCGTAAGATTGCTTGAGACTATAGCAACAGTAATAGTTTTCATTTTGTTATGATAGATTTCTTCTCAAGCATAATTTTGAATCAGAACGACATATTTTTAAAAAAAAACTTTTTTGGGAAACATCTGTGGGAAAGAGGGGTGAGGAGTAATTATTGAAAAAAATTTCAGTTATACGGTTTTCACATTTATACAATGCGCCGTATAAACGAGGTTCCATTATTTGAGTCTGAGGGCCCCCCCCCCCAACATTTTCAATAAGTTTACGCCTATGACCATAGATCAAACTCTTTTTTCAGAACAGTTTGCTCTGTACAAGTGGAGGAGGTTGATAATAATCGTGATCTAGAACCAATACTATAGAAAACTGGACACATCTATGTCTGTGGAGTCAGAAGATAGGAATGTAAAATGATTGTTTTATTTCCCTGTTTTTTTTATGATTTTTCAAGTGGGATTAAGCCATTAATTGCTGTTCAAATCTAAAAACAATGTGTTTATATGTAACGCGAGAGACCGTTGACACTTCAAATTCGTAAATGGGGGTGGGAATGATAGCACTTTCGAGGGGATATTTTGATCGCAGCCCTGTTTTGGAGTGGTCGGTCGGTCAGTCAATGAAGGATGCACAGGAAGGTCGTAATCACAAATCAGTGCCGAGATTTCTTGACAAGATATGCCAACTGAATTTCAAGAAGAGACAAAAACCTCAATATAAATTTGATAAAAATAAAAATCTGGTGATCCTAGTGCAATTTTCAATTTCAATTTTTGTTGTATTAGTTTTATATAAGTTGTAAGAATCAAATCATAAATCTTAAATTAAATAATTATTAATCATCTTAAAGAAAGTCATTTTGAAGGTAAGTCATTTCTTTGTTTTTCTCTGTCCTCAATGTGAATCTTGAATAAGAATTAGACAAAACCTATCAAATTTACCTGCATATAATCCGCAGATGCAGACTTTGCTAGTTTGAGGAAAAAAAAGACATAGTCCTCAGCAGTATATAACCACCAGCATAAGAAAATTTAATTTATCAATCTCTCTCAAGGAGCGGGGTAACACGTCGGTTTTGTGGAGAAAATGTCAGGTCAATTTGGACGGGCAACTGTCTCATCTATGAATATTTAAAAAATATATATATATTTATGTTTTTGTAAATAAATTTTTAATGTAATTATAACTACTCAAACCTCTCGGAGAAAAAAAAAGGTGTAGGTAAGACAGTGGTTTATCCACACTAAAGCCACTTCAAAGGTAAAACTCTTCATGCAGCTTTGATCCACACTAATAAACTCATTTCAGACGTTTTGTTTTTATCCAAGGATGACTGTCCACTATCCATACAAAGGTTTTTAACAGCTGGCTGATACGAAGATATATTTTTTGTAAAGAGAAAATTCAAATGCCACTGCGGAGAATCAAACCCATGTCCTTTCACTTGTCGAGTAAACGCCCTAGACCACTAGACTACAGAGACAACGAATATCTCAATCTTTCCTTGGAGCTTGTGTGCAGTGACCATTGTGGGTTCGATATCCCTGCAGGGGCAGTTGAATTTTCTCTTTCCAAAAAATATATCAGCCAGCTGCTAAAAACCTTTGTTTTGTTTTTATTTCAACATAATTTTTTAAACGTATAAATGCAGCAAAATAAGGTAGGTTAATTGGAATTTCCATGGAAATAAAATAGTGCCTCAGATATCCAAAACAAAGAGGAGGGCGGCAGCAAATCCATTTCGAATAACAGAAATTTTGGATATGCATCTTCGTATATTTGAAATGGTTTTTTGAAGCTGATGAAATATAGAATTAAATGTAAGTTGCAGTAAATGTGTGTTGAATTGATAAAGCATATCAGTAATGCATAATCAATAATCGTCTCCAAGTTTGATAAATTTTGCAGCATTTTATCACTTTTACCGGTGATTATGCATAACCCTTTTAGACCCTGTAGGCACAAACGTGAGGGTTGCTTCTTTTCACTTTAGATATTCTTTTTTTAACCACAGGGATGTTCAGCCCAAACTTCAAGAATTGTGTGTTATCGTTGAAATTAAAGCTGAAATACCTGATGTTAAAAAAGAAATCTACAGAGAGAAAAAAAAACAACCCCTTCCCCAGGGCCCTAGCGTGCTTCTTCGGGGCAGACTTTTCTTGGAGGATCCTTGAAATGGTTATGCTCAGAAAAAAAAAAGTTATAATGGCTCCCTATTCTACTCGGAGCATTGCCCAAGTTGCCTCAGGTTATGGGCCTGACATTTCTTAGTACTGGGTCTGAAAGGGACGATTTCAAATGAAGTTCATAAATGATATAAATATGAAAGAAATCGTATGGAAATATCACTTTAATTTAACCAATTTTATTATCAGTTTAGCATATATGTGCACTACACAGATACTATAAAAATTAAATTAAAATAAGTATGAAGAAGGTAGAACTTTGTGATGAGTATCCTGCATTAAATATGTGATATATTGTTTCCAAATCTCTTAAGTAAATCAAACAAGTTGGTTTTTATGCTTGTTAACAAGGTAGTAGCAGTAATCTTATCCTAGGAATAAAGATTTTCCGACTTCTTCATCCCTTTATATCTAGCAGGGGGGGGGGGGCAGGTGTAGGGGGCGATGGGAATGATCACCCCACCAAGCGCCTGATAATATGGGAGAATGAATCTGTTCCTTACTTTATGGGACAGTAGTGACTAGCAATAAATTGCTTCTTGTGACTCATCACTCTGGATCCGCACCTGGGAGAGAGGGGGGGGGGGCGTGACTACTGTTTTTGCACCACTAGGTCTAAGACCGGCCCTGTGTAAGGTGGTCCAATAGGCAACAAATTTATCATTTCTGGTTGGTTGTACTATTCAAAATATCATAGAAGTTTACCTTTCAGAATAGAATTTTTAAAAAAATGAAACAATTTTTTTTTAAACATTTTGCAACCAATTATGTGGGTAAGAAAAACAGATGTCCTTTTTTACAAATACCAGTTTACCATACATCCAGTTCAACCAAGCAGGATAGTCACTGTACTTACAAATGGTGTTTTTTTCTGATATAGTTATCATTTAATTATCGTTATTAGTAACCCCAGAGTCTTGGTGTTATCACATTAAGCGGCATGGACTGTATTATGAATTTTCACACATCATATATTTTTTTTCAACTTTTCTCTGAAATCTTATTTCACTTATAGAAAACCTTACTATGAAAAAAGAATAAAGGTTACTCATTTTCCCAAGAATCTAAAACCTCCAAAACACCTTTTGTACACATTTGTCAATCTTTAGAAAGACTTGGACAATGGTTGTGATGGTATTATTGTGTGCAAGTTAATTTTGAATTTTAATATTTGAGTTAAATATCTCAGTTCGAAGAAGATTCATATTATTGAAAAATGTGCATAGTGTATGTAAATAAGGTTTAATTTTGCTTAAAGTCATCATTTTCAAGCCAGTATGGGTATAACTATGTTCATGTGCAGTGAATAGTTTCATTGTTTTTTCAAACTTTGTATAATTGAGTAAGCCCAAACAGTCCAAAATAGAGATGAAATTAGATATCTGATTTTTTGTCTTTTTTTATCATTTATAATTTAATTACAATCTGATTCCTTTGAAGGAAAGTGAAAAGGAGTTTGCATTTCTATCACATGTGATCATGTGTCGAGAAGGGAGGCAAGATCTGCTCCAGGGACACCATACAGTTTTTGGTATAGCAATGGATCATGATTGCTCGATGTTGGTAATCATGCTGACATAAAGGATTTCAAATGAATTGTGTCATGTTCAGAAGCTAATTAAGTAAGTTAAGCTCACATACAGCTAGTTTGAGTTACCAATACCAATTTTTTCAGATGCCACGGCAACCTGGCACCTCCTGATCTATAGAATGACTCAACTAATTCTTTATCAAACATTGCTTGGTATTTTGGAACAGAAATAATAAATATCTATCTCACCTGGAATTTATCTGGGCTGGATAATCTCAACTTTCTCTTCAGTTTTTCTGGAGCTCCGGCACACAGTTGATAAAATATATGATAGTTACATTCTCCTTTATTCTGAAAGCAAACACGACTTTTCTCCAATAAGTAATGGCTTATGTAGCCTCCAACAACGGAATACTAAAAAAAAAAAAAATTTTACTTACAAACCAAATAATCAATAAAAATTTTGCCTGCGTTGCCATCTATTCTCTTTTATATATAAGTAACTTTTGATTTCCCAAAAAAAACCTAGAAATCACTTAGAAATACTTTTTGTTTTTTTGTCATCATCGACTAAAATAACGAATACCTCAATGATAAAAACAAAAAAAACCTCACATATATATTTCTCTTGTAACATTTTAGAACTTGAGAAAAGTGAAAAGATTTTCTTATCATTTTCAAATATGCTCTCAAACTCCTCATATGAAAGCATGCACTATCTATAAGTTGTAACGTTCTTGCATACGACCCACGTTCTGATCCAGAGAATTGGTGCAAAGGTACACAGAGAGAGAAAAATGTTTCCAAAGAGATTTTAACTTTTAACAAAAATAGTTGATTAACATTTACGCAGAGGTTATTTAGGTTACAATTATATATTTAACTTGACGGACTCGCATCATGAGGACCTGGGTTCTAACTCCACCAGTGCCACATCTGTGGTCAGCCACGACCACCTAGATAACCGGCCTCTGCACACGTGATCAGGAATGCTGACACGTCAGCAAGAGTAGTGCTATCGTTCCTCCATGACCCTACTGAGTGAAGCACGATTGAACGTGTTTCTTTGTTCTTCATCTCTGCTTTGCACGTGTTTTTATAATTTTATTTTAACTCTCAGTTTTTCCGGATTTGTATTTTTATATATTTCTCATGCCGTTCCCGATAGTCGTGCCAAATTATAAATTAAATTGAAGGAATGATCCAAAAGTCGCCGTGCTCAGATGCCGAGAAATAACATGCCATCCAAAGGTTTTCAAAATTACCAGCAATAGTAAGGTAAGAACGTTCTTGTATTATTTATTGAAATTTTCTGGTTATAAGAGCATTAGTCCACTAGTTTTATGATAATGTTGAAGGCTATTCCATGTCGAAATTTAATCATGAAGTGCAAAATCGCTGATTTTTTTGATATAATATATCAATATGGTATATTTTTTTTCCCCGCATCAACAAACTTCGATACAAATGAAAGTTTAACTTTTTTTTTTCTGTTGCTGTTTTGTTAATTTAACTCCAATAATTAAAAACTGATCATTGTTCAAAATTGAACAGATGAGGTACAGTATGTGTGTTTAGATCATATCACTTAATTTTTTGTCTATTTGAACAATTTTTCTTATTTTATCTTTTCATAATTTTAAAAAGTTAACATTAGTTCAATTTCTTACTGGCAATGAACTCGATGAAAATTAGGCATGCATTAATAACGTAGAATTGTTCACCTTGGGAATTTTTTTTCCTTTCTTAATTTCTAATTTTTTTAAAGAACTTAATCATTATGAAAATTTGTCATATACTTTTAACATTGTGAATATTATGAAACAGTTTTACTATTTTTATGCTTAGATATTTTCAAAAATATTTTTTAAAAAACTTATTGTCTCAAGATGTACCTACAAGTAGGAAATCTTTTGATAGTAGAGAGAAAAAAAAATTGCAATCATAAAATAAAATTATATCAAATTTTATTTTTTTTTAATTTTTATAAGGGCTCTTCTCTCTCATCTTACAGGTATGTAAACCACATTTCAAGCCATATTCTCAACAAGCTATTATGAACCCTGAGGAAGCGTTCCTGATTTCATTATCTGCTCAGCACCAAACACGGTCATGACAACATTATCTATCCTCCATCAACCAATTCAACAAGCTTCCTGATCGGCAAATCTACGGATACAGTAAAATCTCGAGAAACTGTCTCAATGATGTACCACTGTTGAATCACTTCGACCATCGGTGATGCCTTTCAAAGATCAAGTGTAATACTCTGACAGTTTTCTCGAATTTTACTGCCAATTTGCCAGAGATAGTTGTGTAGTCACGCTGTGAAGACTTCCAAGAGCCTTTAGAAACAGACTTAAGATAACTGCGTTTCTCTTGTAACTTTGTACGTAATAATTACAACAATTATTACAGGGTAGGAGTATGTTCGTGATTGATAGGTTGCCAGGGAGTTGCTCTTTCATATCCATCGAGTCAGGTCACAAATTTTTTTACTATGGTCAATTCAGATGGTTCTTCCATGTGTTTTTGTACACTGGGACTCTCGCGTTTCACTGTTCCACACTTCAAAACAAGCCAGAGAGAAAAAGGATATGAAACCGGTAGGAGTTTGAAATGTGTATATGCAATTTATTGATTGAAAGGGAAATTTTTCTATCAGAAAGATGTGAAAAACATTTATGGATAAGACTATGAGGTCATGTATACGAGTACGTATGTTTTATTACTGATGCATTCTCAAATAATTTCTATAAAAAAATGACTTGTGATGAATTTGAAACAGAAAGGAAAAAATGCCTAGTGAAAGGTAATAGAAAAATGCAAAAACTTTCTAAATATTCGAAGAGGTGACCAACGATGAAGGTAAACAATAAGGAAAAGCCATGAATTTCTAATGTTTTATGAAAATTTTCAGATTTTGAGTGAGGAACTCCGTTTCAGAGTAAGAACAAAAATCATGACCCCCTAAAAGTAATGAAAAAAAATCAATGCTTTCGCTTGAATCATACCTTTGCCTTTATTGTTGGTTTCTTTTCAATTATGCCTATCAGGCAAAGGATTATTACTTGTTCATACTTTCCAAGTAGGGTTTTTTTAAATATAGTGCAGATATAATTCGGAACAGTCTGTTATGACAAAAATGATTTTAAAAAATAATCGTTAAATGCAAACATGTCTTCGTATAACATTACTGTGATTTGGAAAGGAGACATCAACCTCCAATTTTATTCACTAACTTGCTTTTTTTTATCCCAACATGAGTATTTTAAAGCGTTAAATTTAGTACAGTGCAACTTTGATAACTCGACGTTTATTATTTATATGGTTGCCACTATATTCGATTCATTGGGGAAAATATTTCAATTTGATACATGAGAACCATATCCCACTTAAGTCGACTACGATTTAAACTGCATTACCATAACTTGTACTCAGAAATCACCCATGCGTTGATCAGTTCAAAAAATTTTGCGTCATTACTCTCGTATGTGGAAAATTGTATTTTTCATTGTTTCTGCTATTTGTTTATTAATATTCGTCAAATTCTCTCCACTCCTTTCCGTAGGGTTACTTCCCGTTATTTCTCTGTTTGGAACCTGAAAACTCAACCCGTTTGATATGACAGCCACAGGTGTGAATGATTTTTGAGTGTGAGAGAAGACACGAGAAAGCTAAATTGATATGTTTTAAATGAGGGGAGGAAATTTATCTGTTTGGTCAATTGCAACGCTCATTCACAAATAACATCTTCCAACAATTAAAATATATGCCCCTTCCACCTAAAATTTTTTTGAGAGTATTCCCAATACAAAAACTTTTCGTAGGAAATTGCAGATATGAACATTTTTTTTATGAATTTGTGAATGATATCTAGAATTATGTGTGTGTTCAACAATATTACATACATAAAATTTTTTTAAAAATTGAAGCAAAATGAAATAAAATTCGCTAACTTGACATCTGCTTAAGTCAACATAATTATTTTTCGATAGTCTTTGGGTTTCTAGTTATCGGGGTTCCATAGTGTCTTACTTGGTAAACGCCACACATGATCACAAAAAATACATTTATTTTTGACTGTTCTGTTTACTCATAACCACCAACGTACATTAAAATCAAATTTGCGTGTATTTTTGAAATCAAAATATATTTTAAATTACTGAAAATCATTGAAAAATCAAATTATTGAAATCATTTATCAAATGTGTATTTTTCAATTTATTACATGTGTGGACAGATTTTTTTTTCCTACATCAATGAAAGGATGTTATATTCATGTAAAATAAAGTTGCGTCAATATTTTTTGAAACATGTAAATAAACTTTTCCAATTTGACATTATTATGGTGTCTTTTATTGCTATCAAATAATATATAGGAGTAAAAAAGATACAAGGCTTTTTTTTCTCATTCATCAGTTCAAAAATCAGAAGTTTCAAGATATTTCTGCAAAGTTTTAATTTTAGGAACACCCGATTTTTAAAAAAAAAGTCTCATCTTTATAGAAATAATACTGTACAGAATGATTGGTTTTTTTTTTCAAATAGAAAAAAAAATTAAGGAATTAAGATGACTCTCTCTCTACAATGAGAGAGATCTATGAAATCATTGTTTAATTTTTAAAAAAGTGAATAGTGCAGTGCATAACTAATGGGAAAGGGCAAAAGAATTTTTTTAAATGGGTCATTAATGTTTGTGTATATAGTTGAAAAAAATATCGATGTCTTTTAAGAAAATTTCCCGACTGGTTACGTGATTCAAATTCTTCAGGGAGAAAAAAAACTTCAAAAAATATCGTCGCCGTATCTGATCAGATCGTTAGGCTTAAGGAGGTGGAGGTTTAGCACTACTTCCAGTGACGTCACAACGCTACGCAAAGGCCGGTTATATAGGAGGTCGTGGGTCAGCTTGAGTTGGTTTTTGTGGTTTCTAACTTTAAGGCAAGAATGCAAGCTGAGATCCCCATTGGAAAGGCTTGCCACAGAGAGCAACCGGCCTGCAAACAGCATAAATATTCAATCACTACACTTCCCTCACATTTCAAACAGAGACGGCAATACCATAACAAACATTAGACAAAAACAAACTTCATGTTAGGTTAACAATACGTAAACACACATTCCAACATGTGCCAATTCATTAGAAGTTCTGCAGAGGAATATGGACGAGGTGAATGTGTGGTTTTATAGTAGTAGCCCCTGTACTGCTGCTGGGATGAAATGTTTCGACTGACCAAAATTAGATCAATCACCTTCCCCAATACAGCTCAGGTGCAGAGCCGTGTTGACAATATGGTTCCTTGGGCAAATAAGGTTTTGTGGTACTTTATTACGCTAGAAGAATTTACTGCCAATTTCACTCTCACTCACTAAAATCATACTACCACATCACTTTACCATGAGGCCCCTATGCACTTCAGGCTCAGGGCCCTGGTCAAGTTACTTTAAGACACAATCCTGATCAAAAGCAGAACAGAGAGCCTATGACAATGTGTGAATCAGTCTTTTTTGCTTTTTTTTTTTTAGAGAGAATAAAGGTTTATTTGTATGAAGCTACATACAACAACATAAAAAACAACACAACACATGAAACTACACACAAACTGTATACAAGAGTATGATCTCCCAAGGGACCTTGATGTCCGTCCAGGGCAGATCCATGAAAATAATACCAAAAATGTTTTCTCGTGGCCAACACATCATTTAATATATACACGTATGCGTTACACGTACACATACAACACACATATAAATTGTCCCATGGTTTTTATGTATATGTTTATTGGTCTGTCTTAAAACTTTATATACTATTTATGATATTGGTATTTTCCCCGGAAATCACTCACTCAAACAATCTGGGAATGTGCCGCGGGTTGCTCAATTGAAGTAAGAATTTGCCACGAGCCACTTAATTCATCTGTTAGTGTACCGGCGCCACTTCAGGCAGGCCACATTTAGGCCATGTGTTGAGCACATGTATGTTTTAAAATAAGGGGCTGTTCAAGTATTACGTCAGCACATTTTCAGCAATTTTTGACTCACCTCTCTTGTCAGAAAAAGTCAGCAAAACTCTCACCCTCCCCCTGTCAGCACTCTGCCCCCTTCCTCCTAATGCTTATTGGTGGAATCTGAATTGGGGGCTTTCCTCCAGATGATCAAAAATTTATTTTTTTAATCCACAAAATATTTTTTAAAAGAATTGTAAAAATATTTTTTACAATTTCGAAACAAAATATCTTTATATGTTATTATAATCAATTTTTGTTAATTTCAATGCTATTTGAAGGCTAAGAACCCAAAATTGCTCAAGAAATTCATAGCAACCCTACCTCTCTAAGCCCTTGGTAACCCTTGACCCGCGGTAAACATTCGGCCTGTGCGGACCAAACGTGGCCCTGGCGTTATGATGTGGCCTGTCCCTAAATCTATTTTTGTAACAATGAACCAAGTGACACATTTACAGATCGCTTAAGTGACTTGTGGCACAATTCCAGACCATTTAAGCGATCTGTGGCACATTAAGCGATCCCTTGAGTGACATGTGACAAAGTTTTAAAGCATTGGTCCTGCCACCAGTGCGGTTCTACATCACTCAAGTTATCCGCGGCACATTCCCAGATTACTTAAGTGATCTGCGGCATAATCACGGATCACTTATATGACGCACGGCACAGCTCCGCTAAGTATTTGAAGATCACTTGAGTGGCTCTGTAGGGGACTCAATAGGGAGAATGTTAGTTCAGGTGCCCACAAACTAGTGAAAAGTTTTACTCATTTTTCGCACACCGAGTAAGACGGCATTAAGAATATTTCATATTTTTTATAAAGGGTGGTTGATGACGTACGAATCATCCAACGTCTCCCCCCCTCCATGTCATCAAGTCAGCAAATCGAAAATTCCCCATCCATGCTGACATAATACTTGAATGAGCCCTAACATAAAGATACCCGAAAGTTATTTTCTGAAGGTTAAAAAAAGTGGGTTCAGCTACAGCGGCTGATTGGCTCGTCCTCCGCCCCCCCCCCCCTGTAAAACCAGACGTGGCTCAGGCTGTCACTTTTAAAAGCCGGGTTTTACTAGCAGGTTTTCTATGCCGCGCGCAACGTGAATCACCCAGCGCGACACGCCGTCTATTCATCAATATGAAAAGCAGTACGACTGTTTTCCTACAGAGCGCAATACGGCTCACGACAGCGCTTTACGTCGGGCGTGATTGGCAGACTGCTTCTGGAGGAGTTAAGCATCGTGTGCCGCGCGTTTCAGCGATCTTCCCTTCATTTTCGTGTTGCGTCTCTTCCCTTTAAACCGGAGCATGCAGCCGATAGAGTCGATGATGCCAGGGTCATATACTATATAGCCGTCCTGAGCCGATGCGCTTGGAAAACGCAAATGCGTAACGTCATTATGTAACTCATTTCTGCCGACACGAAATGATCCAGTTAGGTTCACGCGGCGCAACAGGAGAGATAAACCCATTGTCTCTCTCATGGAATCTCGTGTGTGGATATAGCCTGTTCCTTTTTTTTTTTTGCATTTTTATTTACGGCAACCAATCTGCGAAACAGATTTGCTTTCCCCACTGGACTTCAGTTTTTAGCACTTTAAGGCGCGGCGGCGAAAAGATACGCTTGTCGTCATCCCTTACTCCAGTGGAAGTGAATTTTTTTTTCCTTTCTTCTTTTTCAGTAGCGAGTTGTAATGTGAATAAAACACATAAAACACGTCAAAAAAACTGCGGAAAGCAGTGACATTTTACGGTTTCTCGGAATTTTCGTAGTGAGATATTGGCTGTAAGCAAATGGGAAGGACGGATAAAATAGGAATAGTAGGAGAGAATTGCGGTAAAAAAATAGATGATTGCGGTGAAAGTAGGAAAATCGTAGGAAAAATAGAAAAGCTGCGAGGTCTGCACTCAGTATACTGCGTAATATAGGAGGTTCGAGACATTGTTTCGCCGCATAAGTAAAAACTTAAAAAAACTTTCTCACCACAGGGCATGGGGGAATTTTCGGCTACTGGTTCAGTGGAGTGATGTCGCTCTACGGACCATCGATTTCCAACGCTGACCAGTTTGCGACATAGGCAGGAAAACACGTCAAAACTAGCGATTCGGTAAAAAATCGTATTTTTAGAAGCAAAAGCATATTAATTTACTAAATACGACAAAACCGTAACGGTTGGCAGGTATGCACAACCATTGAATGTTCCAATCCCATCCCCTGCTTTCACATTTCCAATTACAAAGGGAGAGAGCGTTTTTTTCTCTTTTCTTCCTCTTTATATTCGGGGGAAGCTTCCTCTTATTTTTCTAGGCAATGCTATTCATCACCATGGGAAATGCCTATTCTAAGAAAGATCATCCCTTCAGAGAAAAAAAAAAGGACTTTTTCAGGCATGGCTGCAAAAAGTGAGGAGTTATAACGGCCCTTCCAGAGGGAAATGAAAAGTTAGGAGTTTTAAGGAGTTTGTAAAGATGTGCGAACCCTGAATGAGATGGAGAAGACAGTCCTTTGTAAAGGTTTGTATCCCTCATATATACGTTGCATTGCTCCCTCCCCACAGAAACAGCATCTCGCTGTTTGTACGACGGCTCACGCGAGACTTGTTGTCAACCTTCTTCCTCTTCATCGTCGATCTTGTCTTTCTTAGGATCAGGACCGGACTTAGGCAGGTGCGAAGGGTGCGGCTGTCTCTGTATTTCTGTACATTACTAATGTCGTGCCTATGAGTTTTATATAGTTTTTCTTTATAGTTTATCATTTGTTTTATTTCGGAATTCATCCAATTATGTTTATTGTTAGTATTTTCACTTTCGCACATCCAGTGTTTATGTTTATTTATTAATTCCAGAAACGCTTCATAGATGATTACTATTTTTTTCTTGATATATTTCATCTGAGATTCTCGAAGATTTTATGGAAATATTGAATTTGAAATAGTTAACTTTTTTACTGAGATTTTGTTTGTTTAATTCATTTTTATTTCCAATTTCTCTATTTATATCGATTTTTAAGACTATTGGCCAATGATCGGGAATCGATCTTTTAACAATAGTAGTTTTATATTTTGAGTTCATTTTTTATTTCTTATAAATATGTGATCAATACACGAATTATTTCGGATAGGATTGCTTATATATTGTTGCAAACCGTGTTCTGACATTAAACCTGTATATTCGTTTGCATTATTGCCATTTTTCATTAAATCAATATTAATATCACCTATTACAATCATATTTTTTTTATTTTGATTAGCGAAATAATATTATTCAATTCTTCTATAAATTGCATCGGGGTATATTCATGTGATCTATAAATTGAAATAATATCTAGATCCCTCTATTTACAGTAAATATTTAGAATCTCTGCTGTTTCCATATTTTGGGAAACGGATGAAAAATATAAATCATTTTTCATGAAAATCATGACACCTCCAGATCTGTTTGAACACCTGCATCTATTATATGCATAATATCCTTCAATATAATAATTATCAACTTCATTTTCTTTGATCCAAATTTGGGATAACAAAATCAAATCAAATGAAAAGTTTAAAGTTTTTAAATAAACAACGAGCTGATCAATACGAATACTTTGGATATTTAAATGTAATATTTTCAAATCATCATATTTTGTATTTAAAAAATAATTGTTTCAGTCAGACCAGTTTTCCAGGTAAGGAGTCTCTGGAACACTCACATTTTCTTCGATTTCATCTTGGAACATTTTTTATGGTTGGCAGTTTGTTCAAATCAGTTGTTAATTTTATTCTATACACTTTTTCCCCATCACTTTGTCGCAGAAACACCTTACCGTCCTTTACCCATGCGTACTTATAGTTATTTTGTGATTTGCACTGTCTAGCAAGATAATACAGATGTTTTACATTTGGAGTCAAGTGTTCATTTATGAAGATTTTTGATTCTTTAAATTTTTCACTTACTTCACTTGCATCGATTCCTTTACGCTGTTTGTTTTTTGATAGCCACCTGTCACGGATAGAAACATCCTTAAATCTCACAATAACAGGTCTGATTTTACATCTATCACTTTTGGGGACTCTATGCATCTTGATAATGTCGCCTTCACAATACGTTCCCAGTTTCCTGCCAATCCAATTTTTTCTACCAACTGGTGAATATCCTCATTTTTCTCCTCTGGCAGATCTCTGATCTCGATGTTTGTCTCTCTGGATCATAGCCGTAACTCATCAATCTGCATCTCCAGTGTTTTGATCTTAGCTTTCTGTACATGTTGACTGTGTTCGAGGAGTTGATTTTGATTTTAGATCTTTGATCAGATCTTGTTGGGATTTCGTTAGCTTCTGGAGTTCCTCTATAGAACCGTTGCTGAAATCTATTGATTTTTTAAGATCGACAATTTCATTTGCAAGCCCTTTGCATTCACTACTGACTTGTTCTAACTGACGATTTAGCATAATCCTGATCTCATCCTTAAATTCACTGAACAATTTACTTAAATAATCGATGTCGTGGGTCTGTGTCGAACTGCAGTCTTGACATTTCCATCCCATTTTCTTTTCCTTAGGCATTTTCCTGAAGATTGCTTCAGCCACATCTACACACTTGGGATGAAATAAGCTCTCACACGTACCGGAACACTCAAAAACCTCAGCTCTATCAAAAATGACTCCACTGCACCTTTGACATCTCTGTGCCATGTTTACTATCTTTGAAGGCTCTCCACTCTGCACACAATCACTATTTTACAAGTAGGACTCAAATCCGATGCTTTCGAATGAATACAGACAGACTTTGTTATATTTTTCACGTTATGCTTTCGAAAAGGTTTTTCTCTGGCAGGTGTTTTCCAACAGAAAAAGAATTATAAATGAAGGTCCAGGAATGGTCATCATATCAGTTTGCGGTATACTTTACTATGACAGTCATGAGCCTTTTAAAACTAGTCTTGCGCTCTGCCAAATGTTTCAGAAAAAATGGAAATTATGTGGAAAAGCAGTTGAACATGTACTGTATTAGAAAAAAGAAGTACCTGAAATGTTGAGTCTATTCTTCCTCTTATAAGCTTAACTAGTGTTTTTCAAAAGCGCTTATCCAGGAACCCATCATCAAAGAAAAAAATTAGTCCTTAGTTTAAGTTTATGCCATTTCTGTTGATATATACACTGGCTTCCAAAAAGCTTTGCCTCCTCATTCTGAACAAACCCTAGAACTCTGCCGCAGGACTTCTCGCAGTCAAGATACTTTCCTGCTCAGTTTCATGTCACAGTCAAGGCCCACATCCTGGAGCACGACCTCTAGGCTGGGATCTTTGGTGCCCGAGCCAGACTTTTCACAGCCCCCCCCCCCCCTTCTTCTAGCGAATTTATAGCTCGAAAAACAAAAAATGATGGTAATTATCCTGAGCCCTGTCACCCCACCCCCTTGGCAGGAAACATGCTCAAAAGTCAAGCATAAGAAGGTGAAATGACAGAGATGGGAAAGGGGAAAATAAAGCTTTGATAAACATGAAATTGCACAAGAATTTAGCAAAAAGGTTTAAATGCATTAAAGGAAATAAGAATTATGTACAAAGATGAAAAATATATTTAACTTTCATACATTATACAAGGTGTCTACTAAAAGCAAAATTCTGTGACTTTTTCTCGGACTTTTTGGTGACCTTTTCGCATTCAACAAAATGAACCATGCTGGACTGTTTTCTTGCATCAGTGGTTTCCAAACTGTCAGTAGTGGCGACAGTTTTTGATCACTGCTTGCCGAGAAGTGTTAGGCCAGTCTGCGGCAAATAGAATGAAAGACATTCCATTGTCAAATAACACCATAGAAAGGTGCATATCCAACATGGCACTAGACACCAAAATGGAACTTGTAGAAAAGATTAAGATGTCAAAATTGTTTGCAATACAACTGGATGACTCCACTGATGTTCAAAACCATAGCATTTTGCTCACGCACGTACACTTTATTGGTCATGGTGATAATGACGTGAAGGAAGACATTTGGAGTGTTTTGAAATTAGCTGCAAACACAACAGGCAATGAAATTTTCAGTTTTGGATAATTTTATGAAAGATAAAAAGACTGGATTGGCCATGGAGGAATCTATATGATGAAATTAATCTATTGCTGATTTCAACTTGTGAAGCTCTCCTGCAATGTTACTCATGGTGAACTTGTTTTCTACTTCTTTATTTTGATCTTCGTCTGGTACCGCTTGTTGCATGAACAATCAGCTGCATTAATTCGTCCTTGGTCAATGCCTCTAAATTGCTATTAATTAGCTGTTCGAGTTCTCTTCTATATCCATATCATTGAACCTGTCTCCACCCACCTGTTTCGCTAATGTGACAATGTCTTTTATAATCTCTTCAGTTAACTCTGTAAAAATGGTTGTGTCCTGGAGTGCACATTCTGGCCAAAGGTCAATCCAACCTGAGTTGACTGTTTCTCTCTTAAGAGCTGCCATTGTTCTAGCGATGACAATAATGGCATTAGAGATAGTGAAATTCTTCCATACCTTCAAGATATTTTCTGCATTTGCTTCTTCTTCTATTGCATGCACAATCATCTTCATTGAGTGACATGTATAATGAGCTTCGAAGAATGCTCGCATTACCCCCTGATCAAGGGGAGCGAATGATAGATGTTGTATTAGGAGACATATAATGGACTTCCACACCATCAGCTTTGAACTCTTTGACATCTGGGTGTCCAAGAATTTTATTCAGTATCAAAAGAACTTTGAATGGCGTGTCTTTACTCTCAAGGTACTTCCTGACTTTTGGAACGAAACATCGTTTAAACCTAATCCAGGAAAAGTGTTTTCGTAGACCAAGCTTTTCTATTGTTCATCCAAAATACTGTGCGGGACTTTGACTTATGCTTTCCCTTCAATGCTCACGGATTCTCAGATTTGAAAATGACGGTTGGCCTTGCCATGTACCCATACGCATTTGCACAAACAACATAATGAGTGTGCCTTAAAACCAGGGGCTTGCTTTTCTTCTTGGGTTATAAATGTTCTCCGTGGCATTTTCTTCCGAAATAGTGCAGTTTCGTTAGCGTTAAACACCTGCTGAGGTGAATATCCCTTCTGTTCAATAATTTTCGGTAGAGTCTTTGGAAATTTTCTAGCTGCTTCCTGGTCGGCAGTGGCTTGATCGCCAGAGATTTTTACTTTGCGTAATTGAAATCATTTCTTAAACCTATGAAATCAACTTTTACTTGCATAAAATTCTGATGAAATAGACGTTTCCCTATCCCTTCCCTTTATAGAAGAGTACGTTAATCTTTTTGCTTTTCCCATTAAAATATTACAATCAGTTGGACTACCTTCTTTGTAGCAGTCTTGTACCATAAAAAAAACCCACCTGCATTTTCGGTATGAGAAACACATGGATTCCGCAAGCAATGTGAAGTTTTTGCTGACTTTGTTGATTCCATAATGGCGAGTCACAGCAGCAATTGACTTACTTTCGCCAAGCATAGCTAATATATCCAATTTTTCTTGTAAAGTTTTCACTTTTTTTTAGAGCACACTTTTTTAGAGCTTCACTTTTTTTGTTTCACACTTTTTAGAGCATTATCAGTAGCACTAGACAAATGAGCCATTGTTATGTTGAATTGTCAAAATTGATTGTAACCCCCTCTCTCCCTTCTCTGCCAACTCTAAATTGAAACGCTGAATAATTCCCTTGAGGACTTAGTACCTAGTACATTTTCATATAGTTTTGTATAGCCAAGGGACCTTTTTAACATACCCTCTAGAAAAATTCTCTTGGAAGCTTGATATAATTTCTACGCTACTGGTGGGTTAGAGTGTTTCTCTCGCTTGTGATTGAAATTTAAAATGTGTTAGTTTGATGGTTTGAAACTGCTGGAAATGTAGGTTGTCTTCGTTTTCGCTCTTCGGTGTCGCGGAAGCAAATAGTATAATGTGAAATATTGTAAAATAGTGTAATGTGAAATAACAGTAACAAGTAAACAGTGCGGAGTGAAGTTAACATATAAAGTAATTGGCGACCACATGACAGCTAACAGCTTTCCGAGGGTTCGCCCACAGGCTATCTTGTTTGATGGCACAGACCATCGTCATGTAGCTATTCATGTAAAATAGCTCCGGTCCGATTTTCACCTAGCATCAGAGATACATCTACAGTTCTTGCCTATTTGCACACTGGCTTCTAATAGAGACCCACCACGAATTCACTGCCAACGACCACCAGTGTAAAGACAGAGGGTTTCTTCAAAATATGGACAAACTTGTGATTCCGGAGTGTTTTCCCATTCAGCTGCCATCATCCTACCTTAACTCCAAATTCGTCCATCGACTGTTCACTGTCTTCGGACATTAAAACCTCCATATTAACCTCTTCGAGATTCAGCTGTCGTCCGCATCAATAGACACAATTAGTCTCCTTCTGCGGGTCGTCATCTTTGAACATTCGAACCTACAATCCTGATTTCTCACTTGTTAACGACGGACTGTTGGACAGAACGATAATATGTAAGTCTTTAATTTCAATCATTGCAACGATTTTCTTTTCTGTTTTGGAAAATTTGACCTTCATTCGGCAGCTATTTAAATTTTGTCTGTATAACCCTTTTAATTGTTAAAAGGTAGCTACCTATATATAACACACCTATTATTTTTTAATTGTTAAAATTAAATATTTTTTTTTACCTTAAAATTTGACCTTGATTTATTATTTGTTCACGAAAGTGTTGTGTTGTTTTCCTTCATCTTATGGATTGGTTAACCCCTTGTCTTGGTCCTATAATATTTATTCGAACCTGGGTGAATGGAATGGATTTCAATTTTGAATCAAAGGTAAAATAAATTAAGAAGGGTAAGGATCAAGACAATATCCTAAACATACAGAACTCAAATTTTGTAAACAAAACATGTCAATGACGATTGCTGTGAGCGTTGCTGAAAAAAATTCCAATGAAGGAAAAAACCGCAAATGGAAGGGGGGGGGGTGACTATATATCATTTCCTGGTAATATATACTATTGAAAAGCAAATTACAGACAGAATGTTAATATTTTGCCACCACCACCCCTTACAAAATCAAATTGTTTATATGATCTTGCACAGAATACCAGTTTCCTTGGAAATCCACACAGAGATAATTGAATTCAAATCATTCTTCAACATATAAAGGTTAAAGGTTTTCTACCCACAGACAGGAAAAAAAAAAAACAAGAGGATAAAATGTTTTTTCAGAAGAGATAGAAAAGAAGTTAAGAGCTGGTATTGGCTTTGTTTTCAACAATGGAAAGGAGGGTCTCTCCACTTTAGATCACTTCACCTATTTACTCAGGGGGCAGATTGTTCCCTGGCCAACATTTTTTTCCAGTATATATATATATATGTAAAATCCCACCTTTCAACTGATAAGGCATTTCTCTCAGTAGATCTGGAGGAAAAATACTGATAAGGATTTTTTTTTTCACTCCTTGGGGATCTGAAAAATAATCTTCCATGGAAGAAAGTGAAGGTAAACCACTTGAATGTAGATTTATTCTTTGATTTTTTTCTTTCTCTCCTTCAGATTTTCCCTGACTTTTGACAAATATTTCACATTTTCCCCAATCATTTTCCGATTCCCTGACTTTCCAGGTCACTGGGAACCCTGAAATAGATTTGTTCAAAAATAGATGTATTCAGTCTGATATTTCGGTATGATATTTTCAGTTGAGAATGGTATGATATTTTCAGTTGAGAATGGTATGATATTTTCAGTTGAGAATGGTATGATATTTTCAGTTGAGAATGGTATGATATTTTCAGTTGAGAATGGTATGATATTTTCAGTTGAGAATGGTATGATATTTTCAGTTGAGAATGGTATGATATTTTCAGTTGAGAATGGTATAATATTTTCAGTTGAGAATGCATTGATATTTTCATATTAAGAAATAATTTAATTATTTGTAAATATATGTCTAAATATTTCCTGTTCATTTATTGAACAGTTTCACATTTAGTCTCATATTTTCATTTGAAATTTGAACTGAAAATATCAAATCATCCTCAAATGAAAATATCAAAACCTTCTCAAATGAAAATATCAAACACTTGTCAAATGAAAATATCAAACACTTGTCAAATGAAAATATCAAACACTTGTCAAATGAAAATATCAAACACTTGTCAAATGAAAATATTAAACACTTGTCAAATGAAAATATCAAACACTTGTCAAATGAAAATATCAAACCCTTCTAAAATGAAAATATCAAACCCTTCTCAACTGAAAATGAAGCCATTCTCATAATATATTTTATATATGTATACAAAATATCAGATATATAATGAAAATATCAGATGCGAGATGAGAGAGTAAGAGATAAGAATTAAAATAGTTTTTTCTTATTAATGAACAGCAAAAGGAAATGTTCTTGTTAAGTGAAATGTTCTCCTTTTTAATTTCTATCATGCTTAAAATATTTATAATAAACAGTCGGTTGACCATTTTATGGAAAATATCAGATATTTTAGAAAATATCACAATACTTATGAATCCTGAAAACAATAACCTGACTTAAAACACAATCTGCATTTACATTGTCTTGCCCTAAAAATTTTTTTTAAATTCAACACATTTTGAACAAATCTTTAGAGATTGCTCTTGATTTCACATTTTAAGAACCAAAAGGTTTACCAGCAAGGTTTGTATAAAAAAAAGATGAATACATAAGAAAGAAAATCTGCAAATTTGTCCTGTCAAGGTATGGGCATTGGAAAAGTTTACTTTGAATTCCACCATCAGTCTTGGAATAAATTACTGATGTAAATCAGAGTATCACTGAATTGAGCTCAAGCCGAGTGCATAACACTTCACACACTCATGGGGGCATAACACTTCCACCACTTGATCCTATTTACTTTGGTCTTGATCAGTGACGTCAAAATCATGCTTTCACTTGCATCATTTCTAAAGTTCCAGTTTGCAAGAATTCCAAGCGTGTCAAACACCCATTCAACCCATCTGCAAGCAATATTTACAATAAAAAGAACTTATATCTCATTTCAGCTACCACTAACTATCTAGAAGTCATTTCTATTACGCAAGAGATTTTCGCATATATATATATATGTATATATATATTTTTTTTTTCTCAAGATTGTAAAAATTTTTGATTATAAAAAAATTTCCAATTCTATATTTTTCACATAACATTTGTGCTGGTGTTCTATGTTCTAGCTTTTTAAACAGTTCAACTGTCTCACACCTGAAACATTGTTTCAGTTTGTAGATTATAACTAACTGTCACACAACTTGACGTTTCCAGCATGCTTAAAAATTAACTTAGATAATCACAAAAAATAATATAGCGTTGGCAAGTTCTAAAACACCTAGGTTAACTGTACAATGCAGAGAAAAGAAATGAAGGAAAAAACGTTCTTTTGTTCGAAGCTGACTTTTTGACTAATAACATTTATTGAGACAGAAAGGTGCATCATTGTTTCCCCTCTCCTAGAAGCTTGAAAACCATAGTGAACACCGATAATAAGTGGTATAAAACAAAGAAAAGCATTTGGGTAAAGAAAAAAGATTGAAATTCCTGGTTCAGAGAAGGTCTACAATACAAACAAAAACCATAAAAGGTCTATCATAAAAAAAAACCCATTACCATAATTTTTGGTGCATGAGAATGAAAAATGCATTCAATCATGGTCAAATTTGCAGACAAGGTTTAAACAATAATCTTAGGTTAATCCTTAGTCTAAAACTGAATTTCTAGAGGCCTAAAATGCTCTGATGCTTATAAAAAATAATCCATGAGACAAGGACAGTTTCTCTCGAATTGTTTCACAGATATTGGGAAAAAATGAATCGCGCGTCAATCAGTGAGAAGTATGTTTGAGACCACGTGACATGAAGGAAAATTTTGGGAATTTTTTTCCCCTTCATATAGCCAATGACTGGCATGCATTAAAAATATATTTCTTCAGTGATGCTGTCATGCCGTTC
The DNA here is from genome assembly GCF_987345545.1 of Pholcus phalangioides. Lineage (NCBI taxonomy): Eukaryota > Metazoa > Arthropoda > Arachnida > Araneae > Pholcidae > Pholcus > Pholcus phalangioides. Next base: position 50,084,370 of record NW_028301604.1, on the reverse strand, counting down.
TTCATGCTTATTATTATTTAAGCAGGATATCAAATTTAATACATGAATTTCATTATTTGTGATCTTTCCTGCATAATAGCTCTGCGAAATGACGGAAATGTACCTTGATTCTTGACAGAGTTCAAGTCAGTTTGAGGAATAATTTAAATTATTAAACTTCTTTCATAAGAGTACATTCCAATATGTGAATTTAAAATTTAGTTCCTTATTTGGCAAGCAAAAACATAATTCGGCCCTTTATTTCACAAGAAATATTACTTTAATAAATAAAATGGTTAATTAAATAAATTTCATGTTTTGTGATCATATTGTGATTATTTTTAAAAAATAAGTATAAAAAATTAATTTCTCCCAAATGCAATGCCACTGCAATTGCAAAAAATACTATAATCTGAATCACTCAATGAGTAGCTCTTCCTTGCAACATGGAGCGAAAACCATACTTGCTCAAACATCAAGCTTCGCGCTGGTATGGAAATTTCCCTTTTCTCCTTGAACAGCATGGATTATTCTTTACAAGCATCAGCAGAATGCTATGACAAAGATTTTATTAAAGAATTCTTGAACACAGTAATTGAAAAAAGTAAACAAAGTAGTAGAAGCTATTGAAGAGAGAAAATGGAAAGAAGCTGGAGAAGATGATTGGCGAATCAAACAAATGAATTTCTAAAAATGCAACTAGAAAATGAAAGAATCTGTGACGGTGCAGTGGGTGAATCTACAATGAATTCAACAGCAAGACCAGATCAAGAGCTACATAATATTTTTAAAAAGTTTGATCCCAAGAGAAATCACATCAGTCTCTATCTAGTACGGTTTGAAAGACGAGCAAAAAGAGTCAAAATCAAAAAGAACTCTGTCAGACCATACAAGGCCCAGGATCTGTCCCTTCTGGGATATAAGCCCTTTACCTGTGTGTGTATATGTGGGGGGGGGGGGGGAAGAATTCTGGGTCTCATATCTCATTGGACTGTTACTTTATGATGTAGCACAAGTCAGTCATAGGAAATAAAAAAACAACAGATGGCTACGACCAAGTCAAATTCATCCTGCTTAAGAGATATAAGCTTACTCCCGAGATATTTTGACAGATGTTCACGGAGCACAACAAATAATCCGAGGCAACATGGGATGATATTGTTCATGACCTTAGAAACTTCTTTGCTGAATGGATCCAAGGCTTGGAGATTAGTACTTATACAAATACAAATACAATGCCACAACAGACAAAATGCCCAACGAGGTGGCTGATAAAAAGATGCCCATAAAAATATGATTGTCATATATTTCAAAAATACAGCAACCCAATTAAAAATGCAATTAACACAAATTATAAACAATATATACACATGATAAAATATTATACAACGCCCATAAAGAATACTTATGGTTGTCTTATTCTAAGTATGGATAGCTTCTCGATTAACCCCAACATGTTTACCGTACTTCTTTTTAAACGTGTCAATTGTGTTAGAATTTACTACCTCCGGGGGTAAGCTATTCCATTTATTAACAACCCTATTAGAGAAAAATTCCCTGCGACACCATAACCTTGCATTGTCCCTCACCAATCGATACTGGTGTCCCCTTGTAAAAGCAGTCGATTAGCGGTGTACTAAAAGTTCATGGTCCATCCTATCCATCCCATTGAAAATTTTAAACACTTCGATCATATCTCCTCGACACCTGCGTTCATCCAATGTAAACATATTCAAAAAATGAATTCTCTCTTCATAACTCAAGCCCTGTGTGCCAATAAGGACACGCGCAGATCTTCTCTGCACCCCTTCAACCAAGTCTATGTCCCTCTGTAGGTATGGTCTCCAAAACCTTACAGCATACTCCAGTCCAGGACGAACTAAGCCTCGAAAAAGCGGAAGAATGACTTTAGGAGAACGAGAAGAGACCTTTTTGAAAATGAGACCAAGCATTCTATTCGCTTTTTTGACCACCGCTGAACAATGTTCAGAAAACCTAAGTCGCTCGTCAATGAGAATTCCCAAATCGGTGACCCTAGTTGAATCCGGGATACTGACACCATTCAACTCGTAAGAGAACCGTGGGTTGTTTGAACCAAAATGAGCGACCATGCACTTATCTACGCTAAATGTCATGTTCCATTCATTTGCCCATGCTGCAATCCTGTTTAAGTTGGTCTGGAGCAACTCCCTATCGCTTTCATTCCTGATTACCCCCATTAGCTTCACATCATCTGCGAATTTGCTAATAACCCAACGATACCATGATCGAGTTTGTCGATAAAAAGTGAAAAAAGTATGGGGCCAAGGACACTTCCCTGAGGAACTCCACTTGTGACGTCTGTCCAACCAGAGAATTCCCCGTTCACCTCGTTGCGACCTATCTCTTAACCACGATTCTCTCCAATTCAGCAAGTTGCCCCCTATACCAATCTCGTGTAAACACTTCAAGAGTTTGCCATGTTGGACCAGATCGAATGCCTTCTGGAAATCAAGATAAACAATGTCGACATTTTTGCTCTTACCCAAAGCCTTAGTCACGTAATCATAGAAGCAAAGGACGTCACACACGACTTTCCCTTCCTGAACCCATGCTGATTATCCGACAATACATTACTCTCGTCTATCCACTTCACAAACTGCCTTTTGATGATAATTTCCAAAATTTTCGAGAGGGAGCTCGTCAAACTCATTGGACCATAATTTGACACCGCTTCTCTACTACCCTTCTTAAATATCAGAACAACGTTAGCAAGTTTCCAATCTCTTGGGACGATACCCTCAGCAACACTACTCTTGTATATCTGTGCCACTGGCCCCAACAATTCATTAGCACATTCCCTGAGGACCCTGGGATAGATATCATCTGGTCCTGGTGCTTTGCTTGCACATACATTTCTTAGAAGATTTAGGACCTCCACGTCTTCTACTTGAATATCGTTGAGGGTTTTATTGCCCCATGCAACACCCGTATATCGAATATCATTATCTCCATTAAAAACCGACGCGAAAAAGTCATTGAAAGCAATCCACATGTCTACATTGCTCTCTAACCTAGACCCTCCTATCGAGAGGGGGCCAACTGTACCCTTACATCCATTATTGACGTATCGAAAAAATGATTTTGGGTCAGAGCCAATGTTATCTGCCAATCTAGATTCAACTTCTTTTTTACTATCCCTTATCGCTTTCTTCAACACTCTTCTTTTATCAGTAAACAATGATATGTAACCTCGTCCACTTTTACACTCTCTGAATGCTCTTTTCTTTTCAAGATAAAAGGTTCCGCATGCTATCCGTGAACCATAGAAGGTGTGATGTACAAACACGCTTTTTTCGAACAAAAGGTATCACCTCATGCAAAACAGAGGACAGCTTCATACTAAATTCTTCCCATTGACTTACCACCCCTACTGATTCCAACCGGTCTTTGAAAACTTCCGCTAACCTTCTTCTCAAAACATCAAAGTTAGTTCTCCGAAAACAAGGAACCAGTCTTTTGTTATCAACCTTACCCGAGGAAAAGTTAGTGAAATCAGACGATACGATGATCACTGGAAGAAAACTCTTCCCCCACTGAAACATGTTCAACTAGATCCTCAGAACTAGTAAGAACTAAATTCAAAATAGCAGTACCCCTAGTGGCTTCTGATACATTGATACATGCTGATGCAAAAAATTTTCGAGCACCAACTTAAGAAAGTCTCTTTCATACTGATTTCCAGATGAAAGGTCCTCCCACTCAATACCTGGGTAATTGAAATCCCCTAGTATGACAACCCTCTTTCGCTTACACATGTAGGAAATTTCATCATGCAATTTGGCGATGTAGTTTTGATCCCTATTCGGTGGATTGTAACAAACCCCAACAATAAGTTCATGACGTCTTTTGTTCTCAAGCTCAACCCATACAGTTTCAATATCACTTCCCTTCATGTTACACTCTCCAGCCTTCAAACAGGATTTCACATATATCAACACTCCACCCCCTTTCCTATCAGATATATTTCTCAAAAAAGTATCGTATCGTGAGATGTGTAAGAAAGATTCATCCCCATCGTTTCCCCAAGATTCTGTAATGGCTATAAGATCCAAGTCCTCCTCAAATATCATAGTTTCTAAAAAATCTTTATTACCCAAGCTCTTGCCATTTATTAACACACATTTTAATTTGCCAAGTGATTTAGTGTCAATCGAGAAGCCATCCAAGTCAGAGGTGGGTAATTCCCCGTCAGTACTGTTGTGATTATCATTAAATAACCCACATTCCTGACTACGGGGTCTGGGAGTAAAAAGGTCTTCTGAAGAATTGTCTAATTTGATTATTACGGAACAAATAAAACAGAAAGTACCCTCAGAGAACTACAGTGTGCTATGCTATACGAACAACAAACCAAGTGTGGTTGTTTAAAAGATTGGTGAAAGAGCACATCCAAAGGAAAAGCAGTTTTTTTGTGCAGGGTAACATGTTGTTTCAGGAACATAAAATTGCTGGGGAAGCAGGTAATCAGTCGGTTCAGCCGAAAAACCCAAAGCAACAAGTTTTGGAATTAGCTCATAAATCTGTGTTAGGTAGTCATTTGGGGCAAAAGAAAAGCCATCATTAAACTTTCAAACCATCAAGAGAAGAAAGATCTATTATCAGGAACAAATGTCTCGTGCAGATGCATTGACAAGATTGATTGCCAGTGAATAACTGAAAACAATTTGTATATAACTTGTGCACACATTTGTTTTCTTTGATTTTGCATTTGCGTTCAAAGTTGGTAATCTCAGAATTTTGTCATATTGTGAGAATTTTTTTCATTTGGCATTCAATTTTATTATGCTTGAAACTGAAAATTATGTAGTGCTCTAAATTATCTAATGGACTGGGACAATTTTCAACAATTTTGACAGTAGGAAGCATTTTTGATGAAAAGCAAGCAAACACCTTTATCTGAATGTATTTGATGTGCTGATTAAAAATATTTTGTTTGCCACTCTCAACTTTGATGTTATATGCTTCAAATCTCTAAAAGACAAAATGGCAGCCATATGAAACGAGATCCTAATAAGTTTTGAAGGAGCAGAAAGAAAATAGTGATCTTTTTGTCAAACATTATGTTTTAAGATATTCTGAATCCAAATATTATGTTTGCTAATCTGAAATCTTAACATATTTGCTCCAAATTGCTAAAAAAAAAAATGGCAGTCATAGGAAATGAGGTCCTAATAACTTTTGAAGGAGGAGAAAGAAAATAGTGATCTTGGTGGTAAACATGTTTTTAGAAATGCTGAGTCAAAATGTTATGAAAATAGTCAATATACTATTATTATTTATTAGAGCTCAGCATGATGGTCTGTGGGATCTTCATCTTTTTGCATTCAGAGAAATAATTCTATACTTGCACCACTAAGATCACACCAACTACGCAAGATGGAGATGTGTGTATATTGCAGCGATGAACCAGCTACCTGAAGATGTAAAAGATGAATTTCAGAAAGAGAAATTTTTTGTCAAAGAATCAAATAAAAGATTCAACCAAGTAGATCCTGATCACAGCTTGAAGTGGTTGAATCATCTAGCTTATATTACTGAAGGGAGCATCCAGCCGCCGTGACGTTGTCTACATTTAATGCAAGGATACCACGTGACTCGGTGCAAATAAACACGATCCCCCATAGAGAGATCCCCCATAGTCATTTGGGGCAAAAGAAAAGCCATCATTAAACTGTCAAACCATCAAGAGAAGAAAGATCTATTATCCAGTGCCGTCTTAAGGCATGGGCTCACCCGGGCACGGCCCGGGGGCCTCAAGAGAAAAGGGGGCCTCACAAAAATGGGATCTGGTTGAGATTTTCGAAAATTTGCCCGGTAGGGCCTCAGGAAAATCATTGGCCCGGGGGCCCCATGATGCTCTTAAGACGGCCCTGCTATTATCAGGAACAAATGTCTCGTGCAGATGCATTGGCAAGATTGATTGCCAGTGAATAACTGAAAACAATTTATATATAACTTGTGCACACACTTGTTTTCTTTGATTTCGCATTTGCGTTCAAAGTAAGTTATCTCAGAATTTTGTCATATTTTGAGAAATGTTTTCATTTTGCATTCAATTTTATTATGCTTGAAATTGAAAATTATCATTGATCATTTTTGTCGCACCACGGTCATTTTCTGCACACGATTGCTAATTAGACTGGGACCTACAATTTATTGCCGATTCCGAACGGCAGGCTTGTTTTTTATACTCATCAAGAGTTTGGTGTGCTAACCGCTCGCTGGGGGACTCCCTGGGGTAGCAATTTTTTTTTTGCTTAGGTCAAGTCACCGTTTTTTGTTGTACCCCTGTGTCAGGAAAGTTTTCTGATAAAAACGAACCGGGTATCGAACTCGCGACACCTCTAAACATCCTTTGGTACTTGAGGCGAGCATCTTATTGACCGGGCTACCGTGCCCAATTGAAAATTATATACTGCTGTAAATTATCTATTGGGCTGTGTGTGTGACAATTTAGATCTGATTCCACATTATGACCTGCCACATAGGCAATTACAAGGCGCTAGAGAATATTTCTGCTAGTTTCCTTGCCACTTACTACCAATTTAACTTCACAGAGGCATGCATTTGATTTATGTACAGGATCTCTGAAATTGGCTTGTGTGACTTTTATCAAGAGCCATCATCCTTTCCTTCACAAAGGTGACTAGCTTTGACTGGCCCAGTGTTTCAGCTTTGAGGAGAATATCTTGGATATCTGAAGTAGCTAAATCCTTTGTGAATGGAGGAACCGATAACAAACATCTTCTGCAACTACTTTGAATCTCCGTAAGACACAATGTTGTTTTTATCAATATTGTCTTTATGGTCAACCATGAATAATGTCCTCGTTTTGCATGCTATGCTGGCCCTTAGATTGTATGACAGTCCACCTTACTAATGCAGAATTTGTTTTTGTTATTCCAATGATGCACCACCTTTCTTTCCAACTGCATTCAACCCATCAAGCTTATATTAATGGAGGGAGCATGACGTCAGCGGTCTCCGCCTTGGCAGTGCTGAGAACGGTGTCCCCCAACATCTTTTGCCGGAAGACCATGTGACTCGGTGCAAACAAACACAATCAGCCATAGAGATCAATGTTAAAATTTGCCGATTTTATCATGGAAATGTGGGAATTTAATAGGGTTTTCTGCCACATCCATAATTTTAAAAATTGTATTTAATTCTCGATTTTTGAAATATTGAGTTCACTTAGAGATACGAAGCTCAGAAAATTAAATATAAAATAATGAGCCAGACCCACTTTTGAGGTTGATATCCGTGCAATAACTTTAATTTCAGCTTTTTATTTATATCTTCTAAAGCACGAAAATGAAAATTAATGTCTCCGTATTGTCTTATATTATCCACTTGCATCAATCCATATAGTTTGGGATGTTTTGAAATTAATTATGGGCCCATATACACTCATGTCCATAAATTAAGGAAAATTCAGAATCACACGGAAATCAAAATCGAAAGTAAAAATTTCACCTGTAGAATTATCACACACATCTGCAAGAATGATATGCAAATTTCAGGAAGCCACCAGATGATGCCGATAGTACGTCACAATGACGAGAGTGTAAGAGGGGGTATATAAGGAATGGTGGCAAAGAAGTAAAATTGTTCACAAGAGTTCTGTAAGGCGCTCAGTGCCATAAGCGAATAGTTATGACACAGAGGACGCATGTGGATGATTTTTTACGTGGTAGAATTATCGGACGCTTGGAATGTGGGCGTACTCAGATGGAAGTATCCGAGGAACTTGGAATTGCCCAAAGTGTCAGCTCTAGGCTTTGGCAACGATTCCAAGATAACGGAAATGTCAGTAGACGTTACAGTACAGTCACCCCCGAGTTACAACGCCGAATGAAGACTGGCATTTGGCAGTAACTGCCAAAAGAAGCAGACGGAGCACAGCATCCGACCTGTCTCGTCAGCTTTCTGCAGCCACGGGTACCACAGTTTCAAGGCAAACCGTGTACAGACGTTTGGGAGATATTGGTCTATATGCTCGCAGGCCTGTCAGATGTGTTCTGCTCACGGCAACTCACTGTCGGCAGCGACTAGCCTGGAGTAGAGAACATGCAATGTGGACATCGTCACAGTGGGCTTGTGTGATGTTTTCCGACGAGTCCAGGTTTAGCTTGCAGTCTGATTCACGTCGGACTCTGATATGGAGAACGCCACATACCCGTTACCACCAAGACAACATGATTGAACGACACCGTTACAGTGGTGCAGCATTGCTCGTTTGGGGTGGAATTATACTGGGTTCCAGAACAGATCTGCATGTTCAAACCGGAACTATGAAAGCCCAAATTTATCGGGACATCATTCTACTTCACCAAACACCAACTTTAGCCATATCGCTATATTGCAATTTACTGCCATTAGTGAGATGGGTTGGAAGTGATTGGTTGGTCGCCTCGAGTTCGTTAGGGAAAATATCTTATCTACATCCTCCCTTGGGTTCGAACCCGGGACCCAGACAACAACCTTCATGATGGTAGACGAGCATCTTACCACCATGCCACTCGGGCATGGGACATCATTCTGGAACAACATGTACGTTGGTTTAGGGGTGCCATGGGCACAGAATTTGTGTTTATGGATGACAACGCCCGTCCTCACCGAGCAAACATCGTAAACGAATGCCTTGAATCTAAGGATATAACCAGTATGGAATGGCCAGCATTCTCACCTGACTTGAATCCGATAGAGCATGTGTGGGACATGCTTCGCCAACGAGTTGCAGCCCGTCAACCACCTCCTACATGTGTACCGGAACTTCGGAGAGCATTGCTTGCTGAGTGGAGTGATCTTCCCCAAGATCCATCAGATCGATAATTTGATACTCAGCATGCCTAGGCGTTGTACGGACTGTATTTCATCGCATGGGAGACATACAATGTATTAACCATCATACCAACCATGTAATAGTAAGTTTTTGTAAAGGAGATATTTTAAACAATTGCTCCAGGGAGCAAAAGTCATAGTTTTTATGAATGGTATTACACATACGCCATCGTTTTTGTTCTTTATCTTTTGTTTAATAAATGGGCTTTAAAATAAGTAACATTTGTTTTGTTTCTGAACCTTTATTTTCCGGAGCTGGCATTATCCTTAATTTATGGACATGAGTGTAAATTAATTAAAGAAATTCTGCAGCTTTAATCAAGCATTTTTTGAAGCAAAAACAGGCAGATTAATAACTTAAAAACAATTTCGAAATTTTAACCAAAGATAATTTTAGCATTAATGAAAGTGATAATTCCAAAATTAATGAAAGTGATAATTCCATAATTAATGAAAGTGATAATTCCATAATTAATGAAAGTGATAATTCCAAAATTAATGAAAGTGATAATTCCAAAATTCATGAAAGATAATTCCAAAATTAATGAAAGTGATAATTCCAGCATTAATGAAAGATAATTCGGAATTAATGAAAGAAAAATTCTAGTTTTAATGACACATAATTTCAATTCCAAAATATATTCAAGCCACAATTTCAGCATTAATAATGAAAGAAATAATTCCAGAAATTCCAAAATTTGCCTATGTGGCAGGTCATAATGTGGAATCAGATCTAAATTGTCACACACACAGCCCAATAGATAATTTACAGCAGTATATAATTTTCAATTGGGCACGGTAGCCCGGTCAATAAGATGCTCGCCTCAAGTACCAAAGGATGTTTAGAGGTGTCGCGAGTTCGATACCCGGTTCGTCCTTATCAGAAAACTTTCCTGACACAGGGGTACAACAAAAAACGGTGACTTGACCTAAGCAAAAAAAAAATTGCTACCCCAGGGAGTCCCCCAGCGAGCGGTTAGCACACCAAACTCTTGATGAGTATAAAAAACAAGCCTGCCGTTCGGAATCGGCAATAAATTGTAGGTCCCAGTCTAATTAGCAATCGTGTGCAGAAAATGACCGTGGTGCGACAAAAATGATCAATGATAATTTTCAATTTCAAGCATAATAAAATTGAATGCAAAATGAAAACATTTCTCAAAATATGACAAAATTCTGAGATAACTTACTTTGAACGCAAATGCGAAATCAAAGAAAACAAGTGTGTGCACAAGTTATATATAAATTGTTTTCAGTTATTCACTGGCAATCAATCTTGCCAATGCATCTGCACGAGACATTTGTTCCTGATAATAGATCTTTCTTCTCTTGATGGTTTGACAGTTTAATGATGGCTTTTCTTTTGCCCCAAATGACTATGGGGGATCTCTCTATGGGGGATCGTGTTTATTTGCACCGAGTCACGTGGTATCCTTGCATTAAATGTAGACAACGTCACGGCGGCTGGATGCTCCCTTCAGTAATATAAGCTAGATGATTCAACCACTTCAAGCTGTGATCAGGATCTACTTGGTTGAATCTTTTATTTGATTCTTTGACAAAAAATTTCTCTTTCTGAAATTCATCTTTTACATCTTCAGGTAGCTGGTTCATCGCTGCAATATACACACATCTCCATCTTGCGTAGTTGGTGTGATCTTAGTGGTGCAAGTATAGAATTATTTCTCTGAATGCAAAAAGATGAAGATCCCACAGACCATCATGCTGAGCTCTAATAAATAATAATAGTATATTGACTATTTTCATAACATTTTGACTCAGCATTTCTAAAAACATGTTTACCACCAAGATCACTATTTTCTTTCTCCTCCTTCAAAAGTTATTAGGACCTCATTTCCTATGACTGCCATTTTTTTTTTAGCAATTTGGAGCAAATATGTTAAGATTTCAGATTAGCAAACATAATATTTGGATTCAGAATATCTTAAAACATAATGTTTGACAAAAAGATCACTATTTTTTTTCTGCTCCTTCAAAACTTATTAGGATCTCGTTTCATATGGCTGCCATTTTGTCTTTTAGAGATTTGAAGCATATAACATCAAAGTTGAGAGTGGCAAACAAAATATTTTTAATCAGCACATCAAATACATTCAGAAAAAGGTGTTTGCTTGCTTTTCATCAAAAATGCTTCCTACTGTCAAAATTGTTGAAAATTGTCCCAGTCCATTAGATAATTTAGAGCACTACATAATTTTCAGTTTCAAGCATAATAAAATTGAATGCCAAATGAAAAAAATTCTCACAATATGACAAAATTCTGAGATTACCAACTTTGAACGCAAATGCAAAATCAAAGAAAACAAATGTGTGCACAAGTTATATACAAATTGTTTTCAGTTATTCACTGGCAATCAATCTTGTCAATGCATCTGCACGAGACATTTGTTCCTGATAATAGATCTTTCTTCTCTTGATGGTTTGAAAGTTTAATGATGGCTTTTCTTTTGCCCCAAATGACTACCTAACACAGATTTATGAGCTAATTCCAAAACTTGTTGCTTTGGGTTTTTCGGCTGAACCGACTGATTACCTGCTTCCCCAGCAATTTTATGTTCCTGAAACAACATGTTACCCTGCACAAAAAAACTGCTTTTCCTTTGGATGTGCTCTTTCACCAATCTTTTAAACAACCACACTTGGTTTGTTGTTCATATTGCTTTATAATTATTGTTTTTATAACAACGTGATCCTCACGGATTCCCAAGGGATCAACATGATCCGTCCAGGGAATTGATTCATATAACATAGCACACTGTAGTTCTCTGAGGGTACTTCCCGTTTTATTTGTTCCGTATAATAATCAAATCAGACAATTCTTAAGAAGTGCTAATCTCCAGATCTTGGATCCATTCAGCAAAGAAGTTTCTAAGATCATGAGCAAAATCATCCCATGTTGCCTCGGATTATTTGTTGTGCTCCGTGAACATCTGTCAAAATCTCTCGGGAGTAAGCTTATATCTCTTAAGCAGGATGGATTTGACTTGGTCGTAGCCATCTGTTGTTTTTTCATTTTCTCTGACTATGACTTGTGCTACATCATAAGGTAACAGTCCAATGAGATATGAGACTCAGAGTTCTTTCCCCCCCACCCACACACACACAGGTAAAGGGCTTATATCCCAGAAGGGCAGACCCTGGGCCTTGTATGGTCTGACAGTTCTTTTTTGACTTTGACTCTTTTTGCTTCTCTTTCAAACAGTACTAGGTAGAGACTGATGTTGTTTCTCTTGGGATCAAACTTTTTCAAAATATTATGTAGCTGTAGTTCTAGTCTTTCTGTTGAAAGACTAGAACTGATTCATCGTAGATTCACCCACTGCACTGTCACAGATTCATTTCCTAGTTGCATTTTTTGAAATTCATTTGTTTGATTCGCCAATCATCTTTTCTGGCTCCTTTCCATTTTCTCTCTTCAATAGCTTCTACTCCTTTCTGTTTACTTTTTTCAATTACTGTGTTCAACGATTTTTTCGATAAAATCTTTGTCATAGTATTCTGCTTCAGTTATTGCAGCTTTGACTTCAAGTACTTTCATATCCATGATATTGTCAACTCTTATTTGTCACTCTTTACAGCCACATTTCTGAGGATTTGCACCAGGCTATAGTGCGCTTCATTTTATATCTGATTTATTTTGATTATTATGTATTACACAAATAATGATGCCTAGAAATATTTTGATTGTTGAATACTTATATACAAATTCTACAACATGCAAATTGCCCAATGAGGTGTGACTATACGCTACTTAAAATTCATCTAGTTTGAAGATTTTAAAATGATATTTTCATATGCATACAAGAGAATTCAGTTTGTGTTTATGTGTAAACCCAATCTTGTATGGAGGGGGGGGGGAGAGGGTGTTAAGTTCTTGTAAGCAAAAGACCCTCCGTTCCCTGAAGAGAGAATGGTTCTATTTGCTAGGTGGACGAACGACAAGACCGGGAGAGAAAATGGGGAGAACTGAGGAGGATTGTTGTCTCCCAGTGTATGTTATTATTTTCATATTATTGCTAATAAATTTTCATTTACGTTTGCTTCAATGAGTGCTGGCCATTCTGAGGACCTTGGAACACTACAAATATAATAATTGAAATGGTTAGACCAAAAGTTGGCACAACACCCTATTTCGTTGTAGACAAATGACAGGTGAAAACGTCTGTTAGTGGGTGTTGATGAATTTAATAAATACCTTATTGCTGAAATGGATTTCTATGAATTTTCCAAAGCGACTGCTGTTGTTGTTTCTCATGGTTTTTGCATTCCCGAAAGCTTCCAATACTGGATTAGCTGCAGAGAACAGAGAGTTATTGAAAAATAACACTTCAGAATAATTAAAAAAAAACAACTACCCATTCTCACAAATAAGCAATAAAATAAAGACGACAACATAAAAATAAGCCTATTTTGACAGTACATCTTTCAACTAAAAATATTCCTGAAAATCATTAGTTACACAAGAAATAAAAATAGACACTGTGACATGCAAAGTTAGCAGAAGCTTGGAAATCATGCTAATAATAAAAAACAAGACAGACATGCAATAAAAGATCAAAGCTCTCAGAAATAGCTAAAGAAACAAAGTTTATAGACTGTTTTACCAGACTGCAAAGATCAGAAAAGGCCATTGTGGTGTGCCAATATGAAGAAGGGAGAAGCCACTTTAACACAAATTCTTATTCTGGTCATATTTCATCCAACATAAAAAACAAAAGAAACATCCTCTACTTCTCTATACCTGTTTCTGAAATTTAGAAGCAATAGGGAATGAGCATGATTAATAAAAATACTGAAAGAAACATGTATTAATGTAATTTCTGGTAAATAAAATGCTGGGATGTGTAGGTCGCACTAAAAAAAAATGAACAGAGGGGAAAAATATTGTTTTTGTAACATTATTTCTCCCAGATATGTTAGTCCAAATTTATAAATTATTACAAATTCTACAACAGTGAAAAAAAAATGGGAAAGAGAGAGAGACAAAGAGAAGAAAAGGAGACGTGATTTTAAGTTGTCTGCAAATCAAATTTTGTTATCTCAAAAGTAGCTTTCAAATGCTATTTGAGGCTGGCATCTGAAAAGTCATCAAGTTGGCTATGTCTGAGGCATGATATTGTTGCAAATGCCATTTTCCCAATAAAATTATTCAAACTCTGAAATTTTTTAGACATATTCTCATTTTAATCATAACTTAAATAACTCATAAACTCCTTTTAATCATCTCTTGCTTACCACTTTTCCATGTACATGATTGAAACTGGTGTGCCATGACTTGGTTTGCACTAAATGGTGCCCAGACATTAAAACAAATGTAGTTCCATTCCCACACTTCAATCAACCAATCAGAATAGAAGTTTTTTTATAATGCAGAAGAAGTATCTCTCAGTTACTCTCACTGTTCTTTGCAACTTTTGCTTGTAGAGTTCGCATATTAGGTTTTTCCCAGGGATGCTTATGACTCCTAAGCAGGGAACACCTTGAAAATATTAAAAAAGTGGTTCAAAAGGCCATTCAGGCCAACTACAGGCTGCAAGGAGGATGGTAATAACCAACCTTTGGAAAGTCCCTTTTTTATGTATGTGGGGCATATTCTTATATTTGGCACAATTAAATATCTTCACTTTGTTCAATTTTAATTATGCTCGAAAGAAATTAAAGTTTTTAAATGCAGAAAAACATCAATGTTTCTGGAGTATTTAGTTGAGTATATGCTTATTATTTAAATATCTTCGTGATATTACTCTGGTGCCCTGACCACTTCAAATATGTCGTAAAATGTTTCAGTACCCTTTGACCCTATGGGTCCCATACATGATTGGAATATTTTTTTCTCTTGAATGTACTGTTTTATGTTTATTATGCTATATATATTTTTATATATCCCTGCCGAGATATTTTCTTACACCCACTGCTACTGATTTTTTTTCCTTCCTGTTTCTTGTTTTGCCGATGAGAGATCATCATCGCGAGAGTTGGTCTCTTACTAGTACAACCTCAAGGGAGAATTTCTTTTTTTTTATTGTATAAAGATTTTTTTTCTCCCTTCATCATGAACTTATGAAAACTTTTTTTTTGCATCGCTCAATATGGTGATCAATGCCATCTTGCTGTGACCAGGTTTGTTCACCACTAGACTTGTGTTTCGCCAATGATATAATGTTGCAGTATCGTCTTGCTATTGACTAGGAACTCCAGTGCTATTCTAGCAGGAATGTGTACGAGGTGCATTTGTTTGGTTAAGTACCAGTAGCGCTATTCTAACATCATTATTATGAAGGAAACATTATATTTTCTGGATATTATGCTGAGGTGAACTCAGAAAGAAAGGTCATCTTGTATCCGCCGGGACTCGAACCCAGGCCCTCTTATATACCAGGCAAGCATGCTACCATCTACACCACTGGAGACACGACCCTGCCCTCCTTATTTCATGCACAGTGGCGCGAGGCATTGAAGTAGACATTAGTAGCCTCCCTAAACTTCAGGAACTGGCCCCCAGGTGGGACGGTTTAGAGATAGATGGCCTTTTTCTCAGCCCATCCTTGATATCTTGTTTTTTTTAAATGGAAATTACTCAACTATGTACTTTAAAGAATATGTAGCGTGGCACATTCATAAGCTTGTGGATTGGGAAAAGGTAATAAAATGTCTCCTTTATGGCTTTGAATATGAAGGCTATAGAATAATGATGGAATAGAAGCCAATAACGGGGACCATTCAGACATTTCAAAATGAATAGCAGAGGAAGAGTGGTCGTTTGTGTATAAGAAAAGAAGTGAAACATAAAAGGTGATGGTGGATGACAGCAGTCAATAAAAGATGCAGCAAGTAATTAAAAGTCAAGATCAAACACAAATTTAATTTAAAGTAAAGTCTAAGAGTTTTATTTAACTTAAAAAAATATTTTAGAGTGAAATTATCTCATTAAATTATATTGTATGAATTAAATGCTTTAATCATTGAGAGAAAACCAATTAAAATGTAATGACAAATTTATCAATAATAAAGTATAAGTTAATGAGCAAGGTAATTAATTATTTACATTAATAAGTAACATGATAACACTAGTAAAAGTAATGACTATATTCTTACTTCAGATACAGTGCCAGTTATTTCCTTAGTAACTTGAGAAAGAAACTGTCTGGTAAATTTGAAAATTTACAAACGGATGTCAGCCAGTGACTATCGAAGAAATATTCTTTCGATGCTGATTTGTATCTGTTCCCAGCACTTTTAAGAGGCTGTTCTAATGATGCAGAATGTCTACTGGACTATTCCAGGGAGCCACGGATAAACTATGACTTGGGAGTCATGGGTCACATAAGTTTTGGTAAATACTAGCTTACCGGGTCAATTTTTTGAAATACTGATCACCTTCTACTACATTCGTCTCCACACGCTGCTTAAGGGAAGCTTTGTGAAAGTTTGCCTTCACAAATTTTTGTAAAAATCAGAAATACTTCATACAATCTACAAGATACGCACACACTCAATGCTTAATGATTGGTGGTTTTCCTGATAATTTAGACTCTTGTACACTATTATAATATTAAACAATTAATTTTTTAATATTATAATAGTAATTATTGTAAATTTGGTCTCATTAATACAAGGTCCCTATATGCTCCTGAGGCCTCAATGCCATACCCAGGTAGCTGCATGTGTTAAGACAGCACAGTGAGTATGGGCAATTTGAACCAGAGTCAAATTTTCACTTTTTCTGGCTTTAAATTTTTTTATATCAAAAGAAATTCTTGGTAATCTGTTCTTTCAATTTTGTTTCTCTCATGATTTTGATTCTACAGCAATTTTTTTTTAAAGGACGAATTAGGCATTCACATAAGTCATGAAAATATTTTACATATTCTTATGGTATGTTATCAATAATGATTCAGTTGATATGGAAATCTATAATACTTTTATCATCAAAACATGATAAAAAGTATGTTAATTGAAAATCTTGAAAAATGAGTGCAAAACAGATATTATCGGTTCTCTTTCATATAGATTAGCAAATTCTAAATATATATTTTTGCTTCACTCCTGGTTGTACACGAGAAAAAATATATACTGTATATATTTGACACACTGGTCCACACAAGTAACACATCCACACCCCCCCCCCCCTCCCGGCCAAAGGTCTGATCCAGTAATTTCTTTTCGATTCTAGTCATTGTATTTTTAGTTGAATAGTTTATTTTGTTAAAGAAAATATAATTGTTTGCCTTTGTTTATATGATCAATCATGTGTCTGTGATTGTGACCGATTCACCCGATTCTGTTCTGAAATATCACTGCACTCTTGATGCATTGTTATTTATGCAAATGTGAATGATGATTTATTATGACATCTGTTTTTCTTCGCGAGATGGAGGGTTTCTGTCAGTTGATTGGTCCAAGATATAAGGATCGTTTGTTATCATTTAAATATGCTTCTTCGATTCTCTCGAACACATCACTTTACCACTTCACTTCAGTACAGCTTCTGCTGTTATTCACTTTGGTGATATTTTAATCGTTCAAATCACGTAGTAGTTTAATTAGTACTAAATCTTTTGATCCTGATTTGGAGAATGAACTTCTTGGATTTCAAGAGGAAAAGTGATACCCAGCTTGGTATGGACTTCTTGCTTCAAGTGAGATCCACCTTTTTTTACTGTTGTGAATTATGTTGAACAGATAGCTGTGATTTTGCTTAGGGAAACAAGTTAATTTGATAAAACAAAATTTCAATTGTAAATTTATACTTTGTAGAAGTATGTGATAATGTTAATTCTTCAACGAATTGTAAATAGAAGACTTGAGGTGAAACCTTGTTCTTGTTTTCATTGTTGTCTGCCAAATTTAGATATTTCTGAATCTGGGAATGCAACAGTTCTATGTTGCACAGTCGACTGACAGGAGTATAAATGAAGAACTTATTGTCAAAAGGGAACATTTCCACTTTTTTTAAATGCACTTCTCAACGGTTTTTGAATTTTAAGGATGAACACTGCCGGATTATGAAATGGGATGTTTTCAAATGCTAATATTTTTAGTAGAAATTACAATGTGAAGTTGGCAGTTTCTACTAAAAGGCAACATATCTATCCCGTTCATTCACTTTGGTATTTTTTATTCAAAAGGTATCATAACAATTCAGTTTTCCTATTTGCATTAAGGGATTTTTTTTTAAACCACACATCTTCAAAAGCATTTCAAAGTCACATTTTAGAATGATAGTGTTTCTTATGTTACTAATGAGAGAGCAGTAAAGTTATCTTCCTTGGCTAGGTGAAACCTTCTAGAATTAATTGGTGCTGCTCACGAAACTCTTCGGCAAATGCATTACCAGATATTCTGGGTTAAAGGTTAGACATTGTGTTCTTGTGTACAATGTTTGTGGCTTTTTGTGTTGTTTTCTGTAATGTAATCCATTTTCTCGTGTTAGTGTTATGTGCAATGGAGGGCACTGTGGCAGCACTCAAGAACGCAATAGAATATCTCACATTTGCTACAAAAGAAATCTCTTAATAATGTACGCACGCGCGCACACACTGACACATGCACAATCTATACAGATTACATTCCTGATAATAGGATGCAGTTTCTGCCTAAGGATAGGGTTTTTGGCTACACTAGGAAGACATTGAAGACAAAGTCTGAAAAAGAAAGAAGTGAGGAGTATGAAGCAGTGTGTTGACAGTGAAATTTGGTGTGTTAAGAAACTCAGTGAACACCGGAAGATATATAAAGGAACTGGAACAATACTACTACAAAATTTAATGTATAAGCAGTGCAAGGAGAGCAATCATAAAAAAATTTGAAACTCTAAATAGGGGAACCTCCGCAAGAGTAAAGTGCATGCTGTACTATCGTTTCAAAAGTGATCTTGATGATTTTAGGTCAATGGTCAAGAAGAGGAAAAAGTATGACATCACTGCTCCGCCTCCAGTTCCATTAAATGCTGTTTAACTGCAAAAAAGAAGAATGACATAAGCTGTCTGCTTAAAACCAACTATGGTGAAGAATAGGAATGTGATCCAGAGTTACAAGGTACTGATCATAATTGCATGACCAGGAGAAAAGATCCTGATGAAAACAAAAAAGAAAAATGTATCTGTTTTGATGAATAAAGTAATGATATTCACGTGCGAAATAAGAGCTGTGCTCACTTACAAACTGTGATTACATTAGTCAGAAATGTAAGGTTACCTTTGTCATTTCAGAGTGTTTGTGCAATTTTTGTTTCTTTTTTTTTGTTAATTAATTTTGAACATTTCCCTACTGTATTATGCACAATTTGCAACTTTAGTTTTATTTCATCTCATTTTGTTTTCTATAAAGATGTCAAAGATTATGAATAATTTGTTTCCAAATTTTTCAGACTTAACCAGCTTTAATTTTGATCAAAAGACAACAAGAATTTTTTCAAAATGGAACTGAAATGGAAATGAAATTCTAAAATTTAAATGTAGAAAACTTTCTTGAATGTTGATCAAGAAACATATTACTTAAATATTCTTCTACCACTCCATTGGTACCTGTACCTACCTACTGTACCTACTCCATATTGTACCAGTTCAGATATTTTCTACTTTTGTAAAACAGCTCATTCTGGAGGAATACGTTTTTTATTTCTACTGTAAAATTAGCAAAAGTGGAAATGCTTCCTTTTTGAAAATAAGCTCCTCAAATGAAACTAAAAATATGGGTAGGGAGACCAATCGAGAAATAGAAGGTGTCAAAAACGATAGAGACCAACAGAAAAAAGACTGTCCTGAAGCTAAACATACTGAACATATTTAAACGCTTTCCGAATTTTTTCTCTCCACCAACTAGCTTCTTTGAACTTACCAAAGTGACCACACTCTTCGTCCCGGCAATTAGTGGTTGCCTGAGGCATTTGTGGTTTGCATTGAACAAAGTGATTTTATGAACTTTTCACAATCCACAAGCCTACAAAGGTGCCATGCGACACATTCTTAAAGTCGAAACAAACCTCAAGTGTGAAGGAAAATAAGTGGCAATGATTTTCTGGAATAAAAGTGAGCACAGAAACTTGATGGGAAAAATCTGAAATGAAATCGTGAAAAGAAATTGATGACCTTTCTTATTTCATAATTTTTTTTTACTCTTATTGATTTCATGACTTTGCGAATTTTCCATGATGGTAGACACTCTGATTACCGAGTGTAAGTCATTTGAAACATACCATCAGCTAATTATCATGTCTAAATTTTGGTTTGTGCATATATACACTGCTGGCCATCCAAATTGCAACACCAAGAAAGACAAGAGATATCGCAACAATATTTATTTTGTAGATAACATGTTGACCAAGCATCAAATGATTAAATTTATAGACTTCTGTGAAGTGTGGTTCCTGCCAAAATCAGTAGCCATAGCCGCCGCCATTGTTGGAGATCACCGCTGCCACACGCCTCGGCATTGATTCAAAGAGACTTTGGATGTGTTCTTGGGGTACAGCAGACCAAGCAGCTTCCACGCGTTGCCAAAGTTGATCTGGTGATGTAATCTGGGTCAATCGTTGAGCAACCATGGACCACATGTTCTCTATCGGCGAAAGATCCGGAGAGCAAGCTGGCCAGGGAAGCAATTCAATCTGGCGATTGACGAAGAACCTTTGGACAATGCGTGCCACGTGTGGTCGCGCATTATCCTGTTGAAATATGGCTGTGGGCAAGCCCTGAAAGTAAGGAAGGACAACTGGCTCCAACACCTCGAGATGTAGCGCTGGCTTTTTAAAGTACCGGCAATGCGTACTAGAGGAGTGCGAGAGTGATATCCAATACCGCCCCATACAATAATACCCGGTGCAGGACCAGTGTGGCGGTGCATAACGCAGCTGTTCAGCATCCTCTCTCCACGGTGTCTCCAGACTCGAATCCGACCATCGTGGTGTTGCAGACAGAAGCGTGACTCGTCAGTAAAGACAATTTCATTCCATTGTGCCGTCCACATCCTTCTTTCATCGCACCATTGGTGGCGGAGACGTCTGTGGTTCTGCGTCAAGGGTAGACGAAGCAATGGACGTCTTGCGGACAGACCACTCTGTTGTAAACGGCGTCGAATGGTACACGCAGACACTGGATGATGCGGTACAGACTGAATGTGCTGTGCTATGGTTCGTGATGTGGCTGAGCGATCCATCACTGCCATATGCACAATACGCCTGTCATCACGTGAAGTGGTGCACTGAGGTGGATGCGATCGAACACGTCGGTCCGTCGTACCCTCCTGCATCCAACGATCACATATCCGCATTACAGTTGTTTGGTTTCGTCCAACACGACTACCGATTTCCCTGAAAGATAATCCACAATCTCGGTAGGCCACTATCCTTCCTCTGTCGAACTCGGATACTTGCTCAAAAGATGATCGCTGTTTTCTACGAGGCATAATTGATCGTTTTTTTTGAAAAAACCACAAGAAAAACACAATTGCCGTACTTCAAATCGTCGAAATCTCCAAGCTTTAAATAGCGCTTTGAAGTGGCGCCACAGGCGCGCGTGATGTGCGTCTGCGCTGAAATTCTAATCATTTGCATATCTCACCTCCGCTAATGCATGTTGTAAATTTCATGTTATTTGCATGCTTCCTTCAGGGTGTTGCATTTACGGTGGCCAGCAGTGTAGTTATAAAATTTGAAATTGATGTTTTAAACTTTTAGAAAATAATTTAATTTATTTCAAAAGTTTTCCCAGCAAACCTACAATCATCTCACAGCACCCTGATCGAAAATCCTTGCTCTTGAAGTGGGAAACTCAAGAAAAATAATAAAAAACAAAAATTAAGAAATAGGAAAAAAAAAAAAACATTTAAAGTTTGTGCTAATGATGTCTAATAATATTTATTTGAGAAATATTTGTCTATTGAAAAAAGGTAATAAAAGGTAATTTGAGCAAACAAGCAGGGAAAAAAAAGATCACTTAGATGTGTCAATAAAATTAATAAATAGTTCTCACCATCTAATATTCTCTGCTCAATTGGCCCAGCTTGACATCCCCATGATTCACATAGATACCTTAAAATATATTTTGTTGATTCTGTTTTCCCAGCTCCCGATTCTCCACTCACAATGATTGATTGACTAGCTCTGAGTGCTCTCATATCTCGAAAAGCTTTATCAGCTGTGAAATAGACAAAGAAATATTTTGATGTCATTGCATAATAGAAAAACGCAAAAAATTGTTGTTTTTATAAGAAAAACCCAACATACTATTAAACCAAAAACAATAAAACTTGAGATAAATATCCTAGATCTGTGTTCTTCAACTGCTGGTCAATGGGAATTTCACACAATGTATTCCGACAATTTATGTGCAGCCCCTAAAGTATTGAGCTATATTGTCATGGAGTGAGTGAGCAGAATGCTTTTTCACCTTCAAACAGTCAAACTTGTCTAAGAAGAACTGTATGAGATGGAAACCTGTGTTAAAACAGAATCAGAATATAGTCTGTTCAATGATTAGTGGTTTTATTTGCTACTTTAAATTTCTGTTTTATGAAAAACGGAAATGTAAAATGGAATGGTATTTCAGTCTATTGACTTTTCATTTCATACAGGTTTCATTGTATATATTTGTATGAAAAGACTTCAACCATGTCAGTAATAAAACACAGAAATTGAATAGAATTAAATGCATGCTATGTATCGCAGCAACAATGCTGCAGTGACGTATATAAAATTTTCTAACAAAGCAGTGGAGATCAAACTAATCAGCATTATGATTTGTTTCTAATTTTAGATTTAACAAGTAAAAATTATTTGAATTCATTTCTCCTATTTCCACTGATCTGCAAAATTGCTTACCTATCTGCGCTGTTTCACAGATGGAATTTTAAGGTTGAAGAACCCTGTTCTAGATCATATCGTCATGTCAAAACTACTACTAGAAAACTATTTTGGATGATTTGAAAACAAGTTTAAACACTGAATACAGGTCTAGGCAGTATTTGTTTGTGTCTACGCAATACAGTAAAACTTGTCTTCAATGGAGTAGCAAGGAACCAAGATTTTTTTCTATTGAATGCAGGTTTCCACTTAATAAGGTTCAATTGATATAATGTGTGAAACTATGTAATTCGTGGGTGACTGAAATAAAATGAAAATAAATTAATTTAAATAAAGTGAATAGTTTAAAAATAGGTAAAATAAATAGTCTATAATTAATAAATACTCTACTTAGGTTTTGACCGCATCTGTATAAAATTCCAACACACACAGTTTATTTTCTAAAATAATGAAATTTAAGTCTTTTCAACATCCTCAAAAATTTTCAATAGGGGTGTCAACATCCATTGTGCCAGGTTGTTTTTACATTATCGTCTATTCATGACAGCATCAGGGCCATAACTAAGAATTTTGTGAGGGAAAGAGCAACATGATTTTGCCGCCCCTACCACTGTAAAATTCAATGATTTTAAAACAGTTTGTATTCCCACCTAAAATTTTTAACCCCCCCCCCCTAAATTTTGCCGCCAGGACATTTGCCCCCTTTATCCTTATTACAAATGTAGCAGGAGGAATGGGATGACCCTGAACACCCAGGCAGACTGATTCATGATATTCTGCCTCGAGTTGGATGAAGGGCTGTGGGATGGTCACGAGAGAATGCCATTTTCTTTACTGGTCATGGACCATTCCCCAGCTACCTCGAGAGGTTTAAAATATCCAACAACAACAAATGCATATGCGGAGATGTCGGCACACCACTCCACTATGCCACCAGCTGCCCTTACACAAAAGACTTCCACCCACCTAATCAAACCAAGGCAAGAGCTGATGAAGGAGCTGCTTAGGAGGATGAGCCGGCTCGGAAAAGAATCAAGAACACTGGAGAATCTCGTGCGCTACCTAGAAAAAGAGGGCATCGAGAAACAGCACAGGAGAAGGATAGACATAAGCCACCAGACGACTACATCAGAGCAGCCTACGAGAAGATCCAGCAGACTGGCAGCAACCTGGCACATAGAACAATAAGAGAGCGACCATGTCACGGCCCAAGAGACTCCCGGGACAAACTGTGACCAGGGGGTGAACAATCCTGTTGTCCTAAGAACCAGTTTTTTCCTTATGCACGCTGTTTGTCGTTATTTAATGAAAAAGGGAAAATTTTTGCACTCCGCACTCACCTTTCCCTAAATAAGGTGATTTTTTCCCCTCGTATAACGATAACGACAAAGAGGCCCCTCTTGTTAGCTCACAACGAAAACTTTTTTCTCTGTAATAGCTGCGTGATGTGTGCTCGAATGCAAGATATTTTCGATTCAAAAAATTATCGTGTTTTTCCGTGCTATTAATGCTTCATACACGCATTTAATGTAAAAAAAAAGAAAATATATTTGGGCTAAAGAAAAATACAGCCAGCTATGCGAGGAGCTTGAGCCAAAGACGAAGAGTTGTTGTTGAGTGGAAGGTAGGTGTTAACTATGAATAAAATAAATTTTCTTAACATGAAATTTCAATTATTTTAAATGATTATTGATATTTTATACATACTCGAGGCTTTGGGAGAAAAATCCTACGACCGACCTCGTTTTAAAATATGTACTCACAGGGCCGTAACTAGGATTTTCGCTCCCCGTGGCAAACATAATTTTTCCGCCTCTACAACTTTAAAATTTGATAATTTTATAATTGTGTTTTTTGTTACCTCTTAAAATTGCCACACCTAAATTTTTCCGCCCGGGGCAATCACCCCTCCCCCACCCCAGTTCCGGCCTTGTGTACAGATAGCGAGATGATCATATATGCAAGTTATATTCACAATTAAAATTAAATTTGTTCATATATAAACATGGAAAACATGTATTATAATAATAATGTATTATGTTTGGTCTGTATCGATAAGGTCACATTTTATATTTCTGTTGGCACATATTTTCGTGCCCTTCTTCCATATTTGCCATATTTCCTTCCCCCATGAGATATAAGCATAAAAACATAATAAATCATAAAGAACAAATTCTTTATATTAAAGGGTCTGTAAAGAAATTTAAGAAAACAATAATTGTCTGTACTACTGTGTTATACTTATTAATTATTAAGTAGGAACACTGTTACAAGTATTCAATGTAGTTGTTTGAATGGTATAATTGACACTTGAGGGAAGGTTATTCATTAGTAATTGCTCTCATAGGTATATTTTTTCTCCTATTTAACAAATATACACGAAAACAAAGGCTACACCAGACAAAATGCCCAACGAGGTGGCTGAAATATATATATATATCTGTTCACAGAGAACAGATTGACCCTTAATATAGTACTTCGAGCACAAAAACTCAAGCACCTATCATCACTTTCAGTATCGAAAATAGTGGTAGTAAGTCAAACATGAAACATGCATACCTCATACATTGCAATAAATTTTCTAGGGACACAAAAACTTAGGTATACACGTAACACTTTCCAAAACATGTCAATTAGCAATTCCTTAGAAATATATCACTTACATATGTGGTTTAGTAGTACTAGCAGTTGGCAAATTGTTTTAGTTGACAAATAACAAGTTATTTTATTCCATCACACCACTGATACATTGAAATATGTTTGGTACTATTATTTATATATTTTGGTACTTTGTTATATACTATTTGAAATGCTTATTAGGTTCTTGACCATCTACTGAAATGAGAGTCGCAAAATGAAGACATTACATGCCTGTTGAAGACAGAAATTGGTGCTCATGGTGTGTACTTATGTAATCTGATGGATTAAACGATAGATTTCGCAGGTAAGTTGAATCTCTTTTATTTTTCTTTGGAATTTTTCATGACATGTACAAAGTTCAATACTCAAAACTATCATACAATTTACCATTTTCATTTCAGGTGAAAATGTTGAATGCAATGACACAAGTTATGGCCTACCAGTGTAAAACTAGAAATTGTTTTTTGAGCAACAACTCTATTAACTAGCACTTATATGTACATTCATACACAGCCGCAATCATATATGTGTATGAAATACTGTTCACACATTTATCTAATAAATTTATCCATGATTGTAAGCAGTAAATGAGTTTGTTTTCTTTGTGATTATAATTAGAAAAAATGTTTATGAATGTTACATTTTTGTACTACAATAAATCTAGAATTAGTTGTCTAGAAAACAGTTTTCTATGCAAAGATTTAAACAGCTCAGTGGAATGAAGTTTTGATTTATTTTAACCAGAGTTATATAATTTATTTTTTTGATTAAATGAATCTGAAATCATAAAATGAATAACGTTTCCATTTAGAATGACTTATTTTTTCGACTCATCAAAATTTTCTGTCCAAAGTGTTTCACTGCAGTTGATTACTTATGTTGTCAGAAAATTTAATGAAATGATTGGAAAGAAATTAAAATTTTATTGCGAGATATGGTGAATGACATGGCTCAAGCAATATCAAAATATATAATATCAAATAATATTTGCCAATCATGCATATAAGGGGGAATAGCTACAGTTCCAACATGTCAAGAGTGGATGGATAAGAAATCTCAATACATTTTCCTAAGTGAGAAAATCGTTAACATTAAAACATGAGTCATTAAAACTCATAGACCTGAAAGATCAATATTTTTCCCCCATGATTGAGTGACCCTTGCTGTATTAACCTCTAATTGGTAACATGTCATGAGACAATAAAATTATAATCTTTCAGAAAAAATTGTAATTTAAAATTTCTATTCAAAAAAACTTGAATTGCCTCTAAAACAAATTTATACGTCCAGTAAGAAAATTATTAAAATATAAAAAATTATTAACACTAGAACCGCGGACTGGGTCAAATTGACCCGAACTGTGAAAAAACGGTATTTCATGGCGAAAAAACTGAAATTTATTTTTGGTTCCTGGGTTTTTCCTTACTCTTATTCAATGTTGTTTAATTGCATATTCATAATGGAAAATTATATTTTTTTTATGAATATATAATGGGCTTCAAAATTAGCTAAAAAATTATGTAATTCAGTAAAAATAAGACTTGATATACATTATTTACTATATTCAGTCCAAAAACATTTTTCAGTAATCTTATAATAGGACAAAGATGTAAAATAAGCGTGTCAAATTGAATATGAGAAAGTCTATAATATGTTTCTGTCAAATAAGTATTGATTTCTTAGTGATAAGTGGAATTTATGATGAGCAGTTGAGCAAATTTTTTTTAAATCATTCTTGCACATTCATCGAATGTTGAAGTTGCACATTCCATGCAAAAAATTAACAGTTTTGTTTCCACATTTTTATGTTACCTGACACATCAGGTCATTTATTTTTATTTATTTATACTTTTGCGCAAGGGCAACACGTATGATGAACGCAGTTCTTCAATAAGATTTTAGAGGAACTGCTTTCCAAAAACTAATTCTGGCCTTCTGCACTGTTCTATACAAAATACAGGAATATGTTTATAGTGAGGTCCAGGATGTTGTAGAAAACGTCTGTGATGCCACCTTCACTGAATATTTTCTGGGCATTTGATCGCTACAACTACGATCGTTACACTTTGCTGAATTGTAGTGTGAAATAGTTTCTGTGTGTGTGTGTGTGGAAGCTTTTTGGGGCTACTACTGCCAATATCGACTGCCAGATGAAGCGTGCTGAGTAATGAAAAACTTATATTGTTCTTTCCTTGATAAATTGTAATTGTGGCATCATTGTTCTATACAACTGTAGTTTCACTATCTTCATTGCATCAGATAATATTGCTCTTCGATTTCGTCTCACTGTCTCTACTAAGCTCGTATTTTTTGGCTTTGAGCCACCTTCAGTGTAGTGAAAAAAAAAGTGTCAAAGTTGAGGCATTTCTGCCCTTGTTCTCAAATGGCTTGATCAGTTGCATCACTATGTGCTCTGAAAGAGAGAGATTCGTTGGACGCTGATACTTCCCAAGATTTGGAAATCCATTCAAAACGTATTTGGTGCAGGCCAGAATTTTATTATTTTTTTGTGACATCGTTTGTCTACAGAAATTTCAACTGCACGTTTTTTCTAGAGCTAAACTTTTACTCCTCCAAAATCTTTATTGAGTCTCGTCAGAATTCCAGGTATTCAAGTTTACAAAGGAAAAAATATATATATTTAGCTCTACTTGCCATTCCTCCATTGAAAAAAGATAATCTGCTCTGACGATGAATTGGCCTTGATCTTGAAAGACTTTATTCTTCACTACCTTCATTTACAAATACTTTTTAGAAAGGGTATTCCAGAAAAAGGCACTTCCAAGAAAATTATACACCCCTTTTTTTCTATAGAATAGTACGTTGGGTCAAAATGACCCAAACCGCGGTTCTAGGTATAAGTGCTTATAGCTCTAGAACACGAAATCGGAATATAATGAAATTTTCGTGAATTAATATTCATATATGATATCATGAAAAGTCACAAAATTTGTTTAAAATCTGCCGGTAAGTTTTTGAGATAAATGAAAAGTTTGATCTGGGTCAAATTGATCTACTCTGCGGTTCTAGTGTTAAAAATAAGAGGAAACTTTTGCGCATGCCAATGTAAAAAAATATATACATTACTTTAAAATAAAGTAAATAA
This sequence comes from Pholcus phalangioides, assembly GCF_987345545.1. Taxonomy (NCBI): domain Eukaryota; kingdom Metazoa; phylum Arthropoda; class Arachnida; order Araneae; family Pholcidae; genus Pholcus; species Pholcus phalangioides. Next base: position 50,055,937 of record NW_028301604.1, on the reverse strand, counting down.
AGCAATTGTTGCCACACATGTTGATTTTTAATACGTAGTAGTAGTTGTAAACTTTTTGCTTTACGTTGATTGGTTGAATAGTGAGCTGAACCGTAGAAACGAACGAATGAACCGAAAGACCGGTTCTTTCCTCCGCAACCCGTCACGTGATCCTAAGGACAATGCTCAACGCAAAGGGGAGAGTGGCGCTTAAGGAATTTTCCTTACGATAGTTCCTTATCTAACGACAAGCGCAGAACGGCGTTATATAAGGAAAGTGGGATTGTTCACACCCAGGGGAATGGACGTGCAAAAAAAAAAAATGTCTGTTTACATAGCTGCATGATATCTTTATGTATGTCATGCATATATCATGTACATTTTTTCTTTGTCTTGCTTTGCAAATATTTTTCATTTAAACAATAAAAAAACCCGCATTAGCCCCCCCCCCCGAAAGGGATTTGGCAGTAAATTGTCCCTAGATGATTTGCCGGGGCTACTGTCGGTGAATTGAATTGCCCCCTTTGTCTCTAATTCCGGCCTTCCAATCACGAAATGCGCACAGCTTGCATACAATTTTGTAACCCTTACACTGATTTCTCCTCATCATAAGTTTTACTGTATAATGTTTAACATGTATATTTAACATTATATTTTCTCTCATGGAAAAGCCTGCTTTTCCGAAAAATTTTGTTACAATTTCAGAAAGCAAATGCTTTACTACATGTGGCTTATCAAAATCAAAGCATCATGTATGAAAACGGTCGGTTTTATCTAATTTTAAGGGTGGATGATGTAGAACTCACATTTGCAAGCATAGATTGCGTAAAAAATTTTGGTGGAGATCATTTTGCATGATATTTTGGTCTATTGCTTGCCTAGCACTGTACTCAGTGTTTGCAGGAAATTTTCCATTAAAGGTTACTATTTTCCTTTCTGTTTCCACGTTAGACAGGTGCTGTTTAATCCAGATTTTTTAATGTGTATTTTGGCATTGAAATCACTGGACCATAACTTTTTTTCCGTTGAAGATAGGTTTCTGCTCAATGCAGGTTCCATTAAAGACAAGTTTTACTGTATAATGTTTAACATGTATCATCATCAAAAACAACCATTTTCAATCCACTGCTGGATGAAGGTATCCTCCAAATTTTTCTATTCTGCTCTGTCTGATGCTTTAGCCATACAGTTGACTTTAGCCACTTTCCTGATCTTGTCAATCCATCTTGCGCGGGGATGCCTTCTCGCTGTTTAACACCACAGGGGTACCAATCTAGAATACTTGCTGTCCATCTGTTGTCCTGTTTTCTTGCAATATATGTCCAGCCCATTTCCATTTCAAACTTTTAATTCTTTCCATGATATCATATACCTTTGTGTGGTTCCTTATCCAAGTGATTCGTTTTCTGTCTCTCCTTGTGATGCCTAGCATACATCTTTCCATGCTCCTTTCTGTTGTCTGTAACCTGGTATCGTCTTGCTTGCAAGTTTAACATGTATATTTAACATTATATTGCATGGGAACAAACAAGAATAACTTCACGTAAACTTGTGTTACATACTGTCTCGTAGAAGTGTATCAGAATGCAAGCTGAGACATGTCATTTTTTGTACTTACCTAAAACTCAAATTTTTGAGTTATCAAGTTGTAGTATTGAAACAATGATAATAATTTTCTAACATATTATGTAAGAGAATTATAATTCTGTAAATAAAATATAATAAATTTGAAAACAAGAACAAGGTTTTTTAAGGAAATAATTTCTCTATAATTTGACTGAAAATAAGTACTTAATTAATCAATTATAATGACAAACACTCAACAAAACTGCCAGTTGAAACACTCTTTTGAAAGCCATGTCTATTTGCTTTCAAAAAAAAATCAGATGAATGCAATAATTTGACATTCAAACAGTAATACAGTCCACGCTCGTGATAATGATCCCCCTTTGTTCCACGGAAAACAGATGTTATATTGGGAAGTCGTTTATATTGAAAGGTTTAAAAAAAAATCAAAAAATTTAGCTCCTCTACTCTTTCCAACTATTGGAATTTGCTTGATCGACTATGCCAAGAAGGAATCCCTTCCTCAGCTCTTCTGCTTTCATAATTGAATCACGGTTTTTAGCTATGGTGAACAAAGTAATCCTTGGAATATTCAATTATTCTGCTATTTTGCCTTTCGACATCAATTTCTAGACAACTTCCACCAAAACTTTCAATTTGAGATGTACAGTGTACCTCCACATTAGCTGGCATGTCACCAAGCTTGATGAGCTTGATGGATACCAGATTTTTGATTGTTGGGGTTTTGTCCCGGCATGCCGGGAACATCGAGGAAGACCAGCATGAAGGAGAATATGGTAAAGATATAAAACTCGGCCTATTTAAGACAGCCATGTCGAATAATTTTTTCATTCTGAAAATTATTCATAAGTTCAGTTTCCTGCATATTCTTAAATTGAGAAATCAAGTAAAATAGCAAAAAATCAATGACGTGAGAAGTGGGAGTGAGCCACTATATCAGATAATGCAACAGAATGGTAAGTGGTGGGGGTAAATAAACAATCATCCAGTCAACTCGTTTCTTACTATGACTCACCCTGTTTCTAGTGAGGGTGCTACTTCATTACAGAGTTTTCCATAGAAGTGACAATGCTTTATTTTTTCTCCTCCAAGCATCAAAGATCAAAGTCAAACACACTCAATCACGGATTTCGCAAAGAAAAACTGGATTTTCGTTGCAAAAAAAGAAATGGGAGGATGAGCTCAGATCAGTTGTTATAATAGATTGACTGATATTTATCGGCTGTTATATTAGATAAAAAATAAAATGGCAGAGATACAAAAAAAAATTGGTACCTGTTGTAATGATCATTATAATGGAAGGGTCCTTATAACAAGCTTTGACTATATTAATATTGAAATATAATAATATGTATATAAGTATATTCAATATATAATAATATCTATCTATTTGTGAAGTCTCAGAACGAAATCTGAGTGAGGAAACATCTTGACTAGTCTCTAAAGAAATTGCATGGAAGAAGTAGAGTAGTTCTGTAGACTATCTCAGCTAGAGCGGAATTTGTGTCCTGTTTGAAGCTAGAACAGATTGTAACGTATCGGGATCCGATCCCTCTACGTTAATGGTGGTCTTGTCGTTATGTGGGAAATTCCTTCTTATTTTAGACCCCAGGGACCTCTCAGTTACCGGAAACCACCCGAGGACCCACTGGCGAACCGGTAAGGGCCAGAGTGTTCGATTAGTTCGGCAGTCGGCGGGTGGGGTCTTTCGGCTGTCGAACGAGAACGGGCCAGAGGTCGGGCTACTGATGTCCCACATAAATTAATTTCCCTCATGACGACGATGCCGCTATTTTCGTGGAGGGGTTTGATCCAATATATGTATAGTTGGGCGAGGCTTAGCCCAGTTTAAATTATTTTTATCGAAGAACTTCCCGGGGGAGTTGTTGCAAGTCTCGTTGTGCGGATACGAAAATATAGTGTTGTACTCACTTATTTTCGGCGGGGGGCTGCAGACCTCCGTCGGAACAATTCATTTCATATTGTTATGTTAGTAATGTTTACATAATCGGGAGAGTCTGATCAGCTCTCCGGATTATGTCATGTTGCCAGATTCCAATGTAATTAAATTGTAATGTTTATAATAGTGACGCATGAATATGCAAATTCGATAATTTTGTTGAGGCGAAAAGGCCATGCGAGGACATGTGGTCCCAAACTTCTTGTAAAAGGGGAGTATAAATTCCTCCCTCTTTGTCTCTCACATTGCGTTCGTCTAATCTTGTTCTGTTCAACTGAAGCCCTCTAGTAGGACGGTTCACCGTCTTACTACCGTATCTATTGGCCTTAGGCTGAATTGTTAAAATGCAATAATCTACATTATTTGAATCCGTTTTCCGGCAGGTCCGGAATCAAAATATAAAACAATCTTCACAGTCAAAGTTCTTCATTGCTGATCGAGGTGGTCCGGCCCTCAACCGAGAGGCCCCCGGAGCTGATCAAGGTGGTTCGGCCCTCAACCGAGAGGCCCCCTGGAGCTGATCAAGGTGGTTCGGCCCTCAACCAAGAGGCCCCCAGGAACTGATCAAGGTGTTCCGGTTCTCAACTGAGAAAACTCCTCTGGTATTTACGGAAAAGCTAACAACATCGGATGTCCGATCGCTGCACAGGTTGACTGTTGTTGATCATCAATTGGTGAGCCAGTATCTTTACTGCTAACGTCAAATAGAGGGCTCCAAGATATACTAATCCATTGTTAAAATTAACTAACCCATATAATTGAATAAATAATAATATTTCATGCGAAAGTTTGTTTCTAATCATTTTCCACTTGTCGTTTGCCACTTTATTGCTGGATATTTCGAACCGGGCAAGCAACTCCCATAAGGGACGTTGCAATTTTGGGGGCTCGGCCGGGATTTGAGCCCGGGACCTCTCGCAACCAAAGCGAGAATCATACCCCTAGACCAACGGGAAAAAAAAAAAAAAAAAAAAAAAAAAAAAAAAAAAAAAAAAAAAAAAAAAAAAATTGCAACGTCCCTTATGGGAGTTGCTTGCCCGGTTCGAAATATCCAGCAATAAAGTGGCAAACGACAAGTGGAAAATGATTAGAAACAAACTTTCGCATGAAATATTATTATTTATTCAATTATATGGGTTAGTTAATTTTAACAATGGATTAGTATATCTTGGAGCCCTCTATTTGACGTTAGCAGTAAAGATACTGGCTCACCAATTGATGATCAACAACAGTCAACCTGTGCAGCGATCGGACATCCGATGTTGTTAGCTTTTCCGTAAATACCAGAGGAGTTTTCTCAGTTGAGAACCGGAACACCTTGATCAGTTCCTGGGGGCCTCTCAGTTGAGGGCCGGACCACCTTGCTCAGCTCCGGGGGGCCTCTTGGTTGAGGGCCGAACCACCTTGATCAGCTCCAGGGGGCCTCTCGGTTGAGGGCCGAACCACCTTGATCAGCTCCGGGGGCCTCTCGGTTGAGGGCCGGACCACCTCGATCAGCAATGAAGAACTTTGACTGTGAAGATTGTTTTATATTTTGATTCTGGACCTGCCGGAAAACGGATTCAAATAATGTAGATTATTGCATTTTAACAATTCAGCCTAAGGCCAATAGATACGGTAGTAAGACGGTGAACCGTCCTACTAGAGGGCTTCAGTTGAACAGAACAAGATTAGACGAACGCAATGTGAGAGACAAAGAGGGAGGAATTTATACTCCCCTTTTACAAGAAGTTTGGGACCACATGTCCTCGCATGGCCTTTTCGCCTCAACAAAATTATCGAATTTGCATATTCATGCGTCACTATTATAAACATTACAATTTAATTACATTGGAATCTGGCAACATGACATAATCCGGAGAGCTGATCAGACTCTCCCGATTATGTAAACATTACTAACATAACAATATGAAATGAATTGTTCCGACGGAGGTCTGCAGCCCCCCGCCGAAAATAAGTGAGTACAACACTATATTTTCGTATCCGCACAACGAGACTTGCAACAACTCCCCCGGGAAGTTCTTCGATAAAAATAATTTAAACTGGGCTAAGCCTCGCCCAACTATACATATATTGGATCAAACCCCTCCACGAAAATAGCGGCATCGTCGTCATGAGGGAAATTAATTTATGTGGGACATCAGTAGCCCGACCTCTGGCCCGTTCTCGTTCGACAGCCGAAAGACCCCACCCGCCGACTGCCGAACTAATCGAACACTCTGGCCCTTACCGGTTCGCCAGTGGGTCCTCGGGTGGTTTCCGGTAACTGAGAGGTCCCTGGGGTCTAAAATAAGAAGGAATTTCCCACATAACGACAAGACCACCATTAACGTAGAGGGATCGGATCCCGATACGTTACATTCCCCCTCACCACGGAAGAATTTTTCCCAAAAAAAAAAATTCTATAGGTTAAAAAAAGTTAATTTACAGAAATACTTGCAAAAACTATGTTAACATATCACCTGGTATATTAAACTTCCCACTAAAGGAAAAGTTATCGACAGCCAAATCAGTATCCCGATTTTGTAAGTATCGCGAAATTTCAACACTGCTTCTGAATTTTGTCCCTTCGGGAGAGTAATAATAGACGTCAATACGAGGTTCTTTTTTCCTCTTAACGAGAACCCTTTGCCACCCTCTCTGAATCGGAACCAAAAACTTAGAGTAACCTACGGAAGATTTAATGAAATTCGTTTTCACCATCTTAGGAGTGGTGTCCTCCTCGGGATTTTGCCGGTTAAAGGACGTACTAGAGTTAGTGCAATTAGCACTATTTAAGGGCGTTTGTGAAACATGATGTCGACTCGGATTACTGGAAGTGTGTTGTACAAGGACCTCTCTACTCTCAGGTGACTGCGGGACAGGCTCAAGAACGATTTGGTCACTACTAACGAATTTTTTCAAGTCACAAGCATTGACTTTATAGACATTATCATTGGATAAATCCACTATCAGGTAGACAATAGGTGAAATTTTTTCCAGGACTCTACACGGGCCGTCCCATCGTGGTTTCAACTTCGCCATAACATTGCCTTGCGCACTAGAACGGAAATGCGTTCTCCTTAATACCAAATCATCCTGATTAAAGGTGTGCAATAATCTTTTTTTGTCATAATATCTTTTTTGTCTCCTTTGTTGTTTTTTGACATTTTCCTTAACTTGCTTAAGTAAGTTTTCGGGCAAACTCACCCTTTCCCAAACCGGTATGTCCATAGCCCAGTCAAATGGTAAAACTAATTCTCTACCAAGAAACAATTTAGCTGGCGACTGACCCGTAGTTTCCGAGGGAACCGACCTAATAGCAAGACCAAAAAAGGTTAAATTTTTGTCCCAGTCTTTATGTTTATCACCAACATAACAGGAGATCATCTGTTTAATTGTCTTATTAAATCTCTCGGTAAGGTTTGATTGAGGATGATAGGGGGTTGTGAACCTTTGCTTGACCTGGAGAACTTTACAAGTTTCCCTCATAAGGTTTGATATAAAACAAGAACCATTATCGTTCGTCTAATCTTGTTCTGTTCAACTGAAGCCCTCTAGTAGGACGGTTCACCGTCTTACTACCGTACCTATTGGCCTTAGGCTGAATTGTTAAAATGCAATAATCTACATTATTTGAATCCGTTTTCCAGAATCAAAATATAAAACAATCTTCACAGTCAAAGTTCTTCATTGCTGATCGAGGTGGTCCGGCCCTCAACCGAGAGGCCCCCGGAGCTGATCAAGGTGGTTCGGCCCTCAACCGAGAGGCCCCCTGGAGCTGATCAAGGTGGTTCGGCCCTCAACCAAGAGGCCCCCCGGAGCTGAGCAAGGTGGTCCGGCCCTCAACCGAGAGGCCCCCAGGAACTGATCAAGGTGTTCCGGTTCTCAACTGAGAAAACTCCTCTGGTATTTACGGAAAAGCTAACAACATCGGATGTCCGATCGCTGCACAGGTTGACTGTTGTTGATCATCAATTGGTGAGCCAGTATCTTTACTGCTAACGTCAAATAGAGGGCTCCAAGATATACTAATCCATTGTTAAAATTAACTAACCCATATAATTGAATAAATAATAATATTTCATGCGAAAGTTTGTTTCTAATCATTTTCCACTTGTCGTTTGCCACTTTATTGCTGGATATTTCGAACCGGGCAAGCAACTCCCATAAGGGACGTTGCAAGATACTGAGCATTACCACTAGTAGGACATCTACTCATCATTCAGTAACATGGCACATTATGGCAGCTTCAAGTTATCAATGGAAACTCTCAACAGCACTATTGCGCTGTGAATGGTATGCTGTCATGCAAAAGCAGTTAACACTAGGCAGTCGTGCAGGGATATGCAAAGTTCGGATTCGAACTGGGTTCCCCATTTTTTTACAACAATAGAACCAGGAACCTACGTTTCTACTGTAGAAATGCTAGTAATTATTCAAAACAATACAACAAATGAACAAGAATTATTCGCAACTTGAAGCCCCAAAAATAATTTTCTCTTCGGGCTACGCGTCTGTTAATGGTGGCCCTGGAATTGAACTGAGACATCAAATACTTTGATAAAAATTGTTTTTTTGGGTTCAAAGACCGTCGTCCGTTTGAGTTTGTTCTCGAACCCGAAAAAACAATTTTTATCAAATGATGGCCGCGAAAACCTTATAGACTATTTATCAAATACTTTATTATGCAAGGCCATAACTACGATTTTTGCCGCTTCCACAACTTTAAAATTTGATAATTTTATAACGGTGTTCTTTGTTCCACCTAAAATTTCCGTCCCATAAATTTTTCCGCCCAGGGCAATTGCCCCTCCTGCCCCCCCTCCCCCACTTACCGCCCTGCAATCAATTTAACTCGGATAATAATGCAGTTATTATAAACTCTAATTAAAACAATAGACGAATTGAGTACAACCAATTTTTAAGCTAGTTTTTGGACCCTCAATACCTAAGTTTTCATTTTCCCTTCTTTCCATAAATAGTAAATGCCTTTTTTAGTGCCTATTTCGACCATTTTTAGTGACTAAACTTCTGGGCTCTATTGAATATGATTTCAACTATCAACGCATTCCTGAAATAATGAAAAAATAAGTGTAACTCTTTCCCCTATAAGATTTATGTTAGTAACTCGAAAAGTTGGGGAGCGACTCCATAAAAATGCTTTGGAGGGGGGGCCGCAAAAATATTTCTGCACCTTATATTTAGTACATATGAGTTATTGCAATATTGTTACCAGAGGTGCCAATATTGCATATCTGACCCGCAGCCTGAAAAGGCTGTGTACCCCTGGTTTAGAAGCAGTGGCGTAGCCAATTAAAATTTTGCTTACATTGGCACCTATTCTCCTAAATGTCTTTCGATCTTTAAAAAAATTTAATGGAAAAAATTTGAATTTTTCGTTTTCTACGTTTATTGACTAAAATGATGAGTGAGAAAAATAAAAAAAACCTCCATTTATATATGCCTCTTGCAGTTTCAAAGTGATAAGGGTTTGTGCTAATCCTTTACGAGAAGAAAAAAGAAAGTGGAAATTTTCATTACCATTTTTGAAAATTGCTCTCAAGCTCTTTGTCTGTAACAAGGTTCAGATCAGCCTCTGTTCCCACTTTTATTAAAGGACAGAATCTTGCCCCCTTCTTGCTGTCACTTTCCCCCCACTATTGCTAACTCTCGGTAGAGCTCCTAGAAATATCTTTCATAGGTGCCTCAGTTCTAAGGATATGGTGTTCACAAAATGCTCATTCTGTTATGAAGAGCAACCAAAAGCTTTGACTAAGGCGCCTTCTGAAGATAGTAAGCATGGGAACCTATTGTGGAGAGACCACTGAACCTATGAAGTAATGGCTAGGATTCAATCTCCAAGAAGTATCTCCTTTTCTTTGGGCACGTTAGGTAGAGCTTGAGCTCCTAGAAATACCACCTTATATATAAAACTGTTGGCTAGATTTAGACTCCTAGAAATGCCACATTATATGCAGGTGCCTTTGCAAGAGCTACTAGCTTGTGTATAGGGTAGTGTCAAAGACTAGGAAAAGGTGGAAAACTGCTGAGCTTTGGAACCTGAAAAACCTTTGTCAGCGTCACGGCTCTGTGAAACCCCTGAAAAGGTTGGAGGCGCACCAGGGTGCTGCGGCACACAGTTTGAGAACGCCTGGCCTAATGTAAAAAAGAACCACTTCAAAGAACTGAATGGGCTGCAACAATTCAAAAAACACTTCCAGATTCTATTTTTATCCTTCAAGTCATATTTCAAACTAAGACATTCAAATTCTCAAAAAAAACACAATTTTAAAATTTTAGTAAAAAACACCCTGCTAATGTTATTGAAATTTTTAGTATAATATTAAAAGATTTAATATATCACAGAAGGAGTTCACATATTACTATTGCACTTATGTGATAAATTATCATATATGCCGAAATTTCGGCATATGACTTGACTACAAGAGTTCCACTGTCTGTGTGATTTCCAACATCCAAATGTTTGCTGATGGGCATCTTTGGAGTGACTGAACAGAGGGAGACTAATTTACGATGTCTGCATGAATAGTAGACTTCATATCGTAGTATTGCCGATGAGGGCATAGATCACTGGACGTTGTATTACCACACACCAGGGCACACTATATGGAATTAGCACAGCGTCGGTACCTGTAGAAATCCAATCGATTGAAATCTGTCAGGCAAATGACGCAAGGTTATTGATGAGGCGTCAATCATCAGATATTACTTCTAAGATTGCCAATGGATGCAATTTGGAGGATGATTAGAGTCAGGATCCAATGAGACATAGACACTGAGGATCGCCAGAGTTGACCAATTCCAACGACATGGTAGACGATACCAACTTGATCAGCATCGAGGATATTAGATGTAGAGAATTTCCATCATCACATGGTACATTTTGGGAAAGCTAAGTCACAGCTCACATTAGAGAATTAGTATTGACTCATCATAAAAAGTCCGGACCAGCCGAGACACAAGCACAAATTTAATAAGACATTTCGGAATAAAGTTTCAAGCCAAGGGCCAAATGAGAATTTAGTTGAACATTAAGGGATATAATTCCAAGCCAAAGGCTAGATGAGATTTCGTTACACATCTACTGATATGTAAAACACTAAAGCACCACTGTGCTACAACATTGCAGAAATAAGTTAGAGAAACAAATGCAATAAACACAATGAGAAGATAAGTGTCTGAGAGAGAATCTGATTTGCTTTAAATTTGATCAGAAGATATTGAAAATGCTAAGATATTTTTAACAAAATGTAAAATCAATCAGAAGGGAATTTATACATTGATTATTAGTAAGTATATAAATGTGTGCCTTCAACTGTTGATTAAAGTGGATCCTGCTTATAACGTTTTTCAAAAACCGTCATAAAACCATTATAAATAGGAAAACACTTTAAACAAGAAATCGCAATTAGAATTACTTATTGTTAGGACCATGAAAATAAGTTGTACTGAGTGGAAAAACATTCTAAATGGGAGAAACGTTATAAGAGCGGGATCAACTGCATATTTGTTTTAGATTTATTACATGTGGAATTCCATACGTTAAATTCTCAGTGCTAATGAGCTTCTTTGCAAGTTTTTCCTACTAGTAGACAATGAAAGTAAATGAACCTTTTTGGATAGAACATGTTTTTAGAAATGATTATACTTGATTCACAGATACCTTCTTCTCTTACCCAGAACATGACTCACCGCTCAGTCTCAATGAAGAAATATAAGCAGGTGATCAAAGACCTGGAGCATACTGGAAGAAAATTAATAGATACCATTGAATTATGGGGGGGGGGGGGGAAGCATAATTTTTTTAAAGATAAATTTTTTTTTGAGAGGGACCCACTTTCACTCATAAATGACCCAGATTTTTAAAATAATATGCTACTGCATATATGTATATAAAAACTGTATTTTATTTACTGCCAAAAATTTAAAGTGCTACAAAACTGATGAATACTACTACAAAAACAACACTTTTCCTGCTACAAAAATCAAATTTTCATTTTCCACTCCTGGAATTTGGTCAGGGGAAGTCAGGGAAATGATCAAGCAGATTTTACTGGGAACCCTGACTAAGTAAACAAGTAAAAGACAGAAAATATGAAATTGGGACGGCTAGAAGGCTTTGAATTTTGAATGGCAGGGTTGGTAAAAAAAAACCCAAAAACCTTTGCCGGTAACATATATATGAATAGCTTTGTGAAACGAAAAGGTATATTTAATGCTTAGACTCATTATTTGTAAGAGAAATAAATTGTAATTCAACAATTTTAGATCTGCTAATTGAATTTCTTTTTACAGTGCATAAATTTTTGAAATATTTATATCTTATTATATAACATACAGTTCTTGGGAGAGAGAAATGGCAGCAAAATATAAAAATGTAATCCATAGGGCTGCCCGAAAGGACGTTGTGTCCCTTGAAGCTCAATATGATTATTGTATTCATGTCTTGTCCTTTCTATGCGGTTTTTGTTTTGTCTTTGAAATGTATTTTGTGTTCGTTTTTGCAAATAAAAAAAAAAAGTCTTACCTTCTTTTAGACTGCAAAGTATGATGTCAGATTCAATAAAGTGACAATGTATAACTGTACACATTCATCTCGAAACCTTATAACGATGTAACACAAGCTTATGACAAAGTGGATAAACACTTGTAATATGCTTGTTTTTATGAAAGTCATAAAATTTCTGTTTCTTCAAGAATTAAATTCCATCTCAAATTACTCAGATCCTTATGGTTGACATTGAAATTTCCCGCCAACCAATCAAAGGTCTAAATTAATTTTTTTTCTTGATTTGTATTTATGACCCGGCCTTAAGAACCATATTGACTAGTCTCAGTGGGGGAGGTGAACAAATACCCTAAGAACAGGTGGTGTCATACTCCCCTTTTATTTTCCTAGCAGTAATAGCATAATACTTTCTTTTCAGCAGAGGCAATGGATTGGCACCCCTCTAAAAAGTCATGAAAAAATACCCTACAGCAATCATTCTCTATTGGATTTTCTGACCCATCCCCTCCCTAACAGACCAATCAGTGTCCGGCCGAGGATAGCTTTGTGCTACGCCAGATAGCTATCTATTTGCAATTGCTCGAAAAAGATGTTCCATATCTCCTCATTTTGACAAACTTTAATTTTTCATCCCTTTACTTCTAGGATTACATATACTACCATCACTATAGCTAGAGCTAAAAATAATGTCAATTAATTGTCAACAAATCTTTGTCTGCCTTTTAATATGAAAAGTCTTGGGACCATTTCCTGTCTTTACTTCATTTTGCTGAAACCTCTTCTATAGTGTGTTATGGCCTACTGTCAACCCCACAACCTATGTTGGATGTAAACCACCCAGATTACGTGCAACACTTTTTCCCCCTTCCTCATGTTAATGTCATTTAAATAAAGAAAAGAAAAATCTATGTATTTTGTTTAAAATTAAATGTTTTTGGTTACTCTTTTTACAAATTTCTTCCTGGGGGCCCCCTTATCAGTAGCTGTGGCTCTCCTTCAGAGAGATTTTCATCCATGGCCCCCAGTGGAAAACCACTGGTTTAGACCATTGTGAGACAAGTTGGATTTATCCTACTGATTAGTAGTAGTCATTGCAAAATGCAATTCCTTGCAGCGGTAGAAGAGAATTTTTTTTTTAACCAAAGAAAATGCCATAAATTTTAGGTAATACAAGTGATACTTTTTTTTTCTTAAGGGACCCCAAGGGACTTAAAAGTCCTTCCAGCAGGTCTAAAGGGGGTTATAATCACGTTCCATATATATACTATATAATAATGCAGACAAGACATAAAAAATTTCAAATTAATTCAATTAGTTTAAAAGTTATAACTTTCTTTTTACTAAATATCTCTTTTGAAAACCAGCAATACCAATCAAATCTCCTCCGACCTATGAGATGAAATTCATTAAAATCTCCTCTGGGCTTGAAGGGTTAATTGTAATCTACTACATTTATATTATTTGGCAATATATCAATGATTTCCTCTTTATTTAAGACCAGATGAATTTTTTTGAAAGGATTTTTTTTAAAAAGTTGGAAAGTAAGACATAACCTAGAAAGTAGGACATTTTAACAAAAAGTAGGACCCCTGTATGTAAGGAGAGTTCTTGCAGATTTTTCAGTTTTGTGTATTGAAATATTAAATCAATTCAAAAACTCAGAAATCGGTATTAGACTTTAGTCTTACCTATAGCAAATACATGAGGAGGAAGAACACCTAGAGATTTTCCTTGATATTGGGAAATAGTTGATGAACTATACAGCTTTTTCATATCGTGATAAGGATTTACAGCCAGTAGGATATTAGCAACATATGTCTGAAAAAAAAACAAAGCCTATAAATATTAACAGTGTTGAAAATGATAAAAAAAATTCAGTTTACACATAATTGAACAGAAATGTACTACAGTTTCTTATAGCAAAGGCAACTTGAAAGGCTGATATGAAGAGTATGGATTATGCATTAATACAAAGGCTGCAACAAACAAATTGCCCAACAAGATGGCTGAATGAAAAAACATTTTTGCCTTTAACTAAAGCCTTCATCACTTGGTTATAGAAATATAAGAGGTTCACAACATAAGATTTTCCTTTCCTATAACCAGGCTGGTTATTCAAATACAAAATCTGAAGCCACAACAGGCAAATTACCCAAACAGGAGGCTGAAAAAAATTACAGAAAAAAAGTAAAATGTTAAAAAAGATATATATATTAGCAACAAAAATAAACGTAGGAGAAAAAAATCCAGAGATATGAACATAGAAAAAATGAAAAATTAGCTGAATATAGTTTTCTTGTCTAAAATAGCTGTTCACTTGCTCATTCAAAAATACATACATAGTGGTAAGATTTTATATAGGATTTTCAAAGAAAAACCACCAAAACAGAATGTATGAGAAAAAAATATTGAAATAGTGTAAAACCCTCCCTCATGGTTTGAAACAGTAGGCATCTCTGAAGGATGAATAGGCCTAATCACACTAAAAGTGTGTGGCAAAAAAATTAAAATAATTTTCAATTATATATTTCTCACAAAAAAAAAGCAGATGGGAGAGTGACATTTAATTAAAACAGTTGCCTCATTTCTCCTGAATCGACTTAATTTGTGAAATAATTTCCAGTTCTATTTGATTTGGAAGAAAGTACAAGTGATGGCTATTCTTCTCAAACTTTTCAACACAAAATTTGATTGGTTCAAGTCCTACAACACTAGTTGCCACCTATGTGTTACAAATGGAAAAAAAACTTGGGGAAAATTTTCTAATAAACTATTGATAAGAACAGATTTAAAATTATAAAAAAGATTAAATATAAAAGTATACTCATCCTGAAAATATATATTATTTATATAATATCCGATTCCAGCTTCCTTATGCTGTTCATTTTTTCAGAACTGCTAGCATCATCTCAAACAACTGATGCTATTGTGTGGAGAGCATAAATACTGAACAGTGGTGACATCATTTGTGGTGAATTGACATATTTTGATGACCAATCACAAAATTTTTTTTATTGTATCTAAACTTTTTGTAAACATGAATTTCACTCTTTTTGCAAAAGCATATTTTTATTGTGAATTACAGCACCGTTTTTGGTGTTAAAATGATCTAATAATATTTTTGGAGAGAGACGGAGAAGTACCTGATAATCTTTATTATTGAATATAATTCGGCTTCTTTTTAATTTACGAGTGAATTTTGTGTCTAAACTTTTGCAGTGCACTATATCTAAAGCCTTCCAGGATAAAACTGTCCACGACTTGTGAAACTAGTATTATAATTGCAGTTTCCTGAATACTTTAAGGACATTCTTATTAACTACCTGGATGAAATAAGTGCACTGCAAAAATACCATTGAGCTTCATCATTATAATAAATGTCTGCCCTAGGGCTCAATGCTAGGACCATTGTTATGGCTGTTAGCTGCAGATGAAATACTGTGAATGAAGACTATGAGCCACACCAAACATCAGGCATTCACTGATGATTTTCTAATCTCATTCAAAATCACAGCAGCCTCGCACTTCAACAAAAGAATGAGGGATGTACTGGAGAAACAAGCAGCATGTGCAGAAAAATATGGTTTGAAGTTCAGCTTCAGAAAATGCAGATATACAGCGAGCAAGAGAGGGAAAGACATAACAAAGAGACCAACCGTAACATGAAATACAATGAAACAACCAAATACCTTGGTGTCACAATATACAAATATAAATACAAATAGAACGCAACAACAGGCAAAATGCCCAACGAGGTGGCTGAGAAAAAGATGCCCATAACAAATATGGATGTCATATAATTCAAAAATACAGCAACCCAATTAAAAACACAATCACAAAAATTATAAACAATATATACAAATGATAAAATATTATACAATGCTCATAAAGAATATTATGGTTGTCTTATTCTAAGTATAGATATCTTCTCGATTTACAATAGACAGTTAGCTATTTTGATGATCCACTTAAATAACATTAAAGAAAATATGAAAAATACCATCTACAAGATCATTGGAGCAGATGAAGTGGTAAATGATTATAAACACACACTGATTGAGCTGAAAATAGCTCAAAACTGAGTTAAAAAAACTTGGAACTGAGTTACCACAACTGGAATTTCCATGGTAGTAAAGAACTGATTTCCTTAACTTTTGGTTTCATCCCCCCTTTCTTCAGAAATTTATTTCTCTCATCATCCCCGAACACAAGCAAATCCATAGGATCCTATATTATACCCGTAGCTTCTATCGCCCCCCCCCTTCACCATTCCATCACCCACCGGGGGGTGGGGCAATACTGCCCACTTTGGGAAACACTGTACTACACCATGGGCTGGTGCCACTTTTGTCTACTTCCAGAATGGAATGGAGAGGGAGGCAGAAATTTATAGATTGAATAATATATGCACGGTGTTTAGACTGAAATGTATGCATTGAGAAGGCCATTCCAGTTTTATTAAAAGAAGGAAATAGTGAATTTATACATCAAGTGATTCAAGCTCCTTGCTGGATGCAATAAAGAGAACAACAAAAAATACAGAAGTTCAGAATATTGAAAATTTACTTAGAGACACAGACATTAAACTTCTATGGGTTAGTGCACATACGGGAATAAAAGGAAATGAAAGAGACTTTGTGCAAAGAAGAAATGAAATAAATAAATATATTAAAACCAACAATAGAGACTACATAAAAAAGCTGTGTAAGAGAAAGATTCTGCAGAAATGGCAGGAGGAATGGACATTATTTTCAAAAAGAACGACCTATAACATTCCCAACAGTAGATGTTAAAAGAGTGGAAGGGAACTTCTTCCTGAACCAAATACTATAAGGGATATGGATCATTTGCAGAGCATCAAAACAAATACTTCGGAAAACCCCTGATGCTTTTTGGGTTAGCTGAATGCATTGTATACCATATACAACCTATGACAATAAAGTTCGGTGAATAGTCCTGTAACATTAACGTAGATGAAATGTTAATGAAAGTTACCTTACTGTCCTTCGAAATAGTTACCTCCCATTACTATGCACCACTGAGGATCTCCTATACATGTTCTGGAAACTTTGCAAGAAGTCTTCTTTTGGGATGGAGTTCAAAAGCCTCGTCATGTTTCGTTGGATGTCAGGAATATCGTCAAATCTCTTTCCTTTCAAAGTGAGTTTGAGTCGTGGGAATAGGAAGAAGTCTGGAAGATTGAGATCTGGCGAGTATGGTGGATGTTCAATTTGCACCACCCCCTTTTTTGCCAGGAACTGTTTGACGATATTGGCTGTGTGCGGGCGAGCATTGTCGTGAACAAGAAACCATGAACCTTGTTGTGCATACTGAGGTTGTACCCTGCGTAGACGTTTCATGAAACGGGTCAAAATTTCAATGTACCTTGCAGCATTCATGGTCGTTCCCTCAGGTACTTTGAATTGATCTTTTGTTCGTTCATTTTCCTGTTCTCAGTTAAGAACCAACGCATTAAACAAGCACTTTGTAAAACAAGACTTTCACGGAACACAAACCACGCTCAAGTGAACAACGGTGGCGGTAGATGGTCAACACCTGCCGCTACGCATGTGCAGCGTTTTGCTTCGCCAGTGTTGCCAGATCGGCCGTTCTGACTTCATTCACCGAACTTTGTCAGAGGTTGTATATCGGTGCAACATAATATATAGGAGCAAATATTGGATGAGCATGAGAAATCAATTAAATTTGAAGAACAAGACTGTACAACTACCAGTATTACTGAAAACAATGCCAAAAGACAATTTATGATTGAAATAATAGAGGAGGCCTGTAACGGTACCTGTTGCAACTCTATGTATGGGTCCACGGATCAGTCTCAAATCGGTCGCAGCCGATCAGCAACATCATTCTATGAATAATTAAATTACATATTTGTACTCACTTGTTCTCTGGATGGTTGGCCGCGGACCTCCACCCGAGATTCACTCATTTGTTGACAATATTTCCACCATGCAATAGATCTAATGAAACCTGATTAATTCCCCCATTAGATGTTATTCTTGCTGCCATTGTAAAGTAATTTTATTGTAAAAATGTTTGTGACATGTAATTATGCAAATCTTAAGTATTACGTCATAGTTTCCATGTAAAGATGGAATGTTCAAGGAGGACAGTTGGTCCTAAAATATCTTTACCTGCAGTTGTATAAATACCCTTCGTGCCTACAGATTGATCACTATTTCTTCCAGCTGAACTTGTTCGTTCAGTTAATGATTAGTGTTTTTTTACTAATCTTTAGCCAAAACTACTTCAGTTTAATTATGTAGTAACCAGTTGAATAATTACTCATTCGTTTTTGGCACGTCTGAACACGTACTAATATGAGCCGTAAAGAGAAAATGTTCTCACCTTGAGATGTTCTAGGAGTTCAGTCTCATCAGAGAAAAGGTGTTTTTTTATATCGAGATTTGAGATGAACTATATCAGTTGATGTTCCAGATATATTTCCTATATTGAAACCTTCCTATATGAGCACATCAATGGAGAATGTCAGTGCTTCTATCTACAACAGTTTCTTGGGAATTAGATGATTGATTTTAACGACTCAAAAAGGATTGCCATTGCCTAGTTTCAATGATCAAGAAAGATTTCATGAAATGACTTGGGGGGGGGGGGTCATGTGAGATGTAAAGTCTACTGAAAACCTGAACTTTGGTGAGAGCTAATCTTTTTGTTTTGTTGTGATACAACTTAAAAATTAACTGTCAATAGTTCAAAATGGAACTTTAATTTTTGCGGCTAGAATGTAAAAACTGAATGGAAATTTATCAATAATTGCAAAATGTATAACTGTTGAATTTGTTGACATTTGATAAATGATCTGTGAAAAGAATCATTTCATTTTGGATACTTAAAACCTAACCTGGGTATGCAATAGTGCGTTGCAGGCTACAGCAAGATATAGTCTGGATCAAGGTGGAAACAATAAAACTAATAAGGTGAGTGACTAAGTATGAACCATAGCGGATTAGTAACCAAAATCTCCTGCTACCTTAGTGCGATGACAACCCCAATTTTCTGAGTCTCAGGGATTTGAATAGAATTATATTGACATTTCTAGAATGCGATCGACCAATATCTTTTTTGGTCATATGTAAGGTATATGCATGTTGTGTGTTCAGAATTCAAAGCCTTCTAGCCGTCCCAATTTCATATTTTCTGTCTTTTACTTG
The DNA here is from genome assembly GCF_987345545.1 of Pholcus phalangioides. Lineage (NCBI taxonomy): Eukaryota > Metazoa > Arthropoda > Arachnida > Araneae > Pholcidae > Pholcus > Pholcus phalangioides. Next base: position 50,036,706 of record NW_028301604.1, on the reverse strand, counting down.
TTTACTTAGTCAGGGTTCCCAGTAAAATCTGCTTGATCATTTCCCTGACTTCCCCTGACCAAATTCCAGGAGTGGAAAATGAAAATTTGATTTTTGTAGCAGGAAAAATGTTGTTTTTGTAGTAGTATTCATCAGTTTTGTAGCACTTTAAATTTTTGGCAGTAAATAAAATACACAGTTTTTATATACATATATGCAGTAGCATATTATTTTAAAAATCTGGGTCCTTTATGAGTGAAAGTGGGTCCCTCTCAAAAAAAAATTTATCTTTAAAAAAATTATGCTTCCCCCCCCCCCATAATTCAATGGTATCTATTAATTTTCTTCCAGTATGCTCCAGGTCTTTGATCACCTGCTTATATTTCTTCATTGAGACTGAGCGGTGAGTCATGTTCTGGGTAAGAGAAGAAGGTATCTGTGAATCAAGTATAATCATTTCTAAAAACATGTTCTATCCAAAAAGGTTCATTTACTTTCATTGTCTACTAGTAGGAAAAACTTGCAAAGAAGCTCATTAGCACTGAGAATTTAACGTATGGAATTCCACATGTAATAAATCTAAAACAAATATGCAGTTGATCCCGCTCTTATAACGTTTCTCCCATTTAGAATGTTTTTCCACTCAGTACAACTTATTTTCATGGTCCTAACAATAAGTAATTCTAATTGCGATTTCTTGTTTAAAGTGTTTTCCTATTTATAATGGTTTTATGACGGTTTTTGAAAAACGTTATAAGCAGGATCCACTTTAATCAACAGTTGAAGGCACACATTTATATACTTACTAATAATCAATGTATAAATTCCCTTCTGATTGATTTTACATTTTGTTAAAAATATCTTAGCATTTTCAATATCTTCTGATCAAATTTAAAGCAAATCAGATTCTCTCTCAGACACTTATCTTCTCATCGTGTTTATTGAACAACGTGTTTATTGCATGTCTGTGATCGCCGTGGCAACCAGAAGTTTTTTTCAAAGGAATAGCCAACTCAAAATTTGAAATCTTATGAAAATCAGCCGATTACCATTGCGAAATTACAAGTTCCAAACACAGATTTTCACCAAAAGCAAAATTTGGGGGGACGTTGTAAGGGGCCTCTTCCTTTCCTCCCCCGGAGATCATAAATTAAAAATATTTTAGTAGAGAATTAAAATATTTGAATAAAATAATTCCTTTTACACTATCTGTTAAGAATTAGATCCTCTTGTGCCCCTCTAAAAGTTGATTCTGCTTACACACCCGATTTCTGTGATGCGAAACAGTGACTACCGCATAGCAGCTAGATGACAAAACTGTGGATATTCAAGATCGAGTTTTTACAGATTCAGTTTTTTCCACGATATCAAGAAAGTCTTACAATTTGAACGGGCGTTCCAATCCTTTACGATATAAAAAAAAGCGCATTCACAATATTGTAGGAACAAGGCAAATTTACGCCGTATAATCGCGATCTTTGAATGCTGGCCGATAGCCGCGAAAGCACCGCAATTTCCCGCATATAGCCGTAAGGGAGAAAATCTGCAGGGTAATAAAAATCCGAAATTTGAAACTTCTGTACACGGCCCTTCATTCAGGGAAGCAACCAAATATCCCTCATCTTATTCTTTAATAACCCGCGTGTATATCAATACAGTAGTGTACAAATTAGTAAAACCAGTTTTTCAAGGTCACCCAATCATGATACACTGTAAAAAAAAAAGGGAAAAAGTTGGAGATTTTTCTCTACTTTTTTCTTAGAACTAGGAAAGGGGATGCGTGAAGAAAATTTTTTACGCAGCCTTTACCGAAATTCCGGGCATCTCTGTACATAGAGACTTCCTTTAGTAGAAATAATTATATTTTTTTAAGTATTCAATTCATAAAATTTTTTTGAGAGACTTCTTGATATTTATATTTTTACATTTTCTACAATATCAACAAATGAGAGGCTTTTAACATACAGACGACGTTTCAGATTTCAAAAATAATTTGAAAATGAATTTTTTTAGATTTAGCTTGTAGACTTGATATAATCACTAATTGAAAATAAAATCACTACAGAAGAGACATTACACTCATTCGAGAAGTAATTATTGTTTTTCTTGTTTCTGCCGCTGATGCAAGTCTAACTAGTGCATTTGTTCTCTTCAGTTTCAAGCATTTTTGAACGTTTGATCTTGCTTTTTTTACCAGTTTACCCATTTCATGTTTAAAATGTGTTTCTCTTTGAGTTTGCTCTTGATTATATTACGTCAATTTGATTAGACATACTTAGAGATGACTTCTTTTCCTGGGTCATTCTTAGAATATTTATTAGAAATTCTCAGAAATTTAAGTGATTAAAAACTAGACTTAAATTATTTTTAATTTAAACTACCGAAATAAAAATTATAAAATAATGATTAAACTATTAGAAATTTAATAGAATGATTCTATTTTCACAAAAAAATCCGAGTACATTTGTTTTCACTCTTTATTTTTAACTCACTTGTGATTGCTCCATGTATTTTATTTTCCAGCATCTTTGACAGATTTTCAGTTTCTCATTTTACTTCCAAGTTTTCTATTATTCATTTTCTACTATTCATTCTCTTGATATGCCATTTCTTTTTATGTTATCCACCAGCATGTTTAATGTTCAATGGAAAATAGTTTCCAGATGAGCATTAATTAAAATTACTTTGTCAAGACCATGGTAGTGGTTGGTTTCAAATGAACGAAAGATAATCCACGTTAAGTGTTGCACTTGTTGTGTGTTCAAGTGTTGCTATCTATCTTTCAAATCAAAAATGAGAATGAAAATGAAAAATTTTTCTGCAAATTTCAAATTATGACTATATTGGATGGAAAAATTTTCAGAAAACATTATAATTTATGATTCATCTCATCAAGCTGGAACACAACTCAAGATAGTATACAATAAATATGTGTAAGTTTATGAAGTAAGTGAATATAAATCATCATGACCATCCTTTGGAACTGCGTCTGTTTTGGAATCGGCTATAAACTGTAGATCCCAATATAATTAGACTAGGTATGCAGAATATGATAATGATGAGACAAAAATGGTCACTGTAGCCTGTGAGGGATGCTAGCTTGTTACCATATTATTTTCATTATCAGAGTGTCTACTACATATCCAAAGAAAGGTTTCTGAATTTTTGTTGACCTCTACTTGTCTGCCTAGATAAGCTTTGCTGGAATCTTACATCAAATACCTTTCAAACCAAATATGACCATGGTAATTTTAATTAATGCACAGCTGGAAACCATTTTCCATTGAACACTAGACATGATGGTGAATGGTGTAAAAGGAAATGACATATCAAGAGAAAGAATAGTAGAAAATAAATAACAGAAAACTGGGAAGCAAAATGAGAAACTGAAAATCTATTAAAAATGTTGCAAAGCTTGTCAAAGACAAAATAAAAATAGCTAAGTAAAACTATTACACAGTACAATTTTTAAATTTCCACACGTCAACTGAACGCTGGAAACTAACGAATAAAATACTAGGATCTGACTTCAAAAATCGCATACTACCCACTGAAACAAATTTACGCCTCCTTGCTAATAACTTTAACACTCATTTCATAAATATCACACAACAAACAATGGTACAAAATAACTTTCTACAATTCGTATGTTCCAGTGAAAACTCTATTTTTCTTGCTCCAACAGATATTGGTGAAATTACAAAAATTGTAAGGTCCTTGCGCAATTCGGCTACTTGTTTTGATATCATAACTGCAAAGGCTTTAAAAAGTCTTCCTTCCTGTACTTTACAACTTCTTACAGATCTTATAAATAATTGTATTGAAAATGGGGAATATCCTAAGTCTCTCCAATCAGCAGTTGTGATCCCTATTTACAAAAATGGAGATTCAAATTGTTTGCGTAACTATAGACCTATTTCTATCTTATCTCAAACCTCTAAAATTTTTGAAACAGTTATTAAATCCAGAATTTACTGTTTTTTATCTACTAGTAATTTTTTTTCGAAAAATCAACATGGTTTTTTACCTGTCAGTAATACAGAAACTGCTCTATTGACATTCACTGAATTTGTTTACAAGAATATAGATCATTCTAAAAAACAATAGGATTATTTCTAGACATCAAGAAAGCATTTGACAGTGTTAATCATAGTATACTACTCTCAAAATTATATGCTTACGGAATTAGAGGAAATGCATTTAGTATCATCAAATCTTATCTTGACAATAGAACCCAGATGGTAAAATGCAATAGCTTTCTGAGTAATGTCATGCAAATAAAAAAGGGAGTCCCTCAAGGATCGGTTATGGGCCTGCTGCTATTCATAATCTTTATCAACGATCTTTGTAACCTCGACATAGTAGGTAAAATTATAACCTTTGCTGATGACACAGTCATACTTTATTCAGGAACGGAATATTTGGCACTCACTGATATTATTAACAACGACCTCATCAAAATTAGAAATTGGTTTCAATGCAATGATTTACAAATAAATGTAACAAAAAGTAAATTTATAAATTTTTCTCTTCAATCCATTCCTCAAACCAACCATAATATAACTTTCCATGTCTGTTCACACTTCACCTCGTGCACGTGCCAATGTCTTGAACAAGTAACATCCATTAAATACCTTGGCGTTCATATTGACCAAAATTTGAAATGGAAATCGCATATTAAATACCTTCAAACTCGGCTCAGTTTCATTTTATATAAGCTCTATCATCTGAAACCGTACATTAATAACCACTTTCTCATAACATTCTATTATTCAATGTTTCATTCATATTTAATGTATGGTCTCTCAGCTTGGGGAGGAGATCATCTAACTAATATTAAACCTATTATTTCTCTCCAAAAAGAAGCTATCAGATGCATCACTAATCATTATGTTACCCCTCTATTTGATCAATTTCATCAATTAAGAATTCTCCCAGTGTGTTACCTCTACTTTTATAAATCCTTATTAATAATAAAAAAACATCAATACTCTGTACCTCTTAACGTATCCCGTACTTCTGCTCGTCTAAATGCCATCTACTCACTGCCATTAGTTCATAAAAATATTCTTAAAAAGCACTTTTGCTTTCTGATTAAAAAAATTCTATAATAATCTACCCAGAGAAATCACTGACACTACTGCATTTACTTCCTTTAAAAAACGCCTCAAACTTTACCTACTCGAACTCATTAACATTGAATCTCATTTCTGATTACAGCCTCTAATATTATGCTTAATTAAATCATATCTTTAAATCACCTCCCATAATCCTGTACAAATTCATGTGTTGGCTCCATATTTATTATGTATATCGTTAATATGTTATTAATATTTTATTTCTTTTGTTTATTTCGGGTCAATATTAAGTCTATATTAAGAACTCATGTTGATATTATTCATATGTAAATTTTAGCACCTCCGCCGTTGCATGAGAATATCCTTTATTATTTATATTGCAATTTTTAACATATTTTTTGTTAATTATACAATTTTTATCTGTAACTACTTTTTTTTAAATATTTTTTACCCATCATATATCTGAAAATAATATCACTGCACTATATTTTTTAAACCTATTCATTGTAACAACCAGTATGGGACATTTGTTTCCTTAGTTGCCAATAATATCATATAACATGTATTCACACAAATTTTAAAATGAAATTGAAAAAAATTGAAATTGAAAAGATGCTGGTTAATTCCATTTATGGTCCCCAAGAAATAAAATTGCGAGGAGCATAAATGGCATCATTGAAAAGTCAGCTTCTATTATGATGCAGCTTCAAAATTTCCTAAGGGAAAATTTTGTTTGTGGTGCAAGATGGCGCAGATTTGAAGAATTTCGGCATTTTTGTAGCAGTATGTAGCAAATGAGGGGAAAATTGTTAAAATTGTAGCAGAATGTAGCAGACGTCAGAAATTGTAGCAGTTTGTAGCAGATTTTCCACTCCTGAAATTCAAAAATTTCCCTGACCAAAAGCGCATACACTGTCAAGCGCATATATAATTCTAAACCATCCAATATCATTCTAAATTATCGCCGCCCTTATAATCGTGGGAACTATGTCCTGGGAGTGGGGAAAATCTGCAAATAATAGAAACCATAGTTTTTTATTTTATCGAACATCATGAGAAGAGCAGGGTGATGCAAAAGTATAAGGGAATGTAAAAGAGGATGCAGCGATTGACTGTTGACGTTTTCTGAAAGAACATTGTTATTTCTGTTTGCCGTTTGTTCTTCATATCAAGTATATTGGAGTATGTTGACAAGACTTCCTCTACCAATTTTTCTACATGTGAAGAATGTACCATAGAGGGATCTATATCATGAAAATAATCCATTGCTGATTTCAACTTGTGAAGCTCTCCTGCAATGTTACTCATGGTGAACTTGTTTTCTACTTCTTTATTTTGATCTTCGTCTGGTACCGCTTGTTGCATGAACAATCAGCTGCATTAATTCGTCCTTGGTCAATGCCTCTGAATTGCTATTAATTAGCTGTTCGAGTTCTCTTCTATATCCATATCATTGAACCCGCCTCCACCCACCTGTTTCGCTAATGTGACAATGTCTTTTATAATCTCTTCAATTGACTCTGTAAAAATGAATGTGTCCTGGAGTGCACATTGTGGATAAAGGTCAATCCAACCTGAGTTGACTGTTTCTCTCTTAAGAGCTGCCATTGTTCTAGTGATGACAGTAATGGCATAATGGTGTTTGGTGAAGTAGTAGTAATGGCATTAGAGATAGTGAAATTCTTCCATACCTTCAAGATATTTTCTGCATTTGCATCTTCTTCTATTGCCGCGCTGTGGTGGTCGAGTGGTCATAGTGACGGACTCGCATCGCAGGGACTCGGGTTCGAGCCCCACCGTCGCCACAGTGGTGGTCGGCTGAAGTTGGTTTTCTGTGGTTCCCAACTTCGAGGCACAAATGCGAGCCGATCTCCCCATTAAAAGTCTCGCCACAGAGAGCAACAGGCCTACAAACAGTACAAATATTCAGTCACTACACATCACTCACTTCACTTCTGAGATATAGATGGCAGCACTGAAAAATCATACACAACACTAAATACGCACTCGGTCTGTTAGGTACACACACTTACACTTCCGGCACAACTCACTAGGTAGTAAATTGCCTAAGGCAATAGACCTGAGTTGTGATCGGTTTGAAAAAAAAAAAATTTTCTTCTATTGCATGTACAATCATCTTCATTGAGTGGCAAGTATAGCGAGCTTCGAATGCTCGCATTACCCCCTGATCAAGGGGAGTGAATGATAGATGTTGTATTAGGGGACATATAACGGACTTCCACACCATCAGCTTTGAACTCTTTGACATCTGGGTGTCCAAGAATTTTATTCAGTATCAAAAGAACTTTGAATGGCGTGTCTTTACTCTCAAGGTACTTCCTGACTTTTGGAACGAAACATCGTTTAACCCAAATCCAGGAAAAGTGTTTTCGTGGACCAAGCTTTTCTATTGTTCATCCAAAATACTGTGCGGGACTTTGACTTATGCATTCCCTTCAATGCTCACGGATTCTTAGATTTGAAAATGACAGTTGGCCTTACAATATACCCATACACATTTGCACAAACAACATAGTGAGTGTGCCTTAAAACCAGGGGTTTGCTTTTCTTCTTGGGTTATAAATGTTCTCTGTGGCATTTTCTTCCGAAATAGTGCAGTTTCGTTAGCATTAAACACCTGCTGAGGTGAATATCCCTTCTGTTCAATAATTTTCGGCAGGGTCTTTGGAAATTTTCTAGCTGCTTCCTGGTCGGCAGTGGCTTGATCGCCAGTGATTTTTACTTTGCGTAATTGAAATCTTTTCTTAAATTTATGAAATCAACTTTTACTTGCATAAAATTCTGATGAAATAGATGTTTCCCTATCCCTTCCCTTTACAGAAGAGTACGTTAATCTTTTTGCTTTTTCCCATTAAAATATTACAATCAATTGGACTACCTTCTTTGTAGCAGCCTTGTACCACAAAAAAAAACCCACCTGCATTTTCAGTATGAGAAACACATGGATTCCGCAAGCAATGTGAAGTTTTTGCTGACACAGGTGCAGCTACAGCTGATCGAATTTCAGATTCCTTTTTCTTGATATATCTCACCGTAGATTTGTTGATTCCATAATGGCGAGTCACAGCAGCAATTGACTTACTTTCGCCAAGCATAGCCAATATATCCAATTTTTCTTGTAGAGTTTTCACTTTTTTTTTTTGCCTTTTTAGAGCATTATCAGTAGCACTAGACAAATGAGCCATTGTTATGTTGAATTGTCAAAATTCATCATAACCCCCTCTCTCCCAACTCTAAATTGAAACGCTGAATAATTCCCTTGAGGACTTGTACCTAGTACATTTTCATATAGTTTTGTATCGCAAAGGGGGCCTTTTTAACATACCCTCTAGAAAAATTCTCTTGGAAGCTTGATATAATTTCTACGCTACTGGCGGGTTAGGGTGTTTCTCTCGCTTGTGATTGAAATTTAAAATGTGTTAGTTTGATGGTTTGAAACTGCTGGAAATGTAGGTTGTCCTCGTTTTCGCTCTTCGGTGTTGCGGAAGCAAATAGTATAATGTGAAATATTGTAAAATAGTGTAATGTGAAATATTGTAAAATAGTGTAATGTGAAATATTGTAAAATAGTGTAATGTGAAATAACAGTAACAAGTAAACAGTGTGGAGTGAAGTTAACATATAAAAAAATCGGCGACCACATGACAGCTGACAGCTTTCCGAGGGTTCGCCCACAGGCTATCTTGTTTGATGGCACAGACCATCGTCATGTAGCTATTCATGTAAAATAGCTCCGGTCCGATTTTCACCTAGCATCAGAGAGATACATCTACAGTTCTTGCCTCTTTGCACACTGGCTTCTAATAGAGACCCACCACGAATTCACTGCCAACGACCACCAGTGTAAAGACAGAGGGTTTCTTCAAAATATGGACAAACTTGTGATTCCGGAGTGTTTTCCCATTCAGCTGCCATCATCCTATATACAGAACTCAAATTTTGTAAACAAAACATGTGAATGACGATTGCTGTGAGCGTTGCTGAAAAAAATTCCAATGAAGGAAAAAACCGCAAATGGGGGGGGGGGGTTTACTATATATCATTTCCTGGTAATATATACTATTGAAAAGCAAATTACAGACAGAATGTTAATATTTTGCCACCACCACCCCTTACAAAATCAAATTGTTTATATGATCCTGCACACAATACCAGTTTTCTTGGAAATCTCACACAGAGATAATTGCACAAACAACACATCGTAAGTCTACTTTAACTTGCCTTAAAACCATGGGCTTGCTTTTCTTCTTGGGTGATAAATGCTCTCTGTGGCATTTTCTTCCAAAATAGTGCATTTTCCTTAGCGTTAAACACCTGCTGAGGTGAATATCCCTTCTGTTCAATAATTTTCGGCAGAGTCTTTGGAAATTTTCTAGTTGCTTCCTGGTCGGCAGTGGCTTGATCAGCAGCGATTTTTACATTGCGTAATCCAAATTGTTTCTTAAGCCTATGAAATCACCTTTTACTTGCATAAAATTCTGATGAAATAGACGTTTCATTAGCCCTTCCCTTCATAGAAGAGTAAATCAATTTTTTCGCTTTTTCCCATTATAATATTACAATCAATTGGACTACCTTCTTTGTAGCAGTCTTGTACCCATAAAAAAAACCCTGAATTTTCGGTATGAGAAACGCATGAATTCCGCTGGCCAGTGGTCGGCAAACTCATCAGTCAACAGAGTTAAATATCAAGAGTAGAACGATTGAAATTTCTTTTTAGAGCCAAATTTTTTTTAACTTCAACTGCAGTAGAACTTAGATTATCCGAACACATCGGGACCGAAGGGCACGGGCGTCGGAAATGTTTCGAACCTGTGGGTTCTCGTCTTGAGCGTTATATTGGAAATTACGATTTCTCAATCAATTCTGGGGGGTGCTCAGACTCGTGCCACAAATTACCGTGGGTGCTCGAGCACCCACAGCACCCCCGGCTCCGACGCCACTGCCGAAGGGTGCTCGCAAAAGTGAAAAGTTCGAAAAATCGATTTTGAAACTAAATCGATAACGACAGTAATTCAACGACAAACGATTTCCCTCCCCCCGGCAATAAAAACCGTGATAAGAACTGTCTTGTTGTCAAGAAGACACACCCCTGCCTCTCATTAAGGCACACCCATAGGATTAAGATGAATTCGTCAGGCAAAAAAAAAAAAAGGCTGATAAATCTGCTCCTATTTAAGCGTTTGTTTGCTTGTCAACCGTTTATAACAAACTGTACCCGGATCCACCCACACGTGCATCAATAGCTCATAGGTACAGTTATGTACAATTGTTTGGAAGTGAATTATTGTACAATAGAATGAAGCCATCGAGTTGGGAGATAAGGATTCACATTCCAAGAAAATGGCAACTGTTGAGCATCATTTAATATAGAAAACTGAAGATGAGTTAGATTGAAAAGATGTTCGGTTGGCCGCGTTGTTCGAAAAATTGATGTTCAAATGAATGAGGTTCTACTGTATATAGGTAGGTACATTGTTATTAACTTAATTAGGATACGCCTAAGCTAGCCTTTGCTAAAAATGTGCTCGATCTGATTCAGGTACGTTCGCTGAAGTCGACCCCTTCCAACTCTCCCATCCACACTCGTCTTCTATACTTGTTCCGTCTATCTCAGGAGCCCCAGGAGCATTGTCTTCAAATGGTCACCCCTGGTGGATCGCTTCAGAGATGACCGATGTTGGATGCAGATGGAGAGAGGTGTCTACGGGAGATTCGTCATGAGAGGTGGCGGCCCAGGAGTGTCGTCTTCAGAGGTGTGGTTCCTGGTGGATGGCTCCTAGCAGTGTTGACTGATGTTTGATGTTGGATGGAGAGAGAAGGACTCGGGAGAGCTGTCATGAGAGGTGGTGGCTCAGGAAGTTAGGCTTCCATAATTGATCTGGCCGGGTAAAGGTTGATGTTCCTTAGTATGGGAAAACATTGCATGTCCCCCCCCCCCCATGTTCAGAGAGGAGACTAGTCTTTTGTGTCTATCTACCTAGGAGTACCTTAGGAAAAAGCCTCGTTTTCCACACAATTTTTTTCTGAACATCCCAGTTTCGACCCACCTGATTGGTCGTGGAAGTGTCATGTGACAACAGTGTCAGGCTTTCACTCTTTCTTTCAGCAAAAGCCAGCGAAAAAGATTACTTACTCGAGAGGGGAGGGAAAGAGAGCGAGAACAAAATGGTCAAAATGCATGTCTAAACATGGTTCAACAAAAATTTGGAATTTTTGTGCTCCCGTATGTGGTATTTTGTGGAAGAGCCACACTCAAAGGGGCCAAAAAGCCACACATGGCTTGCGAGCCGCAGTTTGCCGACCACTGCCATAGACGATGCAAAGTTTTTGCTGTCACAGGTGCAGCTACAGCCACGACTGATAGAATTTCAGATTCCTTTTTCTTAATATATCTTACTGTAGATTCATTGATTCCGTAATGGCGAGTCACAGCCGCAATTGACTTACTTTCGCCAAGCATAGCCAATATATCCAATTTTTCTTGTAAAGTTTTCACTATTTTTTTTTTTTGCCCTTTTAGATCATTATCAGTAGCACTAGACAAATGAACCATCCTAAACATACAGAACTCAAATTTTGTAAACAAAACATGTGAATGACGATTGCTGTGAGCTTTGCTGAAAAAAAATTCCAATGAAGGAAAAAAACCGCAAATAGAGGGGTGTGACTGTATATCATTTCCTGGTAATATACCATTGAAAAGCAAATTACAGACAAAATCAGACGTGCCAACTTTTGGAATCCAGAAATCTGGAGATTCTCCTGAAGAGGGTAACCCTCCCCTGCCGCGGCACTGATAGACTCAACTGGAAAAAAATTCACAAAAAAAAATTTTGAATTTTTTTAAAAAATCAATTAAGAAAAAGTTCCCCCCCCCACCCGAGCAGAATATAATTCCATGTCAGTCTTTCCATACAGAATAGAGAAATCACTTCTACATGTACTGTTCATAAAACATAAGTTTCCTTTCGTGGATGCTATCAGTGATTGATAATATTGGGTATATGAATTCTTAAAAGCTTTATATAGCTTAAAGTTTTATATTTTCTTTCTGAAGACATTTAATCGGAGAAAAAAAAACTTCAAAATACAAAGCTGCTGACAAAAAACCTTGTTTTTACTGCCATGTGTTTACTGCACAGCTGTTAATGGAATACAATAACGATTATACAGGAATTTCTGCAACCAAGGTCATGCCCCTGATAAACTCTATGTAAAGTCACGTCTTTGCCAGTTGCTTAGATGCGGTCACCAAGACTGTTTTTATGGCTGCTTCTGATGGAAATGACCACGGCTGTCCTCTATGGGTGTTTTCCCTAACGACAACGGAAGTCATTGACGTCACGATAACGTGAAAGCTTCCATAAAATCTAATTTTCTGTGAATATCCGGAGAGCGGGAGGAAGGATAAAAAATCCAGAGTTTTTCTCCCGCCTAAATCCGGAGAGTTGGCAGGTCTGCAGAATGTTAATATTTTGTGACACCACTACCCTTTCCAAAATCAAATTGTATATATGATCTTGCACACAATACCAGTTTCCTTGGAAATCTCACACAGAGATAACTGAATTCAAATCATTCTTCAAAATATAAAGGTTCTCAACCCACAGGCAGGAAAAAAAGAAAAAGGATAAAATGTTTTTTTTTTTCAGAAGAGAGAAAGAAGTTAAGAGCTGATATTGGCTTTGTTTTCAAGAATGGAAAGGAGTCTACTCTTTAGATCCCTTCATCTATTTACTCAGAGGGCAGATTCAGTAACCGTGGCCAACATTGTTTTCCAGAGTATATATATTTTATATACTTTGCTGAAAAAAATTCCAATGAAGGAAAAAACCGCAAATGGGGGGGGGGGGGTGACTATATATCATTTCCTGGTAATATATACTATTGAAAAGCAAATTACAGACAGAATGTTAATATTTTGCCACCACCACCCCTTACAAAATCAAATTGTTTATATGATCTTGCACAGAATACCAGTTTCCTTGGAAATCCACACAGAGATAATTGAATTCAAATCATTCTTCAACATATAAAGGTTAAAGGTTTTCTACCCACAGGCAGGAAAAAAAAAACCAAGAGGATAAAATGTTTTTTCAGAAGAGATAGAAAAGAAGTTAAGAGCTGGTATTGGCTTTGTTTTCAACAATGGAAAGGAGGGTCTCTCCACTTTAGATCACTTCATCTATTTACTCAGGGGGCAGATTGTTCCCTGGCCAACATTTTTTTCCAGTATATATATATATATATGTAAAATCCCACCCTTCAACTGATAAGACATTTATCTCAGTAAGGGATCTGGAGGAAAATGCTGATAAGGGGTTTTTCCTCTCCTTGGGGATCTGAAAAATAATCTTCCATGGAAAAAAGTGAAGGTAAACCACTTGAAAGTAGATTGATCCTCTTTGATTTTTTTTCCTTTTTAGATTTTCCAGGATTTTTCTCAAGTATTTAGAATTTTCCCTGACTTTTGACAAATATTTCACATTTTTCCTGACTGTTTTCAGATTCCCTGACTTTCCAGGTCACTGGGAACCCTCTTAGTAACATTTTTAACATTTTTGTTTCAATTTGTATATTTTATATTTTTCGCCTTGGTTTTAATCTTATATGTTTAACGCTTTTTACTTTAGTCTTAATGTGTGTGTTTTTATTTGTCAATTCATTTAATATTGACATCTCTACAGTAGAATCTCGATTATCGGTGCTCACATTAACCATGCCATGACAATTTCAATTCCATGTTCAGCTGTACCTCATTAGTTTTTTTTATTGGTTTGATGAAATCAAACATTTCTATTCTATAGAACTGGAGATTTCATTTTTGTACAGACCCCCACCCCCCACTATTCTTGGAGCTGAACTCCCATGTCTACATGTTGAAACGGCAGTCCCCATGTGCACACACAAGAAATGGACATTGTCCTGGGGTGATTGGCACTTTAAGATTTACAGCCAATCACAGGAAATGCCGACAAGTTTATCAAAATGTATGATTTATTTTGCAATTAAAAGGTAAGGCACAAGGAGATAAGGCGCTGGACCAGCCTTGAGCCGATGAGCTATGTTTGTGTCATTCTCATAGTACATTTTATAACTGTGCAGAATGGATGAAAGGAAAATGATAATTGTGTTTCTCGGTTATCTGTGATCATCTTCCCCCACATTAGCCCGGATAATCAACGTTCTACTGTATTTTTGTCATCAATGAAACCCAGTATATTTAATAGTGTGGTTATCCTTCAGTAAGTGTAATTTTTTACTAGATTCTTTCACACGGATAATGTGAATATATACAGTTGATAGTAATTTTGAACAGGTAAAATACATATACTTTTTTCCAATTTTCTTATTTTAACACCGGCAGTTTAAGTGTTTTTGATTATCTGTGTTCACTTTCCCCACCATTAGCCTGGATAATTGAGCTTCTACTGCACTATGAAGTTTTATATGTTTTTGTTCTTAACTTCTTTTAAAGCTCAGTCTATTATTGAAGTGTTGTTTGCTTATATTGCTGTGCAATTACAATCGCTGCATTGAACCCCCTTTGCAATTATGTCTGTGACGGCAGAATGTATTGGATTTTATCACATATTTCCTGCATATCCATTACAGAAACAGATTGGTCTAAGGCACTTACATCTGAAAATGTACCTATCTTCGTCTCTATGGTTGGAGTTTCTGGTCAATGTGGATGTCTTGGTCTGGTTTTCCATATATTCCTTTCACCTCTTCCAGGGCTCCCATTCAAAAAATTAGAAAAAGTAGGACGGGGAAGGGCACCCCCCTCCCCTCTAGACAACATAAAAATCCCTAAAAATTTTTTTTTTCATAGCACTATTTGAGTATTCTGTAAAATGGACTCGAACCAAAACAAAATGACAGAAATGACGGTTAAAAAAATTTTTGGCCAAAACAGTACTACAGACCACAGATAATTCTTTTCCGTCTCGCCTCACAATATAAATTACATTTTTTTTTTAAGAGTCTTCCACAGTCCAGACTGTCAACTCTTTTCGACAATCCACACAGCAGACATTTAAGTTCTTTTAAGAATGACATAGGTCTGATGTAAACAAGTCAAGGTGGACCAGATGGTTTTACTGTGCATTGTCCATTCTTTATTTAAAGGGATTTGTATGCATTTTAATGTTCAATGTCACTGTAATAATTTTTGATAAATGAAGCGCTTTAATTTCTAGCTCTTTGCTGAGTGTTGTAAATATTGTTTATGCCTCAAAAATACACAAGGCCATTGAATGCTATTGGGTAGCATAAGAATCCCCAAACAGGAATCTGTATTCAACTGCTTTGTTATGCAAACACATGCTGTTGTTTCACGTAATACACATAATGTGCACCATAATTTTGAATGATGAATGTTAGTTACTGTACAAGACAATGAAGTTGTAAATACAAAATTATTTTTCCCGTCAAGACAGAAGTTTATAATGACTACTCTATAAGTTGAACCCTTACACTAAGCAAATAAAAAATTAATAAACCAAATGGTCCACATACATAACTCCCGCCCACAAATAACCTTAAAAACGATACAATTTCTGCTTTGGCAGAATCATTAATCGCAATCTACAAAATTTGTAATATTTGGCAATATACAGATGCTTCCCTCCTAAATTAAAATCAATTTAACAAAGTTTGTTGATAGGATTTAATAGGAAACGTAGGAGAAAACAGAGAAAGTAGGAAAAGTAGGATGAGTGGGAGCCCTGCTCTTCTAATGGGCATCAAGGATTCATTTTTTGTCTCGGGTGAGAGGAGCTAGTGTCCAGTATCGTGTTTTGTACCTCTTCCAGGATCATTTCTTTTAGGCCTTGTCTGGTCTTGTGTAAATGAAGCTATGTGAAGAATTACTCATGCAATTTCTTCTTTGACAATGTTGACAAACTCTTTGTGTTTGCAGAAGATACAGCAGTCATGTTTTGTAACCTTTCATATTATGGCCTGATTACACAATGTTTCCTCATAGTCATGATATGTTGACAATTAGAAATGAATGGGTCCATAGTAGTGGCTCCTTTGTTCATCAGGACTTGGTAGAAATCCTCTGCAATTCCTTTCATGAGATGAGAAATTTTTTGGTCATTCGCCATTGGTGGGATGACATAATGACAGAGCATCTTGGGTGTAGTACTCAAAATACTCATGCGGACAATGCACCCTACTCAACAGGTAGTTTATATGCCACTTTATGTCAAGTTGTCCAAATATGCCTTTGAAATCCTGTTGAAAAAGTGCCCAGTTAGTAATGAGAACCTCATTGCTTTTAAACCTTTGTCATGCTGTGCCAGTCATGCAGAACACAACATTAGCTAGGGAATCAAATCAACCCAATGGTTGTAATTAGAGATCTTTTCATAATCTTTCAGCCACATCTGAGTTTTCACCATGAATACCAGACCTGGGATATATACACCAGGAGCAGGTTGAATAGATAAGAACTAACAACTCACCTTTCTGATTCTTGGGCATACCCATCACACACTGGAGTCTTTTATTCAAGTCACGCAGTGATGAAGGAAACTCAGAACTCAGCCCTTTAAATCTACGGCTGCTGCTTAAAGTTTTACATAACTCTGAAGTACCCAGCACCTCCAAGATGCCATGTAGATATACAGAATGTCCTGTAAGTACTAACTATTTCTTTTATCTTACTAACTATTCATTATAGAGATGTAGTTCCAGTTTATAAAAAATGCTCAAAATGTGTTGAGGAACCACCTGTACCTATTTTGACAATGAAAACAGTGTGCCACAAAATAAAAAAAAATCTAAATTTTTATACAGTCCCCTTGTTCTATAACTTCCAATTAGAAAGTTATTGCCCTGTCACTCCTAAGGCCAACAAAAGAAAATTCATGTTTCCAAGTGCAATATTCACTGAGATATTTGAATTAAAAAACAGGAAAAAAACCAAAACGAGCTTGTTGGTTAGTTTATGCTGCTTTCCCCCTTTTCTGAATTCAAATGTAACAGCCAATATTGCACTTGGAAACATTGAATGTTTTCTGCTGGGCTTAGAAGCAACAGGGCAACAACAGAGTGATTCCTGAACACATTTAGAGCATTTTTCTATATTGAAACCATACCACTATGACAAATGGTTGATGAGATAAGGGCAGAGTTAGGACTTTCAGGACACCCTGTACAACAGACAAGGGGTAGTACTAGGATTGTGTTTATTTTAGGTTATTTCTTAGAGAGCACAAAGATATATCACTCACTCACACTTGATGCTGAACATAAACAGTCCAGAAATAACATTACAGAAAAATAAAACTATAAAAGAAGGTAAAATATGGCTTTATAAAAAATAACTTTGGTCTAGCAAATGCTCTTTATAATTTGTCTCCCATTAGAATATTATTACATAAGTATACGTGAAATGTATGAAGACCATTTCTCAACTGGTATAGCAAACACAAGGGCGTAGCGAGGGGGGGGGGGACTTGGACCCGAAATGTGAGAAAATGACCGAAAAAAGGGAAAAAGATGGCCAAATCCATTTTTCTGTCACTTTGGTCCCCCCCCCCCACGAACGAAATTTCTGGCTACGCCCCTGAGCAAACACATTTTAATATGATTGTTATGCATTATGCAAGGCGTCAGGTAGGGTTGGGTTTCTTCCGAAAGAAACCTATTTCTTCTGAGACAATGAAAGAAACTGGAAGAAAATAAGAACGTGCACTAATTATTGTTTAGTTAAAATACATATAATTAATTCCTATTATTTCACCTCAGTGATTGTGATATAATAAGTAATGTTTCAAAAACAATATTTTTTAAACATTTAATTATAAATATCTCACCAAGAGATGTGCAATATTTAATTTTCCAATATTTATTTTCCCCCGGGGCCCTAGGATATTCCAGGGGGACCACGGATGAAAATCTTGCAAAAGGGGAGCCACGGCTACTGATTTGCGGGCCACGAAGAAATTTGTGACATTAAATTTTTTTTAGTCACTCTGACTAAAAACATTTTATTTCAAACAAAATGCATAGAATATCTTTTTCATCATCCAAGTAACATTAACACGAGGAAGGAGATAAAAAAAGTGGTTTATGTAATCTCGGTGGTTTTACGACTTCGGGGGGGGGGGGGGTGACAGTAGGCCCTGACACAAACTATAGAAGAGGTTTAAGCAAAATGGAGTAACTGTAAAGACAGAAAATTGTGTGTTCAGACTTTTCACTCAAAGAGGGTTGCCATAAAGAAAACAGACAAAGATTTATTGACCATTCATTGACATTCTTTTGAGTGATGGTAGTAAATGTAATCCAAGAAGTAGATGGGTGAAAATTCAACGTTGAATTTTCCCTCTTTCCAAAATATATCTTCGCAACAGCCAGTTGTTAAAAAAAACCTTCATATAGTAGCGGAGAGTGACGTCATCCTTGATTACACATATATTCTGGTTGAAGAATGCGATAAGAATGCATACATCGCAAATCTGGTTTCGTGTAATCTTATGTATGTACAGGAGCACCAGGTAATCGTGCACTCTCATCCTTTCACATCTACAGGAAGTCTGCCTGGTCCATGCAAAATTGTCCATCTAATACAATATTAGAGATATATCTGTAGTGTGGTGTTGGTCCATCTTATTGTAGTTAACATGTTTACCCATTCCGGATGGCCAACACTATTGTGACTGGCTTCGGGCACGTTTTACATCCCAATAATATAACCTCTCGAAATCTATTCGTGTATAAATAAATTTTTTGAGCTTCTATTTGACTCATGGAAATACATGGGGGTGTTGCTATGGGAGGGTTGCAAAATTATGATTAAAAAATAAATAAATAATGCCGAAAAAAAATTTGACACCTTTTCGTCTGTAAAATGTAAACTATGGATGTATTGGATGGAATAATTCACAGAAGAAACTAATTTTTTCGATGCATTTCATCTTGCTGGTAACGCAACTAGATTAAAAATGAATGCGTGCCAGTTCATTTAAAACTGGTGGAATACGCACAAAGCCCAGGGTAGAAGTTTAGAGGCTAAATTGACCATGTTTCACCATATTACTTGTGGCATATACAAATCAGGGTTTTTTTGGGTCATTTTTCTGGTGTGGCTTACATGCCAGAGTATCACCCCTGGTGGGTCCCGTGACACTGCAGCTGACCATTACGTTGGCCCTCAAACAGAAATAAGTTTGCCACCCCTGCCTGTTACAGTTGATAAAATCTTCTTGTACCAGCAGTAAATTATGATTGCATGAAAATGAAATTAAGTAATTTTTTACAAATCAGTTTTTTACATTTCTTCCACATCCAGTGTGGTTTTCCTGCTGTTTTTTCCAACTGAAAAGAAACTTCCTAACCCTGGCAGCAACATACCTGATGAACTTTGTAGATGTGTTGAAATGCTTTTAACCATTCACTTGGCCAATTAATTTTTTCTTTTTCCCCTTTTTAAAAAAGTTCGAAGCTAATAAAATATATATGGGTTTAAAATTTTTTATGAATACACTGAAACTGACTCATTACTTCTTTGACCGTTTTTGAATCATCAAAAAAAAAAAAAAATTAAAATAACTACTGATTAGTTTTCAAAAACTGAAATAATTAGACCACCAAAACATCACGACCTATGCTGCCATAGCCAGATGACTAGTAAAGCACTTCAAGTTCTGCAAGACTCAAAAGAATTTTCTTGTCCTTTATAAGTGTGTGTGCATTCATTTTAAGTTGAGAAATGGATTACAGAATACAACTGCTAAAACACATTTGTTTTTCAATGTTGCACTGCAGTGAGGAAAATCGGGATTTTGATATTTTCTGATATTGTAATTATTACCTATAATAATAATCTTTTTTCTAATGATCCTTAACATAGTTAATACTCTTTGAAAGTATAAAAAAACAAGGACTATTCAAGTACTTTCCCAGGCTGAATTAAAAATTCAAGGACTTTCATATCACGGTGGATAAAAACCATGCAAAAAATTCAACATTTACTCATTTTTAATTTAGTGTTTGAAAATAATTTATTAAAGATATATAATTTTTAAAACAAAATTATAGTTCTCATTTTAACTTGTTCAAAATATCAATTTCTAAAGATCTTGCTTCACAAAAACAAACAAAAAACATTTTAGTTTAGTATATAAACAAACATTCAAGCAGAAATAATTTTATATTTGAAACAATATTGGAATTTGCCTTCAATAATAAAATCAAAGCCTGTAGTCATATATGTAGGGTGACATACGACCCATATTTCCTGGGACATTCCCATAATTTCATATATTTTTTGGCCAGATTGACTTTTTCACAAAAATGTTCCATTATTTCACATGTACAGGGTGAATCGACCTATTCTGCTAAACAAAAGGGAGTGATAGACAAGTTCAAGTGGATCATGAAACACCCTACCAATCCTGTCCTATCTCAAACCGTTCTTGAGTTATGGTGGATAATCTATTATGGAAGTGTCAAGTCTAAAAAAACAGCATTTGTGACGTTTCTAAGAGACCTACACGCAAACTAAGCACATATTTGGAAAGAACATAAAAAATCATAAGATGACATCATTTCCATCAAAATATCTGGATTTATTGGCAAGCTACAAGAAGAGCTGAAAGATTGGCAAAGTTCAAAATCAAATTGTCACCAAAATTTTCATTGGCACTTATGCTAATACCCTTCTAGCTACAATTGGTAAAATTTACCAAAAACTTGTCCATTGCACCAGCTTTTGAAAGAGCCTACAATAAACCATATCATATTCTGGTTCAGGAGAAATTTAGCCCTTTGTTCACAATACATCACTGAAATCTGCATTCGTTGAAGTAATTTCAGTAGGTTTAGGTGACAATTTCATTTTTCACTTTAATTTCGCAGCAATTGAGGCTTGCCATTAAATACAGATAGATGTTGATGATCCTTTAATATCATCTTATGATTTTTCTGCAAAATTAAATTAGCAAAATCCGAATTTTTGTTGAATATCTACTTCGGCGAATTTATCTTACATTGTAGTATAAATGATGAATATGAAAGGAAGACTGGTTTCTTCTGCTTGGAAGAAGCAGGGTTGAGCAGTTTTTTCCAAGCAGAAGAAACTTTTCTTTCTCAACCAAGCACAACTCAGGTCTATCACCATCTATGGGCAATTTACTATCTAATGTGTTGTGCCAGAAGTGCAACTGTGTGTGCACCTAAGTCTGAGTGCGTATGTAGTGTTGTGATTGATTTTTCAGTGCCGCCATCTATATTTCAGGAGTGAAGTGAGTGATGTGTTATAATTGAATTACATTTTTCCTGTTTGTAGGTCTGTTGCTCTCTGTGGCGAGACTTTTTAAATGGGAGATTGGCTTGCATTCGTGCCTCGAAGTTGGGAACCACAGAAAACCAGCTTCAGCAGCAGGAGAAACTAGCCAACTTTGCAAAAGACTGGCACAGTTATTAACTTGCATACATAATTGAATTTGTGAAATCAAATGTACTTGATATTATAAAAATATACACTTGCTATATCTAAAGCATAAATTAAAATTGTACGATGAATTATTGAAAGAAAACTAGTTTCTTCCAGCCAGTTTTTTTTCTACTCTGGAAAGAACTGTCCAACCCTGGAGATGTCAGAGACAACAATGGCATCAGGAGACCAAGTCATTGACCACTTCACATTTAACATGTAAAGTTTCTCCAATCACAAAATTTGAAATAAAAGAAATGAATTTGAACAAAAAAAAAACTAATTGAAACAAGTGTAATAAGGTATGAATGCAAAAAAAGTTCAACTGCTTGATCAATGGAAATTGCAATTTTTTATTTTTATTTTGATGGAACTCTTACTTACATAAATCTGGTCCCTGCTATATCGAAGTCTCACATTATTGAGCAAAGTAGCTTCATTTAGGTACATCAGACTACCTACATATTCCAGAAGACAATTCATTTTTGAATCATTGTACTAAGAATTCATAAAAATATGATTAACATGGACCTGCTGCAAATGGAAATTGAAAATAAAAACATGAAAAACATCTTACTTCAACTACCACTTATTAAAATGAAATTTATAAAGTTTTAAATGATGTGTGATTTGTTGTGTTTGACTGCTGATATAATTTAACACATAAAAAAAATTATGTTGGCTGAGCCAGATGGAAAGAGAACCAAATATCACACCAAGACTCGCGGAAGAATCATACAGGTTTTTTTTTTCTTTTTAGTTACTTTCCAGGAAAAATTTATGAAAATAAACAAAAATTTTTTAATCATTTTCCAACTCTTTTTTTTAACCCTCTGTTGGGCATAATGTGTTTGTCAGGCATCATCATCATCTGGTGTCCCATAAGGGAAAGACTAGGCAAATTTTACCCATTGCTCTAACACCAAGTGGTTTAACATGAGTTGTGGGTCATGTGAAAATGAACAGAAACATTATTCTGTGGAAATTCCCAGAGTTTGGTGGCTGCTCTGGGGACTAAAGTTATGGTATCTGTTACCACATTATATTGAATCTCTGTATGTGGGAGATTATGGAAAACCGCAACCGATAAAGGCCATATCAGAAAATTTGAGGCTGCTCCTGTCTGCGGTGCCCTTTTTAGAAAAGGAGCAGAGGTGGTCTCTGAGTGAAGTTATTAAATAGTAATGCATGAGAGTTCAAGTTAGAGCAGAATTGGAACTCACCATGAATTTAGGTTTTTAGTGTAATTGAGAAAATTTACCAGGTTGTAAATGTTGGGAGCATTAACAACTTCACTTAGTGTCATTTGATGATCAACAAAGTAGTTCCTTCTCGGGGTACAGAAGGCGGGACATCGTCCCACATAGTGGAGTGGAGTTTCATCTTCTTCTTCACACGCAGGACAAATAGGTGAATCTACATAGCCACAGTTGTGTAGGTGTTTGGCTAGGTTAGCATGACCAGTGATGATCTGTATAACCCGTCGAATTTGTTTCCTGTTCAATGAGATAAGTTTTTTGGCAATATTCGGATGGGTTCTCAAGGCCAACTTGGCCTGTCTGCAGTCCTGCCTTGAGTTCCATTGCCGCATGTGCTTCTCTTCTATCCATTGTTTGACATCTGCTTTGATGGTTGCCATCGAAACTGGATAGAAAGGTTCAGGTCCAGATAGCTTCATGTTTGCTGCCTCTTTGGCTATCTGGTCTGCGAGTTCATTTTCCTGGAAATTTACGTGACCAGGAACCCAGTAAAGGTTGATGTTGTTGCCCAATGCTGCCAAGTTATTCAGCATGTCAGTGCAGTATTTTACACACAGTTGGAACTTGAGGAAGTTGTCAAGAGCCAACAGTGCTGCTTGGCTGTCAGAGAAGATAACAATTTGTTTGCCATGATACCCTTTGGTAATCAGACTTTCAGCCAGTATGGCTATTGCTAATACTTCAGCTTGAAAGACTGTGGACGTTTTGCCTAGATACAAATGTATCTTATGGTAGTCGTGATCCACTCCAAAGATGCGGAAAATTGCTCCAGCCCCAGTATCAGTAATCTCAGAGTCATCGGTGTAAAGCTCAATAACTCCTGTTGAGAAGTTATCAATTATGTGAGCAACTTCATTTCTTCTGGGTATGTGGATGGTGAAGCATTTAGTAAAATTTTTTGTTTTGGAGCAGGAGTCTTTTGGTATTAGTAGAGAGGGGATATGTACTTTTCCCAGTAGACAGCTGTGAAGGTGATTCTTGCAAGAAGGTTTGCATCCCATATAAGGTCGATTGCACCATGTACCATTTCTTTCCATCCTATACATGGTTTTAAGAGCTTCTCTTTGTAGGTACCATCTCAGAGGTGGTATCTTAAGAGTAGTTTCAAGGGCAATGGAGGGAGAGCTGGGTAAGGCTCCTGTAATAAGAATGCAAGCTAGTCTTGCACTTTTTGTAGGACAGTTTCATAGGAGGTCTTTGATAACTCCAGAGATGCCATACCACACAACCATAACTAAGCATTGGGCGTGCAATAGCAGTATAAATTCACTGAGTGGTTTTAGGGTTTAAACCCCAGGTTTTGCCAATAATTCTTTTGCATAGCATAAGTATATTAGTGGCACGTTTAGCTCGTTCTTGAATATGGGATTTCCAGGAGAACTTAGAATCCAAGTGACATCCAAGGTATTTCACTCTGTCACATATGATTATTCTTTTCTCTTGAGGGTTAAGTTTCCAATTTCCCATTTTCTGTTCCATGTAAAAATTACAATTCTGGTTTTTTCCGTGGAAAATGTTAGTTGGTGTTTGTCACCCCATCTGCTGACAGAGTTTAAAATTTGTTGAGCAAGAATCCTCATTGTGGATAAATCATACCCTTGAATGAGCACGACTAAGTCGTTTATATATGCCTGTGTATATCCTGGTCCTTTTATTAGATCAGAGAACTGAAGACCATGTTCCATAGTAAGGGAGAAATAATTCCTCCTTGCGGACATCCTCTTCTGATAGCTCTTTCAGCTTGGGCATCAAGAACACGAGCAGTGATTGTTCGGTTCCTGAGCATGTGATCGATCCATCTAGTTAACATAGGTGGAATATTAAAATCTATTAGTGCCTTACATACAGAGTCAAAAGCAACGTTGTCAAAGGCTCCCACAATGTCCAGAAAAATACCAACAGCAAATTGTCCATTGATAATTGTGTGTTTTCAATTCTCCAAATCAATTGATGAAGAGCAGAGTCAGTGGAAAACCCTGTATTAAAACCATGCTGGTTCACATTAATCTTACCCATTAAGAGAGGAATATCTTGAAGATGCCAGAGTATCAGTTTTTCCAGTAACTTTAACTGGAAAGAAGATAATGTAATCATTCTGAAGGATGATTTATAATAGGTGTCTTTTCCTGGTTTTGGTAGGAAGACACCTCTGGAGCTCTTACATACTTTAGGTATATATCTCAAAGCTAGGCTGGCTTTGAAAAGGTGAATCAGCTTGATGCCTATAACTTCCCATACTTTTTGTAAAAAGATAGGATATATTCCATCTGTGCCTGATGACTTGAAGGGAGAAAACCCCTCAAGGCTTCGGTACATTTGTCATATTCAACTATCATGTTGGCTATTGATGTGTCTACTGGTTTCAGGATGGGCCTAGTCTGTACACTACAGTCTGGTTCCGTTAGTCTGCCTAGGTGATATTCCAGAAGACATTCCAGCGTCTCCACTGGACTGGCAGTATAGTTACCATCTGGTTGTTCTATAACATTAATTTTATCATAGGAATAGTTTTTGATCAATTTAGTAACCTTGGCAGTTTCTGACAGTGAATTCATCTCTGTGCAAAACTTCCAAGAACTATTTTTCACTTTTCTTTCTTTTTTGAACTTTCTTTGAACTTCCTTATAGTAAGTCCAATTCGATTCAAGTTTAGTCCTAACCACCTTCCTGTGTGCCTTCGTTTCTTTACGAGAAGGAGTTCAAGATCTTTAGTCCAACAATTTTTTGAGTAGACTGTTTGTCAGGCAACATCATAAACTAGTTATATACTGCACCTGATGTGGGATTCCCACTCAAAAAATAGAAAAATGAAGAAAAAGTCGGACTAAAAAGTAGGACAAGAAGGATAACCCCCCCCCCCCAGACACCATAATTATACCATAATATTAAAAAAATCCCTAAAAAAATTTTTTTTAATAAAAAAATTAATTGTTTTTTTGTAGCACTATTTCAGTATCCTACAAGATTGATTCAAGCCAAAGCAAAATGACAGAAATGACTTAGTTACAAAACAATTTCGGGACAAAACACAGATAATTCTTTCCTGTATCTCTTCACAATATATTATATTACATTTTTTTTTGGAATCTTCCCCAGTTCATTCTGTCAACTCTCTGACAATGAACAGCAAATGAAGGTATGCAAGTTTTTTAAGTATGACTCGTTTTCGAGACCCTTTCAAAAGCACAGTGGAAAATGTGTAAATTACAAGGTCTGATGTAAATAAGTCAAGGTGAACTGGATGGTTTTACTGAGTTGTCCATCTCTTTTTTTAAAGGGCTCTTTTTGCATTTTTACATTCCAATGTTCAATACTGTTTTTGACAAACGAAGCAATTTCATTTCTAGTTCTTTGCTGAGCACTGTAAATATTGTTTATGTCTCTGTTTGCCCCCAGGCAATTGATGTTCTGGGGTCCCCTCTACCTAATTGAAAATACCAGAAGTATAAGTTCAACACATTCACACACATACCTTCAAAAATCATAATATCCCAGATATCATTATTATGAAGCTCTCTAAGGAACTGAGGAATTGGGCTGAGCCCAGGTAGACTCCATATTAAGACAGTCCAGTTTGTAAGCACTTGCTTAATTGATGCTGTTAAATCTAGGCTCATCATGTAGTACAGAAATTCTCAAATTTTGAGCAGAAACTGCTATTGCCAGTCACAAGAATGTCGAAATGTTGAGAAATTCTCAGTAACAAGCTTTTTTTTTTCTCAAGTACCTTGTTGAAAGAAATAGAGTATAAGAGAAATGTCCCAAAGCAATATATGCTGAAATCTGTGATGAATGTTGCAGAACAATCTGGAAGAATTAAAAAAAAAAATACAGAAAACACTATTATGGAAACTTTTACTGCAGAGCATTTCCAGTCAGCTGAGGGCTTGTTGCAGAACAATGCAAAATACTCTGTTTTGGGGGGAAGAAGTGTGTATATTTTAGATGTTCAGGAGATGCTAAAGTGGTTTGATTAACTCCTGATTTAGAGCATACATAAAATAAGACTTGATAAAGTCCAAATATTGATACAATACTTTTCAAATAAATGAGTTGATGCTGTGGACAAATGTTGCGTAATGCGAGATTCCTCATGTAATCATCATTTAAACCATAGTCTCCCAAACTTTTTGTTCCATCGCCCCCTTCATCAGAAATTTTTTCCTCTCATCGCCCCCCCAACTCAAGTAAACCCATAGGATGCTATGTTAAATCAGTAGGTTCTATCGCCCCCTTGGACTATTCCATCGCCAAAAACAATGATTTAAATCATTGAGCTGGATATAGAAGACACGTGATAAGCTCTAATGACTCATTTTAAGAAATCTGTATCTGTGGCATTTGTAATCATACACAAGATGTCCACTAAGCAAAAAAAAAAACTTGTCCTTTAGGAGAAAAAAAAAACAATTTTGAAAACTCCAAAATTTGTCCAAAGATGCTTTTCTAAGAGAAAGTGGCATTCCTAGAACATATTCGAACACCATTTTATCAGTAAGATCAATGGTAAAAGACTCAAATGAAAAAAAAAGCCACTGAGTTTCAATTTGAATGTTCAATTGAATGAATCGTATGGGTATTGATGGTGACTTTTCACAATTACCCATTATCAAAAGATGGAACAATGCATTATTAAAAAACATCATGAACTGTTTTAAAACATGCAGGGTTTAAATGTATTCCTCAGAATGATTAGTCATCAGATGATTTTTTAACAGATTTATTCAAATAGCACTGCGTGTCTATTTCTTTATTTTTCACCAAATCACACAAGCATTCTGAGACAAATAAAAAAATAATAATTATTATTAAAATCCACAAATCTTAATTAATGTATGGTAAATTACTATATATAAAGAAAAATTAAACTTAGAACTTTAAATTTTCTTATATGTACATTTCCAGAGCCTATTGTTACTTTAAAATCCAACTTACTCGCTATTAAGTAACTTTTATTCAGTCTCCAGGTAGTCTTATACCAGTGTTTCCCAAATTCAACAATATTGCTGCCTGGGGGGGGGGGGGAGAGATGGAATTTAGCAGAGAAGCAATAATAGTTATAGATGCAATTTAAGATCCTATGGGGTCGCTCAGGAATGGGAGATAGTACTTTGTGTACTTGGAGTTTGTGCTTTGAAAAATTTGGCTAGTACCATATAAAACATAAGTTTACATAATGTCATAACTTATTTTAGCAGGAATGGAGACTGATGTTTAAAAAACATTCAAATTATATATAAATCACTTATTCTCTTAAATTGAAATGCACAATAACTTACAATTATCATCCACATCTTTTGTTTCATCCTCAACAGATGCATACAGATGTTCATAAGGGACATTTACTATCTGAAACATAAAAATTCAGAATGTAAAATCTCATATCAAATCATAGATTACATTAGAAAGTCTGTAACTTTGCTTCATTTCTCATAACTAGGACCCAGATGTTGATATTTTCATTTTTCAGTAATTTTTCAAGTACTATTAAGGCATTTTTAGGATATTTTTTTCAAAATGGAAAAAAGTAGGCTACAATTTAAAAAAAAAACCATTACTTTCATCAATTAAACTTGTACAATAAAATTTCCCAATGGCCACTAATGGGACCGTAAAAATGTGGCCACTATTGGGAGTGGTAGTTTACTTTCTGGAGAAAAAAACTACTAAAATTTGCGATCCATGTACATAGCATGTGAAATGACAATCCATTCTGTAACTGATTACGATAGTTATATAATTGATTATATTAAAATATATTATAGTTTGAAAATATCATAATAATTAATTGATCTACTGCACTATTATGACATCTTAAAATTCAGGCTTGCAATGCTCAGGTAGACAGGGCCAGGTTAAAGTGTTTGAAGGCCTTAAGCACTTTAATGGTTTTGGTGCCCCTGGTCCCTAAAAGCATATTTTATTCGATGCTGCATCTGTAAATGAAAAAAAAAAAGAAAAAAAAAAAAAAAAAAAAGAGTACATGAAATTTTATATTCAGAAGTAACTATTCTAAGACAGAATTTTGATTTGAATATTTTTAAGCACAGACATTGAAAATCTCTCCTCCCCCTTTTTTTTCTGCTTGCAAAGTCTTTGATAATGTTCGAATTTTTTTTTTGGAACACCTTTGGAAGTTTTTCTTCATATTTCCAAAGAAGGCCGACCTTGGATTTCTAGACTTTTTAAAACATTTAAATGATAAAAAGATATTTTCTCCCATTGACTGCTTATTAGGATTGCACAAAGCGGCTTCAAAAGCAACCAGTGAATGGTAAAGCAACCACTAGCATGGCTGATATTACTCACAGGCATTGCTATATTTACAGGGGGGCTTAGCGGGCTATTGCTCAAAGCGGCAAGTTCAGAGAGTGGCAAATTTTAAGAATGAGTGGCTAAGAAAATAAGTACATAACGTGAGAATGGCGGCAAAATTTTGTAACCATGAACCCGGCCCTGTCTAGAGAGAGACTAGGTCAGGAATTGACCTAGAGCAGCGGTTCTCAATCCTTTTTACCTGTTCTTTGATACATTTTTGAGTTGTAATCTCTATTAGCATTTCTTTTACTTCTACTGTGGATCGAATAAAGCATCTTTATACCTATATTCCAGGAATTATAGATCGAACCACAAAAGGGTGTCTCTAAGCAATGTAGCCTATGCAGACTCAAAAAAAAAAAAAAATTGAAAAATATTTTTCTGAAAAATTTATACCTATCGATAAGCGTACTGGACTGAATGATATGCAGTGAAAGCCATGATTTTTTTAAAAACGCAATCCTCATGCACTCCTAAGAAATCCGTAAGATCTGTCCAGAGAATTTGTTAGTAGACATCCATGCCTGAATCGGGATTTGAACCCAGACCTGCACAATCAAAGGCTAGCTTCCTAGGCTAGGAATTTCTGATGCATTTCATCTGGCTGAGAACACAGCAGCAAATTTTTGGGGTTAGGCTTATTTGGCATAGGGGAGACAAAACTGTCTTGCACAGGTACTAATAATTAACGATAACACCCCTGAAACCATGCAGTTTATACGTTAATATCTCAAAGATTTGCACATTTTCAAGTTCACACCCTTATTCTGCAGAACTTGGCTTATTCTTAATATGTGGGTCTCACCTGGACACAACCAACACCACAGTAAAGATATTATTTCTAATGTGGTGTTGACACAACCCAAGGACCTCGTGACAATTAGATCTGCTTACAATTTGCAACAGTTAGTATGCAAATTGGTAGGTCAGTATTTTTAGCTGGTAGAGGGCCTCAGAACAGGGCCGTCTTAAAAGCACTATGGGCCCCGGGCTTAGTGATTTTTCTGAGGCCCTACTTGGCGAATTCTCGAAAATTTGAACCGGTTCTCATTTTTGTGAGGCTCATCTTTTCTTGAGGGCCATGCCCATGCATTAAGACGACACTGCCTCAGAAGAATCAGTTTGTCAAAAGGCTCTATCATGCTGTTAAAAAAGCCCAAGCTAACTATATAGAAAAGCTAACTATACGAAATAGAAATAGCATAAAATCTCAGTCCGAAAACTTGGCATTTACGTGATCCCTAGTTTGCAATATTATTAACTTTTCTGCATTTGTGCCATCCTTTTGATAAATCAAAAATTCTAGGATTTTCTGTCGGATGCTTGATGCTGGAAAATATTTGACATAAAAAAAATTGGTAACTTTTTGTGGAGCCACTTTTCCCCCTGATGCTCTAAGCACATGCTTATTTTGCTTAATCCGGCCTTGCAGCTAGAACACAAGTGAAAAAAAAACTGATATGGACCAAGACAGTGTACCAGGAACCCCAAATAGATCTTTGTTCACAATGGACCTTCAAATAGATCTTTCCAGGGCATTCGTAAGTCAAATCCAATAACTGAAGACATAGGCACTGGCATACATTATTGTTACAAAAAAATGACACATCCCTTTAAAAAATTTAATACCTTGAACATTTCTATTCCTATTTTGGAGCACCATCTTTTCGGACAGAACCATCCCTTGAAGTAAGAAGTGCCAAATAAATAAGGATTTCTAGTAATCGGATAACTTGCATATCTCTCTAGTGATTAGAGTGCCGACAACAGGTCTGTTCTGTTGTCCCCTATATATTATTCCTCCAAGTTTTTTTCCTCTCCACTGCTTTCAATATACCCATCTAACATTTGTATCCAGGGGAAAAAAAACATACACTATCTTTCCTCCCCTCATAAAGTTCGGTGAGTGGGAAAACTCCCTTAAAAATCAGCTCGAGAAGTATTTTTCTCATCATCGTACGCATATTTTTTTCCTGACCCTATGTCCAAAGTGGCCGTTATTCAGAAATTGTTGTTTGGAGGTATCTTGTAATGTTAAGTCTATGAGACACTTTAAGTTCCAACAAAATGTGACAGCTGTTCAGAGTATCATTATTCGAGGTGGCTGTTAGAGGAGGTTTTACTATATCTTAGTTTGTAGATGACAATTTTTAAAATCCATTCCAGGTAAATTTAGTTTATTTAGTAAAAATTCCAAGAGCTGGCCACACTTAACAAAACAATAAATGAAAATGAATTTAAAAAATTGTGATCTTGTCGCTGCATACAGTAAGATTTTGTATGGTTTTTTTTTTGGCTTGGGGAATATTGAAGAACTACTGATGACGTAAGATCAG
This sequence comes from Pholcus phalangioides, assembly GCF_987345545.1. Taxonomy (NCBI): domain Eukaryota; kingdom Metazoa; phylum Arthropoda; class Arachnida; order Araneae; family Pholcidae; genus Pholcus; species Pholcus phalangioides. The sequence goes on along the minus strand of NW_028301604.1, from coordinate 50,005,259 downwards.
TCATCAGCTTTCTGGTTTCCACCATTCAGTCCTTATAGAAACGTATGTGAAGCTTATTGATGCTATCGATAAAGTCAGTGTGCTAAAAGTGGGGTAGGCCAAATTACTATCATAAAATTTGAAAATATAATGGGGAAAAAGTGAACTTATGTTTGTAGAAAAAATGTTGATGTCTTTACAGGAACATCTAAAAGTTTTAAAATTGAAGAGAAATTAACACACTATAAGTAGATCAGACCCCCTTCACCGAAATATCCCTACTAAACTTCTCTCAACATCAACAGATGTTATCTTGTCTTTTTGGAAATTTCTATTTTGTCTTTAGCCCACCTAACCCATTTGTAAATTATGAATTGTTTATTTAAAACATTCTACTGGCGATTTTTGACAGAATGTAATGTTGAGAATTAAAATAATTTTCAATACATACTATACAAATTTTTTTTTCTTTGGCCTCCAGTCAATATAATATGTATGACTGGTTCAGTTTCTAAAGAAATTTGTTTTATTATTTTAACCACATTTATTGTTATTTTTGGAGAATATTTTAGTTTTTACGGCATTTTTTTCGAATTTTTTTAGTTTTTTGGAAATCTTTCAGGATTATTACCTGCAAAGTTATGATATATTTTCATAAATAATATTGCTTGAATGGTTAGCCTTAGAGACGTCATTCGTGGGGTTAGAAAACATTTTTTCCTCAAAATGTTTTTGAGATATGTACATGAAATTTTGTTTGGTTAACAAGGATGGTAGAAGTAATAAACAAATAATAATTGGAATCTGGGATGATGGGTTGCATTTCAGTATCTAGTTGAATGTTTTGACATCGGAGCGATCCAGTCTTATTTCTATGAATTTTACGTTGTGAGCCAGAATAAATATATTAACGGTCAAAAAAACCATTATTTTTTTTCTCCAGTACTTTAGTTCATATATTTAGGAGAAATTTAAAATAAAAGTTGTTTTGGTAACTGCCGTGCCTCTGGTCTAAAAATACGTTAGAAAAATTTTATTTTTTCTAATAAAAAATTCCCCAAAAACAAAGTTTACATAATTTTTTTGCATGTAAATTTCAAATATAAGTATGAATTATTTTTATTCATATTCTGTATGTTTTGTGAACACTTTAGTGAAAATTTCAATATGAATATATGTATATATTCAATGAATATATTGAAAATTAAAAAGTTACGATTTATTTTTTCAAACAATGCAGCTTAAAAATTGAGCCTCAGAAAAGTCATCTGCATCATTTTTTGTTAAATTTCAACATTTTTTTTCTCAAAAAGTTTTAAAGATATGCAAATATTTCACATGGTTAATAAAGGATGGTAAAAGCAACAAGTAAAAAAAAATCATTGAAATCTGAGACTATGGGTGTCATTTTGCCAGGTGATTTGAAATGGAATAACCATATATTATGTTATATTAACTATATAATTTACTAATATTATATTAATATTATAAAAGGTTTGGGGAAACTTCACATTAAAGGGTGAATTGGAACTCATTCCTGTGTACCCAGCACTCTTGATGGTGGTCTTGGCACCAGGTCCTGAATTCCATTGCAGTTTAGCAGAACTCCAAAAAACACATCAATTTCATACACATTATCTTTTGCAGATTAAATTACCCTAGTATCACAGCACCTATAGTTTGCAATTTACATAGAGTGAATGGCACCATATGGGGTAATGCCGCCATCCTATCTTACCTAAAAAAACTTATTTTGAGCGCTCATAAAAAGTGTGAAAGTGATGAAAAAAACTGAAGGTTTCAGAATTGCTCATATTAGTGGATTTCTGGTATAAGACTGGCTTTTAACTAAGCTCTTATGAAATGGGTTTTGGAATAAAATATAGAATAATATTCAATAATATTTTCTATACAAACTTTATTTGGTTCCTTTATCAACTGGACAGAAACTGCATCTGATCCAATATCACTTATTCTCCCTAATATATATCCATTGAGGGGATCTGGAATCCAAACTATAGGTGTCTCCATTTTCCTGAAAGAGAAAAACAAATATGGGTCATTCCCAAAAAAAAGTGTACGAAACATGTCAGAGACCAATTTTTTTTACCAAATTTCAGAGCATCCCGATAGTAATTTCAATTTTTTTTCTAGTTTTTAATTTAACCTTGTCAAATGGTATTTTATAATTTATTTCAGATGGTATCTAATAATTATAAAAATCAATTGCTTGTGTCAGCATTTTTGTGTGAAGATTTTATAAATTACTAATAGGAGACTGATTGTCAAATGATTCTTGATATTCTCTTTTTCGCCCCTTTTGTAAAGAACTATTATAATCAAATCTCATTAATAAGTCACTCTTGGGACACCAAAAATATAACCTCGTAAGCGGAGTGACTCGTTAAATGGAGTAAGCCACGGACCTTCCTTCGGCCCAGAAAAAAGACCCAAATTTTAACTGCACGAAATGCAAATTTTTTGGGAATGTACAGTGAAACCTGTATGAAACCAATCGAGCCTAAAATACTGCAGTACCATCTTAATGCATGGGAGAGAAGATGTGGGCCTCAGAAAAATAACTGAATTTTCGAAAATTTTCCAGGCAGGGCTTCAGAAAAATAATTTGGCCCAAAGACCCATGATGCTCTTAAGACAGTCCTGAAATAATGTTCTGTTTTAGACAGATTTCCATTTTATAAAGGTACAAATCAAAACACTAATCATTGAATAGATTATATTTTGATTCTGTTAAAGACAGGTTTCTGTCTCACACAATACTTGTTTTAGACAGGTTTTGCTGTACTTATGCAGTTAATTTTGAACTTATGGGAAAAATAAGTTTAATATTTTTATGCTTCAGAGGCAGGCTGTACATTTTTTTTGGTGGGCGGGGGGAAAGGATACACAATGATGAATTAGAGCAGCGGTTCTCAACGTTTTTTGACTAGCGGAGCCCCTTTAAGAAAACAAGAACTATGGCGGAGCCCCATAGGCCAATTTTTTAATTATTAATCAAAGTTACTGATTTATTTTTACTATTTAAAAATATTTATAATTATTAAAATTTTTTTTAAATTTTCCTTGAGCAGCCGCGTAGCCCCTGGAGAGTGCACAAGGAGCCTTAGGGGCTCCGCGGAACACAGGTTGAGAACCGCTGAATTAGAGCAATAGTGAGGGTACAAGGACCCTCTTCCAGAGAAATTTTGACTTAATTTACAAAAAGTATTTCAAATTAAAGTAATTGATTAATATTAGAAGAACCGATACCAGTCAACATGACAGCTGATTTCAATATAAAATCTTGATTTTAGTAATTTTATCATGTTCAAGTATACATATGTAGAAAAGCTACAAAATATGGAAAAAATATGATTTTCTCAGACATTTCATTATAAATCTGGTGTCTTTTTCCTGATACATTAATGAATGTCAGAACTCTGCAGCTAGACATTCCGCTGCAGAGATCTCTTCCAGTACAGCTTCTTGGATAACTCCGAAATATTTTTCTTGATACAATAGCACTGGTGTGTGCAATCTAAATACAGATTTCTGAACAAATAACATTCACTAAGCTTTTCAGCTAATTTCAACAAGTAAATTTCAGTTTTTTTTCCTACTAATCGACCAAGCATTTAGTGAGGCTAAAGGTCAAAACACACCACACTGATGTGACGTGAGAAAAAATTCCACGTCACATAATTTCCATTAATCAGAATTCACGTAATGTCACAGTGTAGTGTTTCAGCTTTAAGTCAAATGTTGTAGGAAATGCGAATAGGCAAATGAATGATATTCGAATGGAATGCTTTCAGGCCATCTGATCAACACAATACTTTGTTGCATTGTAAAACTGAATGAATTCAGGAGAATTTCTTGGTTCTAGAATACATATTTCAACATTTCGATGCACTGAACTTGGTAGAATAATTTTTATTAAAGGGGGGGGGGGTCCTAGTTGAATTTCACATGAAATTTCTTTCCGATCTTTAATTTACATTAAACACAGCAAGGCAGTTTTAACCAAGTATTGGTGAAGTAAAACTATCATCAAGTGGTCACACAGCTACTAGCTTCTAAATAGGATTCAGTGATTCCCATAGCAATATTTTTGGCTAAACTAGTATTTTTATTTCATCATTGGTTGTCAGTATGGATGCTTTTAATTAGCTGAAGCGAAATTGAAAAAATTTGCTGTCCCTGCAATAAAAGTGTCTGTAACCTTACTGGTCAAATTAACTGGTGGTCATGGTCATTTCAGGTGAAACTAATGTTTTTTCAAATTTTTTTTTTAAATTCTTTAAACTTGGACAGCATAATGTTGCAGTATTTTTAGGAAAAGTCGTGAAATTTCAACATTCTAAACAATCTTGTTCATTATGAAAACGGAGCGAGATCGAAAACGGTCAAAATGATGGGCTTGGTCATTCTAGTGTTAAAAGAGCATAGAAAGTTTTTCCCTTGATATTTTTGATCACTCCACACGAGGGGTGAATTACACTGCTAATTCATGTTTCAAGCGGTTTCATGATTGTGCTACCAAACTTTTGCAATCAATTAGTTTTATGTCAAAATATAAAAAATAATACTGGAATCTGTTGGTAGGAAACTCATGACACTAGTAAGAAATGAATGAATACCTCTCCACTATCGCAACAAATCAATTTCTCTTTTTCGTGAAACAATCGCTGTCAATTTGAACGGAGTATACTTAACTTCACTATTAAGATACAAAATTAAAAAAGTTAGATCGCACACAATTTATAAATCGTGTAGTTTGACACACAGTGTTACCCAGTGATCAGAGTTGCCAGGTCCTTAAAAAATTTCCAGCCAAAATCCTCTTCAAAAGTAGCCAAAAAGTAGCCCAAAATATTTGAACTTGTGCTGCCATCTATGAAGTAACAAGCGAGCTACAGTTTGACGATATTCTATCCTGCAAAAGTGGCTTATAACTCTTTTCCTGTCACTAACTCCCCCCACTTTTCACTTTTTCGTGAAAAAATATGTTTTTTTTAGAATTTTGCGAAAGTCAGGGCTATACATTCTCTCTCCTGGAAAAACGGCCCAGATGTGGCCTCAAGTGTAGGCCGTCTTAAAAGCATCATGGGGCCCCCGGACAAATTGATTCTGCTCAGCCCTCTATTCAGACTGCAAATTCCAACTTACCAATTCACATGCTTAATCTCGCAAATCTTAACCATATATCATTTTTTATCCCCCCCCCCCGCTCTTCATTCAAGGCCTCCGTGACGTGCCCGGGTTGGCCCATGCGTCAAGACGACACTGCCTCAAATTGTGCATAGGTGCCTACGAAATTTGGTACAATGATTTTAAAAATTAGGTATGGGTCCCAGACCAGATTTTTCACGGTCTAGTAAACAAAAAATTTAAGAACTCTTCTGGGTTCCTGGCAGGGCCGTTTTAAGAGCATCATGGGCCCGAGAGCCAAGTGATTTTTCTTATTCCCTACATGGAAAATCCCCGAAAAATACAACTACCTCTCGTTTTTCTGAGCCCCCCCCCCCTCTTCTCTTGAGGCCCCGGGCCATGCTCGGGTGAGCCTATGCGTTAAGACAGAACTGGTTCCCGGGCTTGAGCCCTGCCAGCTCCACGCTTGTGGAGGCTACGGTTTCTTTCACAGGCTTCTGTGGTCTAGATACTGTTTCCCATCCGTCAGGCCAGAGCAACACCTTCTATAGCTGAAGGCCTCCGCGCGAAGCTCGTGACGTCACTGAAGTCTCCCTTATAGTGTTGGATATATTATAACCGATTGGCCGCGGTATCATGAAGGTTGGTTTTCAAACTTTGATCTAGAGCCTAGGACAGTTCCAAAGTTTTTGTTTTACGGTACCTTCAATCATTGGGTGGCAAAGACATTATGGTTGAAAGTTCTGGCTTTCCATAGTTGGGTGAGATGTTCCCACCCCTTCTGCCTTGTCAGGAAGAAAACACAACATGAGGTGGGGACTAAAGTGAAAAAAAGAAAAACTTCTTTGCTCGCAAGCAAAGAAAAATAGGGAGAAATTCGCCATGAACACAATTTTGGAAAAATCGCCCAAAAAACCGCCACCCGCCAAAGCCAAAAATTTCCCGCCGAACCGTTTTCAAACCAGCCCAATTTGGCGGGAAAACCGCCAATCTGGCAACTCTAGCCAAAATCCTCTTCAAAAGTAGCCCAAAATATTTGAATTCGTGCTGCCATCTATGAAGCAATGAGTGAGCTACAGTTTCACGATATTCTAGCCTGAAAAGGTGTGGCTTATAGCTCTCTTTTCTTGTTATAGTCACTAACCCCCCCTACACATTCTCTCTCCTGGAAAAACGGCCCAGAGATGGCTGGAGTCGCGGCCGTCTTAAAAGCATCATGGGTCCCCCCTGGGCAAATTGATTCTGCTCAGCCCTCTATCCACACTGCAAATGCCTACTTACCAATTCACATGCTTAATCTCGCAAATCTTAACCATATCTCATTTTTTATTCCCCCCCGCCGCTCTTCATTCAAGGCCTCCGTGACGTGCCCGCGGGTTGGCCCATGCGTCAAGACGGCACTGCCTCAAATTGTGCATTGGTGTCTACGAAATTTGGTACAATGATTTTAAATATTAGGTATGAGTCCCAGACCAGATTTTTCACGGTCTAGTAAACAAAAAAAAGTTAAGAACTCTTCTGGGTTCCTGGCAGGGTCGTTTTAAGAGCATCATGGGCCCCGAGAGCCAATATTTTTCCGATTCCCTACATGGAAAATCCCCGAAAAATACAACTACCTCTCGATTTTCTGAGGCCCCCGGGCTCATGCGTTAAGACAGAACTGGTTCTCGGGCTTGAGCCCTGTCAGCTTCACGCTTGTAGAGGCTACGGTATCTTTCACAGGCTTTTGTGGTCTAGACATGGCCCCCACAAAGGGTGGGCTATCAAGGCTTCAGCCCTGGGACCCGGGATTTTCAACATTTTTTTTTTCACGCTATAAATTCATCATAAAGGGGGCCCGTGGAAGTGTTGTCAGGGGCCCCGCAAAAGCTCGCAGCCCGGGGTCCTGCTTCAGGATGGGGGGGGGGGGCATGGGTCTAGATACTGTGTTTCCCAACCGTCGGGCCGGAGCAACACCTTCTATAGCAGAAGGCCTCCGCGCGAAGCTCGTGACGTCACTGAAGTCTCCCATTTCCCTTATAATGTTGGATATACTACTTCCCTTATACTACATTGGATATATTATAACCGATTGGCCGCGGTAAAGGTTGAAAACCACTGATCTAGAGCCTAGGACAATTTCCCAAGTTTTTGTTTTACGGTCCCTTCAATTATTGGGTGGCAAAGGCATGGTTGAAAGTTCTGGCTTTCCATAGTTGGGGTGAGATGCTCCCCACCCCTTCTGCCTTGTCAGGAAGAAAACACAACATGAAGTGGGGACTGAAGTGAAAAAGAAAAACTTCTTTCCTTCAAGCAAAGAAAAATAGGGAGAAATTCGCTATGAACACAATTTTGGAAAAACCGCCCAAAAAACCGCCATCCGCCAAAGCCAAAAATTTCCCGCCGAACCGTTTTCAAACCAGCCCAATTTGGCGGGAAAACCGCCAATCTGGCAACTTTACCAGTGATGGCAATGGTAACCTCGTCAAGCAAAATTTCCCTCGAAAAATTTCCCTTTTGACTAAATGTTTCCCCCACACATTCCGAAAATTGTGCTGCCATCTATCGATGGAAATACGTAGTCAAGTATTTTCACTAAAAAAGCATTGTTTTGCATAATTATACAGTAAAACCTCTATAAAGGTCTGGACACACATATCCGCACCGTGCCAGGACCGTAGCTTGGGCGTCAGTTGGCCGTGGCTCTGCTCGTTCCTCTTCAGACCACACATTTCCGTGTGTTGCCCGTGTCGCTGCCGTATGCTGACTACTAGCTTAACGAAGCTGTGTCGATTGCTTCAAAGCTTTAACGCAGCCGGTTCGGTGTAATCAAAATGTTCAGTAAATTAATTAACAAGAGTGATTTGGATATAATAGCTCTAGCGTAAATTAACAATAATTAATTGTTTTAAACATTTCTGGAAATAATCTGTATAATCATCTCTAATAATCATGTATAATTTTTTTTATCTATCTGTATATGTGTGCGTGTTTGTTTTCTATAGAAATTTTTATTTTGTTTTTATTTTGGATTGATCTCCGATAGATTTTTTGTATGTGACAAACCCGCGAAAAAGGATAAGATCTTTAAATGCAGCTGAAAATAAAAAGACGGCAATTTGCTTAGTTTGACTGTATACATTCTTGTTTATAGATTGGAGAGAGGAGATTATTTACGGAGTGATAAAAGAGAGGGGAGAGAAGAAAAAAAGTCATATATATATGGAGAGTGGAACTCTCTTACTCACGTACGCACTCGTTTTTATTCAGAGTCTGCAAATGTATCACGATCCCCTTAAGGGAACTGGAGGTGTGCCGCTAGTCGCTCAAGTGATGTTGAAATGTGCTTGAGACCACTAGAGAGGTTTGTTTTGTTTTTTGTTGTCACGGGCCACATCAGATAGTTCCAAGGGCCGCATTTGGAGCACAGGACATGGGTTAAGCATTTATGGTTTAACATGTCGCATCTGATGTGAGTACCAATTTAAATGTCGCCTATACTTTTCCATAAGAAAAAACCCAAACATTTTCGAACAGTTTCCCATTTAATTTATGTTAAAACTAAAACAATGATTCATTTATAGAGCATCGGAAATTAAACCCAGTTAGTTTTCCAAGTTCACATTATTATTTTAACAAAAATCTCCCCGGCAAAATTTATGAAACATAATTTTAAACTGTGTTTTCCCATCAAAGTTGTGAAAATGCTTATCCATATGTTTTCTACATATTACGCTAGTGCCACAGAACCGGGACAAGGTGCATCTAAATAATTTCGGGGCACGAAAAATGTTTAGGACACCCCCTCCCTTTAACAAGATTTCATATATTTTGTGGGAAGAGGGGATCGGCATACTGAATACACACAAACGCTAAGAAATACCCCCATACAAAAAAAATATATAACTACACAAATGTGAATTAACACAAAAATAAATTAAATGGAGGTAATTTTAAACTAATGTGAGAAACCGTTTCCGAAATTAAGGAAAACTTTAGAATCGATGGATTAAAAATAATTGAAAGAAATTATTTCAGTATCAATGAAAATTAGAATTAACAAAAGAAATAATTTCGGAATTATTGAAAATTCAGAATTAATGAAAATAACAATTCCAGAATTGATGAAAATCAAGAAATAAATAGAATTAATAGTTCGGCAATTGATGAAAATTGAGAAGCGAAATAAAATTAAAAAAAAAAAGAGCTCTTTTATAGAAAAATATATCTGCTCTCTCTCTCCCGAGACCGCACCGTCACCGTAAAAATATAAAATAAACTACTCGGTGACGGTGCGGTGACCGTGCTCGGTTACGGTGCGGATATGTGTGTCCAGACCTTAAAGGTCACCCCAATTGTTATTGATTTTAATATCCATTTGCCATCTGCAGAGGAGCCAATTTTTAGTTTAGAAGATTCCGCGTACACACACAGAGTAAAAGATATGCGCACACTCTCGTACAATATGCTCCTACTGAACTGAGATACACTTCTCCGAGGGGTTATCGGAATTTGACACCACCTGCCCCTACAGATGATTATATTTATGATGGCGGTTGACTCTGAATAAAAACGAGTGCGTACGTGAGTAAGAGAGTTCCGCTCTCCATATATATATGACTTTTTTTCTTCTCTCCCCTCTCTTTTATCACTCCGTAAATAATCTCCTCTCTCTCCAATCTATAAACAAGAATGTATACAGTCAAACTAAGCAAATTGCCGTCTTTTTATTTTCAGCTGCATTTAAAGATCTTATCCTTTTTTGCGGGTTTGTCACATACAAAAAATCTATCGGAGATCAATCCAAAATAAAAACAAAATAAAAATTTCTATAGAAAACAAACACGCACACATATACAGATAGATAAAAAAAATTATACATGATTATTACAGATGATTATACAGATTATTTCCAGAAATGTTTAAAACAATTAATTATTGTTAATTTACGCTAGAGCTATTATATCCAAATCACTCTTGTTAATTAATTTACTGAACATTTTGATTACACCGAACCGACTGCGTTAAAGCTTTGTAGCAATCGACACAGCTTCGTTAAGCTAGTAGTTAGCATACGGCAGCGACACGGGCAACACACGGAAATGTGTGGTCTGAAGAGGAACGAGCCGAGCCACGGCCAACTGACGCCCAAGCTACGGTCCTGGCACGGTGCGGATATGTGTGTCCAGACCACAGAGTAATAATACTATAGAGTGCGCGCGAGGGGTTACAATGTGAAGCAAAGATCCGGAGTCACGTGACTCCAGTCGAAAGGCTGGTCAGGGAATCTCGCTGGCAATGCTTTCCTTATGGCTACTCGTATGACGATCTACACGCGCTGTCTTATTTTTGATTAGAATGGCCAACACTTGCGCAGCTTTCGGATGTTCTGAGCGGTTTAGGAAAGGGGGACCAGTATCCTTTCACAAGGGAATACTTTTTTGCTTATTCCTCTTCTTATAAATTAAAAATTGGAATATTAAATTGACGATGCAATGGATTTCTGACGTAATCTCAGTTTTTAACGACTCCATTTTGGATTTAATTCAATTAAAGTTCCAAGTTTTGGTAAAATTCAAATGTCATGAATCATTATTAAATGTTTTAATGGAATTTTTGGCAATAAATGATTGAAATTGTGAGTTTTATGAAGTTTTAACTGAAATATACGTCTCCGCAAGATTTGGCGAGATTTGGCGAGCTAGTGAGTTCATTCGACTTTTGCTCAACTTGGAAGAAAATATGCTTTTCAGAAGGAGAAATTTATGAAAAATATTCTATTTAAATAGAATGTGAGGAAAACTTCCCCCCCCCTCTAGACAATTGCAGTTTTGCATAAAAATGCATAACAACCTCTAAAAATAATAGTATTTTTACCCCTCTTCACACCTGAGATAAAACTATTACAGAAAAGAAATTTTTTTATTCCTTAATTTATGTTTGTTGTATGTGAAATTGCCGCTTCAAACAATAAAATTAATTATTCAATTGATTTTTTGAGTCAATATCTGTACTAAGACCTGAAGTCATATATTGTGTACCTCAGATGTTATCTTGAAAAAGAATCATTCTAAAAACGATTTAATACCTTAAATTAAGATTAACATATGCATACTTTTGGAGCGAAGAGATTACATATGTCATATGTATATATATATATATATATATATATGTGTGACATGTGTAAATATTATATTATATGAAATATTATATCTTAAAATATTATATATATATATACACACTTTAAATTATTACATATATACTCTACATGGAATTTTAATTCTTATAATTTAGAGAAATTGATGATGAGATTCTGTGATTTTCTTGAGTAAAATCTATTTTAATCCTGAAATATTATGTAAGTGTTTACAGTTTTGTGTGATGAGGTTATAAAAGGTTTTTCAAGAATGTTAGAAATGAAACTTTTTCTTATTGTTTGAATATTATTTCATGACTGAATATGGTATGAGTGTGAATGTGTTACATTACATAACATAATATGATGCATTATAATTAATTATATATTAATTATGAGTATATAGAGTAATTGTAATGTTCTGGAAAGATATATTTTTGTTTTAATAACCTCTAGTATAAATAAATTTTCGAAATTAAAAGCGACAAAGTGAATGAAGAGAATATTTAAAAATATAAATGAATTAGGCTTTACAACATATACGTTGTTCCGTTTTCCAATATTTGTTTATTTTATGGAATTTATTTTTTCAAATCTGATACTCCCTAAATATTTCACATAAAAATGAGTGAAATTCATTGAAAAAATGAAGGAAAGTTTTCATCAACTTGATCGAATTGAGTCAAATTTCGTTACAGCAACATCCTAGCTTCTGCGAAAAAGCGCCAAATGTAATAGCGCAGAACCTGTTCTTTCCCCGACAATACTGCTCATCTTTTCTTCACGTTCGACAAGTTTTATGAATAGCGTGCGCGGTCTATTTATATCTTAAGTCTATGGTCCAGACCTTAAGTCGTCACCAAGCAGCACCTCACCCCAGAGCCGTCATTTCAACTTTTTCCAGGGGGGCGGGGGCAAAGAAGATGTACTTGATGTACGTATATATATATATATATATACCATTTTCGGTGTATTTTCAAAAGCCGAGCCCCCCTCCCCCCTGAACCATGGTCGTCACCTCATGTTATCGAAAAATTATGACGGCCTAAGCGGAGTGACGACTTGACCGAAGTGCCGTCAGTTTCAATGAGCAATACTGTGAAAATCGTATATATAAATTTCGTAATATAAATCGCAAATATAAATTTAAAGTATAATGTAACACATTTATTAAAATATGAATTAGCATTACAATATTAATAAAATTTATGGATTGCAAAAGAAAAAAAATGAAATGTTTACCTTTTTTGAGCTTTTATTACTTAACTTATTATAGTAAAATAAACTTGTACATTTTGATTTATACTAGTAATTTTTAATTTAGACTAATCCCACTTTTCGCTTGTGGGGTGCCTTGGGTAGGGAAAAGCACACGTTAGGAGACCTCAACTTTGAAAAAAATGTCTGGTTTTTCAACAAAGATATTTTGTTTAAATTTGAAGCGCTAAATTAGTGGGCCCATAGGCGTACGCAGCAGGGACGCCGGAAGTCAAAAATGATTGGTGTTGGCACACACTGCTGTTAGCAACCGGGGTTTTTTATTTTTTAATGTCACGTGACATCTCGGGATTGGCTAAATTATTTTCGCCAAGCTGAAGTTGGCCACGATTATCATGCAAATTCATGCTCATAAGTTGCATTGCAGTAAAACTCCTCTTCACGGACACCCCTCAGATGTGGTCACTTCCTCTTTTACGGCCAAATAATAATATATAAAAGCATGTATTTCAAACCCCTGATTAACGGTCACCCCTCTTTCACGGACGAATTTTCTAGTCCTGTCGGTGTCCGCAAAAGAGAGGTTTTACTGTATATACTAATAAAAATTTTCAGGTAATTAAATTATTTAATTTTCTGTAATAATATTTGCCGTTTGGAATTAATTCGGAGTTGAAGAGGCAACCCAAAAGTTGACCCATTTTTGACCGCTCTTACAATTCGTGACCAAATCGCACAATTTTTTTTATGTATGATGACTGGCTATTCGAATAACATATTTTTGAAGTTTCAAAAAATTGGACATGAATTTAGCACGTTTTTATTTGTCATTAAAGTAAATTTCCAATTAACTAATTTTCTAATTTATGGAAAAAAATTAATCATAATAATTATAATTTTGGGAAACCCCATGGGACAAAAAAATTAAGAAAAAAATTATTTCTGTTGTTGGTCAGAAAAAAAAATTCAGATAGAAAATCGGAATGAAATTTGAGAATTTCATGTTTTAAAAACTCTAAAAAATCAAATTTCATTGTAAACCACTTAAAAAAAAACACTATGATGATACTCATTAGACCTTTTAGTTCCCAAAAATATTCATTTCATGAAAACATTTATGTGAAAAATATATGAAAAAAATATTAAACAAAGCATCGCACAAACGCAACGTTAGTCAAAAATGGGATATAAAGAAATCCTCATGAAAATATTGATGATTGCAACGTCTCATATATATTATACACATACGTACTGTTCCGAAACAGAATCCGAGTTATTTGCAGACACAGCATTATGGCTTTACCCCGTGCTGGCTATTCGAATTGCTCTGCCTTTTCACGATATAATTTAAAGTCCCTGACCACGAATTACTAAAATTTGCCGCCCCTCCGAACTTGCTATCCCGGCCCGCTTAACACCCTGTACATACGGCACCAGGGCCGCAACTAGGGGGAAACAAGCGGTACTGATGCCAGGGCCGTCTTAAGAGTATAATGAGCCCCGGGCCAAGTGGTTTTCTGGAGGCCCCCAACCTGGTAAATCCTAGAACCAACCGAAATTTCCCGGTATGCAACAGGGCCTGGGTTCTAGTCCCGGCGGAGACGTGATGACGCAAAATATACGAAAAATAATTGTTTCCTTGGTATCACGGGCTGAGAAAATGCCATCTATCTCACTCTACACACAATGCAGCTCTTAGGGACATACTTCCTCTCCGATTCATACTTATGCTTTTAATAAATGTTTTAAAAGTCTTGTGGTGTGCCGGCGCCCTCAGTTCATATTTCACTCGCCAGATGGCGTCGCCATACCATAGTGTACTTCCATACTCAGTACAAATTTTTCCTTCTTGTACGAAGTGTACAACTCCACGATGGCATGTTATTTTTAAGTCAGTTGTCTACACACGCCAGAGACGAAGACACGTTGTTATCTCGGGGTCGCGAAACGATCCTCATGTTGTAAATTATTAAATACGCTTTAATGTAATCATACTTCTGATTCTCTTGGAGTCGTCAATATGACTTACAACTGGTGACCTTTTCCGTGTTCCTACACGCGACAAGTTTTGACATCATACCGACAGACCGCTACGGTGCCACAGCGTTGTCTTCATATCAATCCGGGTGCATCCGTAAACCGTAAGCTTTAATTTTCCTCTTCATGTCATAACACTCAAGTTAAACGTTTGAAACGAAGCCGTCCGTATTTATTCCGCATTATTTTCGTCATATAATATATATTCCCTCTCGACCATGCCTCAGACTGACGACCAAAATTCTCCCGCACCAGCGGCGCAAATCGCCCGCGTTGCAGTAAAACCCCCTCCGTTTTGGAAAGCGAATCCAACTCTGTGGTTCAGCCAAGTGGAGGCGCAATTCGCACTCGCAAACATTACCACGGACACTACTAAATTCCATCACGTTGTTTCGGTTGTGGAGTCTGACGTTCTCGCATCGGCCAGCGATCTCATCCTTAACCCGCCAACAGAGAACAAGTACGAGGCTCTGAAAAAACGACTTATCGACTTGCACTCGCAAAGCGAAACCTCGCGAATCCGCACCCTGCTACAAGGACTGGAACTCGGTGACGAACGCCCATCACAACTTCTCACACGTATGCGTGCGTTAGCAGGAGGTAGTGTGGGAGAACCTCTACTCAAATCACTGTGGCTCGCCAGACTGCCGAGCACTACCCAAAGCGTCCTCGCCGCGTTGGGAGGCGACCTCAACCAGCTGGCAGCCATCGCCGACAAAATTTGTGACCTGGCCCTTCCGGCGCAGGTCACTGCTATACAGGTGCCACCACAACAATCGGAACTGGCGAGGCAAGTGGCACAACTAACCAAGCAAGTGAGCGAGCTAACAGCTGTCGTCCATGCATCTCGCAGCTACGACCGTAGCCCCCACTTCCGCCGAAGGAGCAGCTCAAGAAATCGACAGTACAAAGAGCCGGAGAACGGTATGTGTTTTTACCATACGAACTTCGGTTCAAGAGCCAGGAAATGTAACCTTCCATGTGAGTACCGCGCCCAGTCGGAAAACTGAAACAGCGATCGCTAAACGGCCACAACAGCGATCGCTATATCGACAGAATTGTTTTGGCCGACCAGACTTCAAAAACAAAATTTTTTATAGACACGGGTGCTGATATTTCTGTGCTCCCGAAGAACTTCGTACCTCAAGCCAAAACGCCAGCGGACTTGCTTCTATTTGCCGCGAACGGCACGAAAATTCCAACTTTTGGCACTAAAAGACTTACCCTCGACCTGAAACTACGCCGTCCCTTTACATGGACATTCATCGTGGCAGACGTACAACAACCTATCGTCGGGATCGACTTCCTGCAACACTTCAACCTATTAGTTGATGCCAAGAACTCTCGTCTCATTGATGGTAACACTAACCTTTCTTCCTCTGGCAAACCACCTAGCTCTCAATTGTCGTCAACCACCATCAGTCTTCTTTTGGGTGATTCTCGGTTCCATGAAGTTCTCGCGAAGTATCCGGATATAACCAATCCATCTCAACTATCCAACAAAGCAGAACTTTCGACAATATATCACCACATTGAAACTAAAGGACAACCTGTCTTTTGCAAACCTAGGCGCCTGTCACCTGAGTTGTTGAAGATAGCTCGAAAAGAATTTGAATTTCTGATGTCAGCTGGAATAATTCGACCATCAAAATCGCCTTGGGCAAGTCCTCTGCATATGGTTCGCAAAGCTAACGGCGAATGGCGTCCATGTGGAGACTACCGTCGCTTGAATTCTATTACTGTGCCCGACCGTTATCCAGTGCCACATCTGCAAGACTGCACGCAAGCATTTCATGGCAAGACGATCTTCTCTACTCTGGATCTCACCCGCGCGTATCATCAAATCCCAGTGAATCCAGAAGACGTCCCAAAAACAGCAGTCACTACTCCTTTTGGGCTGTTTGAATACACTTGCATGCCGTTTGGCCTCCGCAATGCTGGCCAAAGCTTCCAACGATTCCAACGCACCAAATCCTTTTTGGACTCGACTTCTGTGTCCCATACTTTGACGATCTCCTGATGGCATCAACCAGTGAAGAAGAACACGTTCAACATCTACACCAAGTCTTCTCTCGATTGAAACACCATGGTCTTCAACTCAACCCATCAAAATGTGTACTCGGAAGAAGTGAAGTGAAGTTCCTAGGATGCCTTATTACTTCAACCGGAGTGAAACCCCTTCCAGAGAAGGTCCAGGTTATTAGAGAGTTCCCAAAACCAAAGACAGTCAACGAACTCCGACGTTTCCTGGCAATGCTCAACTTCTACAGACGTTTCCTCTCACAAGCTGCACACACTCAAGCACCACTACATGAATTCCTCAAAAATTCCAAGAAGAACGACAAACGACCTATTCCTTGGACAGACTCTGCTGTCGCAGCATTCGAGAAGTCTAAATCAGATTTGGCCAATGCTGCTGCACTAACATATCACTCTCCCGATCATAAGCTATCAGTTACAGTCGACGCATCTAACGTTGCTATAGGCGCTGTTCTTCAGTCACACACAAATTCTGGTTTACAGCCCTTGGCCTTCTTTTCTCGCAAACTGAAGCCTGCCGAATGTAACTACTCTACCTATGACAGAGAGCTCCTGGGTATATATTCAGCGGTTCAACATTTTCGCCACTACCTGGAAGGCACCAACTTCATAATCTTCACAGACCACCGTCCCCTGGTATACGCCTTTCAGAAGAATTCCAATTCCTGCTCTCCTCGCCAACTTCGGCATCTGGACTACATTGGCCAGTTCAGTACTGACATCCGACACATTTCTGGCTCTAGCAATGTAGTCGCTGACACACTGTCCCGCATCAATGAAATTAATCTCCAATGCCCGAACCACACAGAACTTGCTACAGCTCAGGCAGAAGATGAAGAGCTTCGGAACCTGATGAAGAAGACAGACTCTCAGCTACACTGGAAATCACTCGAACTGTCACCTTCTACTCATGTTATCTGCGACACTAGCACCGGAAGTGTTCGCCCGTATGTGCCACATAAACTGCGCCGTCAAGTCTTCACATTCCTTCACAATCTGTCTCATCCTGGTATCCGCGCTTCAAAACGACTAATCCAGGAGCGTTTCATCTGGCCTTCTATGCTGAAAGATGTTGCAGAATGGACAAGGTCATGTGCCCAATGCCAAAAATGTAAAGTGAACAAACACACTCGCAGTTCACCGCAGATGTTTAACCTGCCCTCGGCAAGATTCGATCATGTGCACATAGACCTAGTAGGTCCACTTCCACCATCAGACGGTTACAGATATCTCTTAACGTGTGTCGACAGATATACCAGATGGCCAGAAGCATACCCTATTCAAGATATATCTGCTGACACAGTTGCTCGAACATTTGTCTCAGGATGGGTCTCAAGATTCGGTATCCCGTCTAATATTACCACAGACCAGGGCAGACAGTTCGAGTCCAACCTCTTCAGGGGTCACTTACAGCTCTCCTTGGTGCCCGGCGCATTAGAACAACTCCATACCATCCGGCATCCAACGGCTTAGTGGAACGGTTTCACCGTTCACTAAAACAGTCTTTAATGTGCCACTCCAACAAGCGTTGGACTGAAACACTACCAATCGTGTTACTAGGTCTCCGATCTGCCTACAAAACCGATCTTCGCAGTACTTGTGCTGAACTAGTGTATGGCACCACCCTTAGGCTACCAGGTCAACTGTTGTGCTCGTCGACACAGTGCCAAGCTGAAGATCCCAGCAGCTTTGTTGAACAACTGCGCCACACTATGGCCAAGTTGCAGCCAGTACCAACTTCAACTCACTCTACAGGTTCTACTACATGTTTCAAACATCCAGCACTGTCAACCTGCACTCATGTCTTCCTCAGAGTTGACTGCGTCAAACCTCCACTAACTCCACCTTATGATGGCCCGTATCCAGTTGTGTCTCGGACTGACAAACTAATCACTCTGGATGTAAATGGCAAGAGATCAACTGTCAGTCTGGACAGAGTTAAACCATGTTTCTTGGACATTGCAGAAACCAACTCCGAGCAAAACCAACCATTAACTCTAACGGCATCAAATCTTCCGAACATGACTGTGAAGAACAAAAAGGACTGCGATGAAAAAAAATCTGGTGTCACGACTCGTTCAGGACGAACTGTTAGATTTAATTTTAAATATCGTGATTGTGTCTAAACATTGTAATCATCCTAATTTCTCTGTACCTCCAGTACACATTGGGGGGGAGTACCTGTGGTGTGCCGGCGCCCTCAGTTCATATTTCACTCGCCAGATGGCGTCGCCATACCATAGTGTACTTCCATACTCAGTACAAATTTTTCCTTCTTGTACGAAGTGTACAACTCCACGATGGCATGTTATTTTTAAGTCAGTTGTCTACACACGCCAGAGACGAAGACACGTTGTTATCTCGGGGTCGCGAAACGATCCTCATGTTGTAAATTATTAAATACGCTTTAATGTAATCATACTTCTGATTCTCTTGGAGTCGTCAATATGACTTAGGCCCCTTTCACACGCAACGATTTTGTCGTGTCGTCCAAAAATCGTGTCGTCCATTCGTTCCTTTCACACACCCCGATTTCCTGCCGGACGGGTTGTTTGCACCGAAGAATTTCTTTCTTTTTTTCATTTAGTTTTCAGTTTTATCATGGATCGGAAGAAGCGTGTTATAGCGATGTGGCTATAACCACCGTATACCGTGGTATACCGTCGTATACGGTATAGAAAACGATACAACCGTGCTCACTGGGTGCACCCAATCAATCAAAGGAGAGATGTGGTGGGCATATTCACCACATTGTTTTCAGAATTAAGAGCAGATGAAAACAAATTCTTCAATTATTTTAGAATGTCTGTGTCGTCCTTCGACGAACTCCACAACCGTTTGAAAGATCTTATTCAGCGGCAGAATAGCAAGATGAGAAATTGCATCCAACCTATAGAAATGTTAGCTGTGACATTGAGGTAAGTGGAAAAAAAAGTTACGTATTAATATTTTTTTATTGTTTGAAATATATAGATAAACGTTTATACCGCTTCTCGCTATCAACTTAAAAACGAGAAATTGTAAACTCACTCAACATGGAATTGTAAAATCACACAAATAGAATAAATGCATACAAATTAAAAAAAAGTTTAATTTTTTTTATTTTTCGGCTGTCATTGAGGGCTGAGTTCTAAAACATAAATTTAATCATAAGATCTATTATTGGAATTAGTAGAAGGGCTCTCCCAATTACGATTCAGTGCTGCAGTGTCAGATGTAGAGGGCTGGCAGAAGTTTTGGTAAAACTGAAGGCCTTGAGGAGTTAAATGAGTTTGAGAAAACGGGTAGTGGCGAGATTGAGAAGACGGTACAGGCTGGGATGAATATTGAGGAGGAAGTGGGGAGAGAGTGAGACTATTTTTTTGTTGATTAATATTACTGATAAGTTGTAGCACCCCCATCTGAAACTGCAGCACTTCATTTTCATCAAACCTCTATAGAGAAGGCATTATTCCATCAAAGAATGACCGGTGGCGGTTCGGTTTTTCCTCCTCCAAAAACTTCATCATCTTCAGTTCCAATGCATCAGGCTTTCGATGTTTTCTCCGTGGACAATCCGGATTGGGACTTCTGGGTGAAGTCGTTTGGGTTGAGCTCGTGGCACCTTCGTCCATTGTTTGTGGCTGAGAGAGAGACTCGCCCCCAACTGATGAATTTTGATCCCTATTGTCTTCCTCAAAGTTCTCTTCTACATCCCGTGCCTTGTACAATTTTGAAAGAAACTGCAGCTGGTCACTATAAACATACTTCCTGGTATTAGAAGCCCCTGCACCCGATTTTTTTTATGGATTTGGCTTTCTTGTGTGACCTCACAAAAGAATCTCTCACATTCGTCCACCTTTTCACGACTTCTCTTTCTGTAACAATGAAAAGAATCAAACAATAATATACTAAAATGAAACAAAATGAAAACAACAAATTAAACAAAGGAGGAAAATCAGAAAATTTTAAATAAATTTCATAACTAAAATATGCCTATGTATAAATACATATATTACGGTACATGTAATAAATGCGGTAATTATACATACGTACTAAGAAATAGGGTAAGTGATAAATGTTTTAGGAAAAAGTATCCAAATAACGACCAGTACTCAAATATGTCATTTATTTTTCATGGGGCTGTATAGTTTATTAAAATAGAAATGTTAACTTTTTACACGGACTCTTCTCCCTATGCTCCAACAACCCAATTAAAAGTTGTTTCCCTATCACTGCTGATGCCAACCAAAAGAATTCCACGTTTTTATAAGTACAATATTTTCTGAGATATTCTAATTCGAAAAACGAAAGAAGGTTGAAAAAAACACCACGAAATGCGGTAACACAGTTCAATAAAAATGGTTTTAATAAAAATTGTAAATTTAAATAAAATTTATATTAATATAATATTAAAATATTTGAAATTAAATGGGAACGTTATAACCGGGATCAGCTGTATATATACAGTATATAAATTACAAAAAAAAATGAAAAATACAGAAATTGAGTTGACTAAATTTTTGTGTTTTCTTTTCAGGTATCTTGCAAGTGGGCGCACCTTCTCATATCTACACTACACGTTCAGGATAGGCATTTCGACAGCAAGCACGATCGTCAAGAAAGTATGTACAGCTATATGGTCAGTAATGAGGTCAGAATTTCTTCCCACACCATCGAAAGAACTGTGGAAAAAAGTAGCTACAGATTTCGAAAAAAACGCCAATTTTCCGCATTGCATAGGGGCGGTTGACGGAAAACACATTCGTATCATTTGTCCTAGTGGTAGTGGCTCAATGTTCTACAACTACAAAGACTATTATTCTCTGGTGTTGATGGCGGTAGCAGATTCAAATTATCGTTTTGTGCATGTGAGTGTCGGCAGCTATGGTAAAGATTGCGATTCTGCGATTTTTAAGCTAAGTGGGTTGTGGAAAGCCATTGTGGAAGAAAGGCACCAGCTACCAGAAGATAAATGTCTGCCCGGAACACAAAGTCCCCAAGTGCCTTATTTCTTCGTTGGGGACGAAGCGTTTGCCCTCCACAAACATCTATTAAGACCTTATGGTGGATCAAACCTTCCGTTAGGAAAAAAAGTGTTCAACTACCGTCTGAGTAGGGCGAGAAGATATGTTGAGTGCGCGTTTGGCATTCTAAGTAACAAATGGAGAATATTTCACCGAGCAATGAACGTTGAACCTGACTTCGCAGTTGAGATTGTCAAGGCTTGCATTGTTTTGCATAATTTTGTACGAGAGAGGGATGGCATACAGTTTGAGGACACAACAACGATAACAGGGTTGGAAGATTTGCAACCAGAACATTCATCACGCGGAGGTTTGTCAGCTAACAGCATGAGGCAAATATTATGTGACTACTTTGTTTCAGTGGGAGCAGTCCCATGGCAAATGTCAAAAATCTGAAAATTTTGACCAGGTGTTAAATATCTCATAATTACCGATATTAGACAAACAGGCGAGGTATAGGTAAACTTTATGTGATTTACGAATACTAATTTCATGGATGCCATTATTTTTATTATATCAGTTTGAAAAGACTCGGAAGCATATTCCGATGAATTATTATTATTACTATTATTATTTAGTAAAAAAATATTCAGTATAATAAATAAAAAGTTGGAAATTACTCACCAAATTCATTTTTAAGCTGATCTCCTATGGCATCAAAGTCCTCTTTAAGTTCCGCACAAACTTCTTTCCATGCCTTTTTTGTCGCATTTCTGTCCTTATAAATTTCCAGGGATTTATCCCACAACACTGGTCTACCTTCTATTAGTGAAATCATAAGTTCCAGATCGATATATTCATTCATCATGATCTTTTAACCAGCAATTTAACCTAAAAAAAATAGACTAGTACGGACGACAGACGATAATAAGTCGTCGCGTGTGAATAGACGATAATAAGTCGTCGCGCATATACTGAGTCACGTACTCGACCACCAACACGGCGACGACACGGCGTCGTCCATTGTCAGTCGTTGGGACGACAGCTTCAGCGCCATCGGACGACAAAAAGTCGTCTGTCGTGCTTTGTGAAAGGACCTTATTCTTTCTTCACTTGACTACTCCCCTACCACGACAAAATGGCTGCCGGCACTTTTCTCGGACGACCAAAATCGTGGCGTGTGAAAGGGGCCTTACAGTCTGATTTGGAATTTGCAAATATAAAAATTTATTCCTTCAGATGTCTAATTATTTTTACTTCTGATAATTTTTTATGAATTTATTAGAAATGGTTAGGCCCCCCTGGCAATTTGTACTTTTTTGGATGAAGTACTAATTGGTTTTTTTGCTAAAACGTTATAATCGGGATCCAATGCATTTCATTCAAGTGTGTTAAAACATATATCTCGGTTTTAGCGTGATCACGTTACTTTAGGAATGCATTATAATCGAGTTTTAATGTATGCTCATGTAAGAAAGCAAAAAAAAAAAAAAAAATTCATTGGTTAGAAAAATTTAATTTTTTCTTCATTGGTTTTTTATATTGTCCATGACCATGACCATAATTGGTACGTGCGTCTGCAGCCTGCGATAGACCCAAAACCAGCAACCAATCAAAAAGCATCATTTTGACATCACCAAAAAGGGAGATCCCCCTCCCTTCCTCGCTTAGCGGTGACTTGTCCTGCTTGGCGACTTGTATCAAGGTTTCTAGAATACATAAAGGACTTGTATGTCATGTTGGCGAGAGAAATTTGTGGCGTCTGTAAAAAAGGATTTCAAAACCAAACCCCCCTCCCCCTTATTAAGGAAACACGTGAGAAATGTCCACAAAATTTTATGTGAAGGTTCCATTTCTTGCTTTGAAGAGAACTGTTCTGCAAAGTTTAGAACATTTTGTGATTACAGAGAACATTTGAAAGACGTGCATTCTGTTACGTAAACTTAGCATAAAATTTCTGTTACGAGGATATAATACATAAAGAACAAATGAGTTTTCTTTCAAAAAAATTAAAACATGGATTTTTTTATAATTAAAAAAAAACCTATGAAACAAAAAAAAAAATGTTATAAGTCATTTCATACTCGCTATTCATGCGAAATCTGCGTTAAAACCCTTATTTTTTTAGTTTATTAATCACCTTTGCAATTTAAATATTGAAACAATTAAGTTTTATGTTTTTTTCTATTTGTATTTTTTCTGCTTTAACAGGGGAGGGGGGGGGGTTTGATATTTAAATTTTGGTGGACTATGTACTATTGACAATAACTTAATGATTTAAAAAAAAAACAAGGAAGATTCATCCTGTTTTGATTCTATCATGTCAGACATAATATAAATAGAACATTTATTTATAAAAGCATGCTTATTTTGATTGGATACTGGTGATATGAAAGAATCACATTTAATCATACATTAAAAAAACGAAGATAGTAATGAGAAAAACAAAAAACCTCAGTCGAGTTAGTGGGATTCGAACCCACAACCTTAGCAATGCGTGTCTTAAGGCGCCTACACACGTTCAGTTACGCCTGCACAGTTATACCCAAAGCGTATCAATAACCGTAGTCTTTAATACGCTTTGGTTATACCTGTACAGGCATAACTGCGCAGGCATAACTGAACGGTTCGATGCATCCACACCATTCAGTTATACCTGTGCAGGCGAAGCTTCTGGAACCGGTTCTAGGCAATCTGTGGGGATATTTTCATTCTTCGATCTCTGTCTTCGCGGTCTTTTGATCAGTTCGGATTTCTGTCTATAAAGTTCGGAATTTTCTAGTATGATTTCCACAGATGATGCTTTGAGTGTAGTTGGATTGGTTACGGCACTGAAAGTTATTAACTCAAAAAAAAAGAAAAAAACGGGTAACGTGGTACAAAGATTGGTTTAAAAAAAAAGGCAACAATATTCGCACGTTAAATTATCACAGGAATTGAGATTTGCACCAAAAGATTGGCATAATTTCCTCAGAATGGATCAAGATACCTACACAAAGCTTCTTTTTTTTCAATTCCTTTCGGAAATTGCTTCGCAAACTGTTTATTTTTTTAACAACACTGTCTCTGTTCTCTAGAGGATCTATTTCTCTCATTTTCCACACCAATCTCTCATAACTATCATCTTTCTTAATTTTGTTATGGTAATCTTTAGTTTTCACCTGCCACAAGCATTTCTTATTGCTATACATTTCAATGAATTCTTCCAAACATTCGCGCTGTCCGTTTCGAAGATCACTCGTCATTATAAACCTCGAGTCGTGAAAACTAAACTGAACTCTGAACTAAACTCTGGTGGAGTGTTGAAATTGGTGTTTCCCAAATTAGGACTATTCAGGCTATGAATGGACACACGGGGGTGATGGGGGGACGAGAGGAAAACATCAGTTTTCGAAAACTCAGACCATTTTACCAAGGAAACCTTTGTAAATATGGGCCTTGTGCAAAAAAAAGAAAAAAAAAAGAAAACTAGTATTGCACACAGAAATTCGTACTTGTTTCATCAGAGCTAAAGTGTTTTTTTCTCCCTTTGAATGCGCGCTGTACATTCCAGATGTATTGTAACTGTAAATTTATCGGTAAAGCCTACTGTCACAGATCTCCACACCATCTGGGGTCCTGCATCCCCGGGGGCTGGTTTTACTAATGAATATTGTCATTATTCGAGCCATTTTCCCCCAACCCCCACAAAGATGGGATTGGGATCAGGATTCTGGTTTCAGAGCCCGAGATGATTGCAATCATTCTTTTTTCCCACGTTAAAAAATTCGCTATACTGGCGGGTTGGCAAAGAGAATAGCCTCTGTGCCCTGCGGCAGGATGTGGGTGGGGAGGGGCAGGGGGGTGACGCCCAAGAGCCGCGACGCACACTTTGAGGAAGACTGCTGTAACGGAAGATGTTTGTTGAATCTACACCATAAGTACAATAATGTATTTTGATGTTACTAAAACCTCTCATAATGACCGATTTTCATGACTTAAGTAAAAGGCACTACTGCCTACTCATGCTTATCAAGAATGCTATCCATATCTACAGTGATTATGACAATACGTTTAGGCAATAAAAGAGAAATTTTGGTATTACAATCGACGCCCGATATAACGACCCCTTCGTCTCGTCGAGAATGGACGTTATATTTGGAGCAAGGTCGTAGCGAGGGGGAGACTTGGGGGTGTGGTCGGGCCTGATTGGGACGGTCGTTATATAAGTAAAACATAAAACATTTGGGACTTACCCTACCAGTCTTTGTCGCTATAACGTGAATGATCGCTATAACGTGAAGTTCTCATAACGAGCGTCTACTACGAAAACAAGCATCGTTTCTCCTCTGAATATACAGATAGGGGATACACGCTCCTTCAGCATCGTATGATAGAATTTTTTTTCTCGCGATAGCGTCGATTTTAAAAAAATAATTTTTTTGACTTGAAAATTTTTATGGTAACTTACGTAGTGTTTTTCCTTGAAAGAAAACTGCATTTTCACGCGATCTCTTACGATTAATTCAACTCAATTAGAAATTGACTTATTATTAAGCATAGTATGTATATTAATAGTATCACTCAATGATATAATTATATTATCAATCGTATATCTCTCTCAAAGAATTTTTCGATTGTTTTCTTACGTTTAACTAGCGTAATTTCATCTGAATTTTTTTCTTTCAATGTTTGAGCTGAAAGTTGAAATTCGTTGCAATCTGACGAGATGTGTACAAAAAACAAATTCAATGAGATTCATGAAATGTAAAAGAAAATAATAAATTACAGAGATTTTTGTCCTATTGATGCTTGCTGGTTTTCGGTCAAGAAAGGAGTGAGAGTCCTGCGTTTGAAATTGCAAACAATTGCAAACATTAACGGACTCGTATAAACACCTGCTTGATTTCTAAAGGAAGTACATGTGAAAGAATACTAAAAAAATCTGATGTCCCGGGGCCCCTAAAATCTCCAAGAACCCTGGTTAAAAACCTCTTCTCTAAATAATCAATAAACAATTAATAGTCATAGCACATTATTTGAATATAGAGTTTGTGTGTTTCGGTGCATAATTTCGGGCAAATTTATTGAAAAGAGTGATTTCAGAAACAAAATTGCGAATTTTAACAATGGTCGAAATATTTCTAAAATTTTATTTCGATTTTTTTATTCGATATGAAATTGCAAGAAAATATCGTGAAAATTACGCCATTAGAAAAATTTCTTCTAATTAAATGGAATCCCTCTCCAAAACAAGTTATTCAGTTGTTCTATTACATTATCAGTGAAAAAAGAAGAGGAAAGAAAGAGAGAGAAGGGCGAATATAAGAAAGCGGGGAAAAAAAACTGCGCAGTTATACCTTAGGCCGGTATTACGCTATGAAAGTTCTTTGTCAAAGATCATTTATAAAATACGTTTGACAAAAAATTTCATAGTGTAATGGGCAACTTCGATAAAAGTCGCTCTTTATCAAGTTTTATTTTATCAAAGTTAGCCTCCTCGTCCTATATTTGAAAAAAGATTAATGCTGATGCTTTCTATACTGCAGTTTCAATTGCTGAAGTTTACGTATAGGCTATACTTTATGATTGCATAAAGAAATTAGAAGATGAGTTGTAAGGTAGTCAGTGGGAGCTACAAATATCTTAATGCCGTATATGTGAACATCAGCCTACAAAAACAGAAACAAAAAGTTGGATGCTTATCGGATATAACGAATTCAATTCCGTCCTAAAGAATCTGCAATGCAATACTAAAATAATGTTGAATATATCGTTATAACGAATGGTAATATTTATATATATGGGATACAAGGGGTCTCATATTTTCAAGTAATACGTCACCACTCGTGGTGGGGGGGGGCAGTTTGAGTGATGATTGTTTGAGAAATACAGGGGTAAGAAAATATGAAATTGAGTTATGGTATTTGGTTGGTATATATGAAATGGTATATTATTTCCGAAAGTAAAGTATTCATGTAAATTAGCCCTATACTTCTGGTACTTGCAATCAGGTAGTGGGAGCCCTATAACATCACTCGGTCTGGGGCCGTGGCCTCCACAAGGGGTGGGCTGACAAGGCTCCAGCCCTGGGGCCCGGGATGATTTTCATCATTTTTTGTTTTTTCAACTATAAATTCATCATAAAGGGGAACGTGAAAGATCCCAGCCTAGGGGGCCCTGCTTCAGGATATGGGGGCCATGCCCGGGGCCTTATGATGCTCTTAAGTTTTACAGACATGGGTTATAGCAAGATTGGGATTGGATGGGTCAATGAAGGTTACATGTCGTGGGTGACAATCTACGAGTCCGCAAATTTTAGGGGGCGGGGTTGTTTCCAAGTTTTTCTTTGGGGAGCCACACTGGTGGATCGATTTTTTTTCAATGGATTAAGTTCCATAAAATCGAAAGTTGTATTTCAAGAAAAAAGCCCGAATATCTCTCTGAAGCACTACCGTACTATTGCGAGAATCGACGTCGGGTGTGTTTTGTCAACGCGATAGCTAGATGGCGATCTCTAGCTTTAGATAACGCTCTGATTCTGTTCATTCCCATATAACCACTCAAAGAAGGATCGACGTAACTACAGATTTGTGTCAGAGTTCCTCACTCTTCGTAAGCCAATGCGCCACAGCGTTGGTTGATTTTCAACTTTGAGCCCTGAAGGCTAGTCGATCTCAGGTGAAAAAGTCGCACCACTGAGAGCAACAGTCCTACAACAGTACAAATATTCAATCATTACGCTTCACTCACAATTTAAAATATCGATGGCAGCACTGGAAAATCAGACAACACTAGATAGGCACTCAGACTGTTAGGTACACTCCCCCTTTTCCGGCACAACTCATTCGGTAGTAACTTGCCCATGACGATAGACCGGAGTTTTGCTAGGTTTGAAAGAAAGTCTTTGTAAACGTTAGAACCATTGAAATATTGATAACAATTCAATGGACCACTTACAGCCATGATTCCATGGCTCCCTTGTCTCAGTCAACGGTTTACCCACGGCTCTCTTAATACTTGAAGTACTACTTCAAATCACTGAACAGTTACACATCAATATAGATAGCTTGGCTCTGATAAAGGCTGGTGACTCACCCATAGAAGCTGCGACTCACACTTTGAGAACAACTGACTTGCAGTACTCGGGTATTAATATTTTATTCAAAAGCTACGTGAACATCTTTAATGTTTGTGATACATAAGTAAATAATTCAGTTTTCTTCAGGACTCAGTTTTCTTCATTAAACTCGAATATTTACGTTGTATCGGTTTTCACGAATATCGGATCTGTCGAATTTTTTTCACGTGCCACTTCGCTATATCCGGGCTCGACTGACACATCACTGGATTTGTTCGTTCATATAGATGATACATTTATTTCATTATCATCTGAGATAGTTGACAGTAAACCAATATCAGGTGGGAAATCTTTTATCAAATATTGCCTCCTCATCAATGTTTGATAAAAGAGTTATGCTGATGCACTTCCTATCCTGCACTGTGACGTATTAACTCTTCAAAAACCTGTTATTTCTACGCAGGGCCGCAACTAGATATTTTGTCACCCGGGGCAAGTCGGCATTTTGGCGCCCCTTGTAATGTAGAAGCAGTTAAAGGGTGAATTCGGCACCCCCTTCTGGTTCAGCGCCCGGGGCACCAGACCCGCCTGCTCCCCTCTATTTGCGGCCCTGTTGCTACGTTACCTTCTCCTCTCACTTGCCACTCCCTTCTCTGGGGAGAAAAAAATATTCTTTTCCGTGTGTATTTCTTGGATTAAAAAAAAACTTGATTTTTTATCATATTTATTGTTGAAAAAAAACCCCGCAAGAATCTATAACTAGGCTGAGGCAATCGGGACGCTGTCCCAGGGCTCCGAGCCGAATGTGGCGCACAAAAATTTACACTTACTAGGGGTCTTCTTCACAAAAATTCCGTATCCGAAAAACGAACCCTTCACGAAATAAAAAATAATGAATCCATAAATTTGAAATTTCATTTCTTTTGCTATAGATCAACTAGATTATTTCGTTTCCCACAAAATTACTCATTTCATCCAGGTTTAGGTTCACTTGTATTCAAGGCCATTAGTTAGGGTCCCGACATTTCCAGAGGGGTGCGGGGTCATCATGCGCTCAATGCGTGGAGAGGTGGATCAGTGGGCAAAGCGCACTCGGCATCATAGGCGGAGATAGACTTGGAAGTCTGGGGGGCACGATGATGACGATGTGTCAATTCATCTATACATATATGGATTAGATCAGTCGACTTCATCTTTGATGCTGGGGGGCAATGCCCCCCCAAGCTCCCACCCTTATTTCCGCCCATGCTCGTCACCCCCACGCGCCATCTCATGACGAAATAAGTTTTACTTAAATACTTATTACTATTAATTCATCAATAAGTATCATTCACACTAGTAATTATAATTATTAAACAATTATTAATTAATCAAGGTGGTTGGGGGAAACTATTGAGTTAATGATGTTAAATTAATTAAAACGGGCTTTTACTGGTAGGAGTAAATTAATTATGAGCATCAATTACTTAAATAGCATCCAACTCATCATGGTGGTTATTTCGTTTGTTAATTCATTATTTGTTTATAATTAATGAATTATTATTCATAAACTAATCATCATCAGGAACTAATAAGTTCGTGATGATCAACTGATTCATTTAAAACGGACTTTGACTTGGTAAAAATCCGAAATGAAAATTTACAAGCGTTTTTTGGACTTTCACCAACTTGCTTTGGTAAAACCCGAGTCTTTGGGATTTTACCGTTACATATAAGACGCAATATTAATATGATGAAACGCGGGCAATTTAGTCGCTAAACTTTTACTCTGAGCGTTGTATTCCTCAACTTCTTCATAAACTGACATATTCATTATTCATTAAGTTGCGTTCCTAGCTAAAGATGTAATGCATCAAAATAATTAGCTTCTTCCGCAAATTACTCCATCCAATACAATCATCCACATAAGTTTCATGTTTCTTAAAACCGAGGCCATTACAGAGGTTGCAAATGATAAATTTCCTATAGCAAATGGTAAAAAAATTTCTTCATCCATAACTACTACCAGCAACAGCACAAGACTAAGGCCGGAATTACACTATAAAAGTTTGATAAAAGTTCGTTTATAAAACTTCAAAAATGCAACCAATAGGCGGATCAGTTAAGTTCGAATGTAACAGATGTGTTTATTGGTTACATTTTTCAAGTTTTATGAAAGAATTTTTATCAAAGTTTTATAGTGTAATACCAGCCTAACGAAGACTGACAAATGGACGAAAACTTTTGCAAAAACAATTTCATATAAATCTTTTATATAGTGTAATGTGGTCCATTTCCTTTATAAAATAAATTAAAAAAAAAATTGAATACAAAATTTATAAAAGATCTTTGCCAAGTTATATAAAAGAAAATTTATCAAACTTTTATAGTGTAACGCCGGTCTTACGCTCTAACCACTGTACTAATTGCGGTTATAAAACACCTGTAAAATTAATCTATCATTAAACGTCGCCAAGTATGTTGGCGTCAATCAACAATCGTGCCAAATAACCAAGATCATATCCTGCGATCAAGCTCTATAGTTCGTTTCAGGTTAACTTTGCAGTGGAGAGGAAGCTACGAGGGAACCGCATCACTCGTTGCTATGACAATGAAAGCCTGTTAACCTATGTATCGATGCGCGGCCTCGGTAAGGTATGGCTGATTCTCGCCAATCTCGCAGAAAAAAATATTTTTTACGTATAACGTAATGCTTGTATAAAAAATTGCAGTCAGTTAGTAACAATTAGCTAATGAAAAAAAACCCATCGTCGATACTTTCAGAAATTAAAGTGCGGTTTTTGAAAAGTATCTTAGTAACTTCTATTAACCCGGTTTTCACGTTTGAATTTGGGAATAGCCCCAAATAATAATAATAAAAATGATACGGAAAAATTTAGAATTCTTTTACTCACTTTTCTTGCCGAAATTTCCGTCGCTCACCCACCCGAACGCATATACGTCGATGCCACTTGTTATCACTACAGTTTTAGTCATTTTTTACGGATTGCCATTCTATGGAATCCTCACTTGAAGTTGTAGAACTATCGGATTCTCTATTACTTATTAATTGTTGCTCCAACACGTGTTCTATCAGGCCATCTGCAATCCTAATTCTTTCCTTTTCAATAACGTGCTTTATGCATTATTGCCAAAAAGAACGGAGAACGTTTTAGCGTGTTTCTATCTCTGGTGAAAAGAAAGATACAACTCTCACAGAAGTAAAAATTACACTGCGACCCTAAACCATTGTGGGTCTCTCTCTCTTGCTTATTTATATTTATCTGGAGAGACACCGAAGGGGCATCTGGAGGAACAGCCTCTGCTGTGGGGGAGAAGATGGCGTGTTGGTGTGGGTGCAAAAGAGACATTATTTATGTCAACACCCTCCGCTATCGGCTATTGGAATTCAGAAACCACCCCTATCCTAGGAACACGGCAAGAAATAGATAATTTAAAAAAAAGGGGGGGGGTTGCCTGGAACCGTAACCTACACCCATAAAGAGAGCCTCTCACAACGGTATCGGCGCTGTCGTGAAAGAGGGACACTTCCTGTAATCTATGAGTGAATATCTGAATTCGTTGGAGGCTATTTTCTGGAGAAAAAAAAAACTGATTGAATATTCGTCTGGGTGTGTAGGCCTATAACTACATGCAAAACTGAATGAAAAATTGTATCTATTGGAAAATTCAACAAAATGACGATATAATATATATATAATTGTGCAACCAAAAAAAAAAAAAAAAAACACGACAGTGATATTGGCGGGGAAAATTTCTTGGAAATCGCGCCAAAGTGTTCTTGAGCTCGCCATGGATTTTTGATAATGGTAACCAATATTTTTTCTAATTTAAAAATTTTAAACGAATATACATTGGTTCAAAACGGTATTTTTTCAGTATCTTTTTCGGCCGCTGCGGTGGTTGAGTGGTCATAATGACGGACTCGCGTCGCGAGGATCCGGGTTCGAACCCCACCGTCACCGCAGTGGTGCTCGGCTGAAGTTAGTTTCCTATGGTTCCCAACTTCGAGTCACAAATGCAAGCCGATCTCCCCATTAAAAAGTCTCGCCACAGAGAGCAACAGGCCTACAACGATTAATTATTCAATCATTACACTTCACTCATAGTTAGAAAAAACTGGTGGAAGATGGCAGCACTACACATAACAAGCATTACACAGAAACAAACTTCACATCAGGTTTCACTACACGTACACGCACATTCCCGCATGTACCAATTCGTTAGAGGTTCCGCAAAGGAATATGGACAAGGTGCATGTCTGGGTGTAGCAGTAGTATCTTTTTCGAAATCATAAAAAAAATTGAAATATTCTATATAAATGATCGTCAGAAACCTCCGATGTATGGGAACTATATTTTGCGGCGAAGGAATACACTCTCTACCTTTCTCTTTACTGCAAAGTTAACCTGAAACAAACTATAGATCATTAGCCCTGGGGATGACAAAACAGTATTTGGCTAAAAAGGCATCCGTAACCGAATGCCATTGTCATCTACTTCCCGATATTTCTTGTATTCATCCTTTCCCTCCAGGGATTTGAGTCCTGTTGTTGAAATTGTGGGAAAAGAAAAACAGCGGTGTCCAGTGTGAAGCCCGCGGGCACCAGACTTTCCAGATGGTTTTGCAGGCTGTTTTTCCTGAGCACATGCAATTAACAATAATTGAATCCGTCGGTCTTTTTCACTCAGTGAAAAGAGCTGCTCATAAGTATACAGTGAGGGATGCCTGTTGTCAATGGTGAATGGTCCCTGGTTGTTTTTTTTTTGAAATGATATACAGTATATTTTCCACATGAAGAAAAAACTCGTTTCTACCGTACAGCAACACCTGCCCCCCACAAGCGTAGGGCTGAAGATAATTAACATTGTTTTGTTTCCATGCTATAAATTCACTATGGGAGCCAGCCAAAGATTTCAGTTTAGGGCGCGGTAGCCCGGTCGATAAGATGCTCGCCTAATAGTACCAAAGGATGTTCAGAGGTGTCGCGAGTTCGATACCCGGTTCATCCTTGTCAGAAAACTTTCCTGACAGAGGGGTACAAAAAAAAGAAAAAAAAAGTGACTTGACTGCATTAAAACTGCTACCGCAGGGAGTTCCTCCATCGAGGGGTTAGCGCACCAACCTCTCGACGAGTATAAAAAACAAGCCTGCTGTTCGGAGTCGGCAATAAATTGTAGGTCCCGGTCTAATTAGCCCTCGGGTGCAGAAAATGATCGTGGTGCGACAAATATGATCTATATGATTCCAGTTTAAGAAGACCCCTGCTTCAGGATGTAGGGACCATATACTTACCAAAATGTTAGACTAGAAGCTAGGTGTGGCAAATTTTTCAACTCGTCCTTCATTGTAACCCAGCTGCACATAGCATGGACCTTTTATTGCCGTTCCTCTGCAATTCTTTTTGTCTCATAGATAGATAAATTATGAAATTAATGAATTATGAAGTAATCACAAATTTGCACTGTTGGAATAACGAAACCATGGCCTCCACGAGGGTCGAGTTGAGAGGCTTCAGCCTGGGGACAAAGGACAATTCTTAATTATTTTTTTGTTTAATTTAAATGCTTTTTGAAAGTTAGTAACTCGGATTTTTACTGGAAGAAATTCCTTGCGCTCCTTTTCTGCCCCCTCCAAAGATCAATTCGAGTGGTGGAGGGGGGTGTTTAATTCCCAACTCTTGAGCAGACATTAATGGATTTTTTTGCAAGTTATTTTTGCAGTAAAAAAACACTTTTGGGAATTTAAAAAAAATTAAACGAACCTAACAAATAATAAGGTAAATTGAAAAGTTTTTGAGAGATCAACATTACAAAATGTCTGGTCTTGTGAACGCTAAAATTAGAGGCGAGAGATTGACGAGATATCTTGTTAATTCCGCTTAAAGGGTTGAATATACGGCGTGTGTTTCAATAATTTCATAATTTATCTATTAATACTATATATTAATTGTATTCAAAATTTATTGACGTAGACAGAATTTTCTCGGGGGGGGGGAGGGTTCAGATTTTTTTCCTTCTGGGGGGGGGGGTTACTTTTTTCTCTGCAAAATAACACCCCGGCCCACCAATTATACGTGCGTCTACAGCCTGCGGTAGACCCAAAACCAGCAACCAATGAAAAAGCAGCATTTTATGACGTCAGTAAATAGGGAGCGGGGCTTTCTCGTTAGCCCCGATAGGGAGTGGAGAAGGTTTTTTCCTCTCATCTTCACTATAGTTTGTTTCAGGTTAACTTTGCAGTGAAAGAAAGGTAGAGAGTGTATTCCTTCGCCGCAAAATATAGTTCCCATACATCGGAGGTTTCTGACGATCATTTATATAGAATATTTCAATTTTTTTTATGATTTCGAAAAAGATACTACTGCTACACCCAGACATGCACCTCGTCCATATTCCTTTGCGGAACCTCTAACGAATTGGTACATGCGGGAATGTGCGTGTACGTGTAGTGAAACCTGATGTGAAGTTTGTTTCTATGTAATGCTTGTTATGTGTAGTGCTGCCATCTTCCACCAGTTTTTTCTAACTATGAGTGAAGTGTAATGATTGAATAATTAATCGTTGTAGGCCTGTTGCTCTCTGTGGCGAGACTTTTTAATGGGGAGATCGGCTTGCATTTGCGACTCGAAGTTTGGAACCACAGGAAACCAACTTCAGCCGAGCACCACTGCGGTGACGGTGGGGTTCGAACCCGGATCCTCGCGACGCGAGTCCGTCATTATGACCACTCAACCACCGCAGCGGCCGAAAAAGATACTGAAAAAATACCGTTTCGAACCAATGTATATTCGTTTAAAATTTTTAAATTAGAAAAAATATTGGTTACCATTATCAAAAATCCATGGCGAGCTCAAGAACACTTTGGCGCGATTTCCAAGAAATTTTCCCCGCCAATATCACTGTCGTGTTTTTTTTTTTTTTTGGTTGCACAATTATATATATATTATATCGTCATTTTGTTGAATTTTCCAATAGATACAATTTTTCATTCAGTTTTGCATGTAGTTATAGGCCTACACACCCAGACGAATATTCAATCAGTTTTTTTTTTCTCCAGAAAATAGCCTCCAACGAATTCAGATATTATATCATTTTTATTATTATTATTTGGGGCTATTCCCAAATTCAAACGTGAAAACCGGGTTAATAGAAGTTACTAAGATACTTTTCAAAAACCGCACTTTAATTTCTGAAAGTATCGACGATGGGTTTTTTTTTCATTAGCTAATTGTTACTAACTGACTGCAATTTTTCATACAAGCATTACGTTATACGTAAAAAATATTTTTTTCTGCGAGATTGGCGAGAATCAGCCATACCTTACCGAGGCCGTGCATCGATACATAGGTTAACAGGCTTTCGTTGTCATTGCAACGAGTGATGCGGTTCCCTCGTAGCTTCCTCTTCACTGCAAAGTTAACCTGAAACGAACTATAGTGCTAGACATTTTTGGATATGAAGGTTTTCGTCAATTGATAGGCTTCCGGGGAGGAGGGTGAGAATGGTAGCTGTTAGTAGTGAGTTTAAAGAGGCGAAAAAATCACTCTAATTAATAGCGATTTAAAATTCCTTTTCTTTTCAGGCAAACATTGAAAAGCGTTTTCAATGTAATATATGAGCTATTTTTAAATGATGTGGTAGAGCCCAAAAATTTAGGCACTAAAAATGCCTAAAATAGGTACTAAAAAAAAACATTTATAATTTTTGGAAGGAAGAAAAATAATTAAAAACAAAGATATTAAGGGGTTCCAAAAACTAGCTGAAAAATTGGTTGCACTTAATCCGTCCAGTGATTTAATTATAGTTTGTAATAACTGCATTATTATATTAGTTAAATTGATTTCAAGCCCAAAATAAAATGTTAGTAGATCCTCAGGATTAGGGTAATTCCAGGACTCCCCATTACCAGACTTGGAGCCGGTAGAAAAAATAATCTGTGGGGGCTCCTTCGAGTTGCGAATAATTCTCATTTATTTGCTGTATTATTTGGAATAATTATTATCATTTTTATAGTTGAAACATTGCTATCTTATTTTTTTTTACAAAAATAGAACAACTTTTTTTAAATATTGCCACATATGAGGGTAAATACAGGCATAGGCGTACGCAGAATTTTCTCGGGGGGGGGGGGTGCGTGTTTTCCTGCAAAATAACACTATCATATATATATAATTTTGGCTCAAGGGGGGAGGTTAGAACCCCAAAACCCCCTTTGCGTACGCTAATGAATACAGGGCCCCTTCAAGCGCGGGGCCCTGTGTGGTCGTATCTGCCAAACGCCCCTGAGGGCCACTCTGGTCAATTTAATCGAATATTAAATGCTGTATGTATGTTTAATAAATAGCCATGGTTGTTTGCAGTGCATTTATGGTACAAAAAATAAAATCAAAACACCATGGGCCCTGTCTACTCCTACTCTGCCTTGTGTGAGCCATGGCGTCAATTCATGACCTCTTGGAACAGCCACCAGCCAGCTATGCACATATAAAGCAGTCCAATGCCTGGCCGAGACATTATGTAAAGCGTGCGGGAAAGAAACAAAAACTTCTAGTTTCTCCTCTGCTTTTCTAGCATGAGCTGCGTTCATCTGAAACAAAATCATTCACATCTAACACCATCTGGTCAAAGCAAAGTTAATATGTAACACGAGCAAATATGTTCCGGCGCCCCTACTCTTGTTTTTGCCTATGTAGTGCATTTTTTGCATACCGTCATGTATCTATTTTGCAAATGTTATACACTCCTGTTGTGCTATACAATTTCACCTTGCATCCTTTTGTACATGCAATAATTTTCTACCTCCCGCCCGCGCATATGTTTTTTATATTGTTCTGAATCAATGCCAACACAATGTGTCATTATCTGCCCCTACACAATGTGTCCCCATTGTGCATAATTTTTGATTGCAGCTCGCTCTGTAAACTTCTGATAGATTTCTTGCTATGCTTTTTTTCAAGTTTGTACATCGCCGCCCTCTCCCTGGTTTGCATATCTTATGCATTAACACAGAGAGAGAGTGATAATTAATTAACGAGTTTAATAATTTCATTAATTAATAATTTCATTAAAATTTGAATTTTTGCCTGCTGTGCCATTAGTACGAACACAATGGAGCTTACTCCGCTTCGCGAGTGCCCTTTTTTTCTAGTGCCCCACCAGTTTAAATTCCTTATAAAATGGCCTGCTGTCATGGGATATTCTAAGAGGCCACGAGTGAAAATCAGATGAAAGGGGGAAGTCATGACAAGTGACTGGTTTGCATATCTTATGCAGACCAGCAGAGAGATATGAAGAAATCAAGTTTTCCAAGTGAAATATATTGGGGAAAAAGTGTGACTTAACTTTCAGAATCCAGCAGAGCTGTACATGAAGCAGAAGCCATCTAAACCTATGTGGGCATGGCTTGGGGTGCTCATGGAGGCCCTTCATGGTCACATATGGTACTATAATTTTTGAGTGTAAATATGTATAAGCTGTTTCGATTACGTAAAGGGGCACCCCAGAATTTCGCCCGGGGAGCCATGATAGTGAGACAGCCATGCATAGAACCCCAAAAAAAGGAAGTTCACTGAGTTCCAGCCCACGGTAAGGTGCAGACCCATAATAATGTGTCGGTAGGAGCGATTTATTGTGTAGGTTCGTTGGATGGTCCAGCATTTCGCACATACCTATTATTTCCATATAATTTGTCCCTTAAGAAAGGTGGCAATCTCCCCTTTCCCCCACTTTGATTGATCTTATCTATAAAATTTTTGTTCATTATAAATTTAGTTTGGATTAAACTAAATTCAGTAAGTAGAAAGTGTTTCGTTCCTTCATGAGGGTAGGGGGCCCTAGGTACGACGAGGGGGCCCACGAGAAGAAAATGTGGTTCAAAATGGACCATAAGCTAAAAAAGGTTGAGAACCACTGCTCTAGAGCGTCATGTAGCTCATGTGCACAAAATGTCATCCACATAAAAGTCCGAGAGTGCAATCTTGGACGCATAAGGAAACCGAAATTGTTCGTCTAGCGCAAGCTGTTTCAGCACACGTGTAGCTAAATACGGAGCACAAGCTGTACTGTAGGTGACAGTCAATCAGTTAGAGTCAAAGAAAATCTGAACGACCTTAACAGGATCTTTCAGATTTTCTTTCCAAACGATTCTCTGCAAATCACAATGGCTGGATTCAATCAGAAAAAATTTGCCGATACATTTTTACAATGTCGGTGGTGAAAGAATATCTATGTTGACGAAATCTCATCATAACTGAGAATAAATTCTGTTGAATAGTTACATCATTCATGAGCAAATGGTTAAAAGACATCCCTGAAGAAGAGATGGCGGATGCATCAAAAACAACGCGAAGTTTTGTACTCGCACTATGAGGTCGGTGAACGCCATGATGTGGCATATAGTAGGTGTTGTGATCAACTGCAACAGAGGTGAGTTCTTCCATGTGTCCCAAATCCTCATACTCCTTCATGAAGGACACGTTTCTTGTTTACAAATTGGTTAAAAAAAGTATTTCAAGCCAGAGGCGGATTTATGGCTTTGCCTCTTGTGGGCTATTCAAATACACGCGAATTCTGCCCCCTTCTCTCGCTCTATTCTGATGTTCTTGACCTCCAATCACTAAAATTTGTCACCCCTCTAAACTTACCGCCTTGGGCAAGCCCCCCTCATCAGCCCCACTTCCGTAAATACGCCTCTGACTCCAGCTAAAAGAGTTATTTAAGCAACATCCAACACCACCACACGTGTTGCCCCAAGCTGAGAAATGTGTAATGCAACGAGAGCACAACATTATAATACACATTTACTTCCAGTTTCCCGTTTGGCGGCGGTTCAAAGTTCAATGGTGAGATTCTACTGATTATAATCACAAATAACCTTGACGTAAGTATTTGCGAACACAAAAAAGAAATTATCAGTAGTTGCTTGTTAGTCAGCTGTTTTCACTTCGAACGTCAGCTGTAGTGCGTAGGAAAGTCACCTCGTGTCTTCCAGCCATGTCGCTTTTTTTAAGCGGCAAACATGTTCTGTTTTCTATTATTCAATTCAAAAATTAATTACGATTTAAAAGTCAGTTCACACTAGGAAAAAAAACTAGTTTGTACGAGCTAATTTTCTAAACCCCTGCGTGTTACTCTTTAAGACATTGTTGAAATGGGACAAGTAGGAGATATAAATGTAAGTTTCTAACATATGACTTCCATTTATTTCGAAATTGATAATTAACTTGTTTGACCATAAGCAGCCCACTAGTTGCTTTCACTTTCTATCGGGAGAAAGATTTCTTACTATTATAAGTTCAAGTGTGTCGTATATGGAATGTTAATCACAAAATGATTCAATTTTTTTACTTATGCTTATTATTGTGTGTTTGTAATGAATTAAGTATAAATGAAATATCTTACACTATCACAGAATACTTCTCGTCATGCAATTTTCTTTTTCCAACACAATATATTACAATGCATGTAACTGGTGCATGTTTCACCGCTCACAAGGAATGGTTGCAATTATTATTGATAACTAACGAATTCTATAGCTGTCTGACTGACTGAGCAAAGCTCGTGTCAGGGAATGTGTTTTTAGGGGTCTTCCTTCCCACTTGAATTTATTTTGGAAAACGACTGCTGGAAGCAGGGGGCTGTCTCGGGATTAAACCACCAGATTAAGAACAAATACAGTAAAAATCAGTTATAACGAGTACGGTTTATAATGAGAATCTCTATATAACGAGTGATTTGCAAGTGATTGTTAAATAGCTAATGTTAAAAGATACAAAAAATATTCGGTTACAGCGAGTTAAAAATTACGCCATAACATCAAAACAATTCCAAAAAAAGCTAGTCTCTCTCTTCGAGACTTGAACTTAGTGACTTATCATGGCACATGCTCCTCGTAAAAATTACTATGAGGTAATTTGTACAAAGAATGTACACAGAAAAGTCAAATTATTGTACCTTCTTCTTCCTTTTTTGGGCTTTCCCACTATACACATGGGTCATGTGATGATTTTATTCGACTTTTGCTCATTCCATGAGTAAAAGACCACGGGACCAACATTTGCAGTTTAATAAAGTCATTTCCGAATGACTGAAAAAATACGAAAAGCGGAAAAAAATAATGAACATAACTGAATAACTAATACAATAACTAATTGCTCAGTTGATCGACTAAATCGCTTTGATAATGCGAAATTCTATGTAAAAAATATCTTGGAGAACTAACTGCTGTGAAACCAAAAATCTATTTTATGGCGTTTTGTTCATATGAGTTCTGTTCATTCTTGAACATTGGAAAGAAACTGAGGTGATATAGAGCCCCTTGATGTCATTGCTTTCTCATCAAGGGGCTCTATATCACCTCATCGAATATACATCGTTTTAATGGTAACCAATCAGTTTTATTCATTATAATTAAAGAAGTGGTAATTATTTGACAACAACTACATATTCGCAAAGGACATCTTTTCATGTTTCTAGTGAGGTTATTCACCTCGCTCTGACGCCCACCCACGCAAAGGGAAAAGATTCTCCCTTTCTCTCCAGGGTTGCTAAAGCAACTTTCTGTCGAGACTGGCGTGGTGGTGCATCTTCTGTGTCGATTCACCACAGAGTAGGGTTTCCGTGCGAGAATTCCCACCCTCCCGTTCTTGGGAATTTTTTGCAATTTCCCGTTTCCGAAATCCAGAGAAATCGGGAAAATTACTGTTGGGACACATTAATACTGAAAATGAAATATAAAAGATTTAAAAAGAAATCAATGGGAATATTTGTTGGCAATTCACTTAATCTTCTATACCTATAGCATATAGCATTTCTTGGGAAAGAGACGGTGTGGGGGGGGGGGGGGAAGTAAGAATAGATGGAAAAAAAAACGTGGAGAGGACTGGGCTTCCAATTTGTGTAAACTGTAATAGAAACCCTGAATAGTGCCTACTATGAAATCTTAATACTCGTTTGGGGAAGTAGAAATACGAGAGATGAATGAAGGAGATATATATAAAAAACGACACGATTTTCCGGGCCTGTTGTGATTTCTAAATGTGTTATAGCGCGTCAGTAGTTATCCCAATTACTCTATGTGTGAGGTCTGTTCATTTCTGAAAAAGACGGAAGCTCTATGCTATTCTAAAGTCAAACGCGCATAGTACCTAATATATTTTCCTCACTCATCAGCACCCCTCACTTTATGGCCTTACTTAAGGGCGGCCCCTTTTTCCATGGAGAATAATTGCGTAATATCCTCCAATACCTTCTTGTCCTTCCTCCTTCAGCAACCTTAATACTTAGAGGGGCCTACACACGTTCAGTTATGCCTGCACAGTTATACCTGTACAGGCATAACTGAACGGTTCGATGCATCCACATCATTCAGTTATACCTGTGCAGGCGAAGCTTCTGGAACCGGTTCTAGGCAATCTGTGGGGATATTTTCATTCTT
The DNA here is from genome assembly GCF_987345545.1 of Pholcus phalangioides. Lineage (NCBI taxonomy): Eukaryota > Metazoa > Arthropoda > Arachnida > Araneae > Pholcidae > Pholcus > Pholcus phalangioides. The sequence continues at coordinate 49,963,276 of NW_028301604.1, read as the reverse complement.
CGATCTCTGTCTTCGCGGTCTTTTGATCAGTTCGGATTTCTGTCTATAAAGTTCAAAATTTTCTAGTATGATTTCCACAGATGATGCTTTGGGTGTAGTTGGATTGGTTAAGGCACTGAAAGTTTTTAACTAAAAAAAAAGAAAAAACGGGTAACGCGTTTTACAAAGATTGGTTAAAAAAAAGGCAACAATATTAGCACGTTAAATTATTACAGGAATTGAGATTTGCACCAAAAGATTGGCATAATTTTCTCAGAATGGATCAAGATAACTCTACTCAAAGCTTTTTTTTTTTTTTTTCAATTCCTTTCGGAAATTGCTTCGCAAACTGTTTATTTTTTTAACAACACTGTCTCTGTTCGCTAGAGGATCTATTTCTCTCATTTTCCACACCAATCTCTCATAACTATCATCTTTCTTAATTTTGTTATGGTAATCTTTAGTTTTCACCTGCCACAAGCATTTCTTATTCCTATACATTTCAATGAATTCTTCCAAACATTCGCGCTGCCAGTTTCGAAGATCACTCGTCGTTATAAACCTCGAGTCGTGAAAACTAAACTGAACTCTGAACTAAACTCTGGTGGAGTGTTGAAATCGGTGTTTCCCAAAGTAGGACTATTCAGGCTATGAATGGACACAAGGGGGTGATGGGGGAGGGGCGAGAGGAAAACATTAGTTTTTAAAAACTCAGACCATTTTACCAAGGAAGCCTTTGTAAATATGCCTTGTGCAAAAAAAAGAAAAAAAAAGAAAACTAATATTGCACACAGAAATTCGTACTTGTTTCATCAGAGCTAAAGTGTTTTTTTCTCCCTTTGAATGTGCGCTGTACATTCCAGATGTATTGTAACTGTAAATTGATCGGTAAAGCCTACTGTCACAGATCTCCACACCATCTGGGGTCCTGCATCCCCGGGGGCTGGTTTTACTAATGAATATTGTCATTATTCGAGCCATTTCCCCCAACCCCCACGAAGATGGGATTGGGATCAGGATTCTGGTTTCAGAGCCCGAGATGATTCCAATCATTCTTTTTTCCCACGTTAAAAAATTCACTATAGTGGCGGCTCGGCAAAAAGAATAGCCTCTGTGCCCTGCGGCAGGATGTGGGTGGGGAGGGGCAGGGGGGTGACGCCCAAGAGCCGCGACGCACACTTTGAGGAAGACTGCTGTAACGGAAGATGTTTGCTGAATCTACACCATAAGTACAATAATGTATTTTGATGTTACTAAAACCTCTCATAATGACCGATTTTCATGACTTAAGTAAAAGGCCCTACTGCCTACTCATGCTTATCAAGAATGCTATCCATATCTACAGTGATTATGACAATACGTTTAGGCAATAAAAGAGAAATTTTGGTATTACAATCGACGCCCGATATAACGACCCCTTCGTCTCGTCGAGAATGGACGTTATATTTGGAGCAAGGTCGTAGCGAGGGAGAGACTTGGGGGTGTGGTCGGGCCTGATTGGGACGGTCGTTATATAAGTAAAACATAAAACATTTGGGACTTACCCTACCAGTCTTTGTCGCTATAACGTGAATGATCGCTATAACGTGAATGATTGCTATAACGTGAAGTTCTCATAACGAGCGTCTACTGTATCTTCGAAAACAAGCATCGTTTTTCCTCTGAATATACAGATAGGGGATACACGCTCCTTCAGCATCGTATGATAGCATTTTTCGTATTGATAGCCCCGACAGCCCTTAAAGGGTCCTACACACGCTCAGTTATACCTGCGTAGTTATGCCTATACAGGCATATGTACAGTTTCATATCGAATAAAAAAATCGAAATAAAATTTTAGAAATATTTCGACCATTGTTAAAATTCGCAATTTTGTTTCTGAAATCACTCTTTTCAATAAATTTGCCCGATATTATGCACCAAAACACACAAACTCTATATTCAAATAATGTGCTATGACTATTAATTGTTTATTGATTATTTAGAGAGGAGGTTTCTAACCAGGGTTCTTGGAGATTTCAGGGGCTCCGTGACATCAGATTATTTTAGTATTCTTTCACATGTACTTCCTTTAGAAATCAAGCAGGTGTTTATACGAGTCCGTTAATGTTTGCAATTTCAAACGCAGGACTCTCACTCCTTTCTTGACCGAAAACCAGCAAGCATCAATAGGACAAAAATCACTGTAATTTATTATTTTCTTTTACATTTCATGAATCTCATTGAATTTGTTTTTTGGACACATCTCGTCAGATTGCAACGAATTTCAACTTTCAGCTCAAACATTGAAAGAAAAAAATTCAGATGAAATTACGCTAGTTAAACGTAAGAAAACAATCGAAAAATTCTTTGAGAGAGATATACGATTGATAATATAATTATATCATTGAGTAATACTATTAATATACATACTATGCTTAATAATAAGTCAATTTCTAATTGAGTTGAATTAATCGTAAGAGATCGCGTGAAAATGCAGTTTTCTTTCAAGGAAAAACACTACGTAAGTTACCATAAAAATTTTCAAGTCAAAAAAATTATTTTTTTAAAATCGACGCTATCGCGAGAAAAAAAATTCTATCATACGATGCTGAAGGAGCGTGTATCCCCTATCTGTATATTCAGAGGAGAAACGATGCTTGTTTTCGTAGTAGACGCTCGTTATGAGAACTTCACGTTATAGCGATCATTCACGTTATAGCGACAAAGACTGGTAGGGTAAGTCCCAAATGTTTTATGTTTTACTTATATAACGACCGTCCCAATCAGGCCCGACCACACCCCCAAGTCTCCCCCTCGCTACGACCTTGCTCCAAATATAACGTCCATTCTCGACGAGTCGAAGGGGTCGTTATATCGGGCGTCGATTGTAATCCAAAATTTCTTTTTTATTGCCTAAACGTATTGTCATAATCACTGTAGATATGCCTTTTACTTAAGTCATGAAAATCGGTCATTATGAGAGGTTTTAGTAACATCAAAATACATTATTGTACTTATGGTGTAGATTCAACAAACATCTTCCGTTACAGCAGTCTTCCTCAAAGTGTGCGTCGCGGCTCTTGGGCGTCACCCCCCTGCCCCTCCCCACCCACATCCTGCCGCAGGGCACAGAGGCTATTCTCTTTGCCGAGCCACCACTATAGTGAATATATTAACGTGGGAAAAAAGAATGATTGGAATCATCTCGGGCTCTGAAACCAGAATCCTGATCCCAATCCCATCTTTGTGGGGGTTGGGGGTAAATGGCTCGAATAATGACAATATTCATTAGTAAAACCAGCCCCCGGGGATGCAGGACCCCAGATGGTGTGGAGATCTGTGACAGTAGGCCAGCGCACATTCAAAGGGAGAAAAAACACTTTAGCTCTGATGAAACAAGTACGAATTTCTGTGTGCAATATTAGTTTTTTTTTTTTTTTTTTTTTTTTTTTTGCACAAGGCCCATATTTACAAAGGTTTCCTTGGTAAAATGGTCTGAGTTTTCGAAAACTGATGTTTTCCTCTCGTCCCCCCATCACCCCCTTGTGTCCATTCATAGCCTGAATAGTCCTACTTTGGGAAACACCGATTTCAACACTCCACCAGAGTTTAGTTCAGAGTTCAGTTTAGTTTTCACGACTCGAGGTTTATAATGACGAGTGATCTTCGAAACGGGCAGCGCGAATGTTTGGAAGAATTCATTGAAATGTATAGCAATAAGAAATGCTTGTGGCAGGTGAAAACTAAAGATTACCATAACAAAATTAAGAAAGATGATAGTTATGAGAGATTGGTGTGGAAAATGAGAGAAATAGATCCTCTAGCGAACAGAGACAGTGTTCTTAAAAAAACAAACAGTTTGCGAAGCAATTTCCGAAAGGAATTGAAAAAAAAAAAGCTTTGAGTAGAGGTATCTTGATCCATTCTGAGAAAATTATGCCAATCTGTAATAATCAATCAATAATCAATAATTCTTTGGTGCAAATCTCAATTCCTGTAATAATTTAACGTGCGAATATGGTTGCCTTTTTTTTAACCAATGTTTGTACCACGTTACCCGTTTTTTTCTTTTTTTTTGAGTTAATAACTTTCAGTGCCATAACCAATCCAACTACACCCCATGGGCGGAGATACGGGGGGGGGGGGGGGCGGGGGGGGGCATTGCCCCCCCCCCCAGCATGAAAGGTGAAGTCGACAGATCTAGTGCATAGTGTATAGATGAATCGACATCATCATCATCATCTTGCCCCCCCCCAGCAATAATGACCGTGCCCCCCCCCCAGACTTCCAAGTCAATTCCGCCTATGCTACACCCAAAGCATCATCTGTGGAAATCATACTAGAAAATTCCGAACTTTATAGACTATGAAAAAATCCGAACTAATCAAAAGACCGCGAAGACAGAGATCGAAGAATGAAAATATCCCCACAGATTGCCTAGAACCGGTTCCAGAAACTTCGCCTGCACAGGTATAACTGAATGTTGTGGATGCATCGAACCGTTCAGTTATGCCTGCGCAGTTATGCCTGTACAGGTATAACTGTGCAGGCATAACGGAACGTGTGTAGGCCCCTTAAGGGAAGTTTTATGGTTTTACGATGCCCAATTTTGTGGGTTTCTGGGAAAATTTGTCCTTCATAACTGACCCTCCCACTTTTTAGCAATCTTGCAGGAAAATAAAAGAGCTATGCGGGGAGGGGAGAGGGTTGCTTTATTTTTTTTTACTTTCAAGTGGGATGACCATTGACCACGATCGGCCTTTCAATCTGAATGAAATATGTACAAGTGGGGGAAAAATCACTTTGTACAGTTGAAGTTACAAATTTCAAACGTTTAGACGCAGTTTAAAACGCAGAATTCTCGAATGCTTATTCTGTGTTAATGACTATGAATTATATTATATTTATTAGAGTAGTGATTAAGAGTGATGTGTAAGCATGTGATCAGTATAATTGGAATGAAGCAATCTTAGAGCTGCATAGACAAGTTGTAATTCAAACTATACAAAAGGGAAGACATTCTTTTTTTTCCCTTGCTAACAGCGGGAAAATTAGAGAAAATAAAATTTTATGCTGCGTAAATTTCATTTAATCTGCAACAGGAAAAATATGAAATCGTATAAGTTTTTCGGAGATTGGAAAAACTGCAATGATATTAGGCCTGCAATGAAAAGATGGGGGGGGGGGGGGAAACTTTAAGAGGTAGTAACACACACAAAAAAAAACAATTTTAATCAAAGAATGCATGGTCTAAAATGAAATGCGAACGTGCTACAGGGCGTAACATACTAAAACCGAGGATACGAGGAGAAAACACAAGTATAACGTATACGTTAAAAAAGCAATTTTAACGAATAATTTACAATAATTGCTCAAAAGAGCGACCACCAACTGTTATGCAAGAAGAACAGCGGCGAAAGAAGGATTGGCGAAGGCTCTGGAATATTCCAGGCATATCGCGAACCTCCCCAGCAGCAGCCGAAAGTCTTGCGATTAAGTCCTCTTCACTGTCAAGAGGAGTCTTATACACCAGATTCTTCCGCTGTCCCCACAAAAAGAAATCAAGACACGAGAGATCGGGCGATCATGGTGGCCAAGCTACAGGACCACCTCACCCGATCCATCGATTTGGAAAAGTGACGTCCAAATAGTGCCGTACTTCTCGCCCAAAATGGGCTGGAGCTCCATCGTGCTGGAATCACATACGCCGCAGGAGGGTTGCTGGGACATCCTCCAGCAAGTCTGGCAGCACCTCTTGCAGAAACGTCCGGTATGGCGGTATAGTCCTCAGATGACGAGAAGAGTTACGCGAACCCCCCTCTCTAGAAAGGGTCCATTTCGGCGCGGGGAAAGGATAAAAATTATCCTGGGTTGCCAGTAAAGGCTGTCTTGGAGCAAATCGGTTCTCTCTGTATGCCAAGGTATTCTTCACGCTTCAGTGAACTCCGTCAGTCTTCACGCTTGAGTGAGCTGCGCTTTTGGAGTTGGCGTTTCTTAAAAGATGTACTCGAAAACTGTTGTTATAAATTTTGGAAGTAAATTAAATTTTTTAATTAAAAAAATTTGAATTTTTATTAAATTTAATATTTTGAACTGAAATATTTGATACAGAAAAAAAATCGAAGGGAGTAGTGATCATTTAGTAATAAAGGGAGTAAAATTACTTTAAATTAATAACTAAATTCCTAAAATAATAAAATAAATTAATTGTTAAATTACTTTAAATTAATAATTTAATACAAAAGGAGTATTATTAATATAATAATAATAATTTATTACTACTGTAAATTATATGGCATTTTCTTCGGTTTAATTTCTATACCGCGGCAAGAGAATGCTAGCAATTAGCCATTCTTCTTCTGTTTACCTTCTCTTATAGCCATATCATCGTCTTTTTTACTTTCTCGACAGAAGCAACTCATATGGGCTTTTTAAATAGGTGACAAATAAAAAGATTGAGCATGCCTGCTTGTCAAGTTTGCAGTTACGTCTATAGCCACCTTAAGGGCATGTCCCCCCAAGGGCAGGGCTGACAGGGATCCGGCCCTGGATGATTCTAATAATTTTTTACAACTATAAATCCATTTTAGAGTGACCCGTCGAAGATTCCAATCTGAGAGCCCGGCTGCAAGATGTGGGGGCCATGCTTGAGGGCATCGGCAGAATGGTCCTCTCATGGTGCAGCAGGGATCCTGGCTGGGATCTCTCACCGGCCGTCCATTCTGAATTTACAGTGAGAAAAAAAATGAATATTATAAGAATTCTCCTATATAGGCTGGATTTTGTCAGCCCGTCCTTCGTCTTCAGCAGTGGTAAAGATGCTCGTCTTCCACTACGAAGGTTACCATCAAGGTCCATGGGTTCGAATCCGGGCATAGAACATTCGAAGCAAGTTCTTTACCTACCGAACCTAGGGTGACCACCGATGGATGGAGACTTCATTTCCCACCCAACTCCACTGGTTGGAAATTGCCGTATGGCGATATATGGGCCATGGTCGAAAATGTTTTATACGAGCAGTGTTCGGCTTCAGCTTGATGCATGGAACTGATTATTAAAAAAAGGCTGGAGTTTTCGATCCTTTCTGCGGAATAAAAAATATATTTTTTGTATTAAAATAATGTGCCGCAAGTGCTCGAGCAGCCGGGCCGTCTTAAGAGCATCACGGGCTTTCCCGGACCAAGTGATTTTTCTGAGGCCCTACCACGTAAATTCTGGGAAATTTCAACCAGGTCTTATTTTTGTGAATCTAATGCGACAATGCCTTAAGATGACACTGTCGAACAGCCGGTGTTTACGCAACAAAAACACTGTGATGACGACGTTATTGAGAGCACTGCCGTGGCGCTTTTAGTGAAATTTCTAGGAGGCCAAAGTAGCGCTAAAGCCGCCAAACGGGAAAGCGCCGTTGCTAATGCGCTATTCTCGATGGACAGTTGCTTTACCTAAAAGTAAATAATAGAATCGTCCGACGTGACGTAACGTGACGTAGCCAGTGTTCTTCTCGTGATCGGTGGACTATATTTGCCCTCGTGAAGGCGTTCCGGCAGAAGATACGGTCGTATTAGGTGGTCACCGATGATTCCTGCCCAAACATCGATGTTTGGGCGCATCAGCGAAGCATCGCTGATGCGCAGGTGGCCTTACAGACGCCGAGACATGTTTATTGTGGGTATTAAATGCACCATATCGTGTGAAAGTGCATTCATCGGAGAAAAGAACAGTTGCCTCAAAATCTGGGCGTGCTGCATTCTGCTGTAAGAACCTGGGGGCGAAATCTACGCGAAAGAGCACAATCTTCTTCGTTCAATGCTTGGACTCGTTGAAAATGGTATGGGCACAAACTCTCACCCTTCAGCACCCACCACGTCATGGATTGTGGTACACCAAGGCTACGGCCCACAGCTCGTGTGCTTGTAGTTGGCTGATCTGCCACCATCTCCAAAATCTCGTCTTCCACACCTGCTGTTCCGGCATTCCTTGTACGACCTGCATCGGACAGGGAAGTAAGAAATGATCTCGTTTTGCACAGCTGCAGATGCAAGCGCCCAAGTGTTTTCAGATTGGGCAACCGCCTGTGGGGAAAACGCTCACCGTACATTCGTGCTGCCTCTTCGGTACTTCCGTTTACAGCTCCGTAAATGAAATGCATGTCTGCTTTTTCAGTATTACTAAAGTGCGCAATTATCCCGTACGTTACAACTGTTAGAACGGTTGCACACTGGAATAACTTCACAGGGCTGGCGACCGTGCCTGTGACGCAGATTTGCATATGGTTTCTTTTTCGTTCCAGGTTACATTTGCATACATGGTGTTCTTTTTCTCTCGATAAATTTCAACAGGAATGCCGTTTCAACGTTTGCTGAGCGTCCGTTTCATGTTAGACAATGCATTCTTTGATGACAATTGTTTGTATTGGTGTGTACTATCACCTCTTAAAGTTCTTCCCATCTTTTCTGAATCACCCTGTATATGTAAAACATATATTATATACATATTATGTAGAGCACAATAAAAAATTTCATTCGTGTGGAAAAATATGTAAATTACGATAAATTACTGAATTGATTAATATGCCTATATCTGTAATGCAATATGGTAAAAAAAATAACATGAAAAAGACGGCATAAAAAAATATATATAACAACATGAAGCAAAATTTCAAAAATTATGAATATCAATCCATTATAAAAGTTGCTACTTTTCGTGGGAAATGAACACGTCTTCCTGAACGAGTAACGATACATTTTCTCGATGAATCTTCATAAGCAGACTTGTGGTTATGCTGAATTTTTAAGCTGACAGCCTGTGGTTGTTCAGTATTCAGAAGCAAATACGCTGGCTATACATGATCAATTGAGACAGTTGACTTTCGACCGACCATGGATTCCGATAGAAACAGTTTTGTTCGTTCGTTGCAAAACTTTATAAGGTCCTGTGTAAGGTTGATTTAGTGGTGGTTGCACGCGATACACTCGCAGAAATATATGCGAACAAAAAACGTCAAAGCAGGATTGACGCAGTATTTTTCTTTGCAATGAGAAGAAGTTGCAACTGGATTCAACTGCCGCATTTTGTTACGAAGTTGCGTGACAAAATCATCTTCACAAGGTGGAATAAGTGCTGAATCCAATGTCACATGGTAGCTTTAAGGTTGTGCCATAACCAAGTTCAGCACAGGACGTTTATAAATCCTCTTTGACAGCCGTACGGATGCTGAGAACTACTGGGAGTACGTCAGACCATCTATCGTTCTCATGGGCTTTGATCACAGAGTAATAATACTAATACTTTATATCTTAAGTCTATGGCTTTGATAGACGACTTCAAATGGCGATGAAAACGCTCAACAAGTCCATTGGAGATGGGAGGGTATGCAGTCGTTTTAATGCGGCCAGTTCCCAGCATTTTCGTGAACTCTTTGTACATACATGATCGCATTTGCGACCCTTGGTCCGTAGTTATCACCGAGGGCCAACCGAAATATGAGATCCAGGTTTTATATAGCTTTACAAATGGTGGTTTCTGTTCGCATATCCAGAATGGGAATTGTTGCCGGCCATCGGGAAAAGTGGTCGGTGATAGTCAAGATATAGATGTGGCCATCCGATGGTGGCAAAGAACCAACGATATCGATGTGGATATGTGAGAAACGTGCATCTGGGACGGAGAACATGCCTAGAGGAGCAACCGCACGTTTGTGCATACAGGGCCCAAAAGGATAATGCATAATCACAGGTAAAAGTGATAAATGTTGCGAAATTTATCAAACTTACCGAGACTATTGGTGATTATGCATTACCTTTACTTTTCCGATTCAACGCATTTACCGTTTACGTTTTGTTTTTATTTTAACGTAATTTTTTTAACGCATAATTTATGGACTATACGCAGCAGAATAGGTAGGTTAATTGGGATTTCCATGGAAATATGGAAATCAAAACAAGGAGGGGTGGGGGGCAGCGGCAAATCCATTTCGTATAAGAGAAATTTCGGATATGTATCTTTGCATATTTGAAATGAGGTTTTTTGAAGCAGATGAAATATAGAATTCAATGTATGTTACGGTAAATGCGTTGAATCGGTAATGAATAATCACCAATCGTCACGGTAAGTTTGATAAATTTCGCAACATTTATCACTTTTACCGGCGATTATGCATAACCCTTTTAGACCCTGTAGGCACAAACGTGCGGGTTGCTTCTTTTCACTTTCGATATTCTTTTTTTAACCGCAGGGATGTTCAGCACAAAATTCAAGAATTGTGTATTATAATTGAAATTAAAGCGGAAATACCTGATGTTAAAAAACAAAATCTACAGAGAGAAAAAAAAACCCCTTCCCAGTGCCGTCTTAACGCATGAGCCAGCACGGCACGGGCCTGCCCAAGTTGCAGGGCCCGGTGCTTTAGCTCAGTGGTTCTCAACCGGGGGGGGGGGCACGGATGAAAATATGGCAAAAGGGGAGCCACGGCTACTGATACGGGGGCCACGAAGAAATTTGTGACATTAAATTTTTTTAGTCAGTGACTAAAAAAATTTAATTTCAAACAAAATGCATAGAATATCTTTATCGTAATTTTTCCCCATTCAAGTAACATTAACATGAGGAAGAAGGAAATAAAAAAAGTGGTTCATGTAATCTCGGTGGTTTTACGACTTGGGGGTGATAGTAGGCCCTGACACAAACTATAGAAGAGGTTTAAGCAAAATGGAATAACTGTAAAGACAGAAAATTGTGTGTGTTCAGACTTTTCATGCAAAGAGGGCTGCCATAAAGAAAACAGACAAAGCTTCGTTGACCATTCATTGACATTCTTTTGAGTGCTGGTAGTAAATGTAATCCAAGAAGTAGATGGGTGGAAAAATGTAAGCTTGTAAAAAAGCCCATCGTTTTCATGCACTTACAGACGGATAGCCATCTAGTTTAGCACAAAGCTATCTTCAGCCAGCCCTGAGTGGTCTGATGGGGGAATATATTTATAAAAATCGAATAGAGAATGATTGCTCTGGGGTATTTTTTTATGAATTTTGAAAGGGGGTGCCAATCCATTGCCTCTGCTGAAAATAAATAGAATCGAATTCAGTTATAACGAACTCCAAGAGATCAAATCATATATGGGGGGGGGGGGGGGGAAATACCACGAAATTTAAAATTTTTTAAAACTACATTGCTGTGTGATAATGTATTGGGACAGGGGCGGCTTAAGCGAGGGTGCAAGGGGTGCGGCACCGGGGCGGCAGCTTAGACTTTATTTAAGACAACAAAATTTAACACAGTAAAAATTCACGGCATCACGCTTTTGAGTCCTACTATACCTCGAAAACGGAAACGTTGAGAAAATAGGCCTCTGATCGTAATACCAGAAACAAGAATGTAAGCTATCTGGGCGGCTCGAGACAAAATCTGTACCCGTGTGGGACTTATTTTTTGCACCTCCTACCTATTGCTCCCTCCTGCGTCAAGGAATCTTTCGTGGGGCCCATGCCCGATTTTCCACGGGGCCCCTTCTGCAGTTAATTTATAGAGTGAAAAAAGAAAAGTTATAAGGATTATAACTTTATGAGTCCCGGGCCTCGAGCTGGAGCCCTGTCAGCCCTACCCTTAGAAGGTCTCATGCCCCTCCCTCGCAATTTTTCCGAACAATTTCTAACAAAACATTTTTTCGACCCTTCATTTCCTATTTTGCGCCCCTCCAGAGCCGACAGTTTGGTTTTTTTCGCAAATTGAATTTTTTTTTATCCATTCACCCCGGATTTAGCATCCTCTTAAGCGGTGCCCCGTGTGGCCACAATGGGTCGCGTGGCCAAGCGCCACCCCTGTAGTCTATTGCAAGGGCCATTTTGGTTCGCTCACCCATGGCCCCCCACAAGAGCCCGAAATAATTCTCATAATTTCTTGGCTTTTTCAGGCTATAAATTAACTATAGAAGGGGCCGTGAGAAATCTAACTGGGAGGGGGCCTGCGAAAGATCCCAGCCTAGGAGCACATACCCTCACTCAGAATTTGATCCACAATAGTCGAATGAAGGCAAAGGAAAATTTTGATTTTTCACTTGCACCTGGAATACCAGAAACACTTTTGAAAAAATTTTCTTAATAAAAATTACCCCATTAAATATCATCTTCACAGGATAAGTGATGATGGCTCACAAAAATAAGTGCTCTTTCAAGGATTAAGTTATCTGACATTTATTAAGAATGGTAAAATAATTCTAAAACAGAAAATTTTCTACTTCAAAAGCGGGACGTATGGTCACGCACATTTTGCATGGTAAACAATTATGTGCGGCTTTCTTCTGAAAAAAAAAAAATCGTGTTCATCTCCAGGTGCCCTTCACCGAATCCCTATCAGCCTCCTGGCAGGGTCGCCAGTAGGTGCGGCACATGAGGCTTCGCACCCGGGTGGCAGGTAAGCTCGAGCCGCCCCTGTATTGGGACTTCCTCCAAGATTGACACCACATCTTTAAAGTTTTTTTAATCGATACTGTGATGTTTCCTTTTAACTGGCCCACAGCATCCTAAATAATTTCAATGCAATGTTCCTATCCTGCAAGAACAATGTTGTGGACATAAGAAAAAAAATTCTAAAAATGCGTATGACTACATTTAAAGCAATTTATATCCGTTTATTAGAGACTCACTGCATCTGCTGATGTGCAATAAATTCTCACGTAAGTCTTCACTTTGAAATGTCCATATCCCGCTCAATGCATCTCTTTGTATCTGTCAATCTAAAATTTATGGTTTTTAGTGTTGATAATACACATGCAAAATCAATTCAGCGACGCGTTTTCACAATCTGCAAAAACTGCTTGGATTTGATAGTTGTAAATGTGTAAATGTTAAAGATTTGGAGTTCGAATCAAAATGAAAATGTCAAATAATTGAAATTGCGCTTCGTATAAATGAAATATTTTAATATATTGAAAGCTATATATATATATATATATATAGAGAGAGAGAGATTAATCTCGTGCCCGTAGTCATACGTCTCATAAATGTGAAATTTTGTCATAAAACTGAGAGTGAGGCACGAATCCCCTTACGCACAAGTGGAATTTCGAGGCACAACGTCTTGGCCATTTTTCTTTTTCTCCCCACCCTTCCTTCCTTTTGTTTCCTTCCTAAATTTATAAAAGTAAAAAGGACGTAATCATTATAAAAAGGACTATTTTCAGATCAAATTGCCGAAGTTCCATTACTTTACTGCAAAAATGTCAAATTTCTTTTTTTGGAAATACAGTCAAACCCAAAGCGTATTAAAGACCCTTTATTAATACGCTTTGGTCAAACCCCATTAGACCGGAACTCCAAGAGACACGAGAAATCACTTCGCAATAACGAAATTTCGTTACAGAGGAATTCCAGATTTTTATATTGTTCCTATGTAAACCTATCCGAGGGATTAGAAAAGTTTTCGTTAAAACGATATTTTTCCCGTTATAATGGTATTCGTTAAAATGAGAGTTGACTGTATTTCGTCTCAAACTATTTTTTTACGTGTATTTGGAGGCTGCATGGGTAACAGGGCGTATGGCACTTTACTGGTGAGCCATTAATCTTAGAGACATACCCAACTAGAAAAAGTATCCAAATCACGTGTCATTCATGTTGTAAGGGGTTGTATAGCTATAAAATAAAATAAAACAACTTTTTATACCGTCCCCGTGTGCCAAAGAACCCAATTAAGAAGGTGTTGTTCTGTCTTTCCCGATGCCAACTAAAATAATTTCACGTTTCTAAGTGCAATATTCACCGAGATATGCGAATTCAAAAAATTGTGGAAATTTGGGAAAAAACAGCATTCTATGCGGGTAACAGGGTTTCCCCTCATTTAATGCTGTTCTTTTCAACTTTCTTCGAATATGTCAGTAAAAATTTGAACTTAGACACGTTGAATTTTTTTGTTGGAAACCAGGAAAAAACTTTCCCATTGGATTTTGGGGCACAGGGTGTCCGCATAAAAAGTTAATATTTTTATTTTAATAACTATGCACAACCCCTGGCAACATGAATCAAATATCTGAGTACTACACATTATTCGGGTACTTTTTCCAACCGGAAGTATGCCTCTAGGACCAATGGTTCGCCAGTAAAATGCCACATGCCCCGTTACCTATGCGCCCTGTACAGGGGCGTAGCCAGAAATTTCGTTCGGGGGGGGGAACCACTTTCATTTTGGGGGGGGGGGACCAAAGTGACAGAACAATGGATTTGGCCATCTTTTTCCCTTTTTTCGGTCATTTTCTCACATTTCGGGGGGGGACCAGACCCCCAAGTCCCCCCCCCCTCGCTACGCCCTTGGTCCTGTATATTAAATATAGTACGGACTGTTACGTGAAGCCAACACGCACGTTGCTTCGTTCGCCTGCGAGAGAGCGGTCACATTATGAACCAAAAAGCCACTTGAAGGTAGCTTGTCATCCAATGAAATATCAGATTTTCACCGTATCGAAATCAACAAGCTGATAATTTTCGTATTTGAAAATCTGATTATTTATATTTTCCGATGGGCTTGAAATCCTGATAATGAATCATTATTATGTTCACACGAACAGTTTCGTCACTGCGTACATGATTTCTCTTCAATGAATGGTTCAAACAAATATTTAAAAAAAATTTCACACACATTTTAGTTTTTTTTTTTAATTCATAGTAGGGCCACAACATGAACCTATATCCTTGATACATGTATTATTGTTGAAAACGATGTGGAAGGTTGAACTTTTCAACTGTGATTCATTTGTGTGGCTACTCCCTCATTACTACATTTATCCGCACGAAGAGAATAAAATTAATAAAACTGCTTGCTACCACTTTTTGCGATTTCTATCATCATGAGAATGCATATTTTTGAAGCTACAACTGGCATTTCTCAATGAAACCATAATCTTTTACACACAAAAAAAAACTAATTTGGAAATAATAAAAATTTCATCCGGTAAGAGTAATTTGATGACATTGTGCCGTCTTCAAGCGCAGAGTTTACATTGATTAAAAATATATATTTTTTTAATTTGACTCACACAACACATAAAACATACAAATCAAACTGAGAAAAACACAAAACAATGAACTTCACAAAAAGTAACATTACGATGATACAGACCCTTTGTGACCCCGAGGGATTTATTCTATTTTTACTGTATTCTATTGTGTTTATTTTGCTTTTTCGTTATTTTCATAAATGAAAAATTAATCAAATTAAATTAAAAAATATTTATACTTCAGACAATTTTTGAATAACTATCTTCTAATAGGAAAACGGGGGTGGGGGAGAAAGGAAGGGGGAGTAGAAAATTATTCATGTTCGCAAGGGGGCCACAGGAATGAGAAATGGTTGAAAGGGGGCCATGGACAAAAAAAGGTTGAGAACCACTGCTTTAGCTGGTGTTTGCCTGCCCCTTCTGTTTCTTAGTACTGGGTCTGTAACGAATAATTTCAAATGAAGTTCATGAGTTTTATAAATATGAAAGAAATCATATACGGAAATATCACTTTAATTTGACCTCTTTTATTATCATCTTAGCCCGTACGTGATGCGTGCACTGCACGAATTTTACCATAAAACTCATTTAAAATAAGTATGAAGAAGATAGATCCTTTGTGATGAGTACCCTGAATAAATGTGTGACGTTTTGTTTTTTTAATGTTTTTAAATCTATTAATTAAATCAAACAAGTTGAGTTTTTATGCTTTTTCACAAGTTAAATAGCAGTAATCCCATTCTAGAAGAAATTTTTGCGACTTCTTCGTCCCTTAATATCCAACCAAGCGGTGTGGTGTGCGGGGGGGGGGGATGGGGACCATAACCACACCAAGAGTCTGATAATATGGTAGAATGAATGAAAAGCAAAAATTGCCTCCTCTGACACATCACTCTGGATTTTCACCTGAGAGGAGGCAATGTGTCGGGGGGGCACTGATTACTGTTTTTGCACCGGGCACCACTAGGCCTAAGACCGGCCCTGTGCCGTGAAGCATATTTTAGGGACAACGACCATAATTGTAAAGCTACATATATTTTGCACCTCAAACTTTTTCTTAGTTTCAAAAACAGAATTGGGGGGGGGGGGGGTCCATGATTGTGGAATCTGGTTTATAAAGCTGTTTTAAAAAAAATCAAATCGAATTTCCAACTTATGTTCCTCATTAGTTTATTGAAAGGGAAAATATGTCTTTTTAGAGTCCCATTGCAGCCACACCTTACCAAGGACTCCTAGACAGGAGCACATGGCCCCCACATGGGGGGGGGGGCTGACAGGGCTCCAGCCCTGGGGCCCGGGAGTCAGGGGGGCCCGTGGAAAGATCTTTCGATTTTTTTTCCTTTGATATATATATGTCCCATAGGAAAATAGACAGGACTCTTTAATATCAATCACATCAATTTGTACTCGTATGGACGGATATCTTGAACTACGTACCTTAGATCTCATTGAAATTTTTTTTAACTATACACATGTACAAGTAAACGAAAAAAAAACCCCGGAAACGAAGAAAAGAACATTGTACAACGCCCCCCCCCCCCCACCCCGGCTCTCATGGCAGTCGTTCTCCTAGGAAGGAAGAAAAGTGTCCTCAGGGCTATAGCCACTAGAATAATCCTTATCTAGTCGTCGAGCGTGTGTAGGGACCTACAGGGCTACCGCGCGACCCCTGCCAACACCTTCTAGAGCAAGAAGGTATGCTGCTTTAGAAGGTATTGCCCCTGCTGTTTCAGTTCGTAGAAGGCCATAATGACTCGATAGAATGAAAATTGGAGTAAACAGACGTCGTATTCAATTCAGTACAGACCAATTCAATATAGGCCTGAAGGACATTTGCTCCTCACTTGGGGTCACGTTCTTGGAGCTTCCCGCATTTACCGATAGGTGGCTTCGTTCGGATGGGATCCATCTAAATAAGAGAGGGGTCTGGGAGGTTTACGATAGTCTTAGGTCAGGTTTTTTACTCCCAGACCACGTAGTCGGGAATGCGGGTTAGTTAATGATAATCACAACAGTACTGACGGGGAATTACCCACCTCTGACTTGGATGGCTTCTCGATTGACAACAAACCACCGGGCAAATTAAAATGTGTGTTAATAAATGCCAGGAGCTTGGGTAACAAGAAAGATTTTTTAGAAACTATGATAGTTGTGGAGTTCTTGGATCTTATAGCCATTACAGAATCTTGGGCAAACGATGGGGATGAATCTTTCTTACACATCTCCGGATACGATACTTTTTTGAGAAATAGATCTGATAGGAAAGGGGGTGGAGTGTTGATATACGTGAAATCATGTTTGAAGGCTAGAGAGTGTAACGTGCAGAGAAGTGATATTGAAACCATATGGGTTGAACTTGAGAACAAAAGACGTCATAAGCTTATTGTTGGGGTTTGTTACAATCCACCGAATAGGGATCAAAATTATATCGCCAAAATGCATGATGAAATTTCCTACATGTGTAAGCGAAAGAGGGTTCTCATACTAGGGGATTTCAATTACCCGGGTATTGATTGGGAGAACCTTTCATCTGGAAATCAGTATGAAAGAGACTTTCTTAAGTTGGTGCTCGAAAATTTTTTGTATCAGCATGTATCAGAAGCCACTAGGGGTACTGCTATTTTGGATTTAGTTCTTACTAGTTCTGAGGATCTAGTTGAACATGTTTCGGTGGGGGAAGAGTTTTCTTCCAGTGATCATCGTATCGTCAGATTTCTCTGTAACTTTTCCTCGGGTAAGGTTGATAACAAAAGACTGGTTCCTTGTTTTCGGAAAACTAACTTTGATGTTTTGCGAAGAAGGTTAGCGGAAGTTTTCAAAGACCGGTTGGAATCAGTAGGGGTGGTAAGTCAATGGGAAGAATTTAGTACGAAGCTGTCCTCTGTTTTGCACGACGTCATACCCTTTGTTCGAAAAAAGCGTGTTTGTACATCACACCCTCTATGGTTCACGGATAGCGTGCGGAACCTTTATCTTGAAAAGAAAAGAGCATTCAGAGAGTATAAAAGTGGACGAGGTGACCTATCATTGTTTACTGATAAAAGAAGACTGTTGAAGAAAGCGATAAGGGATAGTAAAAAGCAAGTTGAATCTAGGTTGGCAGATAACATTGGCTCTGACCCAAAATCATTTTTTCGATACGTCAATAATGGATGTAAGGGGACAGTTGGCCCCCTCTCGATAGGAGGCTCAAAAGTAGAGAGCAATGTAGGCATGTGTAGTGCTTTCAATGACTTTTTCGCGTCGGTTTTTAATGGAGATAATGATATTCGATATACGGGTGTTGCATGGGGTAATAAAACGCTCAACGATATTCAAGTGGAAGACGTGGAGGTCCTAAATCTTCTAAGAAATGTATGTGCAAGCAAAGCACCAGGACCAGATGATATCTATCCCAGGGTTCTCAGGGAAGGTGCTAATGAATTGTTGGGGCCAGTCGCACAGATATACAGGAGTAGTGTTGCTGAGGGTATCGTCCCGAGAGATTGGAAACTGGCTAACGTTGTTCCGATATTTAAGAAGGGTAGTAGAGAAGCGGTGTCAAATTATATCGTCCAGTGAGTTTGACGAGCTCCCTCTCGAAAATTTTGGAAATTATCATCAAAAGGCAGTTTGTGAAGTGGATAGACGAGAATAATGTATTGTCGGATAATCAGCATGGGTTCAGGAAGGGGAAGTTTATGTGTAACTAACCTCCTTTGCTTCTATGATTACGTGACTAAGGCTTTGGGTAAGAGCAAAAATGTCGACGTTGTTTACCTTGATTTCCAGAAGGCATTCGATCGGGTCCAACATGGCAAACTCTTGAAGCGTTTACACGAGATTGGAATAGGGGGCAACTTGCTGAATTGGATAGAATCGTGGTTAAGAGATAGGTCGCAACGAGTTATGGTGAACGGGGAATTCTCTGGTTGGACAGACGTCACAAGTGGAGTTCCTCAGGGAAGTGTCCTTGGCCCCATACTTTTTTCACTTTTTATCGATAAACTCGATCAGGGTATCGATGGAATTACTAGCAAATTCGCAGATGATGTGAAGCTAATGGGGGTAATCGGGAATGAAAGCGATAGGGAGTTGCTCCAGACCAACTTAAACAAGATTGCAGCATGGGCAAATGAATGGAGCATGACGTTTAGCGTAGATAAGTGCATGGTCGCTCATTTTGGTTCGAACAACCCACGGTTCTCTTACGAGTTGAATGGTGTCACTATCCCGGATGCAACTAGAGTCACCGATTTGGGAATTCTCATTGACGAGCGACTTAAGTTTTCTGAACATTGTTCAGCGGTTGTCAAAAAATCGAATAGAATGCTTGGTCTCATTTTCAAAAAGGTCTCTTCGCGTTCTCCTAAAGTCATTCTTCCGCTTTTTCGAGGCTTAGTTCGTCCTGGACTGGAGTATGCTGTAAGGTTTTGGAGACCATACCTACAGAGGGACATAGACTTGGTTGAAGGGGTGCAGAGAAGAGCTACGCGTGTCCTTATTGGCACACAGGGCTTGAGTTATGAAGAAAGACTTCATTTTTTGAATATGTTTACATTGGATGAACGCAGGTGTCGAGGAGATATGATCGAAGTGTTCAAAATTTTCAATGGGATGGATAGGATGGACCATGAACTTTTAGTACACCGCCAATCGACTGCTTTTACAAGGGGACACCAGTATCGATTGGTGAGGGACAATGCAAGGTTATGGTGTCGCAGGGAATTTTTCTCCAATAGGGTTGTTAATAAATGGAATAGCTTACCCCCGGAGGTAGTAAATTGTAACACAATTGACACGTTTAAAAAGAAATACGATAAACATGTTGGGGTAAATCGGGAAGCTATCCATTCTTAGAATAAGACAACCATAAGTATTCTTTATGGGCATTGTATAATATTTTATCATGTGTATATATTGTTTGTAATTTGTGTTAATTGCATTTTTAATTGGGTTGCTGTATTTTTGAAACATATGACAACCATATTTTTATGGGCATCTTTTTATCAGCCACCTCGTTGGGCATTTTGCCTGTTGTGGTGTTGTATTTGTATTTGTATTTGTATTCCACAGTGAAATTGCCTCTGGGTGCCGATAAAGCACATGAACCCCCCCCCCCCAACATCCTGGAACAGGGGCCCGTAGGCTGCGCTCTTCAGCGGACCCCCTCTACAGTGAACTAATATCGTGGAAAAAAGACAAAAAATGAGAAGAATGGTGCAGGCCCCACTCTCGTGGGCGGGTTACGATACTGAGACAGCTTTGCTGCAAGCTTTTGTATACAGTGGATCCCGCATTACTTTTTCCTCCTTGGGTCCTGCGACTCTCTGGTGCCAACTCTTATTACTGATACTCATCGAGATTTCTCGTTTAAAGCGTTTTCCCGCAAAAAGTATTGTACGAAATAGCTGTAATGACGTGTGTACTGAATCACGTGATTTCACTCATGGGCCCCTGTGGTAACCCCCTCCCTCTCCCAGTCCGAACAAATCAAGGGGTTTTTTCCTTGCTTCTGAAAAAAAAAGGCTACATTCCGCATCGGCCTTTTTTATTCGCTTTAGGACGCATCTCCCCTCAAAACTTCTATTCACAGACGATATTGTTGAATAGAAAAATATTTACGGTTCGCGTCTGCAAAAATACAGTTGTTCGAAATCTTTTAGTAAAATAGTTGAACGAGTTTGCGTACATAAAGGATTAATTTTTTTCCCACGTGGATGAATCCTACGGTTCTAGCCCAAAAGAACGGTAAGCAAAACTAAAAATTTGAATTTTTGTTAAATTTTTATTTTGAGCATTAAGAGTTAACTATAATGAATCTATGTCAGAAGAGTTTGGCCCTGCATCGAGGCCAGTTGCGATGTTTGTTGAATTGTATTTCATAAAGTTTAAAAACGCTTATTTTTAATAGGGCATATCTACAAATTACAGAGTAACCTCGTTGATACGTCACTCAGTTATACAACTTTCATGTTTATACGACGTTTAACTTTGGTAGCAATTGGTAACAATACATTTTAAACAACAACACAACAAATAAATTTTAATGTTAAAATATTTCATTCATTTATTTAAAGTAAAACCTCAATTATTCGACGTTTTCACTTCGACTAAAACTCGGAAACTTTTGAAAAAAGAAAAACGTAATTTATATCCATCAAATGCGCACAAAATTTTTGTATGCAGTGAAAAAGCGTTGCTGCAACAGTTCTAGCATATTGTCACCGCAAAAGACAAATTTTAGGGTGATTGCTGATGTATACGAAAATTGCCAGTGAGATGGCTGATGACCATTTAGAGTGGACACTTAGGGGATTTGTTTATTGCCTCTTTCTGAGAATACGCAGATATGGAGAGTCCCGAAGAAATGGGTTTCAATTGTTTTGACGGCCATATCACCTTTCAGAATTTTTTCTCTTCCTATGTTTTCAACGTTATCCAGAGAGGGTGAGAAAGTCTACTGTAAGCATTTGGGGGGTACAGGTCGGCCGAAAATAGATACACATGCACAGCAAGTTCTTTCGATCATTTCCTGTAGAACTTTCTTTCGATGTGGTGCTTTGCTTGCTGACAGGGCCGTCTTAAGAGCATCATGGGCCTCAGGGCCAATCCATTTTTCTGAGGCCCAACCTAGAGAATTCTCGAAAATTTCAATTACTTCCCATTTTTGTGAGGCCCCCCCCCTCTTCTCTTGAGGGCCCCGGGCCATGCTCGGGTGGGTTCATGCGTTCAAACGGCACTGCTTGCTAACTGTGTCAAATTCGTCGTTCGTAATGTCGGAAAAACAAAAAACGCTCTCTCTAAAAAAACTGGAAATTTTGGAAGAATTCAACAAGAATTTTAAATTGATAACGAAAGTTCATCTTGCAAACAGGCCCGTCATTTAGGGGCTTTAGGGTCATTAGGGCCCTGGCTTTTGAAAATACACTAAAAATGGTATATATATACATATATTGAGTATACGTGTTTTCCCCCGGAAGAATTTTGCCCCCCCCCTTCCCCCGGAAAAAATTGCAAACCAGTTGAATATGTTCGTTTCGACTTTTTGAAACGATTATAAAGTAGAGAAACAACCAAAGAGCAAGCTCCTGATTGAAAATCATCTGCCAAAAAAAAAAAAGTCCAAGATGGGGAAATTTTTGTAAGTCGAGAAGATTTTGTTGCAATTTTGTACCCAATGTCGTGTCCTAAAGGTAATGTTGTGCCAAATTTTATTTCTTTAAATGATTTGAAATGTGATTTAATTTCCTCTCAAGTATGAAATATTTTTTTAGAACAGAATTGGAATGCAATTAAACACATAAAATTTTATAACATTTTATATGTATGAGGGGGGGGGATAATTTTTTAGAAAGACTGTTAAGTCACTTCGACTTAATACATACATACTTAAATACATACTTCGACTTTTATACATAAAACGTTTTGACTCGGCCTCTTGAACGTCGTATAAACGACTGTAACAGAATTGTAAAGTTGCTCAGTTGAATAGATGAAGTGAACCAGCGGCGTCGGAGCCGGGGGTGCTGTGGGTGCAGAATTGTTGCAGAAATTGATACAGAATTGAAACCCCAGAATTGATACAGAATTGAAACCCCAGAATTGATACAGAAATGAAAAATTTCCGATTTAAAACTAAAGACGAGCACCCGCAGTTTCGAAACACTTCCGACGCCCCTGAAGTGAACATAAATATTTGAATTATTTCAGTTCTCACACACAATTTTTCAGGCCGGCGCTTCAACCAAGGCCATTGAAAATAGTTTTCAGTATTATTACTTTAACTCTTTAATTCACTAAATTTATTTATTCTTTTTGCACGCCTGTAGGGAATCACCTGGCATAACGGAATCGCTTAGTTTTATCAAAAAAATCATTGCCTGGAATAACTTCACGTTAGAGCAGGGCGTCTCAAACTTTTTCCACCTGAGGCGCCCTTTCCCCCTATTCAATGCTTATCCGCGAGCTCCGCCGGCTCTCCAGAGCTGTTTAACAAAGAATATTTTCGAAAACCTCACACCATGACAAAGGTTGGAGGCGCACAGTTTGAGAACCCGTGCGTTATAGGAATAATCTTTGATGTTCTAAATTGAAGTTAAACGTTTGGATAGAAATTTTGTTTTGTGTAAAACACGTTTCAAACTGGTTCGTCATGTATAAAGATTCTACAGTAGTTTCATTTGGTGTAGTATACTTGCTTGCTTGGTGAACAACGAAACTATAGAGATGCGGTGGATATCTTATCTGAGAGAAACTAAGGATAAATTTGATACTGTGCATATATATCTATATATAATTGATTTTCTGTTTGTGTGTATGTTCTCTATACAAATCCATAATTTTAGATCGATCGTCGCCAAAATTTGGATATATACCAAACAGGGCCCGGATTGAACGATAGGCTACTTCAAAAGTTCGTCAGAGAAGGGCAGATACCCGAAATGGAAGAAAAATCGTTGGGCAACAATGGTTTCTGGGCCTCAATAATCACTTTCGAAATGTTTACTTTGATTACCGTGGTTCCCTAGTAATGCGTTTTACACGTGCCTTTACAATGGCTTGTCACTTCTTTAATCCTGCCAGTATTATATATTTATTCCTTTGTAATGGTTTGTCACTTTTCCAATCCTCCCAATAAATGAAGAAAACACGGGCAGCGCCGGGTATTGTAGCTAGTATTATGCATGATAAAACTGCAGTGAAATCTCGATATAACGATATTCTGCGGACGAAGAAAAATACCATAATAGAGGTATTATCGTTAATCGAGAGACTTTGACATTGAACACTAGCCATCAGGGCCGCAACTAAATGCTTGATCAGCTGAGGTAAGCACATATTTTGACATTCCCTCCCCCCCGTAATTTTGAAGAAGAGGCTATAAAAAGGTGAATTTTGCGCACTCTGCTGGTCCTGGGCCAAGATACCTGCTTGTCCCCCCCCCCCCAGTTGCGGCGCTGCCGACCATGGATCGCGATCACCATTGGCGTATGCAAAGGAGGTTTAGGGTTCTAACCCCCCCCCCCAGAGCCGAGATTATAGGGAAAATTAATATAA
The DNA here is from genome assembly GCF_987345545.1 of Pholcus phalangioides. NCBI lineage: Eukaryota > Metazoa > Arthropoda > Arachnida > Araneae > Pholcidae > Pholcus > Pholcus phalangioides. Next base: position 49,939,287 of record NW_028301604.1, on the reverse strand, counting down.
AATTATTGCAGGAAAAAAGAACGTAACCCCCACCCTCGTGAAAATGGCAATACGCCTATGGCAATCACAAGTTTCTATGAGAAAACCATATCGCCTAACCAATTCGTTCTTTTAACTGGCCCATAGGGGAGCTCTATTTTATTGCGTAAAATTATATACAAATCACATAATCATATCTTGAAATGTGATAATATTTATCACACACACACAATTATATTTTATTATTTAGTTTAAACATACAGTGAAACCTCGATATAACAATATTCTACGGACCAAAAAAAAAAATATTGTGGTAGAGGGATTAAAAAGGTAACATTATCCTCACGTGTGATCAAATTTATGCTATTGTCATTTTTTCTATATGGGCATTGTTAATATTATCGGAAAATACGCTTTTATGTATTTATTCATTACAAAAAATTGTAATTGATTAATTTATAAAATTCACTTAGATGTGTATTGTCCCTGTACAGAAGCTTACCGCATAGTGCTTTTGTGTGTCGTACACATAGTGTAACAATACAAATAACGTTAGCTTTCGTGATCATTTAGTGCAAAATATTGTGGTAGCGATTTAAAAATTCTCCTAAGAATATCGGGTTATAGAGGCGTTTATACAATACAATACAATACAAATACAACGCCACAACAGGCAAATTGCCCAACGAGGTGGCTGACTTAAGAACATCATGGATCCCCGAGCCATTTTTTGGAGGCCCTACCTACTACTGCTACACCACACATGCACCCCGCGGAACCCCCAACGAATCGGTACATGCGGGATTGTACGTGTAGTGAAACCTGACGTGAAGTTTTTTTTTGTTTCTCTGTAATGCTTGTCATGTGTAGTGCTGCCATCTGCCACCAGTTTTTCTAACTATTAGTGAAGTGTTATGATTGAATGATTTATCGTTGTAGGACTGTTGCTCTCTGTGGCGAGACTTTTTAACGGGGAGATCGGCTCGCATTTGCGCCGGGTATTGTAGCTAGTATTATGCATGATAAAACTGCAGTGAAATCTCGATATAACGATATTCTGCGGACGAAGAAAAATACCATAATAGAGGTATTATCGTTAATCGAGAGACTTTGACATTGAACACTAGCCATCAGGGCCGCAACTAAATGCTTGATCAGCTGAGGTAAGCACATATTTTGACATTCCCTCCCCCCCGTAATTTTGAAGAAGAGGCTATAAAAAGGTGAATTTTGCGCACTCTGCTGGTCCTGGGCCAAGATACCTGCTTGTCCCCCCCCCCCCAGTTGCGGCGCTGCCGACCATGGATCGCGATCACCATTGGCGTATGCAAAGGAGGTTTAGGGTTCTAACCCCCCCCCCCCAGAGCCGAGATTATAGGGAAAATTAATATAAAATTATTGCAGGAAAAAAGAACGTAACCCCCACCCTCGTGAAAATGGCAATACGCCTATGGCAATCACAAGTTTCTATGAGAAAACCATATCGCCTAACCAATTCGTTCTTTTAACTGGCCCATAGGGGAGCTCTATTTTATTGCGTAAAATTATATACAAATCACATAATCATATCTTGAAATGTGATAATATTTATCACACACACACAATTATATTTTATTATTTAGTTTAAACATACAGTGAAACCTCGATATAACAATATTCTACGGACCAAAAAAAAAAATATTGTGGTAGAGGGATTAAAAAGGTAACATTATCCTCACGTGTGATCAAATTTATGCTATTGTCATTTTTTCTATATGGGCATTGTTAATATTATCGGAAAATACGCTTTTATGTATTTATTCATTACAAAAAATTGTAATTGATTAATTTATAAAATTCACTTAGATGTGTATTGTCCCTGTACAGAAGCTTACCGCATAGTGCTTTTGTGTGTCGTACACATAGTGTAACAATACAAATAACGTTAGCTTTCGTGATCATTTAGTGCAAAATATTGTGGTAGCGATTTAAAAATTCTCCTAAGAATATCGGGTTATAGAGGCGTTTATACAATACAATACAATACAAATACAACGCCACAACAGGCAAATTGCCCAACGAGGTGGCTGACTTAAGAACATCATGGATCCCCGAGCCATTTTTTGGAGGCCCTACCTACTACTGCTACACCACACATGCACCCCGCGGAACCCCCAACGAATCGGTACATGCGGGATTGTACGTGTAGTGAAACCTGACGTGAAGTTTTTTTTTGTTTCTCTGTAATGCTTGTCATGTGTAGTGCTGCCATCTGCCACCAGTTTTTCTAACTATTAGTGAAGTGTTATGATTGAATGATTTATCGTTGTAGGACTGTTGCTCTCTGTGGCGAGACTTTTTAACGGGGAGATCGGCTCGCATTTGCGCCGGGTATTGTAGCTAGTATTATGCATGATAAAACTGCAGTGAAATCTCGATATAACGATATTCTGCGGACGAAGAAAAATACCATAATAGAGGTATTATCGTTAATCGAGAGACTTTGACATTGAACACTAGCCATCAGGGCCGCAACTAAATGCTTGATCAGCTGAGGTAAGCACATATTTTGACATTCCCTCCCCCCCGTAATTTTGAAGAAGAGGCTATAAAAAGGTGAATTTTGCGCACTCTGCTGGTCCTGGGCCAAGATACCTGCTTGTCCCCCCCCCCCCCCAGTTGCGGCGCTGCCGACCATGGATCGCGATCACCATTGGCGTATGCAAAGGAGGTTTAGGGTTCTAACCCCCCCCCCAGAGCCGAGATTATAGGGAAAATTAATATAAAATTATTGCAGGAAAAAAGAACGTAACCCCCACCCTCGTGAAAATGGCAATACGCCTATGGCAATCACAAGTTTCTATGAGAAAACCATATCGCCTAACCAATTCGTTCTTTTAACTGGCCCATAGGGGAGCTCTATTTTATTGCGTAAAATTATATACAAATCACATAATCATATCTTGAAATGTGATAATATTTATCACACACACACAATTATATTTTATTATTTAGTTTAAACATACAGTGAAACCTCGATATAACAATATTCTACGGACCAAAAAAAAAAATATTGTGGTAGAGGGATTAAAAAGGTAACATTATCCTCACGTGTGATCAAATTTATGCTATTGTCATTTTTTCTATATGGGCATTGTTAATATTATCGGAAAATACGCTTTTATGTATTTATTCATTACAAAAAATTGTAATTGATTAATTTATAAAATTCACTTAGATGTGTATTGTCCCTGTACAGAAGCTTACCGCATAGTGCTTTTGTGTGTCGTACACATAGTGTAACAATACAAATAACGTTAGCTTTCGTGATCATTTAGTGCAAAATATTGTGGTAGCGATTTAAAAATTCTCCTAAGAATATCGGGTTATAGAGGCGTTTATACAATACAATACAATACAAATACAACGCCACAACAGGCAAATTGCCCAACGAGGTGGCTGACTTAAGAACATCATGGATCCCCGAGCCATTTTTTGGAGGCCCTACCTACTACTGCTACACCACACATGCACCCCGCGGAACCCCCAACGAATCGGTACATGCGGGATTGTACGTGTAGTGAAACCTGACGTGAAGTTTTTTTTTGTTTCTCTGTAATGCTTGTCATGTGTAGTGCTGCCATCTGCCACCAGTTTTTCTAACTATTAGTGAAGTGTTATGATTGAATGATTTATCGTTGTAGGACTGTTGCTCTCTGTGGCGAGACTTTTTAACGGGGAGATCGGCTCGCATTTGCGCCTTGAAGTTGGGAACCACAGAAAACCAACTTCAGCCGACCACCACTGTGGGGTTCGAACCCGGATCCTCGCATCGCGAGTCCGTCACTATAACCACTCGACCACTACAGCGGCAAGTAGATGATGTCGTTGTACTGAGAGTTTAATATTAAGCCAGGCAATTCCAAACAAGATTTGAAAACATATCATTGTAGATGTATTTATTATCGATTATCGTTGTAGCGATATTTTGCTACATATACAAATGCCGTATCATATGTAGGATTTTTTCATGGGGGGGGGGATTCAACATTTTTTTTCTTCCCGAAAGGGGTTTCTTTTTTTTTTTACTGAAAAAATACACCATAATCTTTTCTCAAGGGAGGTGCACAAAATTTTTCGGGGGGGGGGGGGGTAGGGGGCCCGCGAAAAACCCTGGCCTGGGGGCCCGGCACTAGCATGTGGGGGGCCATGCAGGAGCATCATAGGAGGCTTTACCATTACTCACCGGGTACCTGGAACAAGATCCATGAAACTCCGGAAACATTCCTCAGTTGTGTATGTAAGGTTTGTACAATTTTTAAGTCGACACACATACGTTGCACTCAGGGGCGGCTCTAGACAAAATCTCTACACGAGCGACCCATTTTTGTGCCCCTGACCTCCCCCAATTAAAAAATTGTTTGAATCGAATGTTTAGATCGCTTCGTTTTGATGCGTTCAAAGGAACAGCGATACTTTGTCATATAACATGTCGAATTTTTTTTGCCCTTTTACCTTGGATTTCGTGCTCCTCCTAGAGAGGGCACAAATAAGTTTTCCTATTTTTTTTTTTTTGCATTTCCACTTCGGATATGTCACCACTCCTAAAGTGAGCAGAAATCATTTTTTGTAATTTCTTTCACCCTTTTATGTCGGATTCGGCGCTCCTACTAGAGGGGCAGAAATAATTTCCCCTAACTTTTTTTCGCCCTTTCTACCTCAGACTTGGCGCCCTCCTACAGCAGTCACGAATAATTTTTCCTAATTTTTTTTTCGCCCTTTCACTTCGGATTTGATTCCTTTCTATAGCACAACCAGTGCCACCGAGCTGCCCCTGGTTGAACTCTTTCCGACATAAAAAAAAACACCTTCAATTTCTATAATCCCCACAACACAGGAAAACACTCTTGCTCTTGTTAGCAGAAAAACTGGGTGACCGAGGGCGATTTTTCCATTATTTTTATTTTTTACAGCACAACAAAAGCGGGTGAAGGTTGTGTCTTCCCCCCAAAATCTCCTGCAGGGGTAAACGAAAAGAAAAGAGCTCAAGTGTGTGTATTTTTATGTGACCAAAATCGCTATGTACTGTACGTTTATATAGGTGCACTACCCATCGATTCTTTTCTTTTCAATACAAATGTAAATACAAATAGAAATACAACGCCACAACAGGCAAAATGCCCATCGAATTGGCTGAGAAAAAGATGCCCATAAAAAATATGGATGTCATATATTTCTAAAATAGAGCAACCCAATTAAAACTGCAATTGCAAGCAATATATATACATGATGAAATATTATACAATGCCCATAAGAATACTTATGATTGTCTTATTCTAAGTATGGATAGCTTCTCGATTTACCCCAACATGTTTATCGTATTTCTTTTTGAACGTGTCAATTGTGTTACAATTTACTCAAAATATTATTTCTCAAAAAAGTATTGTATCCTGAGATGTGTAAGAAAGATTCATCCCCATCTTTTGCCCGAGATTCTGTAATGGCTATAATATCCAGGCTCTCCACAACTATCATAGCTTCTAAAAAATCTTTCTTATTACCCAAGCTCCTGGCACTTACTAGCACACATTTTAACTTTCCCTGTGATTTATTGTCAATCGGGAGGCCATCCAAATCAGAGGTGGGTAATTCCTCCTCACTACTGTTGTGATTATCATTAACTAACACGCATTCCCGACTACGTGGTCTGGGAGTAAAATACATGACCTAAGCCTATCGTAAATCTCCCAGACCTCCCTCCTATTCAGATGGATCCCATTCCAACGGAGCCACCTATCAGTAAATGCCGGAAGCTCCAACAACGTGACCCCAAGTGGGGAGCAAATGTCCTTCAGGCCTAAATTGAATTGGTGGATCCTACTCCTATATCCCCTACTATCCCTTGACAGCACTGGAATCACTGCCACATCTGAACCCCCCCCCCCAGCGGATAATAGTAAATCTCGGTACTCTGATAGAGACTCACTTATATTCGCTCCTACCTGATTCGTTCCCACCCACAGAATCATCCTCTAGGGCAACTTTCGGTGATGAAAAACGTCTCGAACGTTGCTAATCTTCCCCCCAGGAAGGCAACAGCGCTCGAAACCCCGAAAATCCCTACACACTCTGTTTCCAAGTTCCCTAACTATAGAATCGCCGATGATTAAACCCATATCACTATCCCCCTCTACCTCATCTTCGACCACCCATTCACCCTCCAAACTGTCGTTGTTCGTGGAGATTGCTTCTTCATCAACAGGTGGCTCCGTTATAACCGGGCCCCTAACTTTTTCCCGTAACGCTTCGACCTTGAGTTCCAACTTTGCTCTATCCAAACACCCCTTACAATTGAAACTATCTGCTACCACCCCCCCCCACCCCTAGATCAGGGAAACCTCCCGTCGTAAGTTCTACGCAACACTAGTCGAGGTCGAGGCATACTAACACTATTGCTAAAATACAAGATATACAGAAGACTGGATGTTGTGAAGATATTTATTATTTGAGATGTTAATTTTTTAAGGAAGGAAAAAACTCATCTCTGCCTCTACCGGGAGTCGAACCCGGGTCCCTCGATTGCCGGACAAGTGCTCTGACCACTAAGCTACAGAGGAGATAGAGATTTTCCTTCACTAGAGCGTATATATGCCGAACGGAACCGTGCAATGGACGGTGCAACCGATCAGCTAATAGCTCATGGACGACGAGCCACCAGATAGCTATATATATATGACATGAAAGTCGCTCTCCACTTGTTAATACAAGATATACAGAAGACTGGATGTTGTGAAGATATTTATTATTTGAGATGTTAATTTTTTAAGGAAGGAAAAAACTCATCTCTGCCTCTACCGGGAGTCGAACCCGGGTCCCTCGATTGCCGGACGAGTGCTCTGACCACTAAGCTACAGAGGAGATAGAGATTTTCCTTCACTAGAGCGTATATATGCCGAACGGAACCGTGCAATGGACGGTGCAACCGATCAGCTAATAGCTCATGGACGACGAGCCACCAGATAGCTATATATATATGACATGAATGTCGCTTTCCACTTGTTAATACAAGATATACAGAAGACTGGATGTTGTGAAGATATTTATTATTTGAGATGTTAATTTTTTAAGGAAGGGAAAAAACTCATCTCTGCCTCTACCGGAAGTCGAACCCGGGTCCCTCGACTGCCGGACGAGTGCTCATGGACGACCATGAGCTATTAGCTGATCGGTTGCACCGTCCATTGCACGGTTCCGTTCGGCATATATACGCTCTAGTGAAGGAAAATCTCTATCTCCTCTGTAGCTTAGTGGTCAGAGCACTCGTCCGGCAATCGAGGGACCCGGGTTCGACTCCCGGTAGAGGCAGAGATGAGTTTTTTCCTTCCTTAAAAAATTAACATCTCAAATAATAAATATCTTCACAACATCCAGTCTTCTGTATATCTTGTATTAACAAGTGGAGAGCGACATTCATGTCACTATTGCTAAAACTAGATAAAAATACTAAAAAATAGGAAATGAGAAACGTTAACAGGAAATTAAAATAACGTAAAATATATTACAATACGAAATATACGTAACCGATTACACGAAAAAATTAAGTAAAATAAAATGCTCAACACTAAATCACGAAGAAGAAACTATATATGTATATAAAGAATACAAAAAAAAAAGTCACACACACACAAAAAAGAAGTATTAAGCTAAAAAGTACAACTTATACTTATTGGAATTAGCTAACTATCTCTATCCACTAACACTAAAACAATAGGGCCAAATGGAAAAAACAAAAATTACAGAGAGTACCCGGGAAAAAGTATATACCGTTTGCGAACACTAACGTCCAAAAACCCCACGAATTTTTATCAAAGAAGCGGGGAAAACACAAACCTGGTGAAAGTAGAATGAAAAATGAAATGAGAGCGATAAAAAAAATTTAAGTCGATCGAAATTATACAACAAAAATTAAAAAAATTGAGAGCAATAAAAAAAAACACACTTATCTCGCAAATCCAACGATGATATCCGGTGACAAAATCAAACTATACAGTAAATTAAACACACAATCTGGAAGAATAAAGAAAACACCGCAGAATATGACCCAAAAATAAAAAACACGCAAGTAAAACTCACGAGAACGAAGAATAACACAAAATGGTGCACCGACGGATAATCCTTCTGTAATTCCCCGGCAACGGTTCCGGATAAAACTGCTGCAATCGGTCGGCAAGCGGAGCGCGATAAAAGCACCCATCGCGGCGAAGACGAGAATGAATTTCGAAAAAAATATTATATTATACACACTCAAACATCCAATTTCTTTCCTCATCTCGGTCATTTTTTTTATATTTTATAATTATTTTTTTAAATACGTATCTTAAAGCTATTTTTCTAATAATATATATCTAACGTGTTTTGGTGCCTATTCTCATTCGGCAATGCTCTAAGACCGCCCCTTTTCTGCATTTTCCTTCCACTCAAGTTGTTCGCTCGAAGTGGAAACTTTAGAACCAGATTTCATTTATTTTGGCGTCCTTCCAAAAATTATACTAAGAGAGCAAGTATATGTGCAGTTTTGGGTATGAAACACCTATAGAAATTAAACATTCCAAGAAATCTACGCAGTTGAGTTAAGGTAGTTGGTTTGGGAAAATCTATTATACATTTAATTTTTTGTCTGGAAGAGGTTGAATTCCTTCTTCGGATAGATGGAAACCTAAAAAGTCAATAGTGGATGTGCCAAATGTACACATTTCGAAACATTTATGCAGAAACCATATTCTTGTAATTTTGAAAATAAAGCTTTTAAATGCTCACAATGTTCCTCATTGTCTTTAGATGTATCAACGAAAACTTACACTCCCGGTAAATCTCGAGTGACTTCGTCGATGAAACGTTGAAAAGTTGCGGATGCGTTGAATAAGCCAAATTGTATTCTCGTACTTTTGAACAATCCAAATGGTGTGCATATAGCTGTTGGAATCTGAGCTAGCTGGAATCAGAATAGCTGGAATCTGATGCTAAACCTTTATGAGGGGCGTCAATATGGCTGAAAATTTTTGAACCTTGCAGTGCAGCAGTAAAATCGGCTATGCATGGAATAGGGTATTTATCTTTTAATGTTTGGGCATTTAAAGCAGGATAATCCCCTACAGGTCTCCATTCTAAATTATCCCTTTTTGGAACCATATGAAGTGGTGATGCATAATTACTGCTCGAAGGTCTCAAATGCCCCAATTGCATCATTTATGAAATTCAAAATAATGGAGAAAATCTGCTCCACTAATTGGTGTACTGACATTGGCAATTAGGAAGGTCCAAGTAAATTGTCTTCATATGTAGAAATCAAGAGCGGCAAAAAGAGTTTGCTGTGGAGAATTCCGTTTTTGAAAATTGTCCGCGCTCTCTCTCTCTCTGGAAGTAGCAATTTTTTTTCATTATTCTTGCACATTCACCGCATGTTGAAATTGCACAGTCCATGCAAAAATCAACAGCTTTGTTACCACATTTTGATGTTACCCGACATCAGATTCGTTTATTTATTCATTATTATTATTAATTTTTTTTTTTTGATGGCTCACGAACATGTTTAGAGAAACTGCGTTCGAAAAATAGTTCTGGCCTTCTCTGTACTGCTCTGTACAAAATACAGAAAATTTTTTATAGTGAGATCTAGGAAGTTGTGGAAAACGTGGACAGGCCATCCCCGTGATGCAACCTTTACCGAATATTTCCTGGCCATTTGATCGGCTACAACTTCGGCAAACTGTGTTGAATTGTAGTTGAAAAAAATTATGTTGAAATAAAAACAAAAAGACGGAATGGATATCTTATTGTGGATCGAAGTTGCATGAGAAGAGTCTTAACTTTGAAGTGGCTTTAGTCAGGACCGTCTTAAGAGCATCATGGGCCCCCGGGCCAAGTGATGTTTTTGAGGCCCTACCTGGAAAATTCTTGAAAATTTCAACCACTTCTCATTTTTGTGAGGCTCCTCTCCTTTCGAGGCTCCCGGGCCGTACCACGACCACCTAGATAACACCTAGATCGCCGGAAAAACGCGCACCAATAAATATGTCGCGTATGCGCATTACATCGAGTTCCGAAGTCACGATCGGGTGTGACGATTTAGTGACGTAATAGTAATCTTAGCCAATGAGGCGCATCCCATGTTAAAAATCCTATGTACAGTATGGAATTACGCCGCCGGGACGCTCCTAGAAGTCAAGGCGCACACTTTGAAAAACCCTATCATATCACATCACTGGATTTGATGGTTCACATTAATGATACATTTATTTAATTATCATCTGAGGTGGTGGAGATTAAATTAATCCATTAGATCATGGGTGGCCAACTTCTTTCTATTCGAGGGCCAATAGTAATGTTCAGTTGCTAAATCCACTCCGATGTATATACCACGGTTCAAGCCACGACCACCTAGATAGGTTATATAGGAGGTCGTGGATGGGCCCATGCGTTAAGACGGCACTGGCTTTAGTACGGATAAATCACTGCGTTTTATCTACGGCTTTATTTTTTTTCCGAAAGAGGTTTCATTAGTTATAATTACGTTAAAAATTTATTAACAAAAACATATATTTTTTAAATATTTATAGATTGGGTACATGCCAGTACAAAAATTGGCATTTTATCTACAAACCCGTGTTAAACAACACCCCCCACTTCCTCCTTGAGAGCGATTTTATATTGATAAATGAAATTTTCTCATGTGAGTTATACTTGTATATACCGCTGCGCTGCGGACTATACATGGTGCCTTTTTTCCCTCAATCTAGGGAAGTTAGCATCTGCGGATTATAAGCAGCAAAATTCGATAGGTTTTGCTTAATTCTTAATCAAGATTAATGTCGAGGAAATAACTTTACCTACAAAATGACTTTCTTCAAGATAATTAAAATTCTTACAAATCTTATGGAAAACTAATACAACAAAAATTAAAATCGAAAATTTCGCTCGGATCACCAGATTTTCATTTCGATCGAATTTACATTGAGGTTTTTGGCCCTTTTTGAAAGTCAGTTTTGGAAAAAAAATCAAAAATTGAATTTCCAATATACGTTCCTCATTAGTTTCTAGAGAAAAGAAAAAACTTTCTCTTCACAAAGCTCACGGGCCAACTTCGAATCCAGATTCAATGTAGAATGGTATAGGCCACCAGGGACCCGGTTAAACAGGGGTCCCAATTAATTGAAAATTTTTGATTATTCTGGATTTTGTAATGTTATTTTTTTGCTTATATTTTTCATATTCGTGTGTGTGTGTGTCGAGCTGGAGAAGTCCGAAATACGCTTGAAAACGTGTACATTTCGGGCTTTTACCAAGCCCTTTGGTAAAAGCTGACATTTAGTAACTGTCATGAAAATGAGTAAAAATGCGAATTTTCTAATTTTCATAAATTTGAAAGCTTGTCATTTATCAATCACAACGATCCTGATGCTAATTAAGATCGTAATTAATTAACTTATTAGTGATTCAAATTCGTGCAAATTACTAAAGGTTTGACAGTAGCAATCTGTAAAACAGTGGTGGCTATGGTTCGACATGCTCGCGTGATATAAATTAGAACTTGTCTTTGAATCACGTCCATTTCTGACATTTGCCAGGAACCGAGCAGTGGGGAGAAGAAAACCAGATGGGAGCCCCAAGGGAAATCTTTCGATACAGTACAGTTCTGTAGAGTATTCTTATGATTACGTTGGTATCCCCACTCTGCACCCAATAATCGTCTGAAATGATCCAGCGTATTGGTCGTTTTTTAAGTAATGTGCGCGTGCTAAAAAAATAAGCTTGCTGGCGAAGCATATTCCTAAAATTTTGAGACCTTTTTTGGCAAACTTAATTCGTTCCCGGTTAATTTTGATAGTGGGACTCTTTTGCCTCTTGTTTTGCCAGAGAAATGATGATTTAGATTGTTCCACTTGTAAATCATTTTGTTGTAACCATTCGGAGATCTGTGTCAACGCAGCGTTGGCAGAGGCTGTAATTTCAGTGGGTTCCTTAGCAGACACCAAGAGAAGGTAATCATCGGCAAAGGCTTAGGCTGTGACCCCCGGGGCGCACTGGAGTCGAAGTAATGACTCGAATGCACTATTCCAAAAAACGGGTCCACTACATGAGCCCTGGGGGGTAACCTTAAACCTACGTCTTGGATGCTGGTGCTGTACTTGTGTTAAGAGTTAAGGTGCGCACCGAGAAAATGTCCTACAAAATTTTTCTTAGCTGAAGAGGAATAGACATTCTTTGGAGGTTATCAGCTATTACCTCATGACGCACACAATTGAAAGTTCTCTTAATACCGAGGGAGATAATGGCTGTGAGTAAATATTCCTTCCTCCTATTCTCAATCTGTTCCATTAGATGATGATGAAGAGCATCATCCGTTGAGCGACCCATACGAAAACCAAATTGAAGAGGATGAAAGAGGCCGCCCCGCTCAACATAGTTAGGAGAATCTTTGCATAAGAAGTTTTTCGAGCACCTTTCCCAAATTGGAGATCAACGTAATGGGACGAAGTATTCAAATTATCGGCTGCCGAATTGTGACTGAAATCTTTTAAGAACTGAGAGTAAAATACTTTTTTAAATTTTTTTTGCCTATAACTCTTTGTGAACCTCTTAAAGCTTTTCCCATCTTTTCTGAATCACCCTGTATTATTCGAAAGATCTCATGTTCCTCAAATAGTGGCTATGCAAGAGATGTCCAGATGGTCGTTTTGGATCGGTATTGATGTACACACTTCTGGAAAAGGGCTTGCTAGATGTTGCTCTGCTATATCTTTTGGTGTGGAGCTGGACTGCACTGGAAGTTGCATCTGCGTTCACCTGGGCCGAAATACTGCCTTATAGGGCATACATACGCCGTAGTAGTTTGCGTGCAGAGCCTATTCCAGGAGCTGGATTTGGTTTGCGTTACTTCTCGTTTGAAGAGTGCTCGAGCCCTTCGAAAGGAGGCCATAGTGTCACGAATATCCTGTCCAGTCCTCTTCATACGGTTTAGTTTTCTCTCGAAGGCCCGTACTTACCCTTTTTTAACGTTTGAGATCCTCCGTCCACCATTTGATACCCCTTGGTTATGAGTGGGTTGTTTTTACAATCTAAGATAGTCTTGCAGTTAATGTTTATTAATTCCAACAGTCTTGTAGCATGCTGCTGTAGCTGATTTTGATCGGTAATCTGTATCAGCTGCTCCTGAAATCTTTAAGTCGTTTTCAAGGGAGTATGCATGAAGTGCTTTAATCTTCTTTGTGTGGTGTGAAAACTTCTATGGTGTGGTTGGTAGAGAGTTAAGCGAATCCTTTCTAATACTGAGACAGATCCCTTCTAATATTGAGACAGATACTTGTGCGTGCTAACTTAGACTTTCTTTTTAAACTGAGCACAACTCAGATCTATCGCCATGAGCAATTTACTACCTAGGGAGTTGTGCCGGAAGCCGATCGTCGCCACATTTTGCACATGTACCAAACAGGACCGGGATTGAACCGTAGGCTACTTTAAAAGTTCGTTAGAGCTGGGCAAATGCCCGAAGTAGGCAAAAAGTCGTCGGGCGACAATGGTTCCTGGGCCCCAACAGTCACTTTTGGAATGTTTACGCTCACTTATGCTGTCCACTTGTTCATTTTTTCTTTCATGTGTTCTTCGGAGGCTTTAGCTAAAAAGTTTTCAACACATGGCCCACTGGCCACATGTGGCCTCCGAAGCTTTTTGCTGTGGTCCGCCAAAGAAAAATCTTACAGTTACAGAATTTATGGAAATGCTTGGAAAACAACTTTTGAAAGAGAAAGGGTATTCGAGAGTATTCATCGAGGGAACTCCACCTGTGATAAGTTTTTATTTTTTATATTGTTCGTTATGGAAAAATTAGATTCGCGCGTGAATGTGAAGTTAAGAACGAAAGAAGTATTGTGCTTGTTTTTGGTATTATTTCAAATCCGTAGACAAGCTATCATTATGGAAGCAGTTATCGATGAAATCAAAAAAATTTGTTTCTATCTTTTTGAGTTGTTTGCCAAATAAAAACTGTGACATCTTTGCAAACTCTTTTACTGAATGCTAAAAAGTTATGATAAAATGATGACAAATATGTGAGATGAATTTTCTTATTTATAGTCATTATCATCATCAAACCGGAGCATTTTTACGAAAAAGTCGGCATAGCAAAAGTTACGTGAAAATACGGGAATGTTCCGGGAAATACAGGACGGTCCCAAGTAGGTCGCACTACTCATACCTCCCAGTTCCACTGCAAAAATGTCCCAAACACAATTCAAGTCCATCCATTTAAGACTGGCACATTCTAAGAGGGAAAGAGAAGATTAATAAAACAGCACCTAACTGAGCGTGTGTAGGGCCTTAATAGGGCCGGATTAAGATGTTTGGAGGCCCTGAAGCACTTGAATAGTTTTGGTGTTCCCCCCTCCCGCTAACGCTTTTATTTTCTTACTTGCAAAGGCTTTGATAATTAATATAGCCGAAGATGATGTTTCTCGCCGCTATTACTACGAGGGTTTTGACAGCTGGAAGATGAATACAGAAAAGAAAATCCAAGTTCCCTTGCGGGGACCCGCGTCCTCTCACTTGCCGGGTTAGCGTACTAGGCCACAAAGCCAACGAATCCTTCTTTGCTTAGAGCTTGTGTGTGCTGAATGGACCGTACATGAACAGCCAGACCTAAGTCAGGCCAAAGCTCACAATTTCTAACACTGCTACCAGATGGAAATTTATCCGAAAATGATGTCACTCTCTGCTACGAAAGTTTTGACAGCAGTCCATGTTGGGTCTGGCCGTCCATGTACGGTCACGTTCAGCACACAAGAGCTGCAAGGAAAGAGGATTCGGTGACTTTGTAGTCTAGTATGCTCACCCGGCAAGTGAGAGGAAGTTGGCTAGTTCCCAGCAAGACCAGTTGAATTTTCTTTCCCGGATTTATCTTACCATCAGACTTTCGTATGGATAGTGGCAACACCTTCTGCTTTAGAAGGTATTGATAGTGGAGAGTGACATCATCCTCGGATAAGTCACCATCTGGTGGCAGGGTTATCAGTTGCGAGCTTTGGCCTGAGTTAGGTCCGACCGTCCATGTACGGTCTCGTTCAGTGCACACGAGCTCCAAGGAAAGATTGAGATAGTCGTTGCCTTTGTAGTCTAGTGGTCCAGGGCGTTCACCTGGAAAGTGAAAAGACGTGGGTTCGATTCCCTGCAAGGGCAGATGAATTTACATATATCTTCGTATCAGCCAGCTGTTAAAAAAACTTCATATGAATAGCAGAAAGTAACATCATCCTCGGATAAAACTAAACTGTCTCACGACGGTCCCGGGCGGTGGATAAGTTCGAGACGCCGCTCGAAGGGGGGGGGGGGGCAGTGCTAAAAAGATAAGGACTCATATGAGGCCTTTCAAAATATTCAGAAGAAAGCACACTTTAAAAGAGCTTCAAAACTTCCCGTAGAGTAGATAACACTGTCTGCTTCCTGTTTTGTAAAAAAAGGAGTAAAAAGGTATTCATACAGGATAGTTCAGACAAGTAGTGTTGATATTGAATCTGACCGACTCTTTTTTTTATCACACAGGATTTCTATCAGTTCCAAAAATTGCATAAAATAAAATGGAACAACTCCTACCCACTGCGCTTGGAACCCACGCTGTTTAAGGAATGACAGTGATTTAGAGAATAATTCTTTAAACCAACTTTGATTGGAAATTCGTTTAAAGATAATTAATAGGAATAAGATTTTTGGCTATTTCAAAAAACATTATCTGGCAAAATTACTATACATTAAATTCAATGAATTTGCCAAGAGAATCATAATCAATGATTTTCAGAATTTGTAAATTATAGTTATTACGATCGATATCACAACTGTATAATAACATATTCTCCAAAATTTTCCAATTGGTTTTGGTTGTTGTCGAGGTGAAAAAAGCCCGAAATGAGCTATAATCACAAAGTTATACTGCCAATTATAATTAAAATATCCGGAACATGTGCACTCGATGGCGTGTGGGAAATTAGAAAAATTCATGAACTTGAATGAATAATTAGTTAATTAATTATGATCTTAATTAGCATCAAGATCGTTGTGATTAATGAATAAAAAGCTTTCAAATTTATGAAAATTAGTGAATTCACAATTTTTTTAGTAATTTTTAGTAATTTGAATGATTAATTAGTTAATTAATTACGATCATAATTAGCATCAGGATCGTTGTGATCGATAAATGACAAGCTTTCAAATTTATGAAAATTAGTAAATTCGCAATTTTACTAATTTTTACGAATTTGAATGACTAATTAGTTAATTAATGACTATATTAATTAGCATCCGGATCGTTATGATTCATAAATGACAAGCTTCCAAATTTATGAAAATTAGAAAATTCGCATTTTTACTAATTTTCATGACAGTTACTAAATGTCAGCTTAAGCCCGAAATGTACACGTTTTCAAGCGTATTTCGGGCTTTTACCAGCTCGACTTGACTCTTCGGGCTTTTACCGTAACATATATATATATATTTTATTTTTTTTCTTTTATATTTATTTCTTTCAGTTCTGATCAATTTCTTTCAGCAATTAAATCTTCATAAAAATGAATTTTCACCATTTGTGAATAACGCACTGATTTATAAAATTCATGAATTATTTATAAATGATGAAAATAATGATAATTACAAGAATTAATGATAATTTATTAATTATAATAAAAAAAAAGGTAAAAAAAATTATAGATTCATCATGGGGTTGGGGCAAGGAAGCATTTTGGTACAACCCCTTGTAATGTTGAAGGAGATTTTAAAAAGGGAAATTTGCGCCCCCTCTGGTCCGGCGCCCCTACGGCCTCGGATGTATAGGAATGAGTGTCATGGTCCCCACAAAGGCAGGGTTGAAGGGCTCCAGCCCAGGAGCCCGGAACGATTATTATTTTTCCGCTATAAATTTACTACAGAAAAGCCAGTGAAAAGTTTGGCCTGGAGCCCACCAGAGACCCCAGCCTAAAGGGCCCTGCTGCAGAAAGTGGGAGTCGTGGTGATTTCCATTTCAAAGCACGGGAATACTCGGGCATAGCTCGGGGCCTCAAGTGCAAAGAAGGCCTCCTATACAGAATCGTCCTTAGGGGTGTGTGACAGGTTCGGTTGCACCGGGTCCCGCACTTACGGTAAATTATTGGCTTTCACCAAATCTCTTAAAATACTTATTGCATTAATTCTTAATTTTCATCAATTTCGGAAGTATTAATTTCACTAATTCTTAATTTTCTTGAATTAAGGAATCTCTCCCCCCCCCCCCCCCCGTATAGCACTGAATTTTTATCAAGTTTCTTTCATCACTTTTGGAAATATTTTTTCCATTTGTCTTGAATTTTTGTTAATTCTGGTATTATTCCTTCCATTAATTCGGAATTTTCATCAATGCTAGATTTTTTTTCTTCCGTTAATTCTAAATTTTAATCAATTCTGGAAGTATTTCTTTAATAAATCCTGGAATTATTTCTTTCGTTAATTCTGAATTTTCATTGGCATTGGAAAAATTATCCCCCACAAAATATATAAAATCGGAGCAAAGGGGATCCTAAACATTTTTGATGTCCCAAAATTGTTATTGTTGAGACGCACTTGGCTCCACAATTTTTTTTGCACCGGGCCCCGCGTGTAGTAAGGGCAGCCCTGCTCTTATGATAATGAGACTTGGTTGTATTTTTCGAGAGCAAGTAATATGATAAATTTGAAAGAAGATAGTTACAGCCAGTTGGGTCTCCAAAAAAATCCCTTTCATGGAGTGGCCCCAAGATGCTGTTAATAGCTGTTAAAAAGACGGCCCTGATATAGCACCTCTGCTAATAAAATCGAGTACTGTGATTTTCAGAAGTATGTAAATTGGTAAGGGCTAGTACTTCCACTCGGGTGTGGTGGCCCTATGGCCTTCCACATCCTGGAACAGGGTCCCTAGGCTGGGACCTTTGGCGGGCCCCCAGAGTTTACTTTTCACGGCCCCTCTTAATAGTAAAAACAAAAAAATAATGAGAATCGTCCCCTAATCGGGCTCCCAAAGCTGGGGCCTTACCCGTGTGGAGGCCATGGGGCCATATGATTTTTTGGGCCCCAAAATATGAGCAATATTTATTCATTGACTAACGAAACATATTAGACCTTAATCGCAGGGGCTCAAAAATTTTGCTTTTTCCGGGGGGCG
The DNA here is from genome assembly GCF_987345545.1 of Pholcus phalangioides. NCBI lineage: Eukaryota > Metazoa > Arthropoda > Arachnida > Araneae > Pholcidae > Pholcus > Pholcus phalangioides. Next base: position 49,921,118 of record NW_028301604.1, on the reverse strand, counting down.
CATATGTCAGGCCCTGACCTCAGAACCACTTTGCGGGGGCCACACGATGCTGTGTATACTGTCCTATAGTAGGTGAGTATAATACGATTCCAATGCATGAAATACTCATAAAAATGGAGAACAAACCACAAAATTATCCATTCTTATACACACATATAGCGCTTGGAGGAAATCGTTTTTTCTGCCGCTAAATTGCATTAGATACTAAAAATTTTCAAATGAGACCTTCTTAGTAATATAGTTTAACTATCTGCAACATTATTTGGCATTTAAAATTAATTCGAATTTTAGAAAGGCCACCGAAGTTCAGGAAATTCTCATAGAAAAGCATTAGGCACTTGCAATGTTTGTGCTGAATGGAAAACGCGATAAATGCCAGGAAAAGGCAACCTGGAATCATAGGCGGAGATAGACTTGGAAGTCTGGGGACACGATGATGATGATGTCAATTCATATATACATATACATTAGATCAGTCGACTCCACTTTTGACGCTGGGGGAGGGGGGCGTATCTCCACCCATGCCTGGAATCATTTGATCTTTGCCGCGTTGCCGTCTTCACTAGATAAATGATAATAAACCACTCCATGGTCGCCTCCATTCTCTGCTGCTATCGTTCCCTCGCCACGAACATGGTTTTACACATTTTTCTTCTCGACACTTGTTGCCGAAGAATCGATGGTACCAGCAAATATTTTGTGAGTTTCGAGAATTACTTCTATTGCAAGAGTGGTTTCGGTTTCTCGGAAATGGTGATCGACTACGCGAGAGAGTTCGTAGATTCTTTTATGTAGTTTTTCAATTTTCCGGAGGATGTTCTCTTAAATTCTTTCTGCTGCTTTTTCCAGCGTCAACTCGGACACTGCGGCCAAGATGGACTGAACAGACGTAGGTGTAAAAACAGTTCCATCATCAAATTTTCCGGCACGTTTAAAGACTCTGCACGGTGTTTCATGCATCTCAATAACTCGGAGGGTTCGTGGTTCCCTAATTCTTCCCCCGATGAAAGAAATCAGATCTCTGATTGGGACGATTCGACCGAACGATTGATAAGCTCCGTTTTGAGCTTTCCGTATTGATCGCTGACGTCTGGTTTCATCAGCACATCCCTAACTAGAGATGCAATTTCAGAGGGTATAGATGAGAGACTACATAGTTGTACTTGGTGATGGATTCGGTGATTGGCTTTGGAATTGTGAGAGCGAATGTACTCTCGCACATTATGGACCATAGCGCTGGATCTGACCGCAGGAATTTGGACTGCGCTGACCTCTGACATGGTGCAAAATTCCAAAAAAAAAAAATTATTTAAAGTGCTAATGAAAATTAAATTGAGAAATTAGATATTTAAGAGTTATTATTATATTCAAAATAGATTATTATTTTAATTAAATACCCAAAATATACGCATTAAACATTGCTATTACTCCACTTTTTTACGGTAATTGAAAAAAAAAAATTCGGAAGCAGAAAAAAAAAAAGGATCAGTGAGAGTACTTATCTCTTTTAATATTGGGTCCTCCAAATCTATAGCAGTCGGAGATCTTCCCGTCGGCAACAACTGGATTCTTTCTTCATCGTCACATGTAGCGCCTTTCTTAAAGTTAATTTTGGAAGGGACAGCTAATTTTGCTGTTGCTTTTTTTTTTCTTTTCAGTCGGAATCACCATTGAGGCAGGCCATTTTATAAGAAATTTAAACTGGTGGGGCACTCGCGAAGCGGAGTAAGCTCCAGTGTGTTTGTACAAATGGCAATACACATCGTTTCGATGGTAACCAATCACTTTTATTAATTATGATCAAATCAGTGTTGGGGTAATTAATTGACATTAACTACATATTCGTAAAGCATAGCAACACTTTTAAACAAAATCACATTCGAATGCAAGCCGCCGTCACGGACGGTCGCAGGAAATAATCTTCTGACACGGTATATGGTCAACGAGGGTACGTGCCCCTGCGAGTTCATCCGGGAGTAGCGGTACCACACTACCGAATACCCGAAGGGAGACAGCGTGGAGTAGGACGAAGAAGGGCCTCGGGTTGGATCTCGACTGGTTGAGGTTTTACCTGAATGCATTGATTTCTCTTTCAGAAAATAAGTCGAGAGCTTCCTTCCGACGCTTCTGGAACGAGACACAGCAAAGGTTGCGATGGCATTCTGCGGCGAACTTCGACGACCTGGCCTGACCCCCTGCCTAAAATCTTTTTCCCCTACGCTAGTTGCGTTCCCCATAGTGCTCTTTTATTTTGTGTGCTCATGCTGCATTTGGTGCCTTGACGATAGCTTGTCTACAAAGGGTAAGTGCTTTTTGCTTACCGCTTATCTTTGATTATGACGAGATTTTGTCCGCTAATTGGCTCCACCGCAGGAGGCCAACTGCATAGGATTAAAGCGCAAATTGATCTTTTTGACGATGATTCTGATACAGTAGAGTATTTCTGTTTGCTTAAACCAAGGTTAGGGGAATATTTGGATAGACAGAGAAATCTAAGCAGTATAGGTGACGAAAATTGCACCACTGCAGTGGAGTTTGATAAGGTTCTAGAACTATTTGGTGAATATATTTGTTGTGATGAGGACGATGGTGTAGATCTAGTAGACAGTATTGTGCATGCAACAGTAAAATTTTTCTCCGAAATAGAGAGGAACCCATGTCCACATGCTGTAGCGAAAGCTTTCATGAAAGACGAAAAAGAAAACATTCTGAAAATTCAGTATAAAAGTAGTGACAAAGAGCCCTATAGAAATAAGCTCAGAAGTAGCTCTAAAACGGCTCCCGAGGGGGAGACGAGCTCTAATGCTAAGAAAAAGAAAAAGGTGCATAATATTAGTCTTAGCCCTGGGAAAGATAACGAACACGTTGTTGACATGGTGTCCTTCTCTGTTTCGGACTTTAGAAGCGAAGTGGTCCCATCGCCCAACGAAGGAAATAATCTAGACAGCCCAGATGATAATGTAGACTCAGCTCCGCCCCCAAATGCTGAGGGCCAGACATCCAATCAGGAGGAAGAAGACCCCCCTCCCATTTCAAAATAACATTGACGATAACGAGGATGATGATGATGGATTTCAGGAGGTATCCTACCAGCGTAAAAAGAAGAAATATAATATTCCCCCCATAGTTTTGCCCTCTTGGGGAACCAGGTGGCTCTCCAATTTTGGGGAAATGAGAAAATTATGTGAGTTCCCCCCTGAATCGAAAACAGCTGTAAACACGATCACAATTAAAGTTTTCTCAGAAAACGATTACCGATCGGTCACCAAATACTGTAAGGAAAAAGGCTTCAACTTTTACTCTTTCGAATTGAAAGCAGACCGCCACTTAAAGGTGGTAATTAGAGGACTTCCCCCGGGGATAGAGGTAGACGAAATAGCGGAGGACATACTTAGTCAAGAGTTTGAGGTAGTGAAGGTCTCAAACATGAAAAATTACCGAACAGAGCAGAATTATCCCCTTTACCTGGTAGAATTCTCTCTGCAAAATAAGGGAATTTTTAATCTAACCAAAATCGCTGAAATTCCCGTTCACATAGAGCGATATAAAGGAAATAGGAACACCCTTCAATGCAGGTTCTGTTTGCGCCTAGGGCACAGCTCTGTAACGTGCCACGATAAACCGTCCTGTTCATTTTGTGGCGAAAACCATATCACTGGGAAATGCCCAAATAAAGGCGACCGAAGTAAGCGAAAATGCACCCTCTGCGGGTCAGACAAGCACACAGCATTTTTCGGGGGATGCCCCAAAAAGATACAAAGGCAGAGAGCTGAGAATACTGGCAGAGTATTTATCCCCTCCTTGCCATCGATTCTGCAGAAAGACCCCAATTTTGAGCACCGCTCTAGAAAAGAAAATAGAATTCTGGCTGGAGGTCTGACATTTGCGGATATCCTAGCGGGTAAGCAGCCGCAGGACCAAAACATGGACGGCCCTGACCTAGAGTCACATGATAGCTTCCCTTCACTTTATCCGGACGGCCTTGAAACGAGAGTCTAGCAGCGCCGAGAGGGAAATAACAAAGAGTGTCCCGTTCAAACCGGAGCAGACCAAACGTCCCCCCAGTCATGTGAGAGGGAAGAAGCTGGGGATAGGGAAACACCCCTTAGATAAGGGAAATTCGATTCCCGAAAGTGATTACGCCAGCGCACTAGAGAGGGCGCTAGGAGAAAAAATTCTGCACGAAACCAGAGAAGTGTTAGATGACACCCTAAATCAAGTAGAAAATATTAGTAAGCAAGCATCATCATCATCACCATCGAATGAAAAGGTAAACATCCTGGTTGCCGCCTCTCTTTTCCCCGCGGGGGAGGGAACCAATAAGGACGATGCAATAGAAAACCAGGTTTTTTTCTCCCAGGGAAATAAATATTGACAACGAATTTGAAAATCTAGCAAATGCTACATGCAATATTACTTCAATGTTAAAACATGACGACGAGATCAGTCAAAAAATTATTGCCCTATTAAGCGGCCTTAAGGAAGTCATCAATTTATTAAAGAGCAAACAATAGGTACGAACGCTAACAATCTTGGCCTACCCAGGCCCTTAACAATTCTTTCATGGAATGCAGGCAGTATTAAACATAAAATTAGGGAACTCACCGAAACACTATTCGAGCTAGATATCCATGTTGCCCTCATACAGGAAACTTGGCTCTTGCCCAGCGATAAACTGAAAATCAATCGCTACAATTGTGTAAGAATAGATAGAACTCACAATCGTGGAGGAGGGGTATGTGTTTTAATCAGGAATAATATTCCTTTTAAAAAACTAAATATTCCCCAATCCAACACGATGGAAACACTTGTAGTTACAGTCAGAATTAACAACATGGATATAAATATTGTTTCTCTGTACAAGCCACCACGAAATGCAGTAGATTTAAATCACCTCAGGAACATATTTGACCTCAATACACCCACAATTATAGCAGGGGATTTCAATGCGAAGCATGCCAGTTGGCACTCCAATTATAACTGCTCTAGGGGAGTTGCCCTCAACAGATTCTGTCTAAATAATGGAGTAAACATTCACGCCACAGATTACCCAACACACTACCCGGACCACCCATTTCACAGGCCAGATACAATTGATTTTGCAATTAGCAAGAGTATTGATGCATCAATTTCTATACATTCCCCAGCACTTCTGAAGTCTGATCACAACCCCCTCGTAATCAGGATTGACTTCCTATTTGCACTCAGCGTACCCACCATCAGAAAAACCAATTGGGAACTATTTGCCCAGATACTAGAAAACAACCCAACGCTTGAGCTCTCATCCCACTCGATCGAGGAAATCGAAACTAGTGTTGCCCGTATCACAGACGTCATTCAAACTGCACTGGACAGTGCCACTGAGAGAATCAAATCAAACGAACACCAATACGGCCTGTCCAGATTATTACTCAGGAAAATTAGGGAAAAGAATAAGATCAGGAAAAGGTGGCAAAGGCACAGGCAGCCACGGGACAAATTGAAACTTAATCAAATGGAAAGGGAAATTCAAGAGGAGATCCGAGCCTTCACGAACGAACGTTTCACCTCATTTCTAGAATCGCTCGAGATCCAGGATGGCTCCCTCTGGAAAGCCTTGAAAATTTGTAAAAGCAAAAGGGAAATAATTACGAAATTACATAGTGCAAGCAATGGTGTGGTCTTTACCCCTCAGGACATAGCCAATGCTTTTGGTGAAAGCCTGGAAGAACAGTTCTCGCCAAATGGCATCCAGGATATGGCCACTAAGATGGCAAATCGGCAGAAAATTCAAAATTATTTCACACACAATCCACCGGTCACCATGGAAACCGATGAGCTCCCTCTAACAACAATAAGTGAACTCAACGAGGTGATTAACAATCTTAAAATTAAAAAAGCACCCGGGCATGATAACATCTCAAATCAGGCCCTTAAAGCTCTTCCTACTAACATTCGCCTTTCTCTGCTTAATATCTTCAACAGCATGATTCAACTTAACTATTTTCCCAGTTTCTGGAAAAATGCAATAATAAAACCTATCCATAAACCTAACTCGGATCCTCTCTTTCCCCAAAATTTTCGTCCAATATCGCTTCTTTCTAACATGAGTAAACTGTTTGAGCGAATCTATGCTTCTCGCTTTCTCTACTACCTTCACACTAATAATATTATCCGCCCCGAGCAACACGGTTTCCGGGGGGGCCATTCATGCACTACCCAGCTGCTCAGGACCACCGAATTTATCATGGATGCCCTGAACCATAGAGAATATGTTTGTGCCGTCAGCCTCGATGTGGCAAAGGCATTTGACAAAACAAATCACGAAACGTTGCTTGCCAAACTTATGGATTTAAATTTTCCCAGCAAGTTCATATACTTCTTCAAGAGCTACATCGAAAACAGAACTTTTCAAGTAAAAATTGGGGACAAACTCTCTTCCCCTAGACAGATTAGAGCCTCTGTGCCTCAGGGAAGCGTGTTGGGCCCACATTTATTTAACATCTATGTTAACGACTTCCCCGGACCACAGCGTGGGATTATAAGTCAGTATGCAGATGACGTCTTTTTACTAACACACTGTACTGACGTAAACAAAGCATACGAAAATCTCCAAGAGACAATGGAGGACGTTGAAGACTATTGTCAAGAATCTGACATCAAACTAAACAACAACAAATGCAATTTCTTGTGGTACTACAGAAGGAAAAAGCCTCCGGACGGGCCAAATCACCATCTTGAAATAGGGGGCGTAAAATTAAGACCGAAATCTCACCTAAAATATCTTGGGGTAATATTTGATAGCAAAATGAATTTCAAGGCACACGTAGAAGCAGTAAAAGCACAGGCAACCAAAAAACAGAGCATGTTAAATAGGATCTACTTCCCAGGTAGCAAACTGTCCCTCAGAAATAAGATGCTACTTTATAATTCGGTTATACGCCCAACAATTACCTATGCAGCTCCGGTTTGGGCATTTAAGACCAAAAAGAATATCTTGGACCTCCAAATATTTGAAAATAAGAGCTTTCGTAGATTTACGGGGGCTAGATGGTATATGAGGAACGAAGATTTACGCTGCGATCTAAAAATCAATACATTTCTTGATCAAGCACGAAAACTAGCCAAAAGTTGCTATGAAATGATAAAAGAATACGAACACCTTAGAGAAATCCTAAGCTACGATTCCGAAACCATCATAAAACATGGCAGGCCTATGAACATTCTCCACCGTCCCTGGTAGGAGTTTTGTAAAAAGTTGTATATAGTGTAAAAATGTAAATATTTTGACCCTCTTCTCTTATTATCATAATTTTTGTATAATTCGTATATGTGTAAAAATGCACTCCTAGTCAGGGAAACTGCGGAATATCCAATTGGTTGCTAATTGAGAAGCGAACCGATAGATGGCGCCATGAGGGAGAAGGGCTGCGAGCACTCCCTTAGAAATGCAGGAAAACGAAACTGAATTTATCAGCAAATTAGAATGCTGAAATCAAACGCAAACAGGTTATCTCGAATACTCAAGTCCGAATCTCGTCTCGGAAATATTAAGTATTTCTTATGGCTCAATGATAAAGGTGCCTGGGGTTTTTTAGCCGTTAATAAGATCAAACGGCCGTTTTCCCCGGAATTTCCACCCACCCTTGGATGAACTGGTGTAATAATTTCTACAAAACCAAAATCTCGTCATATGTACTAAGTGGTAAAGCATTAAGCACGATTAAATGTGGGCAGTAGCCCTGAAATATTGACTAAATTCCCGATTTTGACATACACACCATTCTACACACACCAGCACGCACACACACTCACACGGACATAATTTTAAATCCCCCCCCTTTTATTTTTCTTGAACCCTATAGGCCACTCCATTGGCCCGCTTGTTAAGTGCAGTAGAACGGCGAACGTGCCGCGGAACCGCCAAAAAACGTTTTATTCAGGTCAGGTCAGGTCGTAAAGCATAGGTGGAGATAGACTTGGAAGTCTGGGGGGGGGGGGGGCACGATGATGATGTCAATTCATATATACATTAGATTAGTCGACTTCACCTTTGATGATGCAATGCCCCCCCCCCCCCCACGTCCCCTTGTATCTCCGCCCATGCGTAAAGGACATCTTTTCATGTTTCTAGTGGGGTTATTCACCTCCATGGTGGCCAGAGATCATTGAAAATTTTCCAGCAAAAATTTTCTTCAAAAGTAGCCAAAAGGCAGCCCAAAAAGTTTGGGCTTGTGCTGCCATCTATGAGTTTGAATATGAACTAAATTTTCGACCATTGTTTCTTTTTTTTCCCCCCGCGTTTCCCTTTGGACTAGAAGTGTGAGAGGGGAAGTGGGGCATAGGGGTCCCTCCAAGATGATCAAAAATTGAAAATATTTTTGCAGAAAAAAAAAGTTCGAAAGAAAATCATGTCAATTCAAACAAATTCTGTCAGGTTAAAATGCTTTTTGAAAATGAGTTACAAAATTTCAATGTAAGGAAATTCTTGTGCCCCCAACATTATAACAATGAGACTATTTCAACTTTTTTTCTGTCTTTGTTTCGAATTTGTAAATAAGTTTGTCGCGACAAAAAAAATTATTTATATAATAATTAATAAAATAATAATAAAAATTATTTATAATTTATTCTCTTTTAAATATTTTAAAAGAGAAAGTTCTCTTTCTCGAACCTCTGGGCAGGCACGTCATTCCAACTTTTTGTGGGGGGGGGGGGGGCGGCAGCAAAGAACATATACTTAACATATGTATATATATATCACCTTATTTTTGTCCATTTTTATTGTATTCTTTTAAATAAATGTTGAAATCATGGTTAACAAATGTTTTAAAATTTGGTGCACCGCAATGAAATCTCACTACGGCACTGTGAAAATAAATTCTGTACAGCAATTGGGGAGGAGGGCTAAAATTGCGAAAATTGGCATGGTGCAGAGGCGTACGTGGAGAGGAACACGGGACACTCATGCCACCAAAGCCCCACCCGAAAATGCTCAAAAATTAAAAATATTTTTAAATAGCTTTGTAAAATAATCAAAACGTCAAAAAAAAAATTTCATACCATCCTAACCAATTCCTGTTAATTTAATATGCTTTTTGAAGGTCAATACAGTAACTGAAAATTCTCTGAAAGAAACTCCTTCTTCAACAACCCCGGCACTGTTCCAGAACCTTTGGCACATTTAGAGATTCCTTAAGTGACACCAGGTCTGTGGCACATTTAGAGATTCCTTAAGTGACACCAGGTCTGTGGCACATTTAGAGATTCCTTAAGTGACATGTGGCTTAGTTTTAGAGCACTTAAGCTCCCGCAGTGCAGTTTTGCCCCACTCAAGTTACCCGCGGTACATTCCCAGATTACCTAAGTGATCCGCGGCATAATTACGGTTCACTTAAGTGGCCCGCGACACATTTCCAGTTCATTTAAAAGATTCCATTCGAGGAACATTTAGAGATGAATGAAGTGGCTCTATAGAGGATTTATCAATAGGAAGAATGTTAGCTCAGGTGCCCCCACAAACAAGGGAAAGGTTTTTCTCGTTTTCAGAACACCGAGTGAGATGTCAATAAGAATATTTCTTATTTTCATAAAGGGTGGTTGATGACGTAAATATCATTCAAAAACCCCCTCCCCCTTTCATCAAGTCAGCAAACCCGACCCTCCGTCAATGCAGATGTAATACTTGATTGACCTCTAACTTTGACATATTTTTTTTTTATGTCAGCAGCCAAAGGTGTTTGTTCTATCAACCCAATTTCGCGGGAAAATCGCCAATCTGGCAACTCCGAGTTCATACGTTTGTGACCAGAGACGTAGTACGCAGGAGAGAACATAAGAGCAGGTGCCCCCTTCCCAAGACGATCAAAAATTAAAAATATTTCCAAATATTTCAGTAAAAAATTAAAATATCGAAAGAACATACTTTTATACCGTATGTTATCTTTATCAATTTCTGTTAATTTAAGATGGTTTTTGAAAGTTAGTAGCTCAAAATTTCTCTGGGAGAGATTGGTTGTGTCCCCTCAAACCCAATTGCCCTCTCGCCCTAAAGGTCGATCTTGCGTACGCCAATGCTCGCGACTAAGGAGTAGGGTATTGTAATGTGGTAGGTTTTTCTCATGGTCTAACCTAGTAACGCAAATTCTACCACAAGTCATACAGCTTAATCATTGTTTAACGCAGCATAACCCTGATGGTCCTTGCACCTATAAAAAACAAACTCCAATCCAATCCGAAGGTGCTTATGCACCCTCGAATGGTTGTTGGCACAAATCGCAGCAAATCCGTCGGAAAAAGTCAGCAAGTCGTTCTCCAAAAACACCCTCTACTGCCTTTGCTATTGCGATTCAACAGCACATTCTACGATCAAAAATGCTTGTTTCGGTGTCATATCACCTCTTAAAGTTTGTTCCATGAATTTAGAATCACCCTGTATATTTGTACAGCGAGAAAGACTTCAATTAACTAGAACCAATTACGCTACCTATCAAATAAAACTGTTACAATTCTTCGATTAAAATTAGCAACGGGATTTTGATTAATGTGCCATATAAAAAAAGCAATATGATATATGATGTAAATTATGAAGTTTGCCTCGAAATTTTAACAGTTTTTATTTGTGCGTGGTAAAACATTGTTAGTAAAACTCGCAAAATGTAGCTATCGCAGGCTTTCTGTGATTACAATCAAAAACAGTATGAAAGTCAAAAACGGTTATAGTTTGCGAGTTTTATTAACAATGTTTTACCGTTGACAAATAATAACTGTTAAAATTTCGAAGCAAACTTGATAATTTAACTAATATTATTACTTATAAAATATTAACTAATATCATGTCATATTGTTTTTTCACGCGGCAGATAAATAAAAATCCGGTTATACTAATTTCAATCGAAGAATTGTAAACAGTTTTATTTGATAGGTGGCGTGAGTGGTTCTAGTTCACACACATTGATGCGTTTCTCACATGTAAGTATAACATTGTACTGTATAATTGTTTTCAATGTTTTCTAGAAGGCATATTTTTGCTGATGAAATTTAATCTTTACTCGTTTATTGGTTATGGAAAAAAGTGCCTAATAAATTTTTTCGCGCTATTTTTTCATGGTAAATAAGTTTAGTCTGAGAATGCGTCCATGTACGTAGAGATTTTTTGCTGCACAAAAAAAAAATTCCCAATATTGTATAAGGCAGCATGTTATTTTATCATTCCGTGCAGAAATCGAAATTTTGTGAGCAAAGAAACAGGTTTATGCAGGTGTAATAAAAGGCAATGTGCCCCCTATCTGGAAAAAAAAAATTAAAGGGCAATTTTTCATGTAAGAATAACATTTTCCCTTTTTATTGCGAGCATCTCGGTGCTCATCATTCCCCCCACCATTCTGGAGCTGAGCCCATCCCCAAGACTGAGATCTTTTTTGGGGTCTCCACTATAATAAATTCATAATGTAGAAAAAAAGCAAAGCTAGCGTGCTAGAGCCCTGCCAGCCCTACCCTTGTAGGGATCATAGTGCTCGCTTAAACCATTGAGGATAGATGCTTGATTTCATACTCAAGAGACACCGACAACTCAGATGACAACCCTATGATTCAATGATTAGCATCATGATTATTTTAGCCATTTGTCAGAGTTCTTGTGCGGGTGCTTTTCTTCTGGTGATAGTTATAATTAAAGCTCTCGATCCGTGAATATGCCTCCCAGTAAGTTGACAGGGTTCCAACCTCGTGAATCCCAACCATGAGTTCAACCAGGCGCGGCATAACCCATGGTCCCACATCCCGCAGTAGGCCCCCAGTTCAGACTCTTCACGGGCCTCCTTGTAATATGAATTTGTAGTGTGAAAAACCAAAATAGAATCACATCTGATGAGAATTATATCGGGCCCCCGGGCAGGAGCCCTGCTCAATCAACTCTTTTTGTGGGGCCCATGCAAGGACCTCAGTCCTGCATGGAATAGGAGCTTCCACGATAAGATCTGGCACAATGATTTGACTATAAATATGCAAATTAAGAGATGTTGTCTAAGCCCTCTTTCATTTACTCCTTGGGCTATGATTGTGTTGAAGAAGCAGTAGCGACACGCTTTTTTTTTGAATTAAATGATCAAAAATTTGTTTGAGTTCTGCAGAACAGCCTAATTATCATCAAGTGTTCCGCGGACTAGCCTTAGACCTATCAAGGTTTCCACGCCACGAGAAACTTTGACCTGATTTAGAGAACAGATATAGGTAAACAAAAATGGGTAGTCGGACCATTCCGGAGCCAAACAGCACGACACTAGAGATTCTTCTGTTACGGTGTTGGCTGAAATAGGCATTTATCGGGAGATGAACAAGGAATCCAAATTTGTGCTGGGGAAATCGACTAACGAAAGGAAAGACATTCGGAAAAATGTTGATAGAGAGGGAAAAGATCTTTAACAAAAAAAGAGAAAGAACCTAATTTTTTTTCCCCAAACCAGATTCTCTAGAGCAGCTGTTCTCAACCTTTTTTGACTCGCGGAACCCTTTTTTAGTAAAAAAATTCTATGGCGGAGCCCCGCAAGCCAATTTTTAATTATTCATTAAAGTTACTGATTTATTTTTACTTTTAAAAATATTTATAAAATTTTTTTTAATTTTACTGTTTTTTTTATTTCCCTCGAGTGTCCGCGGAGTCCCTGGAGAGTGTACAAGGAGCACCGATTGAGAACCGCTGCTCTAGAGATAGGTGACACTTTTTGGAAGCGCAAGGAAGGAGGTGTGTTGAGATGAATTAAGTATTGAATAGCAAAGAGTTCAATTACAGCATTTCAACACTGTAAAGTACGTTTACCTGCGCTTATTTATCCACTCGCGCTTTCCCTTCAAAATTATTTCGATGTGTAAAAATTTCCGAGAGAGAAAACATCGTCATAATAAATCTGTCATAAAAAATGCCGCCCCTGTAATCATGCCGCCCTACGCGGTCGCCTCATGCCTGGCGCCGGCCCTGCTTGCAGCATTTAATTGCTCTGCTTCCAAAGCGTCGATGATATCAACACTGTCCCTCGGCGAAACTACAATTTTGGCTGCGAAATCATGATCTGGAACGGTGACAAAAGTTCTGTCGGTGAGGCTGGGACTGAAACTTCTAAGCGGTCTAAACGCGAAGTGATTTGTAGCAGGTAGCAGCATGTCCTTTAGCTAATGGTCAGACGATGATATTGCTTGGACGGTAACATTGTTGTCGGATGCCGCGAGGATTCCATCGGCCATGTCTGCTAGTTTGTCTAGTGTGTTGTCGGAGATAGCTAGTATTCGTTATAATCGAAGTCATAATACGTTTTATGCAAAATATTGTCAATCATTTTTAATTCATTTTGAAATTGCTATATTGTGCATAAAGAGTACGTGTTTCTTTTTTTTTCTCGGCTGGTGAAGGGGAATTATCTCACGGATCGTGAGAACGGAAGTTCGCCCACATGGCCCCCTCGGACATTCCTTGCTTAGATGGACGAGGTCCACTTTTACTCTGAAGGGGTTAGGCCAGTGGTTCTCAGTGGTACTGGGATACTTCAAGGGGGCCACAGAAGAAAATTCAGAAAGGGGGCATGACCGGTGGTTTGGAGGGCTGCAGAGAACTGAGAAGAAAAATTAAGGTGTGAAGAAATAATGCTTTTATATTAGTGATTATACACTTACAGAATCCAACAAAACCACCCACAAAACCAGGGCCGTCTTAGGGCATGGCACCACGTACATTTTGCAGCAGCTTCCGTAGGATGAGGTTTTTCGCAGGCCCCCCGTATAGATTTTTCACAGACCCCTCCTCTATATTAAATAATATGAAAAAAAAAATTGATGAAAACCATATAAGGCCCCGGGCTGCAGCTCTGTCAATCCCACTCTTGTGAGCGGTCATGCCCGGGGGTCTCTTGTCCATAAATGACCCCACCTTATGATATTTTGTATAGTACAATAAATTTTGAAAAAAAGTTGGAAATATGTAGGCTATTTATTTCCGGCTAAGTATGGGACTACCTTAACATCACTTTGTCTAAGGGGCCCATGATGTTGAGACGGTCCTGAATAGAACTCGGATTAGCGGGAAGCTCATTAAATTCTAGGCCACAGTTGTCTGGAGGCCAATCTTATTTGCAAAATTTTCATTCAGCATAAATTCACTGAAAAAATCAATTCAATACGTATAAATGATCTTGCTTCTAGATGAGGGTCGAAGACCCTGGGGAGACACGAGAAAAAAAATATGCTTCAAAGGGGGCCACGGGCAGAAAAAGGTTAAGAAACGCTGGGTTAGGCGATCCAAGTTCTTGGAAACTTTCCGTAACGTAAGGCCCATTCACCACGTTGATTGGCTAAAAGGTCTGCTCCGGGATCATTGTCTTGCAAATTTCGCTTCTCTCGAGTGGGATTCTTGATGAGTTTTGATGAGTCGATGTGCGAAGAAGTAAAAATTAATACTTGAGCAGGACTACGATGTCTTTGATTATGTTGTGTATGTTATATATTATGAAATAGTTAGAAAGACACATCGATGGCACTAGCTGCAGAGAAAATATGGGGTGTGTCTCGTAATATAATCTTTTGTTTTCTTTATAGGGCAACCCGGGGTAGAACGGGGCACCAAGTTGAAAATATGGTTTAAAAATACAAAAGGGTTAAGCAAGAGAGCTACAAATTTTTCTATGGATAAATTATAATTTAATAATCGCAAAAATGCAATGATATTGTAAGAAAACAAAAGAACAATTTTTTTTTTTCAAAAATAGAAAGTTGTGTCATTTGCCCCGTGGTAAGGACAAGTAATTATAAAAATATATAAAACTAGTGGAAATGCAGGAAAATTAGTTTTAACTGACTATAAAGGTTTAACTACAGTTTTCATTGATTGTGTCCGTTTCTTAAGCCTATTCACAAAATGCACACACCACGACAGCCTCATCATCTTCACTGTCTATTCCAGCACAGGAATTGTGTGCCTGTTTTTTGCACATGGAACAAGTGACTCAACCTTCAACTGACTTTGAGTGAAATTCACCGTAATATAAACAGACGGCATTCACAGTCAGAACAATCCTCAGAATCACTCTCGTTATTTTTCGGTTTTTTTCCTATCTTTAGGCAATTTCCTTTGTTTTTTCAATTCTCAATTTTATTCTCTTTCTTAAATAGTTTTATCCTTGCTCTTTCTTGTTTGGCAAAGTTTTTTTTTTTCCTCTTTTTCCTTAATAGCGGCTTCTAAAACCCTTTTCTGCATGGGGGAATCTGTTAAGACAGCGATCTTCCCCCTCTTCCGATTCGTCTTCTTCGCGCTTTCTTTAACTTTTGGAATAAGCATTAGAATTTCAGGTGAAACATGAAATGAAGAGACCCTGATGTCAGTTGTCATCCAACAGCACCCAGGAGTGGCACAACTAGCCTCATTAAATCGGACCTTTTTCGCTGGCGTGTCATCATTAGAGTTGGCTGAAACCTCGCCAGCTTTATCATCCAACCTTATAGGCATATCTTTTTTAACTGGTGTGCTAGACGAAGGCAATTCCAATTGTTCAGCTCCAGATATGATCACCTCTTCACTTGAAGGCCTACCAAATCCGATGTCAGTTGTGTCTGCTGGGAGAAAATTAGTGTAGGTGAATATGGATTCGTCAGTTGTCAATAGTCCTGTAGCTTGAAAACCATTAATAGCAGTTTTCATTGTTGCGCTTTGGATAAAAGCTGATCCGAAGAGCGTTGAAATTTGAAAGAGAGTTGCGATTTCCCCTGTGTTGCTTCGCAGCAATTTTTGAAGCGCATCTCTGTAATGAAGACTTAAAGGCTTCAGCCACCTCGCTGGGCATTTTGTCTGTTGTGGCGTTGTATTTGTATTTGTATATTTGTATAAAAGAAACATCAAGTGGCTGAAGTCTGTGAGAGCAATGTGCTGGTAGGCATAGCAACACTGGGGAACAGACATAGCAACAGAGTGTGTGCATTTGACCACCATGTGGTGGAAGACAGGTTACAGTTTGGTGGAATGGGTACTTCCCCATTCCGCCTCAGGGACACAATTCAGGTCAGGGAAATAAGGTCACTCGTGAGATACGTAAAGAAACGTTTAACTACACGAAACTAAAGACAATTAAACGTACTTCAAGCATGTACTAACTACATTTATAATGTAATCAAGTATGTATACCTTACCTTGGTTACAAAATCATCAGAAGTTACAATACAGGAGCGATAAATCACACAGCGGAAACCTCACGTACCAACGCTCAAGAAAACCAAACTAACATGGCTGCCGTAGTTGCGCAATAACATGTTGGTCTAGATCTACTTATTGCCGCTCACTGGTAGCACCCCCTTGCCACCGAAAAACGTGGAACTTCATTCCGCCCCGGTACCCCCTATATATATAGCAAGCGTTATAAAAGAGCAACTGACAGAGACCAGATTTATTTGAAAAACTTCAAAAGTCAGAGTATAGCGCCAAAAAGGCAGCTTTATACACATTACTCGAAATTATAAAATTAGAGAAAATGGGAAGACGTAAAAAATTGAAAAGAAATTGAAAAATTGGAAAAATATGGATCATTGAGGAGGTCGTTCTCAAGGGGAAACCCCCCACATTGCTCCAAACTGCAAAAATGTTTCTAATGATGGTGGGCCTAATAGGCGTAAATTTACCATCAGTTCCCCCGATATTTTTGCGATGAACAAGCTTCGGAAGTCAAAAACCAATATGAGAAAATACGTAATTAACCGAAAGACATGAGAAACCGCACGAGTAGCGCAATATTAATTAGAAATTTACACAAAAGTGTGTTTCAAAATTGATAATATAAAAATTGAAGAATAAAATAAAATAAAACTTACCAAAAATTTGACATTTCATAACACGTGGTGTGAGCTAACAAGTAAATAAATTTGGGTGAAGTTTGAAACCCATAAAAGAAGACGGAAACCCGTTGCCACTGAAGATATTTAAAAATTCAGAAAAAGCTTCAAGAAAATCCTCAGCCCCCTTAGAATTAAAATAACTTGTAATAATGCTAAGGATTTTCTTGAATCTTTTCTGAATTTTTAAATATCTTGAGTGGCAACGGTTTTCCGTCTTCTTTTATGGGTTTCAAACTTCAACCCAAATTTATTTACTTGTTAGCTCACACCACGTGTTATGAAATGTCAAATTTTTGGTAAGTTTTATTTTATTTTATTCTTCAATTTTTATATTATCAATTTTGAAACACACTTTTGTGTAAATTTCTAATTAATATTGTGCTACTCATGCGATTTCTCATGTCTTTTGGTTAATTTCGTATTTTCTCATATTGGTTTTTGACTTCTAATGCTTGCTCATCGCAAAAATGTCGGGGGAAATGATGGTAAATTTACGCCTATTAGGCCTACCATCATTACAAACATTTTTGC
Organism: Pholcus phalangioides; assembly: GCF_987345545.1. NCBI lineage: Eukaryota > Metazoa > Arthropoda > Arachnida > Araneae > Pholcidae > Pholcus > Pholcus phalangioides. Next base: position 49,903,742 of record NW_028301604.1, on the reverse strand, counting down.
AGTTTGGAGCAATGTGGGGGGGGGGGTTCCCCCTCGAGAACGACCTCATCATTAATCCATATTTTTCCTATATTTTTCAATTTCTTCTAATTTTTTACGGTCTTCCCATTTTCTCTAATTTTATACATATACATTATGATTATGTAACAAAGGAGTCTAATAAGTCTTTTTTCACAACGCAAATGTCCTTGTCATAAAGTAATTATTAAGTTTCAAATTCTAATCGTCATAAAAGTCTCGATATTCCTTTTCTTGAAGTTTGTTTTTCATTTGTTCATATTTTAAGTAACTAGAGTTCTAACATATTTTCTAGACATGGGTTGGCAAACGTTGCAGGAAAAAAGTCCTTAGGAGGACGTCTGTGATGTGAGCAGACGCTTTGCTCCGCATTTCAAGAAGCAGCCGGGATGACTTCTTGTCGCCCAACTGCATGCCGGAAATCAAGTCCTTGAGACGCTGTGCCTCGGTATCGGCGTACTGAGCACAAGCGATCTTTCAGAGCTGTGTATGGCTTCACAGCGGGGAGAACTAGCAAGCATGTCGCCAACCACGGCCAATTCCTCCGGTTCCAATGCCACTACAACATGATGAAATTTTCATATCTCCCACGTCACTCCAGCGAGAGTAAATTGCGACTCGAGCTGCAGGAACCACACAGATGGGTTTGAACGCCAGAATTGAGGTAGTTTGATCACAACCCGTTTAACATTAGTCGGTTCTTGATACATTATGCGATTTGCGATGAATAAAAAATATCAAAAAATATCGTTAGAGCAGTATATAACAAAATATGTGTATTAGACTAACGACTGATCACGTCCGGGTCACCAATTGTAGGTGCGATTAGTGACAACATCGTGTATGAAAATATATTTAATTTATCTATGTATACGGCAGGAATAAAAAGACTATAAAATGTAATTTTGTAAAAACATTCTTCCTGACAACAATCGCGGCCATTCACAAGCACGTTCGAAATCCAATGAACTGCACACATTGTTGACGTCCTTGGCCTGACGTCATTGTTATTTATTTGTCTAAAAGTTACGATTCATTTGAGCATTGGAAAGTGCCATATTTTTTCCGTATCAAATAAGTTCGGAACTGGTTTTTTTGTAGCAAGTATGTACATTCTTATGTCTTTATTAGTCTTCCATAAAATTTCATGCCATTCCGCTTGTTAGATTGAGCTACAAATGGCTTGGAGTAAAATCAGTTTAATTATGTTTACCCCGCACTTGATAGAAAGTAAACACAGGATTTTTACGGGAAATACTTCAGGCACTTAGCTATTTATTATCAATGCATACACGCACAGGGAGATCAAATGCAGTTTTGATGTTCATTGAATTGTTGTAGTTTGTGTTCAATTACCGAAGGGAAAAACGATGTACATAACTGACATTTTTCTATTTATTTCTATAGAATGCCGGTTTAGACAGCATAATTCGTCAGATCAGCTGCCATCCGGACTATCTGAGGCACTTTCTAAAAACTCAGCATTTTTTGCTTCGAGGAGATGGTCCTCTCTCGTATGATTGTAGACATTACATTGCAATTATTGTAAGTTTTCGCATAATCTTTTCATATATTTTACAGTGTTTTTCAACCTTTTAGTACTCGAATTGAACTTTCTAAATATATTTTTATCGTACTATGTCTTCCAATGATCACTCTCCTATTTCTGATGTCTTTTGATAAACCTACGGCAGTGGTTCTCAAAGTGTGCGTCACGGCTGTCAGGAGCATCGCCAAACTTTTTCAAAAGCATCGCGTGGATCCCAGATTTTCTAATAAGTGCCTACACACTGGATAGAAGGAATTTGATTTTAACAGCTTTAAATTATACAATTTTCATTTTCAGGCTACTACATCACTCCACAAAAGAAAGGCAACAGAGTCAGAGTTTTTGAGAACCACTTATCTATGAGATGGTTATTAAAATAACTTACCCTAATACAATTGAATAATCGACGTTTGGATATACCCAAAATTCCAAAACGAACACGGCTATACGCGTTTCGGGACTATATGAAGTTCCTTCATCAGTAGCAGAAACAAAGAAGAAAGAAAAATATTGAAAAACTTGAGTTACTCGCTGTTGTAGATATCATAGTACATATACATAGTACATAGTACATATCATATACATACTTAGAAGCATCTGCAGCTGAAACTTATGAACAAAATGAGATTAAGTGTTATGTTGGGACGTTTGAAAGCATGAGGATATGAATATATTCCGCAATAAAAAATTTAATATACTAAAATTCCCCGATAGGGCAAATATTTCAATGCTTGGAGGATTATTAGCCATTGCTTTCTGATGGCATGATCCCGTTGATCCCTGGACATTACTCCAGGTGACTTGTGGCTGTGGGGGGGGGGGGGTATTTAATATCCGTTGTCTATGTAGCTGGGAATTTCAACATAAATTTTGTTACTCAAAATTCCGTTGAGAATTTGAATAGTGCTGCATCTATCTAACTAGAGTGGTTGGACAATCGATAGATTGTTTTGTTTTCCTTTCTTCTTTTTATTACTTTTTTTTTGTTTCAAATAGCAATAGACAGTGGAGTAGAAATTCCTGTTGGTAGAAGTTGCACTATTATTAATTGACCATTTTTGTTGTCAAATAAATCTAATTCAAAATGAATGTGTTCATGATCATCACCAGAGACGGCGAGGCAAGCCTTACGAATCATCCGTCGTAAAATTCGGTAGTGCCAGTGGTTTAGTTTTCCCTCTTTTTTTATGAGGAAATGGATTTTAACCCTTCAACGCTGTACAGAAGATTTTATTTTTTCCAATGAAATATATCATAATTTTCCCTCAGAGAAACTCACCAAAAATGGAAACTTGGTTATCATCGGGAAAAATATATTCTAGTTTCTAAATAAAAGTTTTCTGGTTCAGAAAAAGTTTTTTTTTTTTCATCATACTAATTAGCATTAGTTTTAAAATTTCAAAGGCATCGATAAATACAGCCAAAGCCTAGGCGGTTTTGGTACACCTTTACCCCCCTCCGCCTTCTACAAGACGAGCAGAGGAATAGAAACTTTGAGGGGGAAAAAATTTTTGAAATGAAATTTATCCACGGTGGAGTAAAGCTGTCTCACGGAAAATCAGTGTCACGAAAATTGAAACGCTTCCATATTTCCCATCTAAAATTATCTCTGATAACGAATCATAACAAGCACATGGGATGGTGTAGTGGTAACAGCATATCATCATTAGCGTATCGACGGCAGTAAATTCGCACTCCGTTCGTCAGGTAGAAAATCGATTTGCATCATTTCACTACTTCATAACCCGGAATCGCGAGTAAGAGCATCTCATTCTGTAGGGGCTAGGTTCTACCGTTATATTCGCTGTGGAAAATCAATTTGAGATATTTTTTAAGCCCTTCTAATTCCCGTGCAATCCGTATCCGCGTGATATTAGGAAATTTCCGAATCAAATGTCTTATTTCAGGTACTATTCAGATGTCATTCTCAGACTATATATAGATGCATAATCAATGTAAATAAAAAAATAATAATATTATATATTTCATAATATTAAGTAGTGTATTGAATTAAAATCCGTCGCTAGCGTATCCCTACCAGGGTTTCGTATTTCATTTGCAAGTTTTACTTCTACCACACGAGAGATTCTCGTTCTATTTTTTTTCCACTGAAACAAAAGCTACTTAGGGTTACCAATGCGGTACTCACACACCCAAATATCAACACTGTAAGTGTTGAACTAGTGATGAACATTCATTACCTCCATTTCCCTTCCGACGTTCCGTGCAGTGGTATCCAAAATTTTAAGGGGTATTTTTATAAAAAGGGGACATTTTTTTTTTATCAGTAAGAAATTACTCTATTAAAAAAATTAATTACAATATACTTGAAATTCTTATACTTAAAATTTTAAGACGTTTATTTTCCCCCCTCAACGAAATCCGGAGGAGTAAAATTAAATTTTGATGCGTGAATCACACATCTAGATGCGCATTGGCGAACACTGGTACCCTTATACATCATGACGCACTGATGGGTTTACTTTCCCTCCACAGAGATTCCACATCTCTTGTAGGCCGGGATTACACTAGAAATGTTTGATAAAAGATTGTATGCAAAGCATGAAAAAAAACAAAAAACCAATAACTGAAAAAGAAGAGATGAAAGAACGAGGAAATTAAAAAACATACCATCGTAAAAAGGACGGCGATTCAGAAGAACAATATAATAGAAATATAGAAATTTTTTAGGTCATCAAATTATCAACTGAACTGATCTAATTGTCGCACAATATTGACTGCAATATATACCTTTAGTATTCTTCAAGGTCAGTAATGAATTATAATTTACTTTTGTCTACTGCTGAAAATAAAAAAAAAATTCAAGATAATTTTTCTTTTAATATTCACAAAAATGAATGATTCTGCAGCATCAAATTCAAGATGAAACTTCCATAAACTACTACCATGTGCGTTTCAAGTCTGAACTGTTGCCAGATTCAAAGTATTTCTATTCTGTTAGATTTTGATACTAGAATATGTGTGAAATAAAATGGCATGCTACATTCAAAGTTTTCTTAAACTTTTTTTTGTCATTTTTGACTTTATTGCCGTGTGACCCTGATTGACCCAGGGTGGATTGACCCTGCAGTCATATCCACCCTCATTCTCAATATTTAAGAGGCCATTGGACCTTCAGTCCTGAGGTTTTTCAACACTTCGTTGATACAGTTCGTACTTTATAGCGACTCCCCCGGAATTAGGAAGGCCCCTGGATATTTGTCCTTTTGAATTTTCTCCTAAAGCTTATGAGTTCTGCTAAAAACTCACAGGGACCTTCCTTAATCGTGAGGGGATGTTATAACAAGGAAGAGCCGTTGTTTCGTGATGAGATCATATCCCAGTAGCACAACGATATCGTTAGGATATCGTACCGATACCGGTACGATGTCGAATCGTCGAATGAATATCGAACGTCGGAAAGAGGTAGAAAAATTTACGTGTCCGATATCGAACGATATAGTAAAAATGTAGTCACTCAATTAACGCTAAAATATCCTCTTCTTTTCTCTAAAATAGTTTTACTCTCATTTTTACAGCATTTCGTTTTGAAGGAGAATATCTTGTACGATAATTAGTCTCTTTTGAAATCATCCAATTTTCTCTCTATGTCGACAAATATATGTCATTTCTACGTCGAAGGATATCGTTAACGACGTTGAGCGGTATCAAAATCTCTACGTCGTTCTATATCGGTGTGCTACTGGGGTTTGTCGAGCCCACCTCAACATAGGACTGCAAAGGGTTAATGCATCTCTGTCTTTAATAAAATTACATTTGAAAGAAAAACTTGTTATATTTTCTTGACAGTGTAAAAAATAAAAATCCTCTCTATGTGTATTTCCACAGGCTTCCGCACGACATCGGTGCTCATATCTAGTCGATTTGCACAAACATGAATTTCTGCAGCAAAATGGCAATCCACACTGGCTAAGCGGCTTAAAATTTGCTCCGAAAAAGTTGAGAGATTTGAATGGTATTAATAAAATTTTAGCACACAGACCGTGGATGCTAAACAAATGTTATATAGAAGTAAGTACATATTATGATTTCACGTATACTGTATTAATGAAACCGGAGCTACTTCGTGACAATTTTTGGTATTTTTGTAACGTTTCTAGGTGAAAATACGAATATTTTTAAAAAAATATATTGTGTATGGGAATATAGGTCATGTGATCATCACTTATATTTTAATTACGGATAAGTATTTTAATAATTGTTATTTGGACCAATAATATTTCACTAAAAAACTGCCATTAAGTTACTACTGCTTATAAATGCAGTAAAACTTTGCGACAGTCAGATTTTTCCCTATTATGGTCTATATTTTGGCATGTGTCACACAGTTGTACTTGCATATAGTTACTTAAGGACTCTGAAGGACAAAAGGAAACAAATATTGAATAATTTTGGCAGAGCTATATATTACGAATTTACATAGTGCAGTCCCCCTCCCTCCATTATAGACATGAAGACCCGGGTCATGCCCATATAGACCCAAGGGTTAAGATGACCCTGGTTCTATGAACGGATCTGATGAATTCTGAAAGTAGTAATATTTTTTTCAACCATGTTTCACTTTTAAAGCTATTTTCTCTTCACAGCTCTCTATGACTCCCTTCACCACCTGTCGTGGATCACCTTTCTTCTGACTTCTCCCGTGGCCCCCCCTAGAACATCCCAGGACCGCAAGGGGGCCATATGGCCCCAGGTTGAGAACCACTGCTGTAGAATATTCTTCAGATTACGTTGGTATCCCCACTCTGCACCCAATAATCGTCTGAAATGATCCAGCGTATTGGTCGTTTTTTAAGTAATGTGCGCGTGCTAAAAAAATAAGCTTGCTGGCGAAGCATATTCCTAAAATTTTGAGACCTTTTTTGGCAAACTTAATTCGTTCCCGGTTAATTTTGATAGTGGGACTCTTTTGCCTCTTGTTTTGCCAGAGAAATGATGATTTAGATTGTTCCACTTGTAAATCATTTTGTTGTAACCATTCGGAGATCTGTGTCAACGCAGCGTTGGCAGAGGCTGTAATTTCAGTGGGTTCCTTAGCAGACACCAAGAGAAGGTAATCATCGGCAAAGGCTTAGGCTGTGACCCCCGGGGCGCACTGGAGTCGAAGTAATGACTCGAATGCACTATTCCAAAAAACGGGTCCACTACATGAGCCCTGGGGGGTAACCTTAAACCTACGTCTTGGATGCTGGTGCTGTACTTGTGTTAAGAGTTAAGGTGCGCACCGAGAAAATGTCCTACAAAATTTTTCTTAGCTGAAGAGGAATAGACATTCTTTGGAGGTTATCAGCTATTACCTCATGACGCACACAATTGAAAGTTCTCTTAATACCGAGGGAGATAATGGCTGTGAGTAAATATTCCTTCCTCCTATTCTCAATCTGTTCCATTAGATGATGATGAAGAGCATCATCCGTTGAGCGACCCATACGAAAACCAAATTGAAGAGGATGAAAGAGGCCGCCCCGCTCAACATAGTTAGGAGAATCTTTGCATAAGAAGTTTTTCGAGCACCTTTCCCAAATTGGAGATCAACGTAATGGGACGAAGTATTCAAATTATCGGCTGCCGAATTGTGACTGAAATCTTTTAAGAACTGAGAGTAAAATACTTTTTTAAATTTTTTTTGCCTATAACTCTTTGTGAACCTCTTAAAGCTTTTCCCATCTTTTCTGAATCACCCTGTATTATTCGAAAGATCTCATGTTCCTCAAATAGTGGCTATGCAAGAGATGTCCAGATGGTCGTTTTGGATCGGTATTGATGTACACACTTCTGGAAAAGGGCTTGCTAGATGTTGCTCTGCTATATCTTTTGGTGTGGAGCTGGACTGCACTGGAAGTTGCATCTGCGTTCACCTGGGCCGAAATACTGCCTTATAGGGCATACATACGCCGTAGTAGTTTGCGTGCAGAGCCTATTCCAGGAGCTGGATTTGGTTTGCGTTACTTCTCGTTTGAAGAGTGCTCGAGCCCTTCGAAAGGAGGCCATAGTGTCACGAATATCCTGTCCAGTCCTCTTCATACGGTTTAGTTTTCTCTCGAAGGCCCGTACTTACCCTTTTTTAACGTTTGAGATCCTCCGTCCACCATTTGATACCCCTTGGTTATGAGTGGGTTGTTTTTACAATCTAAGATAGTCTTGCAGTTAATGTTTATTAATTCCAACAGTCTTGTAGCATGCTGCTGTAGCTGATTTTGATCGGTAATCTGTATCAGCTGCTCCTGAAATCTTTAAGTCGTTTTCAAGGGAGTATGCATGAAGTGCTTTAATCTTCTTTGTGTGGTGTGAAAACTTCTATGGTGTGGTTGGTAGAGAGTTAAGCGAATCCTTTCTAATACTGAGACAGATCCCTTCTAATATTGAGACAGATACTTGTGCGTGCTAACTTAGACTTTCTTTTTAAACTGAGCACAACTCAGATCTATCGCCATGAGCAATTTACTACCTAGGGAGTTGTGCCGGAAGCCGATCGTCGCCACATTTTGCACATGTACCAAACAGGACCGGGATTGAACCGTAGGCTACTTTAAAAGTTCGTTAGAGCTGGGCAAATGCCCGAAGTAGGCAAAAAGTCGTCGGGCGACAATGGTTCCTGGGCCCCAACAGTCACTTTTGGAATGTTTACGCTCACTTATGCTGTCCACTTGTTCATTTTTTCTTTCATGTGTTCTTCGGAGGCTTTAGCTAAAAAGTTTTCAACACATGGCCCACTGGCCACATGTGGCCTCCGAAGCTTTTTGCTGTGGTCCGCCAAAGAAAAATCTTACAGTTACAGAATTTATGGAAATGCTTGGAAAACAACTTTTGAAAGAGAAAGGGTATTCGAGAGTATTCATCGAGGGAACTCCACCTGTGATAAGTTTTTATTTTTTATATTGTTCGTTATGGAAAAATTAGATTCGCGCGTGAATGTGAAGTTAAGAACGAAAGAAGTATTGTGCTTGTTTTTGGTATTATTTCAAATCCGTAGACAAGCTATCATTATGGAAGCAGTTATCGATGAAATCAAAAAAATTTGTTTCTATCTTTTTGAGTTGTTTGCCAAATAAAAACTGTGACATCTTTGCAAACTCTTTTACTGAATGCTAAAAAGTTATGATAAAATGATGACAAATATGTGAGATGAATTTTCTTATTTATAGTCATTATCATCATCAAACCGGAGCATTTTTACGAAAAAGTCGGCATAGCAAAAGTTACGTGAAAATACGGGAATGTTCCGGGAAATACAGGACGGTCCCAAGTAGGTCGCACTACTCATACCTCCCAGTTCCACTGCAAAAATGTCCCAAACACAATTCAAGTCCATCCATTTAAGACTGGCACATTCTAAGAGGGAAAGAGAAGATTAATAAAACAGCACCTAACTGAGCGTGTGTAGGGCCTTAATAGGGCCGGATTAAGATGTTTGGAGGCCCTGAAGCACTTGAATAGTTTTGGTGTTCCCCCCTCCCGCTAACGCTTTTATTTTCTTACTTGCAAAGGCTTTGATAATTAATATAGCCGAAGATGATGTTTCTCGCCGCTATTACTACGAGGGTTTTGACAGCTGGAAGATGAATACAGAAAAGAAAATCCAAGTTCCCTTGCGGGGACCCGCGTCCTCTCACTTGCCGGGTTAGCGTACTAGGCCACAAAGCCAACGAATCCTTCTTTGCTTAGAGCTTGTGTGTGCTGAATGGACCGTACATGAACAGCCAGACCTAAGTCAGGCCAAAGCTCACAATTTCTAACACTGCTACCAGATGGAAATTTATCCGAAAATGATGTCACTCTCTGCTACGAAAGTTTTGACAGCAGTCCATGTTGGGTCTGGCCGTCCATGTACGGTCACGTTCAGCACACAAGAGCTGCAAGGAAAGAGGATTCGGTGACTTTGTAGTCTAGTATGCTCACCCGGCAAGTGAGAGGAAGTTGGTTAGTTCCCAGCAAGACCAGTTGAATTTTCTTTCCCGGATTTATCTTACCATCAGACCTTCGTACGGATAGTGGCAACACCTTCTAGAGCACCTTCTGCTTTAGAAGGTATTGATAGGGGAGAGTGACATCATCCTCTGATAAGTCGCCATCTGGTGGCAGGGTCATAAATTGCGAGCTTTTGCCCGACCGTCCATGTACGGTCCCGTTCAGTGCACACGAGCTCCAAGGTAAAGCCCAGATGTTCGAGGGTATGTTGAATATCTGTGTTCTAGGTGCTGCTTTCGAGTCCCCTAAGAAGCACAACGAAGAAGGCAGACTTTTGTCTTTCGGTTTGGCGATCAAGTGTTCTGATTCCAACCATGTCTGAGCTGTTCTGAAGTCGTCAGCAGATTGAAAATTAATTTGAATTTGGTTGCCGCTGAGTATGGGCTGTGGCAGAGACGAGAGAGCTGAACATCAGTATGCATTCATTTCCCGTCGCTAACGATGGAAAGAGAGCAATTCTCCTTCGAGACTTCTGATTGGATGACGTTCGAGATTGGACCAATAGCAGTTGAACTCGTATTTCCTGACGAAGTTGGGATTATTTCTGCATCTAAAGGGGAGAGAGACCATTTGATCATTTTTGTCGCACCACGGTCATTTTCTGCACGCGAGGGCTAATTAGACCGGGACCTACAATTTATTGCCGATTCCGAACGGCAGGCTTGTTTTTTATACTCGTCGAGAGGTTGGTGCGCTAACCCCTCGATGGGGGACTCCCTGCGGTAGCAATTTTTGCTGCGGTCATGTCGCCATTTTTGTTGTACCCCAAGGGGAGAGAGACCTTTGCCGACAGACCCGCGTCTGGTGAAGTGGAATCAGTGATTTTCATCGGCTGAATGGTTTCTGCGATTGCCTATGTCTCAAGTACAGGCGAAATTGTCCCTGGATCAGCGATTTCCTCGGAAAAAAATCCGGAAAATCCTCGAAATCCGGAGCGTCAGACCTGGAAATAGAACAGGGGGGGGGGGGTTACAGTCGGAGCCGTGTCTCGGCTGGTGTTCTCGTAGAGCTGACAAGAAGAATTTTCAAAGTTCATTAGGTGGCCAACCAGTTCTCTGTCATATTTTGATGAAAGATGATCCGTGACGATTTCTATGAAGTGTCGCTCGAGTTCGCAGCGGATCTCCTTGTTGACCCAGAAGCGACGGTCACCTTCATTATGAGAGATGAGATGAAGGGCCTGAACTTGAAGATGCGGATCTGAAACAAGATTGTGTTCCGAGAACCCATGTCTCTCGCCGGACGGCTTCGACATCAGCAAAGAATTCTACCCACTTGATAGAACGATTAACAATGGCATTATCGTGTAGGTAGCAGCTGTATTTTCTTTCAGGCGTCGGGGCTAGCAGATAAGGGCCTTGTCTCGGCTTCTTTTTCGACCTTGCCATGATGGTACCTGAAAAGAGTACCTACGGAGGTCAAAAAACAATGACCGTTCCATACGAAATCTGGGCGCTGATTTTTTTTTTTTTTTTTGATTTGCAAAAAGATTTTTCGAAATGAAAATGAATTTTTTTGAAAATTGACTTTAACTTCTACCGTCTAGGATCTATTTTTCAAAGTTTACTTTCAGGTCATCCTACGCTGTAGAGGAGGAACGAGCCAATCCCAGGGATTCAACGAATTGGACCAACCGCAGAGGACCAGCGGCTCTCCGGCCTTCTTCACATGGCGATTTCTTCTTTAGAACCAGACTAACATCTGATCGTTGTGGTGGCATTTTCAACCCTCCACGAAATTAAATTTTTTTTACTTTCGTGATGACTTCAACTATTCAAAATTTTCATCAATTCTTGCGGACCATTTATTTAACGTACAAAATTTACCTGCAAAAACGTGTTAAAAAATTTAGCGGATTTAACTCCCGGACTTGACTTTGACCTTTGGGATTTTTCTCCCATTGAAATTTCAGCTTGCCAAGCTTTCTGTAAGCCGCTGTTATAGCCCTGAAGGCAGGACTCGGCGTAATAAATTCTCGCAATCCGTTACGTAATGATTTCTTGAAAATGTTCGCCACTCGTCCGAACGGAAGGCGAAAACTACTTCACGTCGGCCAAAAAACCCGAAAACTTTTACAAGCTTAATTCTAATTTACACGATGGCCACGAAAGCCTTTTTTGTTTCAAAACACCGAAAAGAGTGACCCAAAAAAATAAATAAACATGCTAAAGAAATCTCACGAAAACGAAGCAAATCCCAAAATTGGGTACCAATGCCACATAATGTCTTGGTAATCCTTCGGCAACAGTCCCGCCTAGAACTACGGATATTGGCCGGCCAGCGAAGCGTGATAAAAGCACGTCCGATCCCTACCGTAGCCAAGACGAGAATAAAGAGTACATGGATCATAATCAACTTTGAGTTGATTATGCTTCTTCCTTAGAGAAGGTGTTCCCAAAAATGCAAAGTTGCGAAGACGAGTTCTTTGGTTCTCCGAATATGTACCATTATCAACTATATATAAGTTACAAGTCTGAGAATCACAATATAGATGCTGATTCTCTCCAATTATTATAATTACCAGCTACTACTAGTAGAGTAATACGCGCAGAAGTTGGGATTATTTCTGCCAAGATTTTATTTTACCAATTTGTACACGTTATACTGTACGTTCTTGAATATTTGTATGGGGGGGGGGGGAGAAAGAGAGATTTATAACAAGTTATGTTATTTTAAAATAATTTTGTTGATTTATATTATATTTCTGTATTACCTGCACATTCTAAATTTACATTCTGATTATGCCTCAGAATAATATACGATAAATTCACCTTGGTTATTTTTGTGGAATTAGTTTACTATGGACAATGGGTCCAGTAATTAGAAACTGTAGGGGCGGTGTAATGTTGAAGATGAAGAATTGATTCAAGAAAGGGAGGACTTGAAGAACTTGACCCCCCTCAACTTTTCGGGGTCCCGTGTGTGGAGAGTTCACTTTTGGTTCTGGACGATCTTGAACATCTGCATGGATTGTATAAAATTTAAAATGAAACATACCATAATAAAATACATTAACATTATAAAATGTTGTTATTAATATTTTTTTACGTTGTTTTCCCTTTTTCAGATAATCATGATTACACACTAATTTCATTGCATACACCAGATTCACCAATAAATATCAATATTTGTGCAAATCATGACTTATATAACAATCTATATATTATGTTTATATTACTCTGTTTTCTTCCCCGTTTTCCCCCTTTTTTTTGTTTCTGTGTTTATAATTCATTTTTTTTCTCGTTAGTTTTTCATTTTAATGGATGTATTATACACATAAATTATATACTTGATTCACCTATTGAAAATGATTGCTCCCTTATGAAATTGGTGTGTCTACCAGTATGGATCCTATAGGATCCCTTGATGGATTTTTTCTTTTGTTTGATTTATATGTTTTGTAATAATAATAATGAGACAATAAAATTGAAACTTGATTGAATTTAAATTGAAACTATATTTTTCCTAGAAGCTAGCCAAAGGGAAAGACAGCTGGTCAATAGGAGAAGTAGTTCACATTGTTGTGTTACTGGCTCACTTTCACTGTCTCTGTAGCTTCGTCTACGGTTCCGGTATCTTTGATGATTGCGAAACATCTGCTCGTTCATCTACAATAGAGAATATTGACCAAGTATGTTAACGATGTCGGTCTATTTTTGATTTATTCATTTGTTTTTATAATTTTTATTTTTGCCTCAAAGTAAAGTGCAGTCGAGCCACTTTCTTTTTAATGTTGACTTGATAATAGAGTTCTGAATATAAAATGAGATGATGAACGAACAGAACTTCAAAAAATTTGGGATTCATCTAACAGAGAAACAAGCTGATGGTAAATGAATGATTTTGTATTTTTTGGTTTAAAATCAAGAGCTAGAAACTTGGGGAAATATCAATTCTTCAGGTTTGCAACCAGCAGAGCAAGTAAATCAAAACTTTTCACTTGAGCATCAAACACTCACTCATGTGACTGCAACTTGCTGTTTTTTATTTTATCTACTAACATACACTGTGTTTCCAATAGTCTGTATCCTTTTGAAATCCAGACATTTTCTCGAATTTATAGAAACATACTAGGCATATCGTTCTGAAATTTCGGTTACGTGAATCCTATGGTTGTATCACAATTTTCAGTGAAAATTTAGTCACGAATGAGTTTAGGGGACTGACAAAAAATTAAATTAGAAAAAAAAAGGTTTTTGATCAAGACTATGATAAAAAGACTGCAAATGATTTTTAACTTTTACAAAATATTGCCCTAACTATGTGCAATACTTATGAGCATTTTTGTGGGAATAGTATGTATATTCACGAAGAGATGTGTTTTCTATAAAAATTCGAATTTTCTTCGCATGTTTTTTGCTTATAACATGCGGAGTTTTTAACAAATTTTTCTGAAATTTACAGATAAATTGGCACTCACATGGGACACCTTGTGTAGGAATCTAAAACGTGACAATTTATTATTCAATGAAATATGAGCATTTTTAGAAAATGAATTTTTAATAGCGCATGCGAAGAAAATATCGATTTTATTTTTCTGAATTTGGTTGCGAGATGTATAATGAAACTTATATAAAAATAGTTGAATGTCGTGAGAATTCAGAAAGATATAAGTAATATCGCGAGCTGTAATTTAAGTTACCGGCTGAGAGTACCTGAATGATAAGAAATTTTCCAACAAATTGGTCTTTTGAATGCTTTATGTTATTTGATTATTTTAAAAATAAGCCCACAGCTTTATGCGAATAAGAAAAGACATGTCTCTGATGCAAAATGAGAGAAATGCTTGAACAAAACACACGTGTTATGATGTCGAAATGAAGAAACTGAACGAAATAATCAAATTACAGAAAATAATCGAAATACAAATTTGTGAAAAGTCCTTTATCATCCATGTACATTAACATAATTACAGCTCACGATATCACGTATATTTTTTTGAACTCTTTCACGACATTCAACTGGAATTTTTACGTAAGTTGCATTGTTTATTTGGCAACCAAATTATGAAAAAAATAAAATAGATATTTTCTCTATATGCGCAATTAAAAATTATTTACTAAAAAATTATCATATCTCATTGAATAAGGAGTTATCAAACTGTAAATTTCTACACGTGGTATCTAATTGTATCAAAAATTGTATAGTACCAGATTTTCTGTGAATTTCATAGAAATTAGTTGAAAACTCCGCATGTTATAAGCAAAAAACAGGCGATGAAAATTGGAATTTTTGTAGAAAACATTTATATCTTGCTGAATACACGCGCTATTCTCACGAAAATGCACACAAGTATTTCACATAGCTATTATACTATTTTCTGAAAGTTACAAATTATTTGCAGTTTTCTATCATACAGGGTTGATCTGAAACCTTTTTTTCTAATTTAATTTTTTGTCGTTCCCTTTAACACACTCGTGACTACATTTTCACTGGAAATTGTGAGTTCTAGCATAAGATTCACGTGACCGAAGTTTCAAAACGATTTACCCAGTATTTTCTAGAAATTGGAGAAAAAATGTCTAAACTCCAAAAAGGACACAGACTTTAGATGAATCTTGTGCAATCGCTGTGACGTTGTTGGAAAATATGTTTTTAAAATGTCAAATACAAATATGAAGGCCACAACAGGCAAAGCACCGAACGAGGTGGCTGAAAAAAAGATGGTCATGAAAAATATGGATGTCAAATTTAACTAAAATGCAGCAACAAAAAATAAGAGCAATAATCACGAAAAAAACTAAAACCTATCATAAAATATAATACACCGCCCATAAAAAATTATGATTGTCTTATCTAAGTGTATGGATAGCTTTTCGATTCATCCCACCCAAAATATGAATATCGTATTTATTTTTAACCATATCAATTATGGTAGAATTCACGACACCCGGGGGTAAGCCCAGGGTTGCGTTTATTCGCAACGCCGTTATAAAAAAGTTTCTTGCGACACCACAACCTGGAATTGTCCCTTACTAATCTATACTGGTGTCCTCATACAACTCGATTGATGGTGTTAAGTTATAGGTTTACGATTTGTGGGGTATATATAAGTACCCTCTCTTTCTCTGTTTTTTCTCCAAGTATTTACAGCTTCCAAAAAAAACCCCCACTAAATTTCATGCTCCAGAATCAGTATCAGGAGAAGACTCAAGACTTCTCCACTATAGTTTTCCCAAACCTTTTTGATGACGCCGGCGCGGATACTGCTTTGTGGCCCTGTAAAATGATCTTTCCCGATCCTCCAGTGTCTTCGGCATCCTGGTGCACGGGCTTCAGGCACTCGCTTCACATCCATTCTTCACACACCTGGATGTATTTGACCGATAGAATTTCTCTATCAAACTATATGCTACATTCTACGTTTATAATAAAAAAAATAGCCACTTGGCAATAAATTGGGGCCTATCACCCAACGAGAAAAATTGAAGTGTGCCCCACCGGGCACTTGAGAAGGTTGGGAACCACTAATTATCATTGTCCCCTCCCCCCAAGAAGGGGGCTGACAGGGCTGCACCTCGGGGGAACGGAAAGATTCTTATTAATATTGTTTTTTCACCTTATAAATTCACTATAGAAGGGCCCGTGAAAAATATCTGTCCTCGGACCCACCAAAGATCACAGCCTAGGAATCCTCTCTGCTTCAAAATATGGGGAGATACATACAGGGTGTTCAGCGAATAAGCCCTTATTTCAAAGTTAAATATCTCTACAACAAAGATCAATAGAATTATGCGGTAAACGGTACGTTTATTAGCAAAACTGTAAAAATGCTGTACAGAAATTTCGAAAATTTAGGTTTTTTTTTTAATTTTTTAAAATTTAAAAAAAACAAAAAAACTGGAGATTTTGGGGTTCCGAAAATCCTCATTTGTGTGAAGAGAAACCACTGCATTCGCCTAAAGTTACTGCATGGGCTGCGGTATGCGCCAGAGGCATTATCGGCCACTTCTTCGTGCGAGAAACGATTACTAAATAACACCAAAGAGAAGAATAAGAAAAGCTCAGCAAACCGAGCAACCGAGAGCTGGTGATTTTTTCTGAGTATAACCAAGTAAATATAGATAGCATCACTAAAAATCAAATTCACACATAACACCATATACCCACTCAGACTGTTAGCTACACATACTCCCACTTCCGGCACAATTCAATCGGTAGTAAATTGCCCATGGTGAAATAACTGACCGTTACGTTACAATTTTGCAACAATTTGTCAGCACACATGGCGCATACCGCAGCCCATGCAGTAACTTTAGGCGAATGCAGTGGTTTCTCTTCACACAAATGAGGATTTTCGGAACCCCAAAATCTCCAGTTTTTTTTTTTTTTTTAATTTTAAAAAATTAAAAAAAAACAACTAAATTTTCGAAATTTCTGTACAACATTCTTACAGTTTTGCTAATAAACGTACCGTTTACCGCATAATTCTATTGATCTTTGTTGTAGAGATATTTAATTTTGAAATAAGGGCTTATTCGCTGATCACCCTGTATGTACCCAGTGCACCACAATGGAAGGACTTACTTTCTTTTTTTTCAAACCGAGCACAACTCCGATCTTTCGCAATGGGCAATTTACTACCGATTGAATTGTGCCGGAAGTGGGAGTATGTGTAGCTAACAGTCTGAGTGGGTATATGGTGTTATGTGTGAATTTGATTTTTAGTGATGCTATCTATATTTACTTGGTTATACTCAGAAAAAATCACCAGCTCTCGGTTGCTCGGTTTGCTGAGCTTTTCTTATTCTTCTCTTTGGTGTCCTATGTAGAAAAAGCTTGGGCAATTTTTTGCCCATTACTCCAGCACAAAGTAGTGTAAAATGACTTGTGGGTCATGCGTTTGTGAAGAAATATCATTCTGTGAGTTCCCAGAAGTTTCGCAATCGGCGTAGTGGGTGTAAGATATGGTGTGGTTTGCTCAGCAATCGAGAGTTAAGATTTGGTAATCAATCGAAGTGGGATCCTCGGTCAGCATGATAGTTTATACTCTGAAGACGACACCCATAGCGTGTCGCAATGCATAAAGAGTTTTCCTCTTTTCCTTGTATTTGCCTTTTTCGTTGGTGATTTTTTCGGCTTATTACTAGGCAAAGTTTTTTTCCTACTCTTCTATACTTGGTTATAGTCTAGCAAAAGAATCAATAATGCATTACATAATATCTATACATATTATCTTTAACCGCACTCCTAAAGTGTATTTTGAAATAAGGAAATAATTTTTTCAAAATTGTTTCGTGGATCGATTAAAATTCCAGATGGAGCCCGCCAGTGGTTTGTGCACTCGTGTGATTTAAATGCTTGTATTACTTGAATATACAGAGTGTCCCAAAATCGTCTGACGGTTTTCAAAATGGGAATAGTAAGAAAACGGTGACAGATATTAAAGTCACTCTTGCTGAATGTAAATGTGTGAAGTCAGGAATTTCAGCTACGCCATTCATATTTCGAGGGGTTGCATAGTTATTAAAATGAAAAAAAAAAAAACTTTTTATATGGACTCCCTGTGCCCAAAAAATCAATTAGAAAGTATTTGCCTTGTCTCTTCTGATACTAGCAAAGAAATTTCCACGTTTCTAAGAGTAATATTCGCAGAGATATCTGAATTCAAAATCACAGGATCATTTTTGTCGGCACGGTCATTTTCTGCACACGAGGGATGATTAGACCGGGACCTACAATTTATTGCCGATTTTGAACGGCAGCCTTTTTTATACTCACCGAGAAGTGAATTCTTTAAAAAGTTAATTTAGTATTTAAAAGATTAGAATAATACATATTTTATAGATTTTCCTCCTGTGATACCGAAATAAATTTTTGTGAAAAATCTTTATATGCTAGTCAAAAATGAGCCACGTTTAAAATCAGTGATCAAAAATACATCACGAAACTTCGTTTCCAAAACTTTATGTTCATCAATTTCCAGACAATTTTCCATAATTTCAATTCTACAGGTCTGAATAATAAAATTTATTACATTAAATTGATTGTAATTGCGAATTAATATACACACAGTCAAATAATCTGATTTTCTACGGTATGGGTGTCAACAAAAATTCCAGCTCCGGAGAATACGAAGACAGACTCAAGAAATATTTGCGTGACGTGGAAATCTCGAATGCCGCCTCTATAGCATTTGACATTGTGCATGTTCTCCCGCACCGTGGGGATACGAACCTTCCTGTTATTGCAAAATTAGTAAAAAGAACTAACAAAAATGAGGTACTACCAAGTTACCGTAAAATGAAGCGTGCAAAATTTTCAAAGTTCAATCCAGTTTCGGATTCAAGTGCCTCCAATGTGAATAAAAGCTCAAGCGGAACTAATGATCCGACAGCAATGAGTAAATCCAGCAGAAGAAAATTTCAGTGATACAGCTCAACGTGTAAAACTTCGCGAAGATTTCTGTCATGCATTTAAAATAATTCGAGAACAATTAAAACCATTTATGAGTGTTGCTATATCTAAAAGGTAAGAAAGCGAGATTGCTGAAGGATTGCCTAGTTATAGATGGTATGCGTTTTAGATTCTGGATGCTGCGTTTGGATGCTGATTTAGATTCGAATACTTTGATTTCAATAAATGAACATGATGGTTTTTGAGAACATTAATCAATGATTTACCTGTGAACAATAGGCAAACGAATAAGTCCTGAAAATGCGGCCGAGAGCCCGTAAAGTTAAAATTTCATGTAAATAAATTGTCCAAATATTTTGAGAACCGGAACCCCTCAGTGTATCATAATGCGAATCCTTTGGTAAATAACAACTTTTAAAGTAGACGCTGGAGTTTCTAAGGCCGGTATTACACTATAAAAGTTTGGTAAAAGTCCTTTTATAAAACTTGAAAAATGCAGCCAATAAGGTCACCGGTTGTATTTTCTAGAATGTAAACAATAACCTTATTGGTTAGATTTTTCAAGTTTTATAAAATGGATTTTATCAAAATTTTACAGTGTAATACCGGCCTAAGGCCGGGATTAGGCCGGTATTACACTATAAAAGTTTGATAAAAGTTCTTTTATATAGCTTGAAAAATCTAACCAATAAACACACCTGTTACATTTGAATGAAGTTATCTGATCCGCCTATTGGTTGCGTTTTTCAAATTCTATAAACGAAATTATATCAAACTTTTATAGTGTAATACCGGCCTAACACTATAAAATTTTGATAAAAGTTCTTTTATCAAACTCCAAAAATGCAGCCAATAAGATTATTGGTTGCGTTTGCTATAATGTAACCGATGCGCTTATTGGTTGCATTTTTCGAGTTCTATAAAAGAACTTTTATCGAAAAGTTTTATAAAAGTGCTTGTATTAAACTTGAAAAATACAACGAATAAGCTGATGGGTTACATTCAAGCCAATCCAACCGATCAGTTTATTGGTTGTATTTTTCAAGTTTTATCAAAGCACTTTTACAAAACTTTTACAGTGTAATACCACCCTAACCAACAAGGATCTAATCTAGATGATGAAGTAATCTTCTGTGATCAAAATACTATTCTGGATGAGAGTAATTTTAATTCAGATTTATTACTTGCAGATCGAAGTGTTGATTTGTTGCTTTTATCTCAAAATGTTAAGTTGAATTATGTTGATGCAACACTGATTTCACTATTTGTAACCAAACTGCCGATTTAAATGTTGGTGGTCTGTGCCGTGTTTTTAATATTAACAATCAAAATGGTAATTCAAACGAGGAAAATCAAAACCAAAATTTTTGTTTTAAATCGAAGCAATGTAATTAACGGTAATCACGATAATTTACGAATTGTCGAGGGAAAATATCTTACTAGCCAAACCGAATTTCGTATTTTATACTGGAATATTAATGGACTTTGAAATAAATCACAATGTTTTTCGGCGTATTTCTAATTTTGAAATTTTCATTCTAAATGAGACCTGGATGCCAAAAGAGTGTCAAGGATGCCAATAATTTGGAAAGACTTCAAGTTATTTCAAATGAACGCATGTAGAACTTACAAATTTGGTAGGATATACTCTGGAGGTATAATATTTGGCCCAAATCAGGTATTTCAAATTGTGTACATTTTGATTCATCACAAAATTGGATTGTATGTAAAATTAATAAATGAAAATTAATGTATTTCCGATCGTGATTGTCGAAGTTTATTTACCCCCGGGCACAGATCATGTGATCATTAAATTTTTCCTCTAAAAAATGTAATTTTCAATTTGATTGATCAAGGTTTTAATATTATATTGTGCGTGATGTTAATGCACGTATTGGACTGAAAGGCGATCTGTATACGGGGGGTAATATTTTTCATCGTTCCCTTTCATTAACCCGTAAATCTCTTGATAATAATTTAAATAATCGTGGGAAATTGTTTGTGGATTTATGTAACGATTGCTCATTGACAAACCTAAATGGAAAAATGGCGAGTGATTTTATTTGACAATTTACTTTTATTGGGGGGCAGGGATCTAGTGTTATTGATTATGTTGCTATCTCCCCTGCTTTATTGCAGTTCATAAAATAATTTGAAATTTTTCACTGGACTAAGTCTGACCACAGCCTTTTTTTTTTTTGGTGACTTCATTTCATTCAAATACCTCCGAGAAATAATAACAATAAACCTTGCAAATTAAACATCAACAAATTATCTTTGAATCGTACTCTTAAAGAACAGTTTCGTAGCACGTTAAATTCTAAAATGACAATTTCTCCAGAATTTTTTTCAAGTCTCTCGGTTGAAGAATCAGTCTCTGTTATTGAGAATGGCATAAAAAATACTGCTTGTTCATGGTAAGAAGAAATACTGGCTCTAACTTTAAGCTATATGAACCCATGGTTCAATTATGAGTGTAAAAAAAGCATTGAAATCATCTAAACGCGCGAGCCTTAAAGAGATTTAGGTCCTCCCATTCAGAAAATTATAGATTAAATTATATATCTTGTAAGAAAAGTTACAAAAGTACTATGAAGCGAAATAAACAAAATTATTTTTCTGATCTTAATACTAATTTAATAAATACCAGAAATTCAAAGGAATTCTGGTGCATAATAAATAAATTTAGAAGAAATAGCAGAATCATTCCAAACATTTCAATCGAAAGTTGGTACACTTGTTTTTCCAATTTTATGCCCGCAGTAAATTCGGGTAAACCTACGAGAGATCTCATAATTTCTTATAAAGATCCGATTTTAGATCGGGACATTCTCGTGGACGAACTTCACTATAATCTTAAAAAACTCAAGCAAAATAAGGTGCCCCTGGACATGATGACATTAGAAATGAATTTTTAATACATTTACCAGAAAATGCTAAATCTCTTTTGCTAATTCTTTTTTCAATAAAATATTGTCAACCAATACATTCCCAGACACGCGTGGTCAAAATTAATTATCAACCCCATTTTTAAAAAGGGTGACATTCATCTTGTATCAAATTATCGAGCAATTTCTCTAGTTTGCTGTACGTGCAAACTCTTCACCTCCATTCTAAATCAACGACTTAACTTCTGGTTAAGTGAAAATATTATCATTAGTCATTATCAAGCAGGATTTAAGGAGGATTTTGGCTGCATTGATCACGTTTTCACTTTGAATTGTTTAATTCAATTGCTATTTTTGAAAAAGAGGCGTAAGCTTTATACCGCTTTCATTGATCTCAGTCGCGCTTTTGATTCTATAAATTATAGCATTTTATGGGAGAAATTACTTCATTATGGAATTTGTTCCGGGTTCATTTCAACTATAAAAAACTTCTATGATAAAGCAAAAGCATATGTACGTTTTAACGAGGAGATTTCACCAAGTTTCCCTATAAAATCTGGTGTATTGCAGGGGGGAGATCTCTTAAGCTCTAATCTTTTTTCCCTATACATCAATGATGTAGTTTCATTATTGGAAAATACGGGTATTCCTGGCATGCGTGGATTCTAATACTGAAGCACATATCTTGCTTTATGCAGATGATATGGTCCTGGTTGCTGACACGAAGCAAAATCTACAGCGAAAAATAAGTTTAGTTTTTAATTTTTTGAAAGTATTGAATCGGAAGTTAATTTGAACAAAACAAATGTTGCTATTTTTAGAAAAGGGGGCAAAATTGCCAAATCGATCGATGGTTTTGGAAAAACCAAGAAATAAAAGTGTCCAAACAATATCCTTATCTAGGTGTGCCCTTTTCTTCTTCTGGTTCTTTCTCCATAGCTGCTTCTTTTTTTATCAATAAAGCAAAAGTTGCTATTAACTCCTTAATACCTTTGTTAATTAAAACTAAGTGCAATAATCTTGGAAATCATTTGAAATTGTTTAACTCACTTGTTTCATCAGTATTATTGTATAGTGCTGGCGTTTAGAGTCACGGGTACCTTGACGAAATTTAAAAAATCCATTTAACTTTTTTAAAAATAATTTTCCGACTGAGATCAAACACACCTGGTTATATAATACGATATGAAACTGGACGAGCAACTCTAAAACGATCGGTAATAAAATTAATTCTAAATTTATGGGTTCGCATTCTTAATCTTGGCGATAACAGGCTAGCTAAAAAATGTTTTATTGCCCTTAAAAATCAGAAAAAGAACAATACCACTTTTAACTGGGTTTATCAAGTTCAACATATTTTATCCGAGTATGTCTATGCTTATGTATGGTCATTGTCTATCTCCGAAATTAAACGTACCATTCCTTTCATTTTAAATCATATTGTAACTTGCGATTATCATAAAGATTATAACCATATATTCTAGACTCAACATACTTTCCACACACACGTTATAAGTGTTTAGTGATGCGACTACATCGATTACGAACGAGAACATAACTGACACTTTAATAATAAACATCCGGCGTACACATATGTTGCCATAACAACCGAGACGACATTCGAATGTCATACTGTTGCCATTCCGCGACTCGTTATAATAATAATGATGATAAATTAATAACATCTTCAACATCTTCCTCCCTTTAGGAGAAAACCATAAGTTTCTTACAATTTATGAGAATAAGTCAACGTGGATGAAGGCTTTACCAGTCGACCCGATCTTGTGACCGTGTAAGATCCATTATCCCGGGTTGTCTGTGATGATGGGCCTGCTAACTGTTTCTGTGGTGTTGGAACCTGGCATTGGGGTGATACCTCATCCTTGGTTGCTGGAGATTTAGGACCATTTCTGTCTGGCTTGTACTCAGGCTCTTGCATCTCAGGTAGGGATGTCATATTGTCTTGGTGGTGACAAGAAAACAGCTTCACAGCCAGCCTAATTTCCATATCTTGTTGGACACGTGGTTTAATGAATTGTCTGCTTCTTCTCAACGTGGAGCCCTCATTTGTACGGATCTCATACGTGCGCGGACTGATCTGTTTTGTTACGCAGGCTTCTTCCCAAATCGGTCTCTGGTGTAGAGGGTTCCGGTGCCACACTGAAGCTCTAGGATGTAATGGCACAAGGTCTTGTGATGCTCTATTATGTCGCTGAGCCATCTCATTTTGCTTTTCTAGCAACTCTGCATGGACTTCAGGAACCTGCGGTAGAGTGAATTGTAGACGCTGGCTACTGGTCGGCAGGCTCGTCCGTGTAGGTCTTCTAAAGATCCTTTGCGCTGGGCTGCACCTCAGTTGACCATCTGGCGTGTTGCGTTGAGCTAATAAGCCCAGGTATGGGTCCTCTCCTGAGCGAGCACACTTTTTGAAGATAGATTTCACAATTTTAACAGCAGATTCCGCCTGTCCATTGGAGCGGCTGTTCCCTGGGCTCGACATGAGATGACGGAAGCCCCAGCCATTAGCAAAATCTAGGAACTGTTTGTTCTTGAATTGCGGACCACCGTCTGCAAGGAATTCCGTGCCGAGCAAAATGATGCTTCAATTTGTGGATTACTGTGCTAGCTAGAGTATTTTGCAAGAAGTCTACTTCTATGAACTTGCTGAAGTAATCTACCAGGACCAAATAATTTCGCTCTTTCAGCTGAAAAATATCAGCACCCAGTTTAAGCCACGGGCCCGGAGGAATATCATGAGCTATCATCGTTGGAGTTGACTGGGCTGGAGCGAAGGCAGCGCATGTGCCACATGACTCGACATACTGCCGAATATCTCCTGACATGTTCGGCCAGAAGACAACTTCTCTCGCTCGTCTGAGACATGCATTTATGCCTTGATGCCCGGCATGTATTTTTTTCTTCATTTCAGCTCGAAGTACCGTTGGCACTACAATGCGATCTCCTCTGACAATAATGCCATTGGAGATAGGCAATTCATCTGGATATGGAAAATATGCCGCCGCCATGACACTGATATTCGTGTTAGTCTCTGGCCAACCTTCGCGTATGCTGTTGCATGATAGATAGGTAATGGTCAGACACTGGTAAGAAGCTGATGTTCCTAATCGAATCCACCACATCTGCCGTATGATGGAGTTGAGGGAGTGAGTCCCTTGAAGGAGCTCGTGAAAGAGCATCTGCCACAGGAATTTGCTTTCCGGGAACGAACCTCAAGTTGAAGTCATAGTGTCTTGCTCTTAGCAACAGAGATTGTAAACGCCTTAGTGCTTTGAACAAAGGCTTAGCCACAAGGGGTTTGTGGTCAGTGTTAAAGGTGATATTCCGTCCATAAATGTAATGGTGGAATTTCTCAAGAGTCACAACAACTGCTAGCAGTTCTTTTTTAATCTGTGCGTACCGGCGCTCGGTCTCCGACAGAGATCTGCTTGCGAATGCAATTGGTTTATCCATCTGGAACATTGCAGCTCCTATTCCATAATCACTTGCATCACATTCCAGCGTGACATGTGAGTTTTCATCGAAGGTTGCCAGCGTTGTATGATCAACTACTCTCGCCTTAATCGCATTAAAGGCTGCTTTTTGTGATGGACCCCAGTTGAACATAGTCTCAGACTTCAGAAGGTTGTGCAGTGGTTCAGCAATATGAGCGAGGTTAGGTATGTACCTTCCTAAAAAATTCACCATACCCAGAAATCGCCTTAGCTCGGTGATTGAGGTTGGATCTGGAAAGTTTTCTATAGCTTATATCTTGCTTGGATCAGGAGAGATTCCATCTTTCGACAACCGATGTCCTAAAAATGTTAACTGGGGTGCTTTGTACTCTAACTTGTTCTTGTTAAGTTTAATTCCTTTTTCTGTGCATCTGTGTAGAAAAGATTTGAATCTTCGGTCATGTTCTGCTTCTCCTCTGCCATGTACGATGGTATCATTTGTCCATTTTCGTCCATGTTGAGATAACGCTATTTGCTGTATTTTCGTTACATTATGCACATAGGTATAGAACATCGTCCTATTTCAATTAAATAAGAGAGATATTCATTTAAAAAACACTTTAAACGGCTTTCTTGCAAAATTTCCCGTTTGGCACAGGGTGCCAATTATCTCCGATATACAGAAATAGTTCAAACTGCAAATGTAAACTGTTCACCTGTCGTGTTTGTTACTCATCTTGAAAGCAGGTAAGACAGGGCAATATAAAGATTGCAGAGAAAACACGATTCAACTGTTATCCCTGTATTAAGACCAGGATGTGAGCCAACTTCATGTGGTTTTGTGTTCAAAATGAAACTAAAAAATACAATAAATATTCCTTTTTTTTACTTTAGTTTCTTAAACGCAAACCTTTTTTCAATTTATCGATGTATCGTATAAAAAAATATGAGTCTTACGCCTTGTTGAATACAAGTATTACAAAAGATTCCGAATTACCTAAGATTGAATTGTGGCGATGGTTCATAAATTATCATTAAAGAAAACTCTCAAAAAATACAAAACGTATGAACTTACCAGAAATGAGTAGTTATATTTGATATTCACTTACTTTGTTTTCGTCAGGAAGTATATAATGAAGAGCTTTTTTCCGTTTTTCTTGTTGGTAATCTTGCGTTTATTACCGAATGTAGTTATTTATGTAATACTGTATAAAATTCACAAAAATGTGGGTTCTGCCATTTTTGGGGTGCGAAATGTAGAATGAAAATGTAACATGATGGCTGATTATATTCCTGAAAATTGAAATGATACAAAATATTGTATTTTCATTTCAAAAATGCGAATCATACCTATCATTTTGATACCTCAGTTTTTAACCTTTCACTCTCAGAAATGTGTTGTGAGAAATTTGAATGTCTCCATATTTATATGCAGTATGTAATTTGAAAGGATTTAGAAAACACACACACACTTATATGTAGAGGCGGATTGAGGTCAGTTTAGGTTCCGGGAGAAGAAGAAAATACTACACTCATGTCCATAAATTAAGGATAATTCAGAATCACACGGAAATCGAAATCTAAAGTAAAAATTTCACCTGTAGAATTATCACACACATCTGCAAGAATGATATGCAAATTTCAGGAAGCCACCAGACGATGCCGATAGTACGTCACAATGACGAGAGTGTAAGAGGGGGGTATATAAGGAATGGTGGCAAAGAAGTAAAATTATTCACAAGAGTTCTGTAAGGCGCTCAGTGCCATAAGCGAATAGTTATGACGCATGAGGATGATTTTTTACGTGGTAGAATTATCGGCCGCCTGGAATGTGGGCGTACTCAGATGGAAGTATCCGAGGAACTTGGAATTGCCCAAAGTGTCATCTCCAGGCTTTAAAACGATTCCAAGATAACGGAAATGTCAGTAGACGTTACAGTACAGGTCGCCCCCGAGTTACAACGCCGAATGAAGACCGGTATTTGGCAGTAACTGCCAAAAGAAGCAGACGGAGCACAGCATCCGACCTGTCTCGTCAGTTATCTGCAGCCACGGGTACCACAGTTTCAAGGCAAACCGTGTACAGACGTTTGGGAGATATTGGTCTTTATGCTCGCAGGCCTGTCAGATGTGTTCCGCTCACGGCAACTCACTGTCGGCAGCGATTAGCCTGGGGTAGAGAACATGCAATGTGGACATCGTCACAGTGGGCTTGTGTGATGTTTTCCGACGAGTCCAGGTTTAGCTTGCAGTCTGATTCACGTCGGACTTTCATATGGAGAACGCCAGGTACCCGTTACCACCAAGACAACATCATTGAACGACACCGTTACGGTGGTGCAGCATTGCTCGTTTGGAATGGAATTATACTGGGTTCCAGAACAGATCTGCATGTTCAAACCGGAACCATGAAAGCCCAAATTTATCGGGACATCATTCTGGAACAACATGTACGTTTGTTTAGGGGTGCCATGGGCGCAGAATTTGTGTTTATGGATGACAACGCCCGTCCTCACCGAGCAAACATCGTAAACGAATGCCTTGAATCTGAGGATATAACACGTATGGAATGGCCAGTATTCTCACCTGACTTGAATCCGATAGAGCATGTGTGGGACATGCTTGGCCGACGAGTTGCAGCCTGTCAACCACCTCCTACATGTGTACCGGAACTTCGGAGAGCATTGCTTGCCGAGTGGAGTGATCTTCCCCAAGATCCATCAGATCGATAATTTGATACTCAGCATGCCTAGGCGTTGTACGGACTGTATTTCATCGCATGGGAGACATACAATGTATTAACCATCATACCAACCATGTAATAGTAAGTTTTTGTAAAGGAGATATTTTTTACAATTGCTCCAGGGAGCAAAAATCGTAGTTTTTATGAATGGTATCATACATACATCATCGTTTTTGTTCTTTATCTTTTGTTTAATAAATGGGCTTTATGAATAAGTAACGTTTGTTTTGTTTCTGCACCTTTATTTGCCGGACCTGGCATTATCCTCAATTTATGGACATGAGTGTATATTGGACCCCTTAAATTAGAAAAAGTGTAAAGTTTAGGTTTTGTAGGGCCCTTCAGAAATTTGAGTCCAGTGCGTGCAACCGGTGCGACCACCGTTAAATCGGCTCTGCTTATATGCAGTTTTCAGATGATTTTTCGAAGTTTCTTTTTCTGTTAGTGACTTCAGACCCATTTCTTCTCAAACTTATAATGAATGATGGTAATTTAATAAAAAATTATTTTATTGAAATGTGAGAGAGAGCTAGTGCACGTATTTGAATAGAATTTCAAAACTCTTATTTGGAACTGTTTCCGTGTGCTCAGTTTGAGTCATTTCCAAAGCTAGGGAAGACAGCTTTGCAAACACGTGTACTAGTCGCTACTCCTTTGCGAAATGGGGTTTTCATCACTTTCGCTTATGAAAAGAGTAACCACAAATCACTTAAATGTGGGTGTTGATATGGGGCCGTTCAAGTATTACGTCATCATCGATGGGGGGAGGGGGTTCCCGATTTGCTGACTTTTGATGACAAGGGGAGAGGGGGGGTTTGAATAATGCTTACGTCATCAACCAACCTTTATGAAAATATGAAATATTCTTAATGGCATCTTACTCGGTGAGCCAAAAACGAGAAAAACCTTTCCATAGTTTGTGGGCACACTTGAAGTAACATCCCCTCCTACAGAGCAACTTCAGTGATCTCTAAATTTTTCGCGGATCCAAGTGATCTGGAAATGTGTCCGGGCAGCTTAAGTGCTCTAGAACTGTGCCACGCATCACTCACGTGATCCGTAATTATATGCCGTGGATCTCTCTCAGGGCCGTCATTTCAACTTTTTCCGGGGGGGGGGGGCAAAGCACATGTACTCAATGTATGTATATATACATGTGTATATAGTATGCATTAAAAGAGCAACTGACAAAAACCAGATTTCAATGAAAAAACTTCAACAGTCAGAGTATAGTGCCAAAAAAGGCTGCTTTATACACATAACTCAAAATTATAAATTAGATATTATGAAAAGGCGAAAAAATTAGAAGGAATTGAAAAATTGGAAAAAATAGGAAAAATTGGAAAAATATGGATCAATGAGGAGGAGGTCGTTCTCAAGGGGGAACCCCCCCCCCCACATTGCTCTAAGCTGCAAAAATGTTTCTAATGATGGTAAGCCTAATAGGCATAAAATTACCATCAGTTCCCTCGACATTTTTGCTATAAACATGCTTTGGAAGTCAAAGGCAAATATGAGAATACACAATTATAACCAAAAAAACATGAAAATCATATGAGTAGCACAATATAATAAGATATTTACACAAAGTGTGTATAAAAATTGAAAAAATTAAAAAAAGTATGTGTATGTATATATATATATATATATATATATATATATATATATATATATATATATATATATATATATATATATATATATATATATATATATATATATATATATATATATATATATATATATATATGTATAAGTATGTATGTACCGCTGTGGTAAGTATATAGTATAGGTGTATATATATATACATACCGCATACATATATTTGCCGGTTTACGGAAAATTCACCGCCGGAAAATTCACCGACAACAATTCACCGCCATGCAATTCACCGCTAGGAAAATTCACCGACCAACAATTCACCGCCATGCAATTCACCGACCAACAATTCACCGACATGCAATTCACCGCCATGAAATTCACCACTAGGAAAATTCACCGACCAACAATTCACCGCCATGCAATTCACCGACGACATTTCGATGCGAGTCAGTTAGCGAGGGAATGAGCGATTGAGTTACTGAATGAGTGACCCAGTGAGTGACTGAGTGACCGAGTGAATAAGTGATTCAGTGAGCGAGTGGGTTACTGATTCAATGAGCGAGTAAGTCAGTCCGTGAGTGAGTGAGCGAGCGAGCTGCTAAGTGAGTGAGCGATCTAGTGAGTGAGTGATCTATTGAGTGAGTAAGTGCCATATCCTAAAGATATGGCGGAAAGTTTAAATAATGACTTTATGAGAAGAAATTCAGATGATACGGATTCGGGTCGCTGTATTTTTGAAATATATGACATCCATATTTATTGTGGGCATCTTTTTCTCGCTGGGCATTTTGCCTGTTGTGGCCTTGTATTTGTATAAATTACAAATTGCTGTTGCCCAATACAAGATAGTATATTCAACAAAATTCCATTAACTCTGTTTTACTCAGAAACTTCTAATGAAATGTTAAAAGGGGTAATAACAGAATTAAAAGATAATAAAGTAAGTGGATACGCGATGATTTAACTTCCTAAAAATGCTTAAAATCATCTCCTGTTATCACTTTGATATTATAAAAAACATCGCTGACCAATGGATTTTTTTTTATGATGAACTAGCTGTTACCCGCGATTTCACGTGATGAACTTTCAGGAATCCCGCCTTAGTGCGTATCTAGTATATGTACTCTATATTTACTATATACGTATATATATACTTCCTATGCGACGGAAATTAGTGACGATTTTTTTATTACGGGAGTCGGTGACGTTTTTTGAGTGATGGAAATCTGTTACGATTTTGGGATCAAGTTTTCATTTAACTCTTGCATATGTCGGGACCCATTTGACACATCGGGACCAAGTTATGTGCATGTACCCAGAGGTTCCCACATCCTACAGCAAGTCCCCTAAGCTGAAATAGATGGCGGGCCCCGAAACCAGCTTTTTTGGGTCCCCGTTACTGGATGTGGGCCCTGGATTTTATTCGTTTTAAAATTGATAAAAATTAAAAATTTTCGTGGCCACTCACAGGGGGTATGTCCGACAAGATTTCAGGTCGGGCCCCATGGAAAAGTTGACAGGTTTCATTTCGGGTGTCCCTGGATGAATCTCATTGATTTTTGTTGTTTAACATTGTAAAATTTGCAACACATCGGTAGCTCGAGATAAATCCAGTCAGGGCCCCCACTAAAATTCAACGAATTGGAGTTTGGGGAGCCCCATGGGGAAGTTTTCTGGGGTTACTTGATGAATCACATTTGTTTTTTGTTGCTTTATTATTATAAAATTCTCTTCTTTAGTAAGCTGGTGCTTTCACGTGTCCCTTTCCATAGCACGCTGATGAAGTAGGACGAAATAAACAAGATATGTTGTGAAGAGAAAAGGGGGGGGGGGGGTTGGCCGCCAAAGGTGGTAGGGGAGCAGAGCCCCTAGTACTGTATATAAAATACCATGTCCTGACTGATTCATCATCGCCGAGCCAAAACCGCTGAAGCTGTAAATATCAAATTTTGTGAATAGTTTTTTTCACGACGTAAAGACTCACTACTCACTAAGAAATGGTTTTTCCATATTCGACAACCTAAGGGCGTCATAAGAGGGGAGGGGGGGAGGTCAACGTTGAAATCATGCCGAGCCGAAACAGCTGAAGCTATAAATATGATATTAGATCAATATTGTAATATAGACTCATTGAGAAGGGATTTTTCCAAATTCAACCCCCTAAGGGGGGTTTCAAAAGTTATATGGAGCAATCAGCACTGAGCCGAAGTCGCTTAAGCCATAAATATGAAATTTAGTTAGTATTATATTTTATAATGTACATACACACTAAGACAGGATTTCTGAAAGTTCATCACCCATGGGGGTTATGAGGTGAGAGTAATTTTGAGATTGCAAAAACACACGAGAGCGAAGCCGCGGATAACAACTGGTAATGAAATATAATGCTTACTAAATATTTATGGATTACTATATATGGATTACTCCATATAACCTTTGAACCCCCCCCCCCCCCCTGTGAAAATTATGAAACTAATTCATAGTCAAACACATTGACTGGGCGCAGGGAATCCCGTAATATAAGTTTAATTGTATAGAGAGATAGACAGATACAACCGTACAGTATGGCCGCGTAAACAAGACTGATAGTTGCCACTCATATCAAAAGTAAATTGTACAAGATAAACAGAAGAGTTGCCATTCTGTAAACCAGCAGAATATAAAACTTCAACACTCCCACCAATTCTATGGTTTACAGGTAATATATATAAAACAAAATTGTCAAAAATATATATATATATATATATATATATAATCATGAAATTTTCACATTGAGCATGTTTCGCAATTTTTCAAACCTCTCTTTTGGAAGGCGTTTGGTGAAAATATCGGCTATTTGATCAACTGATTTAACATATTTCACACAGATGGATTTATCCTCATATTTTTCTCTTATGAAATGGTACCTAACATCTATGTGTTTGGTTCGCTTATGGAATACCGGGTTTTTGATGAGTTTTATGGCACTTTGGTTATCAATGCACAAGGGTACTCCATCGGCATTAATAATTTCACCAAAATCCTTGAGAAGTTGAGTTAACCACAGAGTTTCTTTCACAGCTGTCAAAAGCAGAGATGTATTCCGCTTCTGTGGTTGATGTAGACACAACTGACTGTTTTTGGGTAGCCCATGTCACAGCTCCATCGCTAATCTTGAACACATATCCTGATGTCGATTTTCAAGTGTCCACATCATTCGCAAAGTCAGCGTCAGAATAACCAACCAAGGTTGATTCATCACAGCTCTGTTGTGTATACTCGATTCCGTACGATGATGTACCTTTCAGGTATCTAAAGATTCTTTTGATGGCATTCCAATGACACAATCCAGGATTTTCTTGGTACCTGCTCACGATATTAACGGCAAACATTATGTCGGGACGAGTAGTGATAGCTAGAAACATTAATGTTCCGACTGCTTCACGGTAAGGTACTGAACCTTTTTCTAGTGGTGTTGAGTCTGCAGAGATTATAGCATTGGGATCCGCAGGAACACTGACAGGATTTGCATTCTCAAGAGAGAATCGTTTCAGCATTCTATGAATATAACTTTTCGAATGGATGAAGATGGAATTTTTCTTCTCAATGAACTCTATACCAACGAAAAGTCCCTTTTCACACACCACAGCTTCAAAAGTGTTCTTCAGATTATTGACGATTTCGATGAGGATGTCTTCATTTTCACAAAATAGTAAACCGTCATCTACGTAAAGGGCTAGTAACACAGTCTTCAATTTGAATGTCCCAAAATAAACTGAAGAATCTGCAACTGATTGTACGAAACCATAACTTTTTAAAAAGTCTGAGAATTTCTTGTTCCAACATCTTGAAGCTTGTTTCAGACCGTACAAAGATTTCTTTAGTTTGCACACCTTGTTGTCATCGCTTGTTAATCCCGGAGGTGACTCAAGATATATTTCTTCCTCTATTTCACCATGGAGAAAAGCGGTCTTTATGTCAAATTGCATTATCTTCAGATTGCGTTGGACAGCAATAGCAAACAGAACCCTTATCGTGTCGTATCTTGAAGTTGGTGAATAGGTTTCTGAGTAATCAATTCCTTCAATCTGCGAAAAGCCTTTTGCACACAGCCTTGCTTTAAACTTCTTAATTTTTCCATCTGGGAAATATTTAATTTTGAATACCCATTTTGAACCTACAGTCCTTTTGCCATCTGGTAGATCGACAAAGTCAAAAACTTCATTCTTCTCAAGAGCATCAATTTCTTCTTTAATCGCTTTCTTCCATTCCTGTGACTGAGGAGAACACATCGCCTCTTCATATGAAATAGGTGTTTCGATTTCCGTCACATTCGCTTCGAAGTAAGAAGGAGACTTTATTGCAGATCGATCTCGAAGATTGTACCTATGGGTTTCTCTTCCAGGATCAGGATTCTTAGATTCGCGATCAGACATATCATCTTGCATATCTTCATCCCAGTTCGGGCTTATATCATTGTTTTCATCCGGAATGACATGTACCTTGGATGTTGAGGGAAGCATCTTCACATCATGGACTTCATCGAACTTGACATTTCTCGACACTATCACAGTTCTTTTATTCGGATCGAATAATCGATAGTTGTTCGAGTCTCTATCATATCCCACGAAAATCATCTTCTTACTTTTGGGTTCCAGTTTTTTTCTTTGAGAGTCCGGAACGTGCATAAACGCTTCGCTTCCAAAAATCTTGAGATGATTCAGGCAATTTTTCTTTCCAGTCCAAAGTTCATATGGAGTAGAATTTGGAGCTTGACTTGTTGGTGTTCTGTTCAGAATATATACTGCAGCATTCACTGCTTCTGCCCACAAGTATTTAGGTAGCTGTTTTGCGTACAGCATTGATCTGGCACTTTCAACAATTGTTCTCATGTCTCTTTCTGCACGACCGTTTTGTTCGGGTGTGTATGGTGCCGTTGTTTCCATCAAGATGCCTTTACTACCAAGGAAATTGTTGAACTCGTTATTGACTCGCCGCTGTGGTGGTCGAGTGGTTATAGTGCCGGACTCGTGATGCGAGGATCCGGGTTCTGTGGTTCCCAACTTCAAGGCGCAAATGCGAGCCGATCTCCCCGTTAAAAAGTCTCGCCACAGAGAGCAACAGTCCTACAACGGTAAATCATTCAACCATAACACTTCACTCATAGTTAGTAAAACTGGGGGCAGATGACAGCACTACACATAACAAGCATTACACAGAAACAAACTTTACGTCAGGTTGCACTACACGTACACGCACATTCCCGCATGTACCGATTCGTTGGGGGATTCCGCGGGGGGGGGGTTGCATGTGTGGTGTAGCAGTAGTAGGTAGGGGCTCGGGGATCCACGATGTTCTTAAGTCAGCCACCTCGTTGGGCAGTTTGCCTGTTGTGGCGTTGTATTTGTATTTGTATTTGTATTTGATAAATTCAGTTCCATTGTCAGTTCTGACTGCTTTGACAACATGTTGAAATTTGTTTTCACAGAGATGAACAAATTTTCTGAACTGTTCAAACGCATCACTTTTGTGTTTTATGAAAGCAACTGAACGATAGCCTGTGAAATCATCCTTAAAAAGAATGAAATAATTTGATCCTCCCACCGATTGAACAGACATCGGTCCACAAAGATCACAATGAATTAGTTCACCTGGGATAGTCGATTTGTGTTCCCTTCTTGTGAAAGATAGCTTATGTTGCTTTCCATACTGACAAGCCTCACAAAAGAATTTTTCGGCATCAGAAAAATTAATATTTTCTTTCAAAATATTTCGTTCACATAGCTCTTTAAGAGCTTTCATATTTATGTGACCAGTTCTTTCATGCCATAATTGCAAGTCGTTGTTACTTGTAATATTTACCTCATCACTAAATATGACTTTGAAAAGCATTTTATACAAATTATTTGCAGTACGAATACCTTCAGCAATTAATCTATTGTCATTATAAATTTTCACATAGTGATTTTTTTTAATTATCTTCATGTTCCTGGCAGCCAGTACACCTTCCGACAGTAAATTTCTTTTTAGACCAGGGACATATAATACTTCATGGATCTCCCCATTATTCCATGTACCATTCACGAATTTCTTAATCAAAACCTTACCTTTACCAAGAACGGGTAATTCAGTGTTGTTACCGAGCTTAATTTGACCATCTGCCTCCTGATAATCACTAAGACACTTTTTAATACACGTCATGGGGGCAGATGCGCCACTGTCAAGAATCCATTCATTTTCATCTGATTGAAGAGCACTGGAGACACTTTCAGCACTGAGCAAATCATGATTCACATACGTAAAATTGGACGCACCATCATTTTCAGACGAACGACGATTGAAGTCGTGCTTTCGTTGTTTACATTCGGAGGCATAGTGCCCTTTCCTTCGGCAAGAATAACAGATCACTTTCGACTTGTCGAGACGCTTTTTGGATTTTTCATGACTCTGAAAATTTTTGTTTTTCGACGAATAGTACTTCTTCGGCTTAGAAACTGAGACACACGCAGTTTCACTCTGTTCGTTGCGCGAAATCGAAAGCTCTTCATCGATGAGACGTGCCGTTAAATTGGAGACCGTTTGCTTACTTGAATCCATAGACAACCAGGCTTGACGAAAGTTCATGTATTTTGTCGGCAAAGTACTTAGAATCTTTGTTGTGATTGTAACATCACCCACCTCTTCACCGGCGTCCGTGATTTGACGAGCGAGGTTTTCAACTTTGGCTATATACTCCACAGCTGACTCGCTGCTTTCCATTTTCAGCTGATGAAATCTGTCCAGCAATAACATTTTGTTGAAGGCGGACTTTTGCTGATAAATCGAGTCTAGTTTGTCAATCATTTCTTTCGAGGAACGACAGTTCTGCACCAAGGATATCTGGGTCATCTCGATCGCCGAGGTGATAACAAACATCGCTGTTGCGTCAGCTTTCTCTCATCGTGCGAGGGCAGGACCTACATTCGGTTTAGCATTCTCGCCTACAACCACGTCGTAGACTCCTTTAGCTTTCAACGCACAGTTCACCAAGAACTTCCATTGGGAATAATTCGAGCCGTCGAATTTGTTGATTGACGAAATCTCAACTGCAGCCATCGTGGTAGTCGAAACGTAAACCAACGGATTCGGAAACTAGAACTTGTTCACAAAGAACATAAATCCCTCAAAACTTACAATTAACTTGTCAACAGGGGCTGGGGACATAACCTGTGAAAATTATGAAACTAATTCATAGTCAAACACATTGACTGGGCGCAGGGAATCCCGTAATATAAGTTTAATTGTATAGAGAGATAGACAGATACAACCGTACAGTATGGCCGCGTAAACAAGACTGATAGTTGCCACTCATATCAAAAGTAAATTGTACAAGATAAACAGAAGAGTTGCCATTCTGTAAACCAGCAGAATATAAAACTTCAACACCCCCCCCTCTTTATTAGGGGGGTTGAATTTTGACATTTGACTTAAGTCTTAGACTTAAAACGAACATTCGATTATGTTGATTTAAATATTCTAACAAATAAAAACACTTCTCAGCAGGCAAATGAGGTAATGTACTATATTGGTTTAAAACATATTACTACAATAGGAAACAAGCTGCCATAATAAATGGTAAAATCAGCACATTTGAAATATAATGAAAGGAGTCCCACAAGGATCGGCCCTTGGGTCATAATTATTTCTAGTTTATATTAATGATTTATGTAAAATAAAGTAGAACGGTAGAATAATTTCATTCGCAGATGACACAAGCCTATATGTTGAAGACGGGGGTGGATTTAGAGCTCGCTGTTGGTAGGGGTGATTTTAAAAATCTAGTCTAAGCATCGGTGACCACATGTCCTGCATTTTGTCTCGTATTTTCCGTGACAGTCCGGTTTTTCTGTTTTTTCTTCTCC
Organism: Pholcus phalangioides; assembly: GCF_987345545.1. Taxonomy (NCBI): domain Eukaryota; kingdom Metazoa; phylum Arthropoda; class Arachnida; order Araneae; family Pholcidae; genus Pholcus; species Pholcus phalangioides. Next base: position 49,866,264 of record NW_028301604.1, on the reverse strand, counting down.
ATCCAGACTTTTTCAAAAATGTCACGGTTTTACTCGTTTATAGTCGAAGTTTTCTTGAATTTGTTGTTTAATTTTTTGTTGCAATATTACCATATAGAAGTTCCGAAAATTTCATAAAATATCACAGTATTTTAAATACAGTTAAACTCGGTTATAACGATATCGAAGATTCCGCGGGATTTCGGCGTTATAACCGAGTCTGGCTGTATTGCTTTCACTTTTAGAATATTGTTCTAGAGCTCTTTTAGTTATTTTCTAACATTTACCGGTGATTATGTATGATCCCCACCTCATATTAGTTCACTACGACGCAGTTCGTTTTGTAGAGGCCATATAATATAGAGGTCCTACTACTGATGCTGGAAAAAAAATTAATGGAATAAAGTGAATATAAAGATAAGTTTGATTTTCTCCATCAGCAAAACTGGTAAAAGAAAGCCATAGCCTCATATTGTTTAAAGTTATATGCGTGAGTTCAAAAATCGTATGAAATGATCTCGTTTTAAACATCCAATTCTTGGACATAAGTGGACTCTTGGGTGACAAATAACATTTTCGAAAACTGAAACTCACGGAACCACAGCTTCAAAAAACGATATAAAAAATGGCATTCTTTTTGGGCAATGTTAGAGGAGTATTTTAGAAGGATAATTTTCACACAGCTTTCATTACATGCATATTTAATTGGTAATTTTCAATCAAAACCTACAATATTCAATTAGTAATATCTGACATAATTTTCATTCAAAACATACAGTATTTATTTAACAATTTTCGACACGATTTTCTTCCTTACATATTTATAATTAAAGGGTTCCAATCTACTAATCTAGAAAAGCAGATAACACGCAAATGTAAGAAAAAACGGGAGAAAAATATTCATTTCTCACAAATATTGATATCATAATTAAAATGATACATTATGAGCTATACCTCTCAAATAGTCTTAAATGTCACATCCTTGATGATACTTATCAACTAAATTCTTTAATCTCTGCGCAGAGTCCCGGTATTTCTTTCTCCTAATCAATGTGATGGTTTTGTCCACTTACAATTTGCTCCATCCGAACTTCATTCAAACTCTGTTCTCTTTTTATGGTACCGATGAACTTCCATGTATCTGGCTGGTGAGCAGATAATTGCTGTTGCAACGCTCTATGCCATCCTTCTATAGAATTGTTGGTATTAGGGAAATCGTTACGCGATCAATCACTCACTGGGTCACTCGGTCACTCACTGGGTCACTCAGTCACTCACTCGGTCACTCGGTCACTCACTGGGTCACTCAGTCACTCACTAGGTCACTCGGTCACTCAATCACTGACTCGGTCACTCCATCACTGACTCGGTCACTGGATCAATCACTCGGTCACTGGATCAATCACTCGGTCACTGGATCAATCACTCGGTCACTGGATCAATCACTTACTTACTCGGTCACTGGATCAATCACTTACTTACTCGGTCACTGGATCAATCACTTACTTACTCGGTCACTGGATCAATCACTTACTTACTCGGTCACTCACTCACTGGGTCACTCGGTCACTCAATCACTGACTTGGCCACTGGATCAATCACTCGGTCACTCAATCACTGACTCGGTCTCTGGATCAATCACTCGGTCACTCGCTCAATCACTCGGTCACTCGCTCAATCACTCGGTCACTCGCTCAATCACTCGGTCACTCGCTCACCTGGGTCACTCAGTCACTCACTGGGTCACTCGGTCACTCACTCAGTAACTCAATCGCTCACTCCCTCGCTAACTGACTCGCATTGAACTGTCGTCGGTGAATTGCTAGTCGGTGAATTTTCCTAGCGGTGAATTTTCCTAGTGGTGAATTGCATGGCGGTGAATTGTCGGTCGGTGAATTTTCCTAGCGGTGAATTGCATGGCGGTGAATTGTTGGTCGGTGAATTTTCCTAGCGGTGAATTGCATGGCGGTGAACTGTTGGTCGGTGAATTTTCCGGCGGTGAATTGTTGTCGGTGAATTGCTCGCGGTGAATTTTCCGGACACGATATTTGCCGCTGTTGGTGGTCGAGTGGTTATAGTGACGGACACGCGATGCGAAGATCCGGGTTCGAACCCCACAGTGGTGGTCGGCTGAAGTTGGTTTTCTGTGGTTCCCAACTTCAAGGCGCAAATGCGAGCCGATCTCCCCGTTAAAAAGTCTCGCCACAGAGAGCAACAGTCCTACAACAAAAAATCATTCAATCATAACACTTCACTCATAGTTTGAAAAACTGGTGGCAGATGGCAGCACTACACATAACAAGCATTACAGAGAAACAAAATAAAACTTCACGTCAGGTTTCACTACATGTACACGCACATTCCCGCATGTACCAATTCGTTGGGGGTTCCGCGGGTGGTTGTGGGCGGGGTGCATGTGTGGTGTAGCAGTAGTAGGTAGGGCTCGTAGGTAGGGTAAAAAAGGGCTCGGGGATCCATGGGGTTCTTAAGTCAGCCACCTCGTTGGGCAATTTGCCTGTTGTGGCTTTGTATTTGTATATATATATATACACACCATTTTTAGTGTATTTTCAAAAGCCGGGGGGGGGGCAACGGCCCCGCCCCCTAAATGACGGGCCTGTCGCGGATCACTTTAATAATCTGACAATGTGACGCGGGTAACATGAGTGGTGTAGAACCACACTGGGGGCCACTTAAGTGCTTTAAAACTACGTCACATGTCATCGCTGAAGTGTTCTGGAATTGTGTCCCGGATCATTTAAGTGATCTGAAAATGTGCCACGGCCAAGAATGTTCTGGAATTGTACCACGTGACACAAGCGATCTGTAAATGTATCGTTTTGTTCATTTTTAGAAAATTAGGTTTGAGAACGACAGGCCGCATCAGATAACCCCCAGGGCCATATTTGGTCCACGGGCCAGGTGCCTTTATGCGATTTATCATTATATCGTTTACTGGGTGGGTCGCAATAAATTTATTAAAGATAAAGTTTAGCTCATAGATTTCAAATAACATTGAAATTAACAGAAATTGATTATAATAACATAAAGGTATTTTCTTCCGAATTTTCAATTAAAAAAATTTTTTTTTTGCATTAAAAAATAAATTTTTGATCGTGGGGGAGGGGGCACGAGCCCCCTATGCCCCTCCCCCCCGTGTACGTCTCTGATCCCACCAATATGCGTTAGGATTCAGAGGGGCAGAGCAGATGACGAAATTTGACGCTGCTGACATGGGGGAGGCGGTCAGAGTTTTGATTACTTTTGCTGACAGGGGGGGTCAAAAATGGCTAAAAATTTGCTTGCGTAATACTTGAACGGCCCCTATGCAGATAGCCTTTTCGAAGAAAGAAACGCAATTCAAACTTTCATTTATTATAAAAAATAAACAACAAAAGTTAATCACTGAAAGTCGATATGTACAGTAATTTTGTTTGTTGCATTGATACCCATGTGCCTTTTTTTTTTCTTCAATAAATTAATTTTGCAATGTAGAGGGTTAATATTTTAAGTTTGAAAATTTTGAAACAATTAATTATTGGATAATTAATTTAGTTACAAAATCTAAATTTTCACGCCTGTGACTACATGCCACTGCCTGTCCCAAGCATAGATGAAGTGTGAAGGGAAAATAATGCGGGGAAGGGGGGGGGGAAGTTATCTATCAACAATCGGTATCAGCAGGAAAGTGGAGGGAGAGAGCGTCCGGTGCAATTGGACATGGATAACAAGAGTGAAGCAGTGCAATTAGGTAGCCACGCCTACCTTCCAGTGCAACTGACATATCTCTGATATTTTGCGTATATATTTTTTTTTTACAGTTAAGAGTTAATAAACGTGTAGGGCATTTTCGTAGTTTAAAAAAATTCTTTTTCAGGTGTTTTTAACATATATGGCGAAGTTGCCCCATTTCCAGGCTAACTTTGCCAACATTTTTTTTTTAACGTATAAATGTTTACTTAATTTGTCAAGTTTCTGCTGATTGTGAAATTAGTGATCAAGACTAACTACTTAGGTTTATGATGATTTTGAAACATTTTCGTATATTATCGGTTGACAAAGCAGCTGAAAGGAAAAAAAAATGTGGCAAACTTGTACCCAGTTGAAGGTAGCGGTGATAAAAACTGTTAGAAACAATCAAATGTAAAGAAAAGTTACCTTTCGAGTTAAGCAAAACGAAACTAAAACATACATATTAAATTTTATATGTTGTATAATAAAACTTTTTAAATAAATTTTTTTTTTTCATTAGGAAGTGAGAGAGAACAGTGTCGAGGAATTAATGGAGAAGATGAAGAATCTAGTTCGTCAAAGAAAAAATGAGCCATCTGATGAAGAACTTTTGCAAACTTTTGTAAAAGTGGAAAAACAAAATATGGAACTTGATACAGGATGCCAAAAATCACTGGAAATCGATTCAGATTTGGCGAAATTTGTGGACGATTCTAATTTTATGTATGAAGATTTTGCCAAGTCTAATGACTGCACAATGGCTTCACCTTTCAGAATACAAGTAATTACAGTAACTATTTCTTATTTTTTATTACTGCATTATACTACTACACCAACTCTAGCTATATCGCAATTTACTGTCATTAATGAGATGGGTTGAAAATGAAGGCGCTGTCTATCGGTGGTCGCCTCAAGCTCGTTAGGGAAAATATCTTATCTATATCCTACTTTGGATTCAAACCCGGGACCGTGACAGCAACCTTCAAGGTGGTAGACGAGTATCTTATCACCACGCCATTCAGGCGCATACTCCATGTACGGGTGGTAACTATCGACCGCCCAATAATTACACACTGGATTCTTTGTGAAAAACTAATTTAGAAAGTGTTTTTTCAGTTTTTTGATCTGACCCAAAATTAATTAGTTATAACGCTTTAAAAATTGATGACGTCATATAAAAATACGGCCAACTTCACCAAAACGTATAACTTGGTGTTTTTAACAATGCTAAAAATGTAATAACCCTGTTACACAGAAAAGGAAAGAGATATGAAAAACCCCGTTTTTTTCCCTCGCACTTTTCAAGAAAGAGAAAAAAAACTTTTTTAATACAAATCAATCAAAATATCTTTGCATCTCACGCCGCCAACTTTTACAAAAGTTATAGATAAGTGTTATAGTTAAAATTCAATAAAAAATAACCATCAATTAAAATCCTAAAAGCTCGTGTTAAAGTACCGTAAACTGGGGTGACTTTGTGCCACTTTTTGAGGTTTTCTCCTTGATATCTTCTTCCCTTATGCTTTGCCTAGGCTGCTGGGGATTTTACTAAAGGTAGCCTCACATCTTAGCTTCCGATTTCTGGTTTAAAAAACATTATAACAAGTAAAGGACAGCGAATTTTTTTTCGTGTGGCACATAGTCACACCCATTTTTATTGAATTCCGGTTGTTTTTTAACTTTACTTAATTTCATTAATAAACTTTAATTAATTTCATTTTTTTTTAATTTATAGATTCAATGTAGAGTAAAATATGCTTGTGAGGACCGGGGGGCACAAAAACCATTCCGGTGCTTAGGGCCTTCAAGCGTCTTAATTCGGCCCTGGTTACCTTGTTCTATTGGTGTAAAAAAAAATTTTTATATCCCACATATGTGGGACTCTTCCAAGTGCGGGCCCTGTGTGACCGTATCTGGCTCAAACATAATAGGGGGCTCTGGAGGCCGACCTGAGGGCGACTCTGGTCAATTTAACCGAATAGCGAAAAATATGTATGTGAAATAAATAGCCATGGTTGTTTGTAGTGCATTTGTGGTGGAAAAACAAAGTCAAAACAACATGGGCCCTCGGAGACTCTTGTTATCTTTGTCCTAATTGCACTGGACGGCCCTCCCTACTTCCCTGCTGATACCGATTGTTGATAGATAATTTTGTTATCCCGGTATTATTTTTCCTTCACATTTCATCTATGCTTAGGACGGACAGTATAGTGACAGGCATATAGTCACTGGCATGGAAATTCAATTTTTGTAATTAAGTAAATTAATTATCCAGTAATTAATTGCTATAAAAATTTCAAACTTAAAATATTTACCCTCTAAATTAATTTATTGGAAAACAAATGCACACGGGTATCAATGCAACAAAATTAGAATTACTGCACATGTCGACTTTTAGTGATTATATAACTTGTTTCTTTTTCATAATAAATGAAATTTTGAAATTGAGATTCTTTCTTTGAAATGGCTACGTGCATATCATCATCTACATTCAAGTGATTTGTGGTTACATTTTTCACAAGCAAAAGTGATGAAAACCCCATTTCGATGGGTTGAAATAGGCACTAAAAAAGCATTTTTAATTAATAGAAAAAAGGAAAAGTAACTGAACACTCTCGATATTTAGGATCCGAATACTGGTTACAAAGCTAGCTGCATTCCCCTGAATCTACTGTTTCAATAACATATTATAATAACTGCATTATTAACTAAGTTAAGTTATGTGTGTGTGACATTATTATGCCAAAACTTTTTATTTTTTGTTTTCCTTCAAGGTTAAGGCAGAGCCGATTTTTTTTTCAAATAATTACAAGAAAATAAAATATCATTCATATACAAGTACAAAACAACCAAGGAGACATTAGTCCCATACTGGTTGTTACAATCAAAATGTTTGTGTATGTTGAGATTACTACAACAAATTAGGATTCCTGACAAAGATATAGTAAAATTATAATTAATGAAACAAAATGAAAAATATGTATTATAAAGATAAGTGAAAAATAAACAACAAAAAACAAAAGAAAATAAGAGAAAGGAAAAAGGGATGTAATTAAATTTAGCATAACTATATAGGCGGTGGCGGTTTACGGAAAATTCACCGCCATGCAATTCACCGCCAGGAAAATTCATCGCCGGAAAATTCACCGCTAGGAAATTTCACCGACAACAGTTCGATGAAAGTCAGAAAGCGAGGAAGTGAGCGATTGAGTTACTGGGTCAGTGAGCGAGGGAGTGAGTGAGCGGGCGAGCTACTGAGTGAGTGACCGAGCTACTGAATCCGTGAGTGAGTGAGCTACTGAGTGGATGAGTGACCTAGTGAGTAAGTTACTGAGTGGATGAGTGACCCAGTGAGTAAGTGAGTTACCTAGTCAGTGATCCTAAAGATATGGCGGAAAGTTTTATTAATGACTGTATTAGAAGAAATTGAGATGATACGGAAGAAATTATAAATTGCTGTTGCACAAGAGAATATATTCAATAATTCCATTAACTCTATGTTTTCCTCAGAATCTTCTAACGAAACGTTAAAAGGAATAATAACAGAGAATTAAAAGATAATAAAGTAAGTGGATACGAGATGAATTAACTTCCTAATGCTTAAAATCATCTCCTGTTATCACTTTGATGTTATATAAAACATTGTTGATCATCAGTAAGCAATGGATTATTTTTTTATGATGAACTAGCTGTTACCAGCGACTTCATTGGTGTGGATTCTGCAATCTCAGATTTACTCAGCAATGATTCCCCCTATACCACTTTAACACCTCATGATCGCCATGGGTGATGAACTTTCAGAAATATCGTTTTAGCGCGTGTCTACATCTACATGCTGCATATAAAATAACATGTCCTGACTGATTCATCATCGCCGAGCCAAAACCGCTGATATCAAATTTTGTGAATAGTTTTGTTTCACGACGTGAAGACTCACTAAGAAAGGTTTTTCCATATTCGACTCTTAAGAGGGGTTCAATAATGGAGGGGGTCATATGTTGGAATCACGCCGAGCCGAAACCGCTGAAGCTATAAATATGCCATTAGGTCGATATTGTAATATATACAATATATAACATAGAACAATCAGATTTTTTAATCATTTGTGACACTACTAGGTTATAACTAACTAATTCACCCACTCCCTCACTCACTTACTCTCACTAGGTCACTCGCTCAATCACTTACATACTCACTAGGTCACTCTCTCACTCCTCTCTCACTGACTCAGTAACTCAATCGCTCACTCCCACGCTAACTGACTCGCATCGAACTGTTGTCGGTGAATTTTCCGGCGATGAATTTTCCTAGCGGTGAATTGCATGACGGTAAATTTTCCTAGTGGTGAATTTTCCGGCGGTTAATTTTCCTAGCGGTGAATTTTCCGGACACGGTTGCCTTTTTAATCTCAATGGGAAGGGTATTATAAAATTTCGGAACGAGAAAACTGAAATGTTTTTTGAGTATAGTTTTGTGAACTAAAGGTGGTGAATAAAAAAAAAAAAAAAAAGGTGAATTAAGGCGAGCGGATGTGTGCGTTGAGTTTGAGGTTAAAGTAAATTGATTCTTCTTAATTATCATTACTGATCTATAAAAATATAAGTAACGTAGAGGTAGGATCTGGAGTTGACGGAAGAGTTCGTCTGATGGAGTGTTATAATCAGATGTCAATAGCCTGATAATTTTATTTCGTAGAGACAAAATAGGAGTAACATTAGATACATAATCGCTTCCCCACACTGAGAGATAATGTTTCATTCTCATTTACTGCATGGAGTAGTAGTAGGTTAGTAGAAAGGTTTTACTTACAATAGGTTTGAGATAAAGCTTGTATAACATGAAACGCAATTTAGCTTTTAAATGGTTAAGCCGGGTTTTCCTAGGAGCAAGTTTCTACAGTATTTGCAGCGTGAAAACACTGAATGGTCAAAAAACTTGAATTTCAAAGTTTTTAACCAATCAGCATTTTTACGCTGCTCACGGCGCAGAAATTATACTCCTAGGAAAACCTGGCTTTAATATGAGAAAGCCATTTTAAATTCTGGTCAACACGAATACCAAGGTATTTTATCGTAGTTGTTTGTTCGAGACGTTGACAATTACATGAATTATAATGAAAACAACTTGGTTCATGGGGTATTATGTTATGTTCAAGAGGTGGAATATTACGTAAAGAGAAATTAATAAATTTACTTTTAGAAATGTTTAACTTGAGATTATTATTAATAAACCAGTTTTGAATTGTAATTAGATCACTATTAGTTGTTGTGATAAGTGGTTGATAATCTGTTCCAGAGTAGAGAATGACAGTATCGTCGGCAAATACAATGATTTTACCACTTATTTTAAGATTACATAAGTAATTAATAAAGATAACGAATAATAACGGACCGAATACAGATCCTTGTGGGACTCCGCTGATAATATTCATAAAATTACTGAAATGAGCATTACATTTTACTCTTTGAGTTCTGTTAGTAAGATATGAGTGGAGAATGTTAAAACAAAACCGTTGCCTCTGATACCACAAGAATGCAATTTAGAGAGCAGAACTTTGTGATCGACACTATCAAATGCTTTCCTAATATCTAAGAAAATGCCTGTAGTTTTTCGAGATAAATCGATATTTTTATACGCATATTCAGTAAAGTTTAAAAGTGCAGATTCAGTGTTTCTTTCGGTAGAAATCCGTTCTGATTGGAGGAAAAAATTCACTGTGGTTTAAGAAAGAGTAAATCCTAATGTTGAGAATCATCTCAAAAACTTTAATACCGTCAAAACAGGAAGCAGAATTTGGAAGTGATTTAATTATTTTTGATGCTTCATACTGATCAGTAGGCATCAGAAAGATAGATTTATCATTAGTTTGTATATATTGTTTAAAATTATCATTTTGTGCCTGTATATGTTCTGAAATATTCACGAAATGGGTATTAAAGTTATTAGCTAGTAAATGGGAATTTGTTTCTGAGGGCATTATTTTATTTTTGTTCTCTGATCTCTCCAAGTATTTTATTAATGAATTTCCAGCGTTTATCTGATGTATTGCAGTTAGAAAATTTAGCAGTGTAAAAAATTTTTTTCTGTTAATTTTATTTGACTTTTGAGAAATGATGTTACGTTTTTGTAAGCTTGTTGAATTGATAAATCATACGGATACTTCCTAGATTTCAAGTAAAGTTTTTGTTTAATGTTGATCAAATTGACCAATGCAGGTTAAATCCAAGGCTTGTTATGTTTTTTGTTATTTTCTATATGAAGGTATTTTGTATAATTATTAATTAGTTTCGAGTTTAAAGATAAATTGACCAAAATTCAGGCCTGGGGTATTTTTCGTAATCGCAAAACTGTAATTTTGAAGATGAAAAATTCCGGTGAGATCTATTTTTTAAATAACTTTTTTTACCATTAGCAAGTTTAGGATTAGACAAAAAAAAAAAAAAACTAACTTACAATAGATTGTGTAGTGATCAGTTAGAGTAGTGGTGAATATAGCTGAGGAAATTTCATCGATTTTAATTGAACAGCGAATAAATATGTGATCAATGTGGCCTTGTAACATTGGGAATTAAAGGAGTGAAGCCGTGGCTAGAGAGCATATCAAAGTAATCAGATTGAGTATTGCATATAGCATTTAAGATGTCAATATTAATATCTCCTATGATAACTACATTTCTGTGTTGAATATTTTTTTAAATGGAATTGAGTTCTTCGATACATTGATTGGGAGCAAATGAGTGTGCCCTATACAGATTTAATATAGTGAGTTTTAAGGTTTGTTCTTGGAATAATCAATTCACCAGTAAGCATTGAAAAACCATCAAGTTCTAAAAATTTAAGAGATTTGTAAGTGTAAACAAAAATTACCCCGGAGTTGTACTTTCTACAGCGAGTGAATAAATTATAGTCAGTTATAGTGCATAAAGATTAACTTCATCCTCATAGACCCAAACCTCTGATAGCACCAAAATATAAATATATTTCAATGATTGATTGAATAAAACAAGAAGTTGGTCAAAATTCGCCCTAACACTTCCTATGTTAAAATGAACTATATTTATCGAGAAAAATTCGTCATTGGAATCATTATGAATAAGCAAAAAATTATTCAATTCCTCCAGGGTGCTGATATCATGATATTTCAAATTAGCGCACATTCCAAAGGAATTTAAGTTTATAAATAATTATCCAACAGCACCCCGGAAAAAAATTTGACAAGATTCCAATTCAAATAGAGTTTAGATGTAGCAAAATTTGTAAACATAGCAGAAGTGAGAGGGTGATTTTGGAAACTTTAAAGTTTTTGAACAAATTAATATATTAATTGTGTTGCATTTAAGACGTAAACGGGAATTATATGAGCAGTTAAACAATATAGCGATGCAAGGCCGGGCTTAGGAATTTCGTGGCCCGGTGCAGAAAAATTTTTGCGGCCCCCCTCCAAAGCATTTTTATGGAGTCGCTCCCCAACTTTTCGAGTTGCGAACATAAATCTTATAGGGGAAAAGTTGTTTAAAAAAATTTAATACACTTATTTTTTTTATTATTTCAGGAACGCGTTGATAGCTGAGATCGTAATCAATAGAGCTCGGAAGTTTAGGTACTAAAAAAGGCATTTATGGAAAGAAGGGAAAATAACTAAAAACTTATGTATTAAGGTTCCAAAAACTATCTTAAAAATTGGTTGTACTCAATCCGTCTATTGTTTTAATTAGAGTTTATAATAACTGCATTATTATCCCAGTGAAATTGATTGCAAGCCCAAAATACAGGGCCGTAACTGAAGGGCAGGAGAGGCAACTGCCTCGGGCGGAAAAATTTAGGTGGGGTTGGCAATTTTAGGTGAAACAAAGACACCGTTATAAAATTATTAAATTTCAAAGTTGTGGCAGCGGCAAAATTCCTAGTTACGGCATTGCATAATCAAGTATTTGATGTCCCTCAGGTCAGGTCAATTCCAGGGCCACCATTACAGACGCACAGCCCGAAGAGAAAATGATTTGTGGGGCTTTTTCGAGTTGCGAATAATTCTCGTTTGTTTGTTGTATTATTTGGAATAATTACTATCATTTCTACAGTAGAAACGTAGGTACCTTGTTCTCTCTCTCTTTCTCTCTATTGTTGTAAAAAATGTAATTTTTTTTATATTCCCACATATGCGGAACTCCTCCAAGCACAGGGGCTCTGTGTGACACATCTTTCGCACACCTCTGAGGGCGACTCTGGTTAATTTAATCGAATACCAAAAAATATGTAAAATAAATAGCCATGGTTGTTTGCAGTGCATGTATGGTGCAAAAACAAAATCAAAACAACATGGGCCTCAGAGCTCTGTCTTCTACTTCGCTTTGGGTGAGTCATGACGTCAACTGATGGTCTCTTGGAACGATCATCTGTAGCTATACATACACAATGCAGTCCATTGCCTGAGCGGAACATATAATGTGAAGCATGCGGAAAAGCAAAAATTTCAAATTTTCCTCTGCTTTTGTAGCATAGGGCTGCGTTCATTTGAAGCACCACGTCTAACACCAATTGCACCCACAGGGGTGGGGATAACAGGGCTCCAGCCAGGAACCCGGAACGATTCTTCAAACTTTTTTTGTTTTTTCATGCAATAAATTCACTACTTTGGAACCTGTGAAACATCTGACAAGGAGGCCCGCCAAATATCCCGGCCTGGGGACGCTGCTGCAGGATGTGGGGGCCATATGCTAACGCCATCCGGTCAAAGTAAAGTTAACGCATGCAACACTTTAAGTTTCCTCTCTCAGATCACTTTGGCTGCAGTTATAGTGGAGCGAATAGGTTAAGCGGTACGAGAGTTGCGACTAGAAAGAAAAAATGCATAGGGCTGGAGGAAGAGACGTGCGCGCATAGTAGAAGAGGATATAAAAAAATGGCCAGAGGGGGTTACGAAATGTAATGGTATGATGATGATGACCCCTACTCAGAAGAGGGAAGGAAAAAAAGGAGAACGGACCAATCAGCAGATCGAGGTGAAAACAAACATGTTTGTTCGACTCCCGCACCTCGTTGAGTAGTCTCTTTCTATGTCTCGCTCCTCGAGTATGTGCGGTGTAGAACAAACAATACAATTGTTTTCGTCGCTAGTCGCTATTATGCCACTCCAGTACCTCGTGGTCGCCTCACTATGTGTTCCTCCATCGCGTTTACATGGAGCTGAATGAAACAGGGGGGTGTTTCAGGGTACTTTCTGATGAAAATTAATACCAAGAATTGGAAAATTTAAGAAAAAAACATTTCTTTTGTTTTCAATGCTCAAAATGTCCAAGCTTTGCATATTATGGCCTCTGAAATGCACCAATAAACTTGAAACTATGGTAAAATAGGCATATATGGCAGAAAAAATCCAAAAAGGCTTTTTTTTTTTATAGGAAAGCTTAGGCAAAAAACGCATTTAAGGCATTTTGAACATTCGGGCTCTAATAATCATACAATCCATTGAGAGGGAATTGCATTTTAATTAATTTGGCAAAATTTATAAATGATTAATAATAATTAGCGTGTGGTCCACCTACTTACACTTCATCGAATTATATTGAACAGACATACATTTCTGACGTACTTTTAAAGCGTTTCATCATATTTATCAAATAAATGTTGCAATTCGATACAAAGCCGTAGCGAGGGGAACCTTGGGAGTCTGCCCACCCCTCTCCCCGAAATGTGAGAAAATGACCGAAAAAATGGAAAAGGATGGCCAAATCTATTGTTCTATCACTTTGGTCTCCCCGAAATGAAACTGGTCCCCCCTCCGAACGAAATTTCTGGCTACGGGCCTGATTCAATATCTTTGATCATTTTTCGAATCTTTTATTGCTGTTTTTGTTTAATTAATGTAAATTAACAGAAGTAAAGAAATCAAGTACTAAAATTCACACAAATAAAGAAAAACATTTTTAAACATGTTAGAACCGTGTATTTGAAAATGTAGGTTAATGTAAAATTACTACAGTATATTCTGCTTAACGTACCCACTTCGAATGTTTTCTCGCCTTAGAATTGCGAAAATAAATCGTACTAACTTTTATTAACACTTATCGAAATTTCCCATTTAAAGCGTTTTCTCTCCAGCAACGTTTCTCATGATTTTTTCGAAAACGCTGTAAGTGGGATTCACTGTATATGAACTCTTCAATGTTATTACTTGTTTAAAAACAAGTGTTTCCTGCCACAAATAAAATTAAAGATTGCAATCTCAATATTCAAATTCGAAATTCAAAAAGACGCTCTCGTATAGGCTGTCGAATATTAACACTAGTTGCAAACAGCCTAAACTCATACGGGGGAGGAAGGGGCATGGCGGGGTAATGCTCCCCAGTGCCAATGACGGAGCCGACTGATCTAATTTATATGCATATATATAAATTGGTGTCATCATCATGCCCCCCCCCCGCGCCGTTCATGTCTATCTCCACCTATGCCTAAACTTCAGATAAAATTTATTTAATAGGCAAACACATTGTCTTAACAGAAAATGAACTACCGGGGCTGTAAGCAACGTACTCTCCGAGACCGTCCATCCCTTTGGGAAAGAGCGCAAACCATCCCAAGATGGTCTCTCTGAGCGGTCATGTCTGTCTGTCTGTAAGCAACGTAGCCTACATCCTTAATTTTCGGACCTTTGTGCTCTTAAATGTTTTTATGCATGGACTCTCTGTTCATGAAACAAAATATCTCTAATATTGGTACTGTACTAGATGAATAATTAGATTGAGAAAAAAAATCAGCGAAAATTTTACTTTTTTTTTCGGAAATTCAGTAGTAAAAATTGTCAAAATTTAGAATTTACACATTGTATATCCATCTTTCGGAATATATGATAGAATAATTCAGATGAGGTGTTTATGGCTGGAAACTGCTGAAAAGTTCTCAAGCCTCCTTAGGGAAACATCGTGACAGGACAGTTTAAAGGTTCCGAGAATGGCATGCAATTAACACTCCGGAGGAGTGTCGAAGTTGCTTCGCTACGGGGCAGTCATCATCTAGAGATGTTCATGCTACAGACCAGATGGTAACTCCAACGAGAGGGGAGGTTTTCAATGGTATTATTTTATTACTAGATTTCTTTTGTGGTGCCCCTTTTCGTTTGATGCCTTAAGCATGTTTTTTTTCATGGTTAATATAGCCGTTATTCTTTAATGGCAAAAAGGCCAGACTTTTTTTCAGGGGTAAAGAATGCGACCCTTCATCTGCATACACTCTTTTCCCCTTTAAAATAAGCTAATGTCATACCCAATAACACTAAAAATGATATTATAAGGTCTTTAAACTGAAAAAATTCTTTCACAATCAATAGTAGTTTAATGGGAAAAAAATTAAATTTTAATCAAAAATTTCCAAAACATCTGCTGAAAAAGGAGAGTTTCGTTTGGAAAAATTGTGGCCCCCTGAAATTTGGCGGCCCAGTGCGACTGCACCTTCCGGCCCCCCCCCCCCAAGTCCAGCCCTGCAGCGATGTTTTGCACAAAGTTTGGACATCTTTGGCAAGATGTTATGGACATGAACAAAATCGGAGTGCATTCAGAGTGCACATTCTTATACTAGGGGTTTTATACATGTTAATTAATGCAATTTAGATCATCGAGATGACTAATTTTGTACACCCTAGAGTCCTCCGATTGTCTCAAATATACGTTTCTCGTCCAACAAAATCAGTTTTAAATTTCTTTCCAAAATAGAATACCTGTTTAAGAAATGGTGCCAAATGCTCGTTGAAATAAATTGTGTTGGGTCTGAGTCGATCGTTTATCTGAGATGCACAAATCTTAGATTTACGGGCGATGGGACGGATAGACGTCACGGGATTTTTTTGGTCTTGAACTGCATGATGATAGGCTTGATCTTATCTTTTCTTGATGTTAGAACACGATGGATTATGTTAACGTCGGGTTCTAAGTCTTTCCTTTGTTCATATCAAGTTTTTGCAGGATCGTTGACTTGACTTCATCCAAATTCTCATTAATTTCACTTTCCGGAAGACCGGTAATTTCAATGTTTTATCGCTCGAGTATTGTTGGAGATCGGCGATATCAATTTGAAGGTTTTCATTTGAGATTTTAAAGCGGCGTTCTCCACATTTCTAGTTGCGTCATTTTGTTGTTGTAATCTTGTATTTTTGATCGCTGATTTTCAACTATTGCTTTCAGTGAGGTTACTTCCTGGGATTGAGTTGAAAATTGATGTCATGAGACTCATGAGCGCCTGGGTGTGTTTTTCGAACATGGAGGCGATACATGAAATGAGTTAAGTAGATTCTTGTGACAGAGGACCCATCGTTTCACTCACAGTATAACAGATGTTCTTCTCACAGGTCGGAATCGGTTCGACGACAGTTTCTTGATCAAAAGAGTTAATAATAGATGACTCGCTTTCATTTTCGGGTTTACGGGGATGTCACCCTCTGGCATACTGGTTGAAGTGTTGCTTTGTTCATTAGATACACATTTAACACACTCAGTTGGCTTTACGGCTTTTGGCAATTTTTCGAAAAGTTTTCTCATAACCAGCGCAATAGAAGTGATAACACGCCTCACATTTAACACACACAATTTTTTCATCCTCAACTATGATGTTTTCTTCATATTGAACGCCTGAACCTGATGTTGGATTCATTTTTTCCGTAAACAGACAGTTAATGCACCTATTACATTTACTAAATTTTATTCACTTTATTGTTAAAAGGTTTTGTTGAAATTTTGAAATAAAAAAATTTAATCGAATACTCAATATGTAATTTTCTGACATGGAAAATAGTGGTAGCTGAAATTAAAGAAAATTTTTTTAAAACCATGTTATATAACCTTTACATATGGAATTATTTAAAAATGTTCAGATATTGAGCTTTGCATTTACGAATAAACATAGAACAATGTCGAAATAGGCATTTAAGGCAGAAAAATTTCAAAAAAGACATTTTTACAAAAAGTTTGAAAATAGGCAAAAGGCATTTATGGCATTTTACCTGAACTTCCGGGCTCTAGCAATAACTGTTGTTCCTTTTTGACATGATGTTACGGTTCCTTGACTTACTCTCATTCAGTTCAATTCGGTTGATTAGAAGTTCAATGGGAATGCAAAACAAAACATATGTAAATGTTTGAATTTACCGTTTTAATTACCCCCATTTCGTCCGGCGTTCAGAGCCCACCCCCAGAGATGGGAGAAAGCTGCAACAGCACATGGCCCTGAACTTTGACGAGCTCTGCACTTACAAAATAGATTTTTTTATGACAGTGATTATCCAAATTAGTAGAAACCTGCGTTATACAATGAGATCTCTCGCTGAAATACTCCCCTCTCACTTTGACACTGTTGTGCCATTATAAAGTGAGTTACTACGCATTAACGCTCTATTCCACGGGCCTAAAAAATGTCCAGAACGGACAGTTCTGTGAATCACTCGGTGCTCATGTGGTCAATCACCCAGGGAATTACTCGGTCGCTCATGCGGTCGATTACTTGGTCAATGACTCACTTGGACACTCATACGGTCATTCATTCATACAGTCAATTGCACACTCACAGATACGGTCACTCACGGGGTCAGTCATTCTGTCACTCAGTCATTTGTACGGTCACTAACACACTCCTACAGTCAATTTCACTCACCTGGTCACTCATACGGTCACTTATGCACTTATATGGTCACTCATAAGGTCACTTATGCACTTATATGGTCACTCATACGGTTACTTATGCACTTATATGGTCACTCATAAGGTCACTTATGCACTTATATGGTCACTCATACGTTCAGGGCAGGTGTAATGTCAGGTGCGAAATGTAACGGGAACGAAACGTTCCAGGGGCGAAATTGCCGGATCCCATTTTTTCCACACATAATCGATTATCCACCATAACTCGAGAACGGTTTGAGATAGGATAGGGTTGGTGGGGTGTTTCACGATCCACTTGGACTCGTCTATCATCCCCTTTCGTTTGGCAGAATAGGTCCGCATTCCCCCTGTATATTTATCTTAACACATAAATAGCATCTCGAAAACTAGTTCGGAATCCACACGCGAAAAAAAATCTAACTAGACAGCTCTTTTTTTTTCCTGCTTATTACAACGCATTAATGTAATCGTATCTTCCTTTTTTGGCTTATTTCTGCTCAGAGAAACCTGAACTATAAATTTCATTTGAAGAACTGATAAAATTTACATCCGAGGGGGTTAAAGAATTGTTATTTATATATAGGCAAACCACTAGTTATCAATATTTAATTTCCATCTAGGACTTTGTTAGGTTTGTTAGACAGTTGCCATGGATTATATATAGTCAATGCATTTTATTTCATTATTACGACCTTTAATATTTTGCAGCCTGGTACTGCTACGTCCGTCGCACCTGCCCAAGTCTGGTCCTGCATCGTAAATCGGCTATGGTTCCATGAGCGAAGAGTGAACAGTACTCGTGACTTCTTTTCAGACACCAACAGCAAGAACAATTATAATTGACTGATCTTTGATTTTTCAATTGGTGACCGTATTAATTTTATGAGGATCAGCATCGATAGTCCAAAAATTGATCTATATTTGACTCTGAATCTAATGGAATTTCTTAACAAGGCTAAGGGGCACGACAGGAAAAAAATTTCTGACGATGGGTGGGGTAAGATAAATAAGATTGAGAAACTGTGCTAGTTTTGATCATATCAAACAGTCACAGATTTATATTTAAAACGTTATGTATTCATCATGATATTTTAAGACGATATTATGGTGACTAACTATTACATGAAGCTATTTTTTGTGTTCTTTTTAACCATGGGAAATGATTTTTATAATGAAAAAAGTAAATAAAATAACACACATATTTTGTAATATCTTTCGGGTATGTAAAATATTTATTGGGGCATGTATTAAGTAATTAATACTTGCCCGACCGTGCAAGTAAATTTTTGGTTTCATCCAACTCGGGGATTTATACAATAAATTAAATTTATATGTTACACGTTTTTTCCAGAGATCGAATAATGATTGTAATTTTGCAGGTACAACATTGATCACAATCATGGGCGGTGACACGGGAGCATCGAGGGGCATCGTCCCCTTCCCCAGCACCAAAGATGTGTACGGGCGATTTATACAGGGTGTCCTGTAAGTACTGATTCGGCCTTTATCTCATCAACCATTCATCGTAGAGTTATGATTCTAATTTTAAAAATGCTCAAAATATTTTCAGCAATTTTCACTCTTTACCAGTTTCAAGCGTGAAAATACAAGGTGTCATAAAATGAAAATCTAAATTTTTGTATGCCCCCGTCCTTCCGATTAGAAAGTTACTGCCCTGTATTTCCTGAAATTCACTGAGATATTTGAATTCAATCTGAGAAAAGTTGGGAAAGAATAGCATAAACCAGGGGTGGCCAACAGCTGGCCCGCGACTAGTCAAAATTATTGTGCATTAAATTGATTTTCTTATCATTATTTAAGGCATCATTTTCCACAGCAGACCTGATTAACAGAATATTTACATTCATTATTTCTAGTGATGATAGTAATTACCTATGTTCTCATCACACGGCCTTTTCGAACGTACGTATTACTCTTAAAGTTTGTTACGGGCATTTTTATCCCATTTCTCTTTCCGACACCTCGTTGGGTAAGTTTTTTTTTATGCTTCCATATATTTGCATCTCAACGCATATTTCATGTTCTGCTCACAGTGACGAAACTTTTGAAGTGGATGCCAACTCAGACACCTCGAAATTACAATCTACTTTTATATATATATTTATAATAATATATATAAGGGGTGGGAACTATATCGACCGCCCAATAATTACACACGCGATTTCTTGTGAAAAACTAATATGAAAAAGTGTTTTCAGTTTTTTGATCTGACTCATAATAAATGAATTATAACTCTTTAAAAATATATGGCGTCACTTCAAAATACTGCCAAATTCACCAATCGTACACCAAACGTATAACCTGGCGTTTCTGAAAATACTAAAAATTTATTTACGTCACACAGAAATCCAGAAAACGAAAGAGATACAAAAACAAGTTTTCTTTCCTCACACTTTTCAGGAAAGAGAAAAAAACTTTTTTTACAAGTCAATCAGAATATGTTTTTTGCATCTCACAGCTCCAGCTTTAGGGTGGTATTACACTGTAAAAGTTTTGTAAAAGTGCTTTGATAAAACTTGAAAAATACAACCAATAAACTGATCGGTTGGATTGGCTTGAATGTAAAAATTAAAGATGACGTATCTCATAAAATGAAAGAGGATGATAAGCAGCCCGGAAGCATGTCCGTATTTGACATTAGCAATATCTCTAGAGCGAGTGGTTCAGCGAACGGTTCGAAAATATCTCTAGAGCGAGTGGTTCAGCGAACGGTTCGAAAATATCTGTTGAAAACATCAGCTTATTCGTCGTATTTTCAAGTTTTATACAAGCACTTTTATAAAACTTTTATAGTGTAATACCGGCCTTACAGAGGTTATAGATAAGCGTTAAGTCATTTTGTTTTGTTCTCCAGAAAGTACCGAGTTTATTTTATTTATTTATTTATTTTTGGTTATAATTTTTAATTTGATGCATTCAGCATATAAGAATATTGTATGCTGAACTAACCTTAAAAATTTTTGAGAGGGATGAAGTTCTTCAAAATTATTTTTTCGAATAATAACTACCATAAAACTAAACGTTAGTGGGTAGATTAAAATAGCCAAATTTTACGCCAGAAAAAACACGCATTTATTTTCATGTCCCCAAAGAATTTTAATGGTTTTCTAGGGTATACTGGGGCTGCTGATTTCAAAACTGGTGTTGTTTTTGCAGAATCGGCTCTAGTTTGAGTAATGCATAATGTCAATATTTCAATATAGTCTGAAGATACTAATTTTTGCGTGGAAATTTTTCTTTCAACTTTTTATTTACTTTTCCATTTCATTCAACACATCATAACCAGACATCAGTGATCTTTATGTATCGATATTAAGTTTATTAATGATTTACATTTCGTACAGTGTCAATTTGTATGCTGCTCGTAGCATGAGCGGATCCAGAGCTCGTTGTTTTGGGAGAAGTGATTTTACAAAATAATAATAATAAATAAATAAAATGAGTCATACACTGTGAATAGGGTCACCAAACATCCTTCATTTTGTCCCGTATTTTCGGGAATGGTCCCGATTTTTTCTGCTCTCTCCATCCCGAATTTTTTGAAAAAATTTACTTGTTTTTTCTATTTTTCAGTCGAAGTTTTCTTGAATGTGTTATTTAATCAAAAACGTTTATACAGGCAATTTTCAACGAATTGATTGAATGCAATACTATCATATAAAATTTCTGAAAATTTCATGAATTAACGCGTTTTGCTTGGGGGGTGGGGGTAATCGGTGTGATCACCCCGCCCCCAAAGATCCGCACCTGGCTTATGTTATTACCATGGAAATTTAACTTTCACTTCATCCCAAAAACTAGAGCCGATCTGATAAAACGAATGTCAGATTTGGAATCGGTGCCCCATAAGCACCCTAAAATCACTGAAATTTTTTTTTTAGAATAAAATCAGTATTGAGTAGTGTAACCAATAGAAAAAATCAAAAACCCCAAAAATTATTTGAATATTATTTTGATTAAAAGTTTCCAATTGAATCGTTGTTATTTTACTGTTTCCACCAGTCACACATTTGTCAAGCTGTAATTTTTGTCCTTCATTGAAGCCTTTTACGCGTAACAGTTTTTTAATGAAAGTTCAAAAAAATCCAAAGAAATATTGTCATTTTATTGATCAACGTGTAATCTGATTAAAATGACAAAGTAAAATAACGATCGTGCAGTATACACATACGCACTGTATGAACCTTCCCTCAAAAAATTTTACATGATATCGAAGGTAAACAAATTGCCGCATATTTTCAAAAGAGGGGGTAAGTTGGCTAAAAAAAAAATCAAACAGATTTCATTTGGCTAACATTTTAGAAATCTGGTGATAAATTTGCTAACATAGGGGACGAAGCTAATACGTAACTTATACGTAATAACAAAAAATTTGTTATAATATCACACTACATGGAGAGAAAAAACGCCAATCGTGAAAGAAGGCAGAACTTGGCTTCTAATGGGATAGAATATTTCAGTTCAAGTGCAACCCGCTGGCGGAGAAATGTACACTGCTGAAACAATTAGGGGAGCACATGGTTTTAACAAAATTACGCAAAGATGTATACCGATAAGTAACATAAAATGAATCATCCATAATTTAAAGCCTAGCAGGAAACGGAAGAAGAGAACTTCATATGCAAATCAAAGTTCATGACGTCAAAAACCAGAAAAAGGAGATAAGGGCAGAAATCGGGATGTTGCAGAAACGTCTGTAAACTGCCGTAACTGTGAAATTCGATTGCGCAGTATTTTTTTTTTATCAACGGGATGTCTCAACAACGTGATTTACCGGAATCCATGGCATGGCGTGTTATAGGCAGACTGGAATCCGGACAAACACAACGTAGTGTCGCGGACGCTGTTGGAGTCGCCAGAAGTATTGTTGCAAGGCTGTGGAATCGATTCCAAGAAACAGGAAATGTTAGACGTCGACCAGGGCAAGGTCGGCCACGCGCCACTACAGCAACTGATGACCGGTATGTACGGTTAACAGCCCGTCGAAACAGAACAGAGAATGCTACGCAGCTGCAAAGACGGTTGCTCTTGGCAACAGGACGAAGGGTGTCCAGCCAAAAAGTACGTAATCGGCTTCATGAGGGAGGGCTCTATGTACGTAGGCCAATGGTCTGCATTCCGTTGACCCCACGCCACCGTGCGGCCCGAAGAAGATGGGCTGCTGAACATCGAGATTGGGAGCAACATGATTAGAGCCAAGTGCTGTTTACAGACGAGTCCCGATTCAGTCTGGAGTGTGACACCCGACGTGTTCTGGTATGGAGGGACAGGGGCACTCGAAATAACCCCGCATTCGTTCGTGAAAGGTCACAATACAGACGAGCTGGTTAGATGGTATCGGGTGGAATCAGCATAGGCGGACGTACGGACCTGCATATCATTCGGAATGGCACTTTGACGGCCCGAACGTATGCAGACGAGATACTGCGACCTCATGTCATCCCTTACGCTGGAGCCATTGGAGATTCCTTTGTTTTCCAGGATGATAATGCCCGACCGCATAGAGCTCGTCTGGTGGAGAACATGCTTGAAGCTGAAACAATACAGCGTATGGAATGGCCAGCGTGCTCTCCTGACCTGAGTCCAATCACGACGCATTGCTGCGCGACCAAGGCCGCCTGTTACTGTCCGAGACTTGCAGATTGCACTTCTTGAGGAGTGGAACAGTATTCCCCAAAGTTTGATCGATAACCTCATCGCATCCATGGCAAACAGGTCTGCAGCAGTCTTAGCTGTTCGAGGAGACCACACGCCCTATTAAAACTCATGCATCATGTCTAAACAGTACTTTTTTTATCGTTTACATGTAACCAAATTGTTGCCCTAAATCATCTTTTTTCCATATTTTCAAAGAATTAAAGCTTAATTCCAAATTTTTTTACGTCTTTTTTCTGTATTGCGCATTGATACGCGTGTACTATCCATTGTATGCCAATACGTGGCTGTCTCGCACGGTTTTCTTCACTTTTTTGCTTGCTCCCCTAATTGTTTTGAGCAGTGTACTTTCGTTCAGAGTTTAGCACATAACTGACCGTTAGAAAAATGACACGTCACAAAATTTAAAACCTTATAACTCACTTAATATTCGTCCGATCTAAAGACGGAAAACACTTTTCCATATTCGTTTTTCACAAGGAGTCACGTGTGTAGTTATTGGGCGATCATATATATAATATATATAGGCTACGAAGACCTTAATAATTCCAAAGAGCAAAAATGTATCGCATGGGATGGTCGGGTTCATATTGTGTCGTTGAACGAGAGAGACCACACCCAGACACTAGGATTTTTTGTATCAAAAACAGAGAAGCAGTCATAATTTTTCTAAATGAATAGACATTTCTCTAAATTCCGACACATCAGGTCTATGGCATTCCACGTTGAAGCAAACACCAAACATGGCCCCCCGCATTGTCCTTTGTGGGATATAAACAGGCTACCTAGCGGCTGGGCCATGGATAAAAAGAAAAAGCCCCGCCAGCCACCAAGACCACGGGCCGAACACCGGCCGGCGTTGCGCCACCGCACCTCCGACCTACGCAAAGGACTACAAACACCAAACATGGCCCACGCTCTGAAGTAGATTACCTAGCGGCTGGGCCATGCTGGAAAAACTCTCTTGATGTTCGGGCCCGGCAGTCATCCCCTGCCCGTAAGCCAAAGGACCTAACCCCGCCGGGGCCCCCATCGCCTCTGACTCGCGGCAATCACACCCCCCTATTGCCCCCGGAAACCCTCGCCGGCCTCCAAAGAGCCCGGCTGGATAACCCGCAAGAGACCAACGAAAACATCCCGAGCCATCCGCCTTCATCACCGTACTTTGTCCTCAACCATCAGCCGATTTGCTACACCAACTCCTCTCATCTTGAATGAATATATTGATGAATAACAATAATTATGGCGTTTCGTATAGCAATTGAGAAAGTATGATATATAATCTGATTATAAGCAGGTATCCGGGTATAACGTCAGAGTTTTTGTAACAGATGGGCTATGGGAATGATCTAGACAAAAAGCGATGCCACGAAACGGAAGATATATGGAGTACATAAATACATGATAATACGATGTAAACATTATATAGTATACTAGCTATAATACCCGGCGTTGCCCGGGTTTTCTTCAATGAGGCTTTATGAACCACGTGATATCTCCCTCTTTCTTTGAGGGACATGCAAACCGTGTCTAAAGATAACCAATATGGCGACGTCCTGCGCGACTCATGAAATAAACAAATCTAAATTTAAAGAAACATAGAAATGAATAGTCCCCTCCCCCTTTTTTTTTTGATGGGTGCTAGGTATTTCGATTCCCTCCCCCTGAACTTCAAGTTATCCATCTCTGCCTGTTTCAGCTTCCAAAAATGCTTAATTAAAGCTGTGGAATTTTTTCAATGCACTTTACGGGGCCCATAACTAATTTTAAAAACATCCTAAACTATATGAATTTATGCAAATAAATATCAAAAGACAATACGGAGACATTAATTTTCATGCTTGAGAAGATATAAATAAAAAGTTGAAATCAATGTTATTGCATGGATATCCAACTCAAAAGTAGATCCGGCTAATTACTTCATATTTAATTTTCTGGGCTTCGTATCTCCAAGCGAATTCAATATTTCAAAAATCGAGAATTCAACTTAATTTTTAAAATTATTGATGTGGCAGGAAACCCCCCCCCCCCACTAAATTTCCGTATTTATGCAGTTAAATCGGCAATTTTAATACTGATTTCTATGAGGATCACCCTTTTCCTGACCATCAAAGCGATGATGGCGATGATTATAACGTCTATTCAAAAAGCATCATTACTGAGAGTATTGAAAATGTGGCAAACCATTATAAAGGCATAAACTATTATACATAACTGGCAGCATTAAAGAAGTGACAAACCATTGTAAAGGCATACACACGTCTGAAACTCATCGCTAGGGAACCACGGTAACCAAAGTAAACGTTCGGAAAGTGATTGTTGAGGCCCAAAAACCATTGTTGCCGGACAGTTTTTTGCCCATTTGGGGCATTTGCCCTGGTCTGACGAAATGTTAAAGTAGCCTACCGTTCAAGTCGGGTTCCATTTGGTATATATGCAAAATTTGGCGACGATCGATCTAAAATTGTAGATTTGTATAGAGAACACACACACACACAGAGAGACAGACAGACAGAAAATCAATTTTATATATATAGATAGATAACATATGCATATTAAATATACATGAAAATGAGGTAAAATTTAATCACACACACAAATATATATATATATGATTAAATTTCCTATTAAATGTCCTATATATATTATATTATTTATATATACAGTAGACTCTCGGTAACTCGACATCTATTATTTCCTTGGTTGGCCCAATACTAATTTCAATGAAGGGAAAACTCTCTAACTCGACACATGTTTGGCTTAACTCCACTTAAGTCGACTACGACCTTTGTCCCTTTACTACGACTGGTTTTTACAAATGTCCGTGTTTTACCATTCCAAGAATTTTTTGACGACGTCCGTGGGTACTTCGATAATCCTTTGTTTCTTTGTTCTATATGATGAGTCCCTTTTTTTGCGCTATGGGTGGGGTGGGGGCGTGCATGTGAAGAATGAATGTTTGAAGCATCTTGGCCGGCCTATCATTTTAGTGGCGTTTCCAGGACAGGTCTTTCATTCTTTTCATGGTCAAAAGAAGTGTGGATGATCCCTAAAGTGTGGTGTGATCAATATTGGATGTTGACAATTTCAACATCCAATAGGGATAAAAATCTTATCTGTTGTGAGTTTTGATATTGTCTGTTGCGGAGAATGTTTTCGGCGGAACTCGGTTGGTTTTACGATTTCTTGGAAAAGGAATAAAAGGAAAAGAGCTAAATTCTGGTTAGACGCTGAATATGTCATTTGGTTATCATTGTGAGTATCGACGGCCGTGAATGCAATGGCTCCACGCGAACTTCATACTTTAACTTTAAAAATCAAAGTTGAAATTTTCAAAAACTAAAATCGGGAAAAACTCAGAGTGAACTCGCCGAAGAATATGGAGTTGCACGGAACCCTTTTCAACATTTGCTAAAAATGAGGGAAATTTTTTTTCAGAATTTGAATCTTCTTATGAACCAAGCAGAAAACGCATAAAAAAATCAGAATTCAGCGATGTAGAAGAAGTAACTCTTTTGTGGTTCAAATCCCTCAATCTCACTCAATCCCATTATCAGGATCAATAATTCAAGAGAAAGCAAAAGATTTCGCAAAAAGCCTCAATCAAGGAAATTAGGAATTATCCTAAGTATGAAAACTTTTTACAGAAAATTACAGAAAAAAAATTGTGAATTTGTGGATATTAGAATGGACACAAAAAATTCTTTTGATGTAGTTGAAATGATTGATTCTGTATGGAACTCTTCACGAGTGCCACGATTCGGAACTGCTTCCGTCATGTTGGTTTTTGTTCTGAGTCTTTAGAAAACGATTATTTCTCCGAAAATTCCTCCCAGATTAAGTGGGGAGAAAGAATAAATAGCATTATGGGTGATTGTATCGAAGGTGAATTTGTGAGTATTGACTTTGATCTTGTAACTTCAGGACTTTTAGCAGACGACGATATTCTAGAATCAATAACCCAAAGCAAGTGCTTCATGTTTCGAAGATATAGAATCACACAAAGTGTTCAGATGAAGAAGTATCTGCACCATCTCTCCATGATGCACTAAAAACTCTAGATGTGATACGTCACTTCCTACGCAGTTAGGAAAAGGCCGAACAATCGCGGTATAAACTGAAATAGTGTAGAAAATTTTTTGTTTTCTCTTCGGAAAGAAAAACAAGCAAATGCATTTGATTATTTTTCATGAGGTAAATTTTTTTATACGTTTTGATTCTATTTTAAAACAACGCCGAATTAAAATTAATGAGAATTAGCATTTTATTTAATACAATTGTTAGAATGTATGTAATTACGTACACAAAAACGATCGGACAAAAAATTTAGAGTAAAACCCCGCTAACTCGACATGTTTGTCGATACTTTTGGGGTGTCGAGTTACCGATAGTCTACTGTATATATATATATATGACAACATCCACAAACTATGCATGATTCAAAAATAAAAATTCAGTCAACAATTCAATCAATAATTCAATCTACAATTGCGCTCAGCCCATTACAGCAGAGTAGCAAAATTCAATTGATGAATAACAATAATTATGGTATTTCGCATAGTAGTTGAGAAAGTGATATAAAATTTGATAAAAAGAGCAGGTGTCCGGGTACAACGTCAGAGTTTTTGTAACAGATGGGCTCTGGGAATGATCTAGACAAAAAGCGATGCAACGAGACTTAAGATATAGAGAGTACATACATGATAATACGATGAAAACATTGTACAGTATATAACGTATGCGTAGTAAATATGCATGAAATGAGATAAAATATAATTATGCGTATAGGACAGCATGCACAAACTATGCATGATTCGATAATAAAAATTCAATCAACAATGCAATAAAAAAAATTCAATCAACAACAGAGTAGCAAAATTCAAACAAGATAATATCAAACATTGAATCTGAAGGATATGCTTTGGATAAATAATATATCATATATGAACATGGAAAGAATGCAAAATTGGCATCACTGACAACCGCGAATAATAGGGGAATTTCATCAAAATATCACTATATATCTTATAGCACATGGGGTTAAGAAAGACGTCGCAATTAAGGTACATAGTCTGAGTCTGAATCAGAGTCCAAGGGATCTTCTCTGTCTTGATATGCTATCGGTCTCGGGAAGATGTATAATTCTTGATTGTTTTCCATAAAGTTAATAAGATTAAAAATCTTATTATAACTACCAGGATTTTAGAAGACCTTCAACTTCCAAGACTAACATTTTCTCAAGCCAAAATACTGATATTCGGTTCCAAGAAGATAACTCAAATAATAAGAATACAGTGATACTTCGGCTAACGAACACCTCGACTTATCAATTTTTTTGGCTATAACGAAGATTATTTTCGTGATTTTTCTGCCTCAGCTAATGAATACGGATTCGGCTAACGAATATTTTCATTTATGCACGCGCTAACATAAAATTAACGCGTCATGAGCTGAATTTTCGCGCCAATCATCATCAGAAATACGCCACTAGAGCCTGATTAATCACTTCAAGTACAAGCTTTTGGCAACAAACTTGGATTATCTCTATTTGATGAATCGGATTGTAGATAAGAGAGAGAGAGAGTTTTTTTTCCGAGTCCTCTTTTCACCTTCACCCTACGTGTTCTCTTTTGGTCTTACACATGCATACAGTATAAAGATACATTATATGTGTGGGAAAAAATCCTTAACACAGAAGTATATAGAAAGAAAGGAGGGAAAGAAAAAGCAACTTCAGAGAGAGAGAGTTGATAGTAAAGGTATTGGTTTATTTATTTATATATATATATATATAAAAGTAAGTAATAAGAGAGAGTTGATAGTAAAGGTATTGGTTTATATATATATATATAAAATTATATATATATATATATGCATCTATCTGTAGGACCGGGTGTTGAGCACCATTGTAAAAGATAATGACAATCATAAAGTTTTTATCGAACATAATTTATTTAGTAATGAACATGCCCAAAAACATTCGATTTTTATCGCAGCCTGCGTTGCTAGCAATCATTCGCACCAGAAAAATGCAAAGCGTGACGTCACATGTATCGTCAATGAGGTAAAAGTTCAACTAGAGGTCGCGGACGCTACATACCCTACGTGTCAACGTAGTGCTGTGGTCAAGTGTCTGTAAAGGAAGTGGACATGATAACCAGAGCGAGTCACAGTTGCTGGTACTATACTTATTGGACGGATGGGCGATGTCGAAGGCAATTGGGTGTGGTTGTCACTAAGGGCAGTATTCACCGACATGGTTTAAGCTATAGTCACAATTTTTTGATAAGAGATCGACACGGATTGGTTAAATTCAGGGTTTTAACCAATCTATGTTGATCTCTTATCCGAAAATTGTAACTACAGGTTTAAACCATGTCGGTGAATACGACCCTAAGGAAAGCGGGAATCAACCGATCGATGGAGATTCTCCTGGATGTCCCGTTGGCGTAATTCTATACTGTACATAGGATTTTTTTAACATGGGATACTCTCATTGGCTAAGATTACTATTACGTCACCAAATCGTTACACCCTATAGCGACTTCGGAACTTCGAATGATCGAATGCGCATGCGTGACATAGTGATTGGCGCGCGTTTTCTTATGACTGTTAGTTGGCGCCAATATATTTACTGGTTACGTTTAATGATAGATATACGTAATTTTACGCGCGATCAGCATGGGCCAGTCGGTGCAATGGGTAGAGCATGGAATTTGAACAATGACGGCTGTGGGTTCAATTCCATCAAAAACCCGCTCAAAATTTTTTTTAATAGTGTTACCCGCGGTCGGTTTTTGTAACATCCTGTTCGAACTTATCAGTTCTGCCATACCGCAGGCCTGCGCCGAACGAAGTTCTGCCTACAGGGGTATTTACTAATAAAGTATTCGGAAAAGTTTTTTTTTTTTTGCGTTGTGGTGTTATATGATATATCATTATTATTATGATAATTATGTTATATTATATTACTATAAAATTTTTGATCTTGTAATTATTGCGCGAGCAATCATGACGAAATAAAAGCGATATCGTTAATGAATCCTGGTGTTTAGTGATAAGTTGCCAAACGTAACAGCCATAGCTCCGAATCGGTAATGTTCGGCTCTTCGGCTACTACGTCACGAGATAGGTTCGGAGTTAGAATTACCCTCGATCTTTAATGACGTAATTGTGATTTTCGCCAATGAACGTATCCCATGGTAAAACCTGGGTACATTATGGAATTGTGCGTCCCGTTGAAATCGATGCCGAAGAACTCATCTCGTCGGTTTTTGACCAGAAATGGGCATTGATAAGTAGGTTGTAAGGCAGACTGTGGTGCTTTGTTACGTAGGAAGACGTGACGCGGATTGTAGATTTGTAGAAATATATGTTGTCGTAGCTCCGTGAGCTGTTGTAGGCATTGGCGTACGCAAAGGAGGGGAGGCTGGGGTTCTAACCCCCCCCCCACCCTCGAGAAAATTCCGCGTACGTCTATGGTTGTAGGTAATAGGTTTCATTGAACGCATTAGCTGTTGAAGTTGATGGATGAAATCAGATTGTTTGATGGTCTTACACAGAAGTACTCGCCAGGCAGATGCAATGCTGATCTGTAGAGGATTTCTGCAGATGAGCAAGCATCCTAAATCTTCTTTCACTGCGGATATTAGACCTAGAAGCGCTAATGGAAGAGCATCAACCCAAGCTGGATGCGATTGAATTCGGCATCGCAGGACAGCTTTCAGTGATCGGTGTTGTCTCTCGATGAGTCCATTCGCCTGAGGATGAGAAGCGGTCGTCTTGTGATGTTGTAATCCGAGATACCTGCTCAGGGTCTGGAAAAGATGGCTCTCAAACTGTCTTCCTTGGTTGGTGGTAATCCTCGGCGGTATGCCAAATCTGGCAAACCAGGTTGCAATTAAGATTTTGGAGCATGGGGGCATTGTCCCCCCCCCCCCAGCGTCAAAAGTCTAGTGGGCAGATTTAATGTATATGAATTGACATCATCATCATCGTGCCCCCCCCCCCAGCAATAATGACCTTGCCCTCCTCAGACTTTCAAGTCTATTCGCCATGTTTTGGCGACTGTTTCGGCAGTTTGGTCAGGCTTTAATACATCTGGAATATCTGTCTATCATGGTTAGGAGGTACCGCGAGCCTTGGCATAATGACAGTGGGCCAACTATGAGGAGTTTGATGTGTTGAAATCGGTTGTTTGGTACTTTGAATTCGGCCAGAGTGGAACGGGTGTGTCGGTGAACTTTCGAACGCTTAATCGGCAGCGGCGGCCTCGCATCTTGAACTCTCTCTTTTGCGTAGGTTCGGGACTCGGATACCGTGTGTAAGCATCATCCGACCCTCAGACAGGCGAGGCCCCGGGCAGCAACCCGAGGCCGAACTTTCGAACGCTGGCATGTAATGCATGCTCGAGTCCACGTCTAACAATTTTTTTTGATGTTGCGCCAGATGAAACGTTGAAAAACCACCTTGGCGGTAGCTTTGACACCTGGATGAGAAAACGTGAGTGGAGTAATTCAAAAGTTTGTCTTCTGTATGATTCCGGAATATAAGGGCGGATGTGTCCCGTGGAAATGTCTCAAAACAAGTGTTTTGCATTACTGTCCGGCAAACGAAGTTTGATGACCTTCAGTGATGAGCTTTGTTGGAGTTCACGCAATTCTTCGTCGCATTGCAAGTTGGCAATCGCATCATAGTCGATTGATGATGGCGAAGCAATTGTTGTGATGCTGACAAAGTGTCAGTAACTACGTTGTTCGGTCCGGGAATATACCCGATATCAGTAGTAAATTCTGCGATATAACTCAGTTGCCGTAGTTGTCGAGACGAAGCTTTGTTCGCGTTTTGTTTGAAGGCATACATCAATGGATGGTGATCACTATAAATAGTAACATGCCGTCCTTCTAGTTGGCATTTGAAATGTTTAACTGTGCTATAAATAGCAGAAGCTCTCTGTCATACACACTGTATTTTACTTGGGACTGGGAGAGCATGCGAGAAGGAAAAAACTGAGGGGTTGAATCACGCTATCACGTTCTTGCTGTAACACTGCACCGAACCGATAGCATTGTCCGATGTATCTGTTACGAAAGAAATGTGCGCTTTTGGTTTTTGGATGAACGAGCAAAGTGGCGTTGCACAGTGCTTCCTTGACAATGGTGAAGGCTTGTGAAGCTTTTTGAGTCCAATTGAGTGGTTCTCGGCTGTTTATCGCATATCCTACCAACATAGCGGTGAGTGGCCGCTGCAAGTCTGCACACTTGGGTATGAACCAGTGGTAAAAATTTAACATGCTCAGGAATCGGCGCAAGGAAGTGACGGAAATGGGTTGCATAAAGTTCTTGATGACATCCACTTTGGCAGGTAACAGTTTGAGTCAGCACCTCCTAGAGATAGAAGGCCTCTGCACTGTTTGCCATAAACGTCATTCAGACTACCTAGCAAGTTTGCCACATTTTGAAACACAGCATCCTATTTCATGTTTTCTTATTTTGGCGTAGAATCTTCTTGATTGGCTCACAAATACCGCACAGCGATTAGATGTGGGGCATAGAAATCGCCAATTCTGAGCCGGATAATTTATTTTTCTCACAACGATGATACTGGCACGAGCAGGGAATTTTTTTTCCCTGAATATATTCTGAGGGAAAATGGACTACTTACTGACGTCACAAGCAGACTGCGGAGACCTTCTATCTCTAGGAGGTGCTGTTTTAGTCTATCCTTGCTGATTTCATATCCCAAGAATTTGATGGTCAGGGCTCCAAATATGCATTTTGACACCTTTGTGCACAGTCCGTATTGGTCAAGTCGACTAAATATTTCCCCAAGTGCTGGAGATGAGTTTGCTCGTCTGGAGAAGCAACTAGACTATCGTTCGAGTAACAGAATACAGATTCCAACTCTTGTAGGACCGTATTCATGAATCTCTGGAAGGTCTGTGCTGCATTGCGTGATTCAAATGGTCCAAATGGTGTAGTAGTTGCTGTTTTCGGAATGTCCTGTTCATGCACTGGAATTTGTTGATACGCTCTAATCAGGTCGATTAAACAATATATTGCCGTCCCGCGGAGAATGTGCGAGCAACCTGTGAGGAAGGAATCGGGTAAAGATCGGGAACAGTGGTTGTGTTGAGTGCTCTAAGTCTTCATATGGTCTCCAGTCATCACATTTCTTTGGTATTAGATGGAGTGGACTAAACCAACTGCTCTTAGAAGGCTGAAAAAGTCCTTGTTGCATCATAAACTCGAACTCTTTTCGTGCGACTTTCAACTTTTCCGTGGAAAGCTGTCGAGGTCGGGCAAAAACTGGTGAACCGGTGGTCTCATTGAAGTGCATTATATTGTGCTCTTTAATTTTCGTGTTTCGGGGGTGTGTGGACGGAGAATATCGGAAAATTATTTGACTACATTTTGATATGGTTATGGTAATAGGTTCACTCAAGCGAAAAGATGCGATATTTTTCGCAATGGAACAAGTGGCGGATAGCAGGGTCGTTACGTCGATGAGGTGATGATGTTTGCTATCGACTAGCAGGTGGAAATGCGATAGAAAATTTACGCCGATAATTGGTCAAGTTACGTCAACTATGATGAATGGCCAATCAAATGTACTTCGCAGGCTCAATTCAATGTTAGAAGTTTAGTACCGTAAGTTGAAATAGGGAATCATTGGCGGCTGTAAGAGTCAACTTCTCGGGTTTCTTGTGGGTATTGACGACAGTTCGCGGAACGACTGACACATCAGCGCCCGTGTCGATCAAAAAAGTCAAGTTGATAAAAGGATCTTCCAGTATGACTCTGTCGACGTATTGGCAGCCGTCGCCTTGGCTGGTGGACGACTGCCTCGCTAGTTTCCCGCTGAGATGTTGAAGGAGCAGTGATGTTGGCATTTGTTAGCCTGAGCGCCGAAATCGGTATGGTAGAAGCATAAGCTAGTATAGTTTGGACATTAGCGGGGAGTCGCGCTAACCACAACGATTTCAGCAAGTCATCGCTGAAGTCATGTCCGGCAAGCTCACGCATTCAGACAAGCAAATGCGATGGTTTTTGATCTCCTAGCGCTAAACCTTGCAGTAGTGTACGGATTGTGGATGATTCGCTCTCCACGTAAACCTGAATCAAAGGTGTCTTGAGTGCGTCGTATTTGTTCTGCTGGGGAGGTTATAGAACCAAATCTTGAACTGTCGACAAAATATCGGCGTCGATACCAGTGATAGTGTGGTTGAACTTCGTGTCATCGGTGGTTATCACTGCAATCGAGAATTATGCTTCTAGTTGAACGAACCACAAGTTTGGATTGTTTCTCCGAAACGGAGGCGGCTTTATAGCGACGCGATCGACATTCGGCGGATTGTCCATTTCAAACGGATGAAACGATTACGGGTTTACCTTGACGTAAGCTTGCTGTTCAGATCACGTCCGGTGGCACCAATTTATAGGTACTGGTTTAGGCACCTATCTGTAAGACCAGGTGTTGAGCACCATTATACAAGATAATGACAATCAGGTCTTTGATAAACGAACATAATTTATTTGGAACGGACACATAGATAAATACAGGATTTCATATACGCATGGTTTCTTGCCATCTGCCCAAAAACATTCGATTTTTTTTATCGCAGCTTGCGATAAAAATCATTCGCACCAGAAAAATGCGAAGCGTGACGTCACATGTATCGTCAACGAGGTAAAAGTTCAACTAGAGGTCACGGTCGCTACAATAGGGTTACTGTAAAGCTTCGCGATGGTGAAGAGAGAAAAGAAAACAGAGAACTTGTTTGAATTTATTCCACGACGTTTGGACACAATATTACGTCCGTGATCGTAAAGGGGTTAACTCATGCCCTCCTCCGAATATTTTTTTCCAGATATACCTACACTTTTGACGAATCCCTCTCGAAAATTTTGGAAATTATTATCAAAAGGCAGTTGGTGAAGTGGATAGACGAGAATAATGTATTGTAAGATAATCAGCATGGGTTCAAGAAGTGGAAGTCATGTGTGACTAACCTCTTTTGCTTCTATGATAACGTGACGAAGGCTTTGGGTAAGAGTAAAAATGTAGATGTTGTTTACCTTCATTTCCAGAAGGCATTCGATTGGGTCCAACATGGTGAACTCTTGAAGCGTTTACACGAGATTAGGATTGGGGGCAACTTGCTGAATTGGATAGAGTTGTGGTTAAGAGATAGGACACAGCTATGGTGAACGGGGAATTCTCTGGTTGGACAGACGTCACAAATGGAGTTCCTCAAGGAAGTGTCCT
The DNA here is from genome assembly GCF_987345545.1 of Pholcus phalangioides. Lineage (NCBI taxonomy): Eukaryota > Metazoa > Arthropoda > Arachnida > Araneae > Pholcidae > Pholcus > Pholcus phalangioides. The sequence continues at coordinate 49,830,967 of NW_028301604.1, read as the reverse complement.
AAGCCGCATACTTTTTCACTTTTTATCGATAAACTCGATCAGGGAATCGATGGGATTGCTAGCAAATTCGCAAATGACGTGAAGCTAATGGGGGTAATCGAGAATGAAAGTGATAGGGAGTTGCTCCAGACCAACTTAAACAGGTTTGGAGCATGGGCAAATGAATGGAACATGATGTTTATTGTTGAAAAGTGCATGGTCGTTCATTTTGGTTCGAACAACCCTCGGTTCTCTTACGAGTTGAATGGTGTCACTATCCCAGATAAAACTAGGGTCACCAATTTGGCAATTCTTATTGAAGAACGGCTTAGGTTTTCTGAACATTGTTCAACGGTGGTTGGTTTCATTTTCAAAAAGGTCTCTTCGCGTTGTCCTAAAGTCATTCTTCCACTTTTCCAAAGCTTAGTTCGTCCTGGACTGGAGTATGCTGTAAGTTTTTGGAGACCATACCTACAGAGGGATATAGACTTGGTTGAAGGAGTGCAGAGAAGAGCTACGCGTGTTCTTATTGGCACACGGGGCCTGAGTTATGAAGAGAGACATCATTTTTTGAAGATGTTTACATTGGATGAACGCAGGTGTCGGGAGATATGATCGAAGTGTTCAAAATTTTCAACCATATGGATAGGATGGACCATGAACTTTTAGTACACCGCCAGACTGCTTTTACTAGGGGACACCAGTATCGATTGGTGAAGGACAATGCAAGGCTATGGTGTCGCAGGGAATTTTTCTCTAATAAGGTTGTTAATAAATGGAATAGCTTACCCCCGGAGGCAGTAAACTATAATACAATTGACACGTTTAAAAAGAAATATGATAAACATGTTGGGATAAATCGAAAAGCTATCCATACTTGGAATAAGACAACCATAAATACATTTTATGGGCATTGTATAATATTTTATCATGTATATATATTGTTTGTAATTGCATTTTTAATTAGGTTGCTGTATTTTTGAAATATATGATATTCATATTTTTGTTATGGGCATCTTTTTATGAGCCACCTCATTGGGCATTTTGGCTGCTGTGGCGTTGTTTTTTATATTTGTGTTTGTAATTCACTTTCTGAAATTCTTTGAACCATTTCATGAAAGATGAAAGATTCACCTAATAGAAAATGCATTGAAAAAAAGGGAGCCTATGTTTTCAGAGCACGCGTTATTTCAGTGCAGGACTTGCTGAATAGTCTGGACATTCTAGGAGATTGTTTTTGCTATCTGTATGTATCAGACACAGAAATGAGCTGACCAAATCACAAATGGATGGCCTACGAACTTAATTGGTTTGTGCCAACCACCATGAGCTTTAGTCTACTAATATGTGTACATACTGGAAAATAAAAAGATCTTCAGCATCTCTCTGTCATAGTCTACCGGTGCGTGAATCAAATTTTTTTGAGCGTCTATCTCACCTGTGCGGCCCTAACCGGTTGCCAAATGAAGAGTAAGGGATAAAAATAATTGTGCGAAAAAAATTTTTTGCCTGAAAAATTCAAACTACGCATGCAATTGAATGGACTAATTTGCTAAAGAAACAGTAATTTCTGATGCATTGCATCTACTAGCTGGGAACCAGAAAAAAAAATGGATATGTATCAGTTTACGAAGAAATGGAGCCCAGGGTAAAATTTGAATGACTAAATTGCTCTTGTTTTTCACTATATTACTTATGGCAGTCACAAATCTGCGAGTTTTCCTGAGTCATTTTACTGGGATGGCTTAAAAACCGGAGTGTTGTCCCTGATGCGGCCCGCGACACTGCAGCTGACCATTATGTTGGCCCCCTGAACAGTCAGAAAGTGGCCACCCCTGGCATAAACTAACGGACAACGCTTCTTTCCCTCATTTATGATGTTCTTTCTACACTTATCTCCGATTTTTAAATTCTATTATCTCAGCGAATATTGCGCTTTGAAACATGAAATGTTTTGTTGACCTAGAGCAACAACTTTATAATTAGAAGCTAAAGGACACGGGGACCATATAAAAATTTTTATTTTTTATTTTATGACACAACTGGTACAGAGTGATTCTTAAACACATCATGAGCATTTTTTAAAATAGAACCCTACCTCTATGATGCATGGTTGAGGATATATAGGTTGAATCAAGACTTACAGGTAACCCTCTGCATACAGTATGTATGTAATTTATATAGGTACTGCCATCATCATCGTGCCCCCACCCAGTCCTTCAAGTCTATCTCCGGCTATGATCACAGTTGTAGAATCACAGGAAACCATTCCCATCATCAAAATTTAGTGAGCGTGTGCAATGAAGATAAGAAGGAGGCCCCTGACTCCATTCTATCATGCATCGAATTACGAAATTCCATGAAAGATGTGTTCTCTCTTTCTCTAAAAAACAAAACATTAATTTTAATGGGAGTGTTTTTGTTTTCTCTCTATAATTGTTTTTTTTTTGTATATATCAAAATATTGTACATGTAGATACAGTCAGACCTCGTCCTGTTCTACCCCCTCTTTCAAAAGGGACTAAAGGTCACTATTGGAAAAGCAAAAATTTGATTCCTTAAATGGGACTGACCCGCCAAACAGATTAAGCTATGATCTCGCCACTCTCGCACCCCCTCACTCTTCTATTGATGCATTCGATCATAGAAAATCACCTTTCCGTAGTTCAGACCGTGCAGTCTTGATGATAAATTAATTCAAGTTAATTTCTATTATAGCTCTTAATTACTCCTGCCATCCAAAATCGTGAAATATTGTGAAAGCTCAAGATGGGGTCATTTGATTCCCCCAAAGACATTTCAGTTTAAAAGCTAAAAAATTACTAAAATTTAAAAAAAAAATAACTCATGAGCATTTCTTCTGAAAAAAAAAATTAATGAATAAAAATATAAACTTATTTAGAAATTTCAAAACAATTAAAACTGAAAAATAAAGCTTATGAAAGTTATTTGCGCTCATTTTTCACAGTATTTGGATCAATACGCTTTATTGTTCATTTTAAAATGACGAAAGCGTTATAGACCGCAATATATACCAGAATAATGTCGATAAATGATGAAAAGGATGTAGTGATATCTCGTTTTCGTCATTATTATCATTTTCGTAAATGCACAATTCTCCATTGTCGGAAATTTAAAGTGGAATTTTTAGCGAGAGAGGGTTCGAGAGTTTTTCGCAGAGAGTTCGAGACGTGAAAATTTAGTAGTAATTGGTGAAAGTTTCCATATTTGACCTCTCGACGTTTCAGAAATCTCTTTCTGGTAAAAACTTTGTGCAAAAATGTGAATGACAAAAATATCACCACTTTCGTAAGTTTCTAAGAAGAAAATTATCGTTGTCATGCATGAGAGTTTAAGTTGTTGTTTTTTTGAGACTCTCTTCTTTCTAGAAAAAAAAAAAATAAAATTCATTGCCGAGTTCTAAAAATTTCATTTTTTATTCTCAGTGAAAAAAAGGATTTTCACTTGAAAATAATGAGTTGATGAAGTAAACCTTTCATCAAGATTAGATAAAATTGGGAATCTTTGTCACGAGCCCTTCCAGGAGATGGGCCTCTGGGCCGAGCTCCCCATCCCAAATTGAGCTTAACAGGCCCACCAGCCTTCACGCCGCTACACTCTGACGTTAGGTGGTCCCACGTCACATCAGAGACGCTGTGAATTCTGGTTCATGGAAATTCTGTGACATGAGAATTCCCACGAATCTGAATTCACAACAACTCTGACGTGACATGGGACCAATGGCAGGTAATGTCTTTAAAGACATTAAACAAATTGCACATAAAGTTGAAGGGTGGCCTATTCTAGGGTCAATCATTTTCACATTATTCAAATTGTATGACATGTGACATTATTGCAATCAGGCCTACCAATCTTGCTAGAGTGGTATCCTCCTCTGTGAACAATCTTAAATACATTTTTGCCTTCAAACATACTATATCTTTTAAGAGAAGCTTAAATATAAAATAAAAAATGAAGCTTAGAAAACAGAACAAGCAAGAATTGGAAAAGAAAATAAGATTAAATAAAAAATAAAACAACTCAAAATAAAAATTAAAGTAGTTTCATGTGTCTGTGTCACTTTTTAAATGTAAAAAGAGAAATACTCTCTCAAACATACATATAATTATATGCGTGTTTCAAGAAATAAACGAAAAATAATTGCTGAAGGTTTGAGATTGACAGGAAATAATAGGTGTTTTGTTCATGTATAAAATTATGTGTTTACATAATATGTCCAGATATTATTGCATTATTTCCACAGTTCAAATTGGAACAGCAAACGTTGTTTATTCTTTGGATAAAAAAAAATCACCTGTGAAAGAATGCAACAGTCAAATTTTCATTTTAAATTATTATAGTAGAGACCTATTCCACTTATTATATTTTTCAGTGATGTTTCTTTTTTACAGTTTTGTCAAGTTTATTACATATATTTCATTGTTTTCATTCAATGTCTGGGTGGCTCCCTTACTGGTAAATGGACTGTAAATATTATTTTATTTATATAATCTTAGCAGTCGAAATTTGATCTAGTAACCATAAAAGATGAGTTTGAATTATAATGAAAAAAAATTATTATACAAATAATTACTTCAAATATTAAAAATAACTGATTAAATATTTTGAACTGTCCCACTATTGTTACATTTACTTTTTGTAACAGTAATGGGCAGTATATAGAACAGTAAAGTTCTATTTTTTACATTCAGAACGCGAGTGCAGGGCCGGACTTAAGGGGCCGCAATTCTTCCAAAAGAAATCATTTTCTTTCTCAGCAGATATTTTGGAAATTTTTGATTAAAATTCAATTCCCCCCCCCCACCAAACTCTTATTGATTGTGAAAGGAGGTTTTCAGTTAGAAGCCCCTATAATATCATTTTTAGTGTTATTAGGTATGGCATTAACTTATTTCAAACAGGAAAATAGTGTATGCAGGTGGTCACATTCTTTACCCCTGAAAAAAGTCTGGCCTTTCTTTCTGCCATTAAAGAAATAACAGAGGGCTACATTAACCAAAAAAATAAAAACATGCTTAGAGCATCGAATTTAAAAGAGCACAAAGGTCCGAAAATTTACGACGTAGGCTACGTTGCTTGGTAGTTAATTCCAGGGCCGTGACTAGGGGGCAGCAGGTGGGTCTCGTGCCCCGGACCAGAGGGAGCTCAAATTTAATTCTGAAACCTGTTCTTGAACATTACAAGGGGGCGTCAAAATGCACGCTTGCCCCGGGTTATCAAGCATTTAGTTGAGGCCTTGGTTCATTCTCTGATAAGACAATGTGTTTGCCTACTATGAAATAAATTATATCTGAGCTTTAGGCTGATTGCAACTAGTGTTGTTAATATTGTGCAATCCGTATGTGACTTGAGTCACTCTTAGTGTGATTGTGATAATTCGTGAGTCCATCGTGATCGTTGGCACCCAGGTTCAAGTAGGGCTAAAAGGAAAGCTGCAACAAAGAAATATTAAGGGACTCAAAAACAATGAATGGTGGAAAGACAGGCAGATTAAGTTTTAAAAAAATTTGAATGTTTAATTCATTATAACTTAAGTTGCTGTTGACAAATCAAAGGTCATTTTTAACACTTAGAATTAGGTATAGTCTGTCATTCACATATCAAAATATAAACCTGAAACATTAGGTGCACCTTTAGATAATTTTTTAGAATGTATGATCATTTAAAATTTTACATTTTTATTTTTTTTTTATACTGTTGGGGCCCCCAACCAAAAAAAAAATAATCCAAAGTTTTGAACTTATCTAGCTGCCGCTGAATTCATGAGGCTGGCGTTGACTCCGAAGTGGCCTAGGTGTTCATACTCGCCATGAGTAAAGCTTAGTCCATATTTGCAGAGGGGAAGAGGTGAGGAGTTAGTCCCCTTTTCTTGCTGTTGAGAGAAAGTCAGAATGTTAACACGAATTTGCAGGGAGATGATGAACACGAGGCGAAGTGGTACTGGCACACGTACAACACAAAAGGGAAGTCCCGATGTAGTCCATTTCTTTTTTGAAGTGAAGTTTCGATCTTGCCTTTTTTTGTGAGAAGAATTCGGGTGGTGATGATTGCCTCGCTTAAGGCGCACGTAGGAGAATCACCTATTCCATCGCATGTTGAGCCGGCATGAACATCTTCGGACCCTCCCGGAGCAACCACCAGAAAACTTTTTGTACGTCTTATCAGATTGAAATCACATCTCTCCCTGCTCAAACTTCCGTATCTTTCAGTATTCTGTCTTGCTAGCACGTGGCTCCGGACCTGTGATTGGCTGAAAGTAGCGGATCACGCGCTCTCTCCCCCAGTACCTGCTGTACATTATCACGTGTCCGGTTTAGAAGCGTCAGCTTGATGATGACACATTCTTCCACGTTTGAAATTTCATGATTGTGCATGTCGAGAATTCTGCACATACCGGGTGCTCAACGGCGTGTGTGTGGTACTAATCAGTACCATAATATTTTCAAATTCGATTATTTTTTATATTTAATTTCAACAGATATTATTGATGTTTCAGTTCTTAAACAAAATATTACAATTTTAATTTAACACACAATAGAATCTTCAAATATATACGTTTCAATTTTTATGACCTGTTGTGAGCCGCCCCGCGGTACTGCACAAACACTCCCCCCTATGAAAGCCTTTTCAGTTCAATACACCGAACAAACACACCCTGGCTTCCTACGTACCACTCGGCCTAAGCCTTACCTAGAACTCCAGAATGTGGTTGGCTATCCTTCTCCCACTCGCGATGAAGTGGTACCTACCCCCCCGAGAGAAGGGAGAGTATTGGGACAGACAAACCCCCAAGGTGATAGTGGGGGTGGGGGATTCCGTGCAGCACCGCCAGGCTTCTCACCCGAAACACGTATCAGTATTAATTGGTCGGTGAGTCGTGAGCCCCTCATATAAATTTTAGCACAAATTTAGAATAATGTTAATGTATAATCACAAATTCTTTCAGTGTCTACCTGTGTAGCCACTATCGACGGTGGAACATGACCGTCCGAACCATGTCCACTTACATACAATATATGGATACCTACATGAAAACAAAATTACCAAGTACACAATACCATAAATAACATTATACATGAAAGGTGTGATGTTTCATAGCTCATCTGTGACAGCACTAGCCAGCACATATAATTACACCTATGCTTACTGGCTTTCATGACGCACATACACTTCGTAATGCATTGTCTGACTAAATACAGATATAAATGAAAGTGAACTAAAAAAAATACATGAATAAATATATATGTTTTAATTACGTGGCGGAACTCGTCCATCTACTCTAGGCCTTAGGTTGTGGCCATGCGCAGGTCCAGGCACAAATTGACCCATAATCAGAGGGAAGGTGTTCTGACCAGTCCGTCGAGATCAGTGGGCGGGCCACAGCTCAAGGGAGCCCGACTCCCCTTCCTACTAATGATGGCATTATTCGTGTCCACAATCCCAGTTCGAGGATCAATTTGTCTATCACCTGGATTGCTGGCTACATTTGATTGCATACTCTCATGTCTCTGTGTAACCAACGTGAGGTTCTCTATATGAGCGAGTCGCATATAGTCACTACGTTTAACATGGGTAATTTCCGCTATCACTGGTGACAAAAGCTTGGTGACTTTGAAAGGGCCCTGGTTGTGTTTGGTGAGTTTCTTGGCATGGCCAGGCTTCACCGCTGGATTGTACCAATACACCAAGTCTCCTACCTTAATTACCTGTGTTTTGCTGCATTTGGCTCGACGGTCCTCATTAGATTGAGCAGCTTGAGTAAGGTTCCCTTTCACTATTTTGTATGTCTGTTGCATCTGCCTCAGTATGCCATTAGCAAAATCTAATGTGTCTGCATATGAAAACGTGATAGGGCTGTTCAAAAACTGGTGTGGAGTGTTAAATTCCCTACCATAAACAAGGTATGCTGGGGAAAACCCAGTAGAATCATGGACAGAAGTACGATAGGCCAAAAGGGCAAATGTCAACTGTTTGTCCCAATCACTATGGTTGGAATTGATTAGGTGACTAAGTGATTCAGCAATAGTCTTGTGAACTCTCTCGACACATCCATTGGATTGCGGCCGCCAAGCAACTGTGGTTATCTTTTGGATGCCGAGGGTTTGATATACCTTTGTCATACCTGCACTGATGAGATTGAGGCCTCGGTCAGAGACAAGCTTCCGTGGGCATCCATATTGACTAATGAACTTCATCAGTACTTCAGCTACCACGTCACTATTAGTAGACTTGACAGGATATGCCTCTAGCCACAAGGTGAAATAACCAATGAAGGTGATAACATATCTATTACCAGAATCTGAAGAGGACAGGGGTCCCATGATGTCAAAAGCGACCTTTTCAAATGGACCGTCAGGAATGGAAATCCTCTGCAAGGGGGCCTTTGACTTTGGCACATGAGCCCTTCTCTCCATGCAACTCGGGCACGATTTGACCCAATTGACTACACTGTTAAAGAGACGGGGCCAAAAATATTTCTGTTTGATGTTTTTCAAGGTCTTGTGAATGCCCAAATGACAAGCAGAGGGTGAATCATGGTGAATTTGAAGAATATTTTTGATCAGTGATTGAGGAATCACCACTCTGTTCCTACGCTGTGCACCTGACTGTCTTTTATCAAAGCACATCAAAATGTCGTTATCAACAAAAAATGAGAGAGGTGGTGGACCTGTGCGGGACTTACTCTGTATAGCTAACTTAATCTGTTTGCATTTGTCGTCCTGTGACTGATGCTCTTTGATTACATCCAGAGTCACCTGAGGACAAATAACCTCAGTTTCGAAATTTTGAGTCTCATTCAAAAACAATTGTCCTTCCACAGTCTCTGTATCACCTACATGTCTTGACAAGAAATCAGGGATTGAATTAATTTTTCCAGGAACATATTTGATCTCAAACTGGAATTGGGAGAGGGATAATGACCACCTAGCTATCCTACAAAATGAATCTTTAATTTTTAAAGAGCTAGTCAAGGGGGCATGATCTGTGTAAATAAAAAATTTCCTTCCAAAAAGGTATTGTCGAAAATAATTAGTGAAGTATACTATGGCTAAAGCTTCACGTTCAGTGACCGAATATCTAGTCTCAGCTGGGTTCAATTTTCGACTGCCAAAAGCCACAGGTTTTGGATAGCCGTAGTCGTCCAACTGAGCTAGAACACTGACTATAGCCACATTACTGGCATCTGTATAGAGATGAAATTCTTTTGACATATCGGGCAAAGACAGACAAGTTTCTCTAACTAGGGCACTCTTGAGGTCCTGAAATTCTGCCTCTGCCTCAGCTGACCACAAAAATTTATTCTTCTCTTTTGTCAAATTTGTCAGGTTTATACTTCTCTTGCTAAATATCTGGGAGAAATTTTCGGTAATAATTAACTGCACCCAAAAAACTCCTGACATCTTTTCTAGATTTGGGGATCTTAAATTTGTCGACAATTTCCAAATTCTTTTTGTACGTCTTATCAGATTGAAATCACATCTCTTCCTGCTCAAACTTCCGTATCTTTCAGTATTCTGTCTTGCTAGCACGTGGCTCCGGACCTGTGATTGGCTGAAAGTAGCGGATCACGCGCTCTCTCCCCCAGTACCTGCTGCATATTATCACGTGTCCGGTTTAGAAGCGTCAGCTTGATGATGACACATTCTTCTACGTTTGAAATTTCATGATTGTGCATGTCGAGAATTCTGCACATAATTACCATCAGAAAGCCCCCCCCCCCCCAGTCCTTCCAGCCAGATTTAAACGCGAATAAGTCATCTGAGAGATAGGGAACTTGATGTTGCGATGGGTTAACTTTATTTCGACCGGATGGTGTTGGCATGATCCCCCCTCCACATCCTGCAGCAGGGCCTCCAAGCTGGGATGTTTGGCGGGCCCCAAATGAATTTATTGCATAAAAAAAGAATCGGCCTGCCCCCCCCCCGACTACAGCTCTGTAGGCCTCACCCTTGTGTGGGGTCATGGGTGTTAGACGCGGTGTTTCAGATGAATACAGCCCATGCTAGAAAAGCTGAGGAAAATTAAAACTTTTTACTTCTCGTGCTTCAAATTATGTCTCGCGCAGACATTCGAACTTCATTGTATATGTATAGCTGACCAATGACTGTTCCAAGAGGTCATCAGTTGACGTCATGACTCACTCAAGGCGGAATAGGAGAAGACAGCTCTGGGAGACCCATGTTGTTTTGGTTTAGGGAGGGTTACACCATAAATGCCTGCAAACAACCATGGCTATTTATTTTACATACATATATTTACATACATTATAATTTTTTTTTAGCCGCTGTGGTGGTCGAGTGGTTATAGTGCCGGACTCGTGATGCGAGGATCCGGGTTCGAACCCCACAGTGGTGGTCGGCTGAAGTTGGTTTTCTGTGGTTCCCAACTTCAAGGCGCAAATGCGAGCCGATCTCCCCGTTAATAAGTCTCGCCACAGAGAGCAACAGTCCTACAACGGTAAATCATTCAACCATAACACTTCACTCATAGTTAGAAAAACTGGGGGCAGATGACAGCACTACACATAACAAGCATTACACAGAAACAAACTTTACGTCAGGTTGCACTACACGTACACGCACATTGCCGCATGTAACGATTCGTTGGGGGGTTCCGCGGGGGGGGGGTGCATGTGTGGTGTAGCAGTAGCAGGTAGGGGCTCGGGGATCCATGATGTTCTTAAGTCAGCCACCTCGTTGGGCAATTTGCCTGTTGTGGCGTTGTATTTGTATATTTTTTGGTATTCGATTAAATTGACCAGAGACGCCCTCAGGGGTGTGCAATAGATGAGTCACGCCAGGCCACGCGCTTGCAAGAGTCCCGCATATGTGAGAACATTAAAAAAAGTAAATTTTTTTTGCAACAATAGAACAAGGTAGCTATGCTTCAACTATAGAAACGATAGTGATTATTTCAAATGATACATCAAATAAACTAGAATTCACAACTCGAAGGAGCCCCCACAGATCATTTTCCCTTCAGGCTCCGTGTCTGGTAATGGTGGCCCTGGAATTGATCTGAGAGACCTCAAATACTTTATTTTGGGCTTGAAATCACTTCAACTTGGATAATAATGCAGTTATTGCAAATTATAGTTGGAACAGTAGACGGATTAAATGCAACCAATTTTTCAGCTAATTTTTGGACCCTTAATTCTTAGTTTGTTATTTTTCCTTCCTTCCATAAATTATAAATGCCTTTTTAGTGCCTGTTTCAACGATAGTGAGAAATCGCTATTAGTGATTTTTTTACCTGCCTATTTTGACTATTTTTAGTCCCTGAAGTTCTGGGCTGTACTGATTATGATCTCAACTATCGACGCGTTCCTGAAATAATGGAAAAATGAGTGTAATAAAATGACTTCTTTCTGAAAAATTTTTTCCTCTTCAAGATTTATGTTCATAAGTCGAAAAATGTATAAGTTGGGGAGCGACTGCATAAAATTTTTTTGGAGGGGCCGCAAAAATTTTTTTTCACCGGGCCGCAAAATTCCTAAGCCCGGCCCTGCACAAGTGTTTTGTGTAGTAGTATTCATAAACTGAATTCTGAACTTAACTAGAACTTTACTTATGCATAAGAGTTTTTCAACTAGTGTGCTACGTGAGAATTGTAGTTGTGAAATAAAAAATGTTCAAGGAAATTATCAGATTAATTTTTAAAAGAAGTCTGAAGCCGCAGATATTGATTATACAGTATCTGACTACTTAGTGCGAGGAATTTATTTAATTTTTTTGTTTTTTTTCAAATTAGATGCATATGTAAGAGGGGAAACTGAACAATTGAGAGAAAAGAATAGTTAAAATATTAGCCATGATTCATTTCTGTTATCACTTAATGCAAGAATTTTCAAGAATTGGACAAAAAAAACCAAAATAAAAACATAGAGAAATACTTCTGTATTTATGGAAAGCCTGCACCTTTTCTGCATTTGATACTATGGAATACAGAAATATATTACAAATAATAAATATTACTAGAAGATATTTAAACCCTATGCCTGTCCAAAATTCAACCTAGCAAAAGCAGACATTGTAAACTGTATTAACTTATTCGGATTTAACGTTAAATTAAATTAACAGGCCCCCCCTAACAAATACTAACTTTTCTCCTATCCCTCCCCCTTTTTTCTTGATTCTTCTCTCCTTCATTCTAGGTCACCACAACTTGTCGCATTGTTTTGACGGAAGAACATACTCCACTGAAAATTCAAAAAAAAAAAAAGAGGTCTCCGTACTTCACAGCTCTCTTCTCTGTCCTCTCCAACCTGTTAACAATACTAGCAGAAGGTTGTGGCGCATTTTACCTGCAGGCGTGTTACCAGACCAGTCATTAATTTAACGACCAACCCCGATTTTGACAAAAAAACTCTTTCCAATTACACATGCACTTTTTTCACACAAACTCTCTTGTCTTTCTCTTCATACGTAGTCTCCGTGGCTACAATTTGTAAGCCCGCAGATGGCTCCATTGAGCCAGGCCCGGGAGTAAAAATTTCATTCTGGTCTGGTCTGGTCTGGAAATTAACAGCAGAATGGCTGAGTTTTTGAATTTTTATTTATTTTTTGTGACCAATTATAGTAAATAGTTTTTAAAACAATTTTGTGACTAAATCATAAAAAAATATTTTTCTATTTTAATTTGAATTTAAGTGTGCCGCAAGATGAAGAACGGGGCTGACTTCTCGAAATAGAACTGTGTCGACATGTTTTATATTGTAATAACGTAAATCATAGATAACGTAATCGTAAACGTCAAACTACGTCGACAAATGTATGGCATTTCTACGTCGAACGATGTCGGTTCAGATATACTTCAACGTCGGATTCGCTACATTGAATTGCGTCGATAGATGTATGCCATTTTTACGTCGAACGGTATCGGTAAACGACATCGAACGATGTCAAGTCAGATATAGTTCGACGTTGGATTCGGTACGTCGAAGAATGTATGCCATTTTTACGTAGAACGACATCGAACGGTATCGAAATATCAACGTCGTTCTATATCGATGTGCTACTACTACTTCAAACACCAGCCATATCGCAATTTACTGCCATTAGTGAGATGGGTTGGAAGTGAAGGCACTGTCTATCGGTGGTCGCCTCGAGTTCGTTAGGGAAAATATCTTATCTATATCCTCCCTTGGGTTCGAACCCGGGACCCTGACAACAACCTTCACGATGGTATACAAGCATCTTACCACCAAGCCACTCAGGCACAACCGATGTGCTACTGGGGAACGTGCTACAACATCTTCCATACCACCTGTGGTACGTTCCGCCATCACATGGCACTTGGCTCAGGCGGGGTTACGCTCACAGTGGCCTTTAAGGCGTGTACCTTTAACCCACAACATCGACAGAGTCGTCTAGAGTGGTATCGTTGCCGATCATCATGGCTGCCAAGAGACTGGCATCACATCGTGTTCAGCGATGAAACCCGCTTCAGTTTTGGAGCAAATGACCATCGGATTCGTGTGTGCAGAGGCCAGGGAAAGCAATCAGCCTTTTTTTTGCAGAGGCATACAGCCATTACTCCTGATGTAATGGTGTGGAGTACTATCTCTTACGACAGCTGGTTGCCCCTAGTCATCCTGCGTATAACTTTAGCAGCTCAAAGATATATTGATGACATTCTGCGGTCGGTTGCGTTACCCTCATGGCACATCATCCTGGGGCCATTTATCATCAAGATAATGCCAGGCCCGCATACGGTTCTCATATTTCTGGACTGCCTCCGTGCTGTTGATACTCTTCCTTAGCCAGCAAGGTCACCGGACCTTTCGCCAATCGAACATGTATGGGACATGGTAAGCCACCAGATTCCGGCACCACAAAATGTCACAGATCTGAAGCACTAATTGATGAATGCCTGGCAGAATGCATCGCAAGATGAGGTAAGATCTGTTTCATTCTTCACATCGACGTATACAAGCATGCAACACCGAAAGGAAAGGGGGTGCAGGGGTTCACCAATCACTGATTCGAACATTCTATGTGCAATTGCTAGCTATTGATGGGTCCTACGGTTTTGAATTTTTTGTCATTTTGTTGTCTGCGTATGAGCTTTACACATATTTAATTTCAATAAAAACTGTCACTTTTTTCATGGTGCTTTTTTTTTTGCAAAAGAGTGTATGATAATTGCTTTTGGTGAAATGCTGTTTTACACTGTCTAAGAACACCCTCTGCCGCTTTTGCTATTACGATTTGACCATACATTCTATGACCAAAAATGCTTGTTTAGGTGTCTTATAATCACCTCTTAAAGTTTTTCTCATGCCATACCTGAACAATCGTTAATGTCATATATTATTTACTTCTAAGGCCGAACGCATACTGGATCGAAGAGATAAAGAGGGTGACGAAGATGGAAAAATGAATCGGGGTGGAGGTAGAGGTACCCGCACATAGTAAACGAGTCTTTTAGAGCAAAACTGTGACCGGAGGGGGTTCTGAAATGTAAGGGTGTGATGATGATGATGATGATGATGCCTCTGTGGAAGAGAGAGGAGAAAAAGGGGGAGAGAGAAACGAACCAATCAACAGATAGTGAAATTCTGTACCTTGTGGTAAAAACAAACGGGATTGTTGAAGTCGCGTACCTCGTTCAGTGGCCTCTTTCTCTTTGTCTCGAGGTGTAGAACAAAATAGTCTGATTGTTTTTGACACTCGTTTCTATTTCTTACCTCTTCACTCCAGTATGTGTTCGACCTAAATGAAACGTTTTAACGCGATTTGGCTTGATGGTGATCAGCAGCAAGAATTCTGGTAGTAGTGCGCGTCAGAAGAAGAAAAAAGCTGTCCAAATAGAATGCACACGAATGGGCTAATTTCTTTCATGTACCGCTTCCTAATGGATAACGATCATAGGAGTGCGAGATTACACAACGTTGCTCTGTTTGCAGGCGTGGATCAAGAGGGAGTGATCACTCCTGTTAACTACAAAATAATATAGGAAAAATTGGTCTGTACCATAAAATACGGGACGGTTTAACGAGCCTACGCAATAAGTTGCCCCTCCCAACAAATCGTTCTGGATTCACGTCGACTGTTTGCCATCAAAATCGTCAGCGCTACGCAGTCACTCTTAAAAAACAGAATTTGATCAGTCGGTTTGGCTTAGCGTGTAGTGACGTTTTATCGTTAAAAAAACAGTATAGGGGACAACGATTGGCTATAGCGATAACACTGACATCGCAATTTTCTCAAAGATTGCGGATAAGTCAGCCATGGGTTTCGATGTATCCTACTGTTCCTACCCTGCTTTTTTTTTAAGATCAGGTGTCATTTAGAGGGGCAAAACCAGTTTTTTGTTAAAATATGGAGGATGATGAGTCCAAAATCAATTAGTTGTATAATTTTCTCTTTGAAATTCCTTTCATTATTAGAAATGATGGCCCGATGTGAACAATCATTTCCTAGGATAGAAGACATTCTTCCCTCAATCTACGTGAGAAGAATTTCGCGGTCTGACATTATTATTACTTTATTTTTTTTGGAGTCGTGAAACACGTTAGTTGTGTTCTATGTACATTTTATTTTAGCCTTGCTTTTTTTTTATCTTTGAAGAAAACTAGAATGTGATATAGGCCTATAAACTAAAATTTTGTAGATTGGAAGGCTCATTTTTTAATACCCGGCAGAAAAAAAGTAGCCAGCCCTGGCCTTATATGCTGATATACGAGAAATAGTTAGCATATTTTTTTATCTAATTGATTAATTTAAGTTTCCCGTTCAAAATAACGCGATGAAATTTATCTCTTCACTCAATCTCTCTCCCATAAATATTTCTCTGTTTTCATAACTGAAAATTAAAACCAATGCTGGGTTCCACAAAAAAAGGCTTTGTTCTTCATTTCTTTATTAGTTATTTCTCATTTTATAGGATTGCTCCTGGGACGACCATGCTTACTCCTTGCTGAACAGGTTTTACTGCGATGTTGGTAATGTGTTGGATGAAAAATTCAAAGTTGCTTATGATCTCACCTACTACACGTGAGTTTTAATCTAATAAAAATGATCTGGGTCTGTTAGAATTAGAATAAGAGAAATTATAATATAACTCTTGGCATTTATTGAGAAAAATACTCTGCAAGCAGCATGAAGATTTTTTCATCACGTTCCCGATTGAAACTTTTTCTCACTTCTCATTTCTTTTTTCTAGAAATTATGAGTTACACACATTTTATAGACTCTTGTAAACACTTGTCTTTTTTTAGATAACATCTTTTTGTAAAACTATTCGAATAATTCCAGCGGACATTTTTAATTTCAGGAACATGAAATTTCCGATTTATTACTTGTAAATCTGCATGGAACTGCATAAAATTTATGAAACTACTTGCTGCAATTTTTTGCAATCTTTATCATGATAAGAATGCGCTTTTTGAGAGTCACAACTGATGATTCTAAAGAAAACTATAAATATTTATAGGGTAAATATTAATTTGTGAGTAATGGCAACTTTTTATCGGGTACATAAGTAGTCACTTGATAGCATTGACCAGATCAGAATTTGAATATTCCGCTATCTCCTTTCCAGTGGCGTAGCCAGATTTTGGTCTCAGTGGGGGAGCGAAAATCACAAAGGCGCCATTTTTTGTTCTTGCTTTAGGCACAAACTTAAAATTACGCATTAGTAGAAAGAACTTGAAACTTTTCGATTTAAAAATTCAGATTAAATTTATTTTATTTTCAGTTGATGTTATTTTTCAAATTAAATTAATTACTTTTCAATTGATCAATTTATTTTAATTTTTTAATTAATTAAAAAAAATGTAAATTTTTTTTTACTTTATTTTTTGTGTACTTATACAAATGCAAACACCAAAAACAACTGGGAAATAATCCTAGAAAGTGATTGGAAAAAAATTTAGATTAAAATATAAAAAATGATAGGAGAAAAATGAAACAAAAAGAAAGATATATATTTTCTCTCCCTCTCTAAAATTATTCCAAGATATGAAAGTATAGAAAATTCTTCATGCTTCCATTTAATCGCTTTCATTATGTTACACTCTTATCGTACGCACATATCACATGTATACTACTGCAACTCAATCGTACATGCACGTCCAAGACATTTCTCTTATAGAATTTCCAACAAATTGGTGCATGCTGGAAAGTTTTCTTATATTATGCGGGACCATGACGTATCTATTATGTCATAATTGTGCATGGTTTGTGTTCGAGAAGTTTTGCCACATGTTTTCCATATTAGAAGTAAAACTGGCAGATACCTGAAGTTTCGTATTATGCAAATACCACGGTGAAAGTCTGCCTGCTCTCTGCGGGAAAACTTGCCAAACGAAAGATCGGTTAGCATTCATACCACGAAATTTGAAAAACGAAAAAAACACTCACTCCAGTCAACCACCACTCTGCCGCTAGTAGGGTTCAAACTGGAATCATCGCGATACGAGTCCATCATGATGCCCGCTACATCGCACAGTGACTATCACATACCACTGGATTGCAGACGAGCAAGCAGAGGGTGCCATGAATCCAAAAAGGTTTGTGAACCACTGCTTCAAACGAATTCATGTGTGCCGGAAATTTTCGTATGTGTCCATAATGTATTTAAGTACAGGACGTTCCCATAATTAAAAGACACTATTTTAAAGTAGCCTACAGGCAATACCAGTCATCAGAAAATTGTGAAATTTTGTGGAGGACTTCATGAAGTGATGGGAATTTGTTTGATCGGGGGAAAAAAGTAGCGCGTGTCGCCACCAGAGAGCATTTTATTAAGAAATGACACATTTAGGCAAACGTTTACAATTTTAACAATTGCTACTGCAACAAAACATGTTCCACATGATGGCCATCATTTTCAGATACCATGTGAAATCGCAAGATGGCATGCTCCACAATTGACTGAAGTGTGTGCGGAGAAATGTTCAGCAAGTTGTGTGAAATGCTGTCTTTAAGGTCAGGTAAAGTTCTTGGATTGTCATGACGTTTCAAATGCCCCAAATCCAAAAATCGCATGGATTAAGGTACGGTTCACGGAATCTTTCCCCCGACATCTCGCCCCTAGCACGTTTCGTTCCCGTTACATTTGGTCCCCGGAAATTTCGCCCCGGTATATTTGACCCCTGGAAATTTCACCCCTTGACATTTCGCCCCGGATATTTCACAACGAACATTTCTCCTGCCCTGACCATATGAGTGACAAATTGAGTGATCCTATCAGTGATCAAGTGAATTGGACATTTACCCCCTGACAATTTCGCCTGCCCTGACCGTATGAGAGAACATATGAATGATTGTACAAGTGACCAAGTGAGTGACCGTATGAGTAACCAAGTGAGCTGGACATTTATCCGTGACATTTAACCTGCCCTGGCCGTATGAATGACCGCACGAGTAAACATGTGAATGATGGTATGAGTGACCGTATGAATTATCAAGTAAGTTGGACATTTAGCCCCCGATGGTATTTTGCCTGCCCTGAACATGTGAGTGACCCTATGAGTGATCAAGTGAACTGGAAATTCACTCCCTTCACATTTCACTTGCCCTGACCGTATGAGCGATGGTATGAATGACCTTATGTGTGAACAGATGATTGATGGTAAGAATGACCATGTAAGTAACCGTATGAGTGATAAAGTGAGTTGGACATCTACTTGTAACACTTTACCTGCCCTGACCAAGTGAGTGACCCTATGAGTGATCAAGTGAGTTGAACATATACTTCCTGACATTTCACCTGCCCTGACCGCATGAGCAATGGCATGAGTGACCGTATAGTGAACATATGGATGATTGTATGAGTGACCGCATGTATGATCAAGTAAGTTATTTTATATCGGTAGACATTTACAGATTGACATTTCACCTGCCCTGACCGTATGAGTGACCGTAGAAATAACCGCAGGAGTAACAAAGTGAGTGACAAAGTAAGTGAATCATCAAGTGAATGATCAAATGAGGGACCTTATGAATGACCAAGTGAGCGACTACGTGAGTTGGACCGGATATCTCATTTCAAACCCGACATTTCGCCCCTTGCGTAAATGTTAGGTGAGTATGTGGCAGAAATTTGCACAAAGTATAATATAATGTCTATTGCTGTCACAAATGCATTGTCGCACGTATTAAGCATGATGGGGAAGGGGGGGGGGTAGTTTGGGGGATTTTAATGTTTTTCTTCAGGACTATTATATACTCCAGCGGTCACTCACTTGATCACTCATATGGTCACTTGGTCATTCTTACGGTCACTCACTTGGTTATTATTACGGTCACTCACTTGCTTATTATTACGGTCACTCATACGGCCACTTGCTTAGTCCCTCATTCCATCACTCACTTGTTCATTATTACGGTCACTCACTTGGTCAATCATGCAATTATTCATATGGTTAATCACTCACTTGATGAATCATACAATTATTCATATGGTCAATCACTCACTTGGTCAATCATACAATTATTCATATAGTCAATCAATCGGTCACTCACTTGGACATTTACATGGTCAATCACTCGGTTACTCGCTTGTGGTCACTCATACAGTAAATCACTAGATCACTTATGTGGTCAATCAATTGGTCACTGATACGGTCAATCACTTAGTCACTGACCTGGTTACTCATACAGTAAATCACCAGATCACTCATGTGGTCAATCATACGATCAATCACTTGGTCACTCTCTTGGTCACTTGGTCATTCTTAAGATCACTCACTTGATCACTCATATGGTCACTTGGTCATTCTTACGGTCACTCACTTGGTTATTATTACGGTCACTCACTTGCTTATTATTACGGTCACTCATACGGCCACTTGCTTGGTCCCTCATTCCATCACTCACTTGGTTATTATTACGGTCACTCATACGGTCACTTGCTTGGTCACTCATTCCATCACTCACTTGTTCATTATTACGGTCACTCACTTGGTCAATCATGCAATTATTCATATGGTCAATCACTCACTTGATGAATCATACAATTATTCATATGGTTAATCACTCACTTGATGAATCATACAATTATTCATATGGTCAATCACTCACTTGGTCAATCATACAATTATTCATATAGTCAATCAATCGGTCACTCACTTGGACATTTACATGGTCAATCACTCGGTTACTCGCTTGTGGTCACTCATACAGTAAATCACTAGATCACTTATGTGGTCAATCAATTGGTCACTGATACGGTCAATCACTTAGTCACTGACCTGGTTACTCATACAGTAAATCACCAGATCACTCATGTGGTCAATCATACGATCAATCACTTGGTCACTCTCTTGGTCACTACTCATACGCTCAATCAATTTGTCACTGACTTGGAAACTCATACAAGCATTCAGTCGGTAACTCACTTGGCCACTCATGCGGTCAATCACTCAGTAAGTCCCTTGAACACTCATACGGTCAACCACTCAATCACTCGCTTGGATACTCATACCGCCATTCACCTGGTCACTCATACAATCATTCATATGGTCAATCACATGGTCACTCGTACGGTCAACTACTTGGTTACTCATATGATCAATCACTCAATCACTCACTTGGACACACATACGGTCACTCACTCACTTGGACACACATACGGTCACTCACTCATACAGTCAATTCCACACTCATAGCGTCGCTCACGTGGTCAGTCATTCTGTCACTCACTTAGTCATTTGTAGTCACTAATTCATTCCTAAAGCAGATTTCAGACTCACTTGGTCACTCATCCACTTATATGGTCACTCACATAATCAGTCACTCATACAGTCTTTCATGCGTTCAGGGCAGGTGAAATATCAGGTGCGAAAATTTCGGGGGCGAAACGTACTGAGGCAAAATGTCGGGGCGAAATTTCCGGGAGTGAAATGTGACGCGGACGAAACGTTCCAGCGGCGAAAAGTCGGGGACGAAATTTCGATCCGGAAATTTCGCGATGGCGAAATTTCCGGATCCCTAAGGTACGGGGATCGCGAAGGTCATATATTAGGGAAGTGCCGGCTGATGTGGCTAGGCTTGGACACTTTTTTAGCTTCGGTGATAGCTGTCTTTTTTTGCAGTTGGCTTGGCTGGGCAGGAGATGTGGTTTGCTGGCTTTGAGTCAAGGCAGTTGACGCATTGTGGAAATCTGTACCTTTGATTTTTTTTTTTGAATTTCCCTGGCTCGTGTTGTTCGATACACTTTAGGCATCGATATGAATTTTTTCATCGATAGCTGATATGTCCATATCGTAGGCATCGGTGAAACATAATCGATTGGAAGTTGGTGAAGAATTTCTCCATCGTAATCGGCAAGTGTGCGAGTTGCGTGATTTTGAAAACTTTAAAATTCTCAGGCGTTTTGTCTAGGTCTATTTTTCATGCAGCTTTGCGCTGGTCTGTGCGTTGTTTGCGCGACCTAAGCGGCACTACTTTGGTTGTCTGAAATCCGATCACTCTGAGGGCCTCGGTGATGTCTTTGACCGGTGTCGTCGGCTCGAGTCCTCTCAGTATGACAGAGTTTTTTGGTCTTTTTGGCCTTTTCATTTCCCGTTGAGATGATTTCGCTCAGGGTATCCTTTGCTGCTTTTAAATTAGCTTCGGACTTGAAATTGATTTTTATTCATTACCCCACGAATGTGGCTTTGAAGCTGGCGTTGCATCTGGCTGTGAGTTGTGGCTCTAGTTGAAGCCATCTCCCATTGGCTGTGAGCTGTCTCCCATTACTGTGAGCGTCAGGTCTTCCTCTCGCTGTTGTCGCCATCTCTGGAATTGCTTGAATGTCTGAAAGTAGAAAAGATTGTTTTCCCTAGGCTGGGTGTCTATTTGAATTTCCGTCTCTTCGTTGTGATGGACAGCTTCTGTCGGTGTATGCGACAAGGTTACGGTATTTTCCTCCGGCGATGTCCGTTTCCAGAGATACGGTACTTTGTTCCGGTAGGCAAGGACCGTTGCGAGTGTTGGGTTTCTTTTCTGGGTGATGTTGTTGGTGTCTCCATTGTTCTTTGGCCTTCAACGATTCCCTTGCTGGGGGATTGCTTGGATCTCACCATGTTATGATCGGCTTACCTGAAAAGAGAATCTCCGATAATGTGCGGAGCAAAGTTAACGCATGTCTGTCACCCAGAACCAGAATTTTACGATGATGCCTGGCCCTTAAATCGGGCCATAAATCAACATACGGACTGGGGCCCCTTGGGGACCCCGATGAAGGGAGAGACAAGGTAGTAATGTATGTATAAGGCTACCGGCACACTACGGTTCGGCTGGTGCGGTTCATCTTATCAGCAACCGTGGAATTTCGCGTGGAACACACACTGCTGTTAGCAACCGGGTTTTTTTCATTTTTTAATGTCACGTGACATCTCGGGATTGGCTAAATTATTTTCGCCAAGCTGAAGTTGGCTACGATATCATGCAAATTCGTGCTTATAAGTTGCATTACAGTAAAATCCCTCTTAACAGACACCCCCTCTTTTACGGCCAAATAATAATTTACAGTTGTATAATATATAAAAGTACGTATTTCAAACCTCTGATTAACGGTCACCCCCCTCTTTCACGGACGAATTTTTTAGTCCTGTCGGTGTTCGCAAAAGAGAGGTTTTACTGTATAAAAATTTTCAGGTAATAAAATTATTTAATTTTCTGTAACAATATTTACCGTTTGAAATTAAATAGAAGTTGAAGAAAGACAACCCAAAAGTTGACCCATTTTTCACTGCCCTTACAATTCGCGTGACCAAATATCTCAATTTTTTTATATATGATGACTGGCTATTCAATTAACATATTTTTGAAGTTTCAAAAAATTGGACATGAATTTATCACGTTTTTCTTTGTAATTAAAGTAAATTTCCAATTAACTAAATTTCTAATTAATGGAAATTAATCATGATAATTATAATTTTGGTAACCCCATGTGACAAAAAAAATTAAGGAAAAAATTATTTCTGTTGATGGTCAGGAAAAATAGAAAATCGGAATGAAATTTGAGAATTTCATGTTTCAAAAACTTTAAAAAATCAAATTTCATTGTAAACAAATTTTAAAAAACACTGATAAAACACTCATTAGACCTTTTGGTTCATTTCATGAAAACATTTATGTGAAAAATATTAAACAAAGCAACGCACAAACGCAACGTTAGTCAAAAATGGGATAAAAAGAAAACCTCATGAAAATAATTGATGATTGTAACGTCTCATACATGTATATTATACACAGACGTACTGTTCCGAGACTATTCGGTGTTAGCGAGGGATCGATCCCCTTTCTTTTTGGATCCGCACCTGTCCCGGGGAGTTCCAGCGGCCAACATTTTTTATATATATATATTTGTGCAATAAATTTCGCTTTGACTAAATTCAATTCAATAAGAAGAAAGGGTCTCGCTCTTGGATGAGTATAGAACGTCCTGGGGAAGGAAGGGGGGGGGGCAACACGAGAAGAAAATATGGTGCAAAGGGCTATTGGCTAATAAAAATTTGACAACCACTGGTCCATATGACATTTTCTTTTAATTTAAAATTTTTTTAATTTATTCAATCATGATATAACACTGTATAATAATACTAAGAACACCCATCAACGGATCATTAGCGGATTCGTTCTCATGAACACAAAGAACCGTGATAATGAAAAAGCTTCATAAAAACTTCTTCGTTTATCATTTTTCTCCCGATCAGTTATCAGAAGATGATTTTTTCTAGATGATGCGATCACGCGAAGGCAATGTACTTCTTACGAAATCATTTAAATACTTCTTATACTAAATCCGTTTGCAGACAGATTTATGGCTTTGCCACATGCTGGCTATTCGAATTGCTCTGCCTTTTTTCACGATATAATTTAAAGTTCCTGACCACGAATTACTAAAATTTGCCGCCCCTCCGAACTTGCTATCCTGGCCCGCTTAACACCCTGTTCATACGGGGCGGCAACTTGGGAGAAGCAGGAGGAATTGATGCCAGGGCCATCTTAAGACTATCGTGGGCCCCCGGGCCAAGTGGTTTTCTGGAGGCCCAACCTGGTAAATCCTAGAAAACTTCAACCGGATCTCATTTTTGTGAGGCCTCTCTTCTCTTGAGGCCTATGCGTCAAGACGGCATTGACTGATACCCCGAACTCCGAACCAGAGAGGTGCGCAAATGTTGTCCTTTCATCTCTCCTTCAATATTAAAAGGGGACGCCAAAATGCGTGCTTGCCCTATACGTTGCAAGGTTTAAGGTACATACAGGGCCGCAGCTGGACACTTTTTAACTGGAGCTAGCAAGCTTTTGGCGTCCCCGTGTAAGGAAAGGTTAGAAGGAGTGGTTAAAGGAATGATTCGGCGCCCCCTCTAGTTCAGCACTCGGTACAGTGGACCAACTCTCCCTAGTGGCGGCTTAGTGTGTGTATGTAAATCAAAAACTGCTTGAAAAGAACGGTAGGTGTGAAAATTGTCTTAGTGCACTCTTCGATATTATCCGCATACAACGTTTTGTCTAAATCAGCGGTTCTCAGTCGTTTTTGACCCACGGAGCCCTTTCCAGTATATAATTTCTATGGCGGAGCCCCGTAGACCTATTTTTTATTTATTCATCAAAGCTACTGACTTATTTTTATTATTCGAAAATATCAATTTTTTTTTTTCAAATTTACTGTTTTTTTTTATTTTCCTCGAGCGGCCGCGGAGACCCTTGGAGTTTACACGGAGCACCGGTTGAGAACCACTGGTCTGGATGGTTTTTTTATTGAAAAAACAAGAGATAGACAGCCCCATTAATATTCGATACAAAAATAAATACCAAAAAGACAGAATAATGAAAGCAAACCACACACAATGCAGCTCTTAGGGACGTATTTCCTCCCCGGTTCATACTTAAGGCCCCTACACACGCTCAGTTATGCCTGCACAGTTGGCCTGTACAGGCATAACTGAGCGTGTGTAGGGGCCGTCAGTTGACCTGAAGGGAATGGTTTTTCGATTCGGTATAACTGTGCAGTTATGCCTGCGCAGGTATAACTGAGCGTTTGTATGGGCCATCAGGTATAACTGCACAGTTTTTTCCCCCCGCTTTCTTATATTCGCCCTTCTCTCTCTTTCTTCCCTCTTCTTTTTTCACTGATAATGTAATAGAACAACTGAATAACTTGTTTTGGAGAGGGATTCCATTTAATTAGAAGAAATTTTTCTAATGGCGTAATTTTCACGATATTTTCTTACAATTTCATATCGAATAAAAAAATCGAAATAAAATTTTAGGAATATTTCGACCACTGTTAAAATTCGCAATTTTGTTTCTGAAATCACTCTTTTCAATAAATTTGCCCGAAATTATGCACCGAAACACACAAACTCTATATTCAAATAATGTGCTATAACTATTAATTGTTCATTGATTATTTAGAGAAGAGGTTTTTAACCAGGGTTCTTGGAGATTTTAGGGGCCCCGTGACATCAGATTATTTTAGTATTCTTTCACATGTACTTCCTTTAGAAATCAAGCAGGTGTTTATACGAGTCAGTTAATATTTGCAATTGTTTGCAATTTCAAACGCAGGATTCCCACTCCTTTCTTGACCGAAAACCAGCGAGCATCAATAGGACAAAAATCACTGTAATTTATTATTTTCTTTTACATGTAATTCTTAATGAATCTCATTGAATTTGTTTTTTGGACACATCTCGTCAGATTGCAACGAATTTCAACTTTCAGCTCAAACATTGAAAGAAAAAAATTCAGATGAAATTACGCTAGTTAAACGTAAGAAAACAATCGAGAGAGATATACGGTTGATAATATAATTATATCATTGAGTAATACTATTAATATACATACTATGCTTCATAATGAGTCAATTTTTTAATTGAGTTGAATTAATCGTAAGAGGTCGCGTGAAAATGCAGTTTTCTTTCAAGGAAAAACACTACGTAAGTTACCGTAAAAATTTTTCAAGTCAAAAAAATTATTTTTTTTAAATCGACGCTATCGCGAAAAGAAAATACTATCATACGATGCTGAAGGAGCGTGTATCCCCTATCTGTATATTCAGAGGAGAAACGATGCTTGTTTTCGAAGATACAGTAGACGCTCGTTATGACATTACTGACTTATGATACATTATTGTACTTATGGTGTAGATTCAACAAACATCTTCCGTTACAGCAGTCTTCCTCAAAGTGTGCGTCGCGGCTCTTGAGCGTCACCCCCCTGCCCCTCCCCACCCACATCCTGCCGCAGGGCACAGAGGCTATTCTCTTTGCCGAGCCGCCACTATAGTGAATTTTTTAACGTGGGAAAAAAGAATGATTGGAATCATCTCGGGCTCTGAAACCAGAATCCTGATCCCAATCCCATCTTCGTGGGGGTTGGGGGGAAATGGCTCGAATAATGGCAATATTCATTAGTAAAACCAGCCCCCGGGGATGCAGGACCCCAGATGGTGTGGAGATCTGTGACAGTAGGCTTTACCGATAAATTTACAGTTACAATACATCTGGAATGTACAGCGCGCATTCAAAGGGAGAAAAAAACACTTTAGCTCTGATGAAACAAGTACGAATTTCTGTGTGCAATACTAGTTTTCTTTTTTTTTCTTTTTTTTGCACAAGGCCCATATTTACAAAGGTTTCCTTGGTAAAATGGTCTGAGTTTTCGAAAACTGATGTTTTCCTCTCGTCCCCCCCATCACCCCCTTGTGTCCATTCATAGCCTGAATAGTCCTACTTTGGGAAACACCGATTTCAACACTCCACCAGAGTTTAGTTCAGAGTTCAGTTTAGTTTTCACGACTCGAGGTTTATAATGAGGAGTGATCTTCGAAACGGACAGCGCGAATGTTTGGAAGAATTCATTGAAATGTATAGGAATAAGAAATGCTTGTGGCAGGTGAAAACTAAAGATTGCCATAACAAAATTAAGAAAGATGATAGTTATGAGAGATTGGTGTGGAAAATGAGAGAAATAGATCCTCTAGCGAACAGAGACAGTGTTGTTAAAAAAATAAGCAGTTTGCGAAGCAATTTCCGAAAGGAATTGAAAAAAAAAAAGCTTTGAGTAGGTATCTCGATCCATTCTGAGAAAATTATGCCAATCTTTTGGTGCAAATCTCAATTCCTGTAATAATTTAACGTGCGAATATTGTTGCCTTTTTTTTAAACCAATCTTTGTACCACGTTACCCGTTTTTTTCTTTTTTTTTGAGTTAATAACTTTCAGTGCCATAACCAATCCAACTACACCCAAAGCATCATCTGTGGAAATCATACTAGAAAATTCCGAACTTTATAGACTATGAAAAAATCCGAACTGATCAAAAGACCGCGAAGACAGAGATCGAAGAACGAAAATATCCCCACAGATTGCCTAGAACCGGTTCCAGAAGCTTCGCCTGCACAGGTATAACTGAATGGTGTGGATGCATCGAACCGTTCAGTTATGCCTGCGCAGTTATGCCTGTACAGGTATAACTGTGCAGGCATAACTGAACGTGTGTAGGCCCCTTTAGGATTTTAATAAATGTTTCAAAAGTTTGATATGGAATTTGCAAATATAAAATTTTTTTCCTTCAGATGTCTAATTATTTTTACTTCTGATAATTTTTATGAATTTATTAGAAATGGTTGGGCCTCCTAGCAATTTGTACTTTTTTGGATGAGGTACTTAAATTGGTTTTTTTGCTAAAACGTTATAATCGGGATTTTCAT
Organism: Pholcus phalangioides; assembly: GCF_987345545.1. NCBI lineage: Eukaryota > Metazoa > Arthropoda > Arachnida > Araneae > Pholcidae > Pholcus > Pholcus phalangioides. The sequence continues at coordinate 49,803,313 of NW_028301604.1, read as the reverse complement.
TCAGATATTTTAAAATATATATCTCGGTTTTAACGGCGTAATCACGTTACTTTATGAATGCATTAAAACCGAGTTTTAATGTATGCTCATGTAGGAAAGCAAAAAAAAAAAAAAATCATTGGTTATAGAAAAATTTAATTTTTTCTTCATCAGGTTTTTTATATTGTCATCAGTGCAATAGCGCCAAACAAAGAATTAGTTTCCGTCGAATGAAACTTCGCCATACAGTTCCTCGAATTTGTCTTTTCCCCTCATTTTTTATGGCAGCCTGAGAAGGAGAGCAATTCCTTTGTCCAGTGCATCCGAAATCCCATCACCCTCCTTGTCAAACCACTTAATAGACAATGGATGACAGCAACCGCAGATCCAGCCGAACCGTCATCAGGGTGTTCAAACCTTTCCAATACATGATGGCAGCTTTCCGGTTACCCCAACGGTCCAAAAAAATGTGGATATTCTCGGTTGAAAAAACCGCCCTCAGCGGTTGCAGTTGTATCTGTGCGTTGACAGAATAAAACTATAGATGATGCCTTCCCCCCCCCCACCCTCAACCGCCTGCAACCGCGCCGTAGTCAGGTCCCGGCCTAAGGCTGCCGGCACACTACGGTTCGGCTGGTGCGGTTGATCTTATCAGCAACCGTGGAATTTCGCGTGGAACACACACTGCTGTTAGCAACCGGGTTTTTTTCATTTTTTAATGTCACGTGACATCTCGGGATTGGCTAAATTATTTTCGCCAAGCTGAAGTTGGCTACGATTATCATGCAAATTCGTGCTCATAAGTTGCATTACAGTAAAATCCCTCTTAACAGACACCCCCTCTTTTACGGCCAAATAATAATTTACAGTTGTATAATATATAAAAGTACGTATTTCAAACCTTTTTTTAACGGTCACCCATTTTACATGGATTTAATTTTTTTGTCCTGTCCGTGTTCACGAAAATTAGGGGTTTTACTGTATATACTAATAAAAATATTCATGTAATGAAATTTAATTTTCTGAAAGCCTACAAGTATAAAGACAGCCTACAAGTTGACCCATTATTGATGCTTTTACGATTCGTGACCAAATCGCACAAATGTTTTTATATATCATGACTGGAATCATCATAATTTATTTAAATAACATATATTAAAAACTATTTAAATAACATATATTAAAAACTATTTAAATAACATATATTAAAAACTATTTAAATAACATATATTAAAAACTATTTAAATAACATATATTAAAAACTATTTAAATAACATATATTAAAAACTATTTAAATAACATATATTAAAAACTATTTAAATAACATATATTAAAAACTATTTAAATAACATATATTAAAAACTATTTAAATAACATATATTAAAAACTATTTAAATAACATATATTAAAAACTATTTAAATAACATATATTAAAAACTATTTAAATAACATATATTAAAAACTATTTAAATAACATATATTAAAAACTATTTAAATAACATATATTAAAAACTATTTAAATAACATATATTAAAAACTATTTAAATAACATATATTAAAAACTATTTAAATAACATATATTAAAAACTATTTAAATAACATATATTAAAAACTATTTAAATAACATATTTTTGAAGTTTAAAAAAATTGGCCATGAATTTAGCACGTTTTTCTTTGTAATTAAAGTAGATTTCCAATTAATTAAATTTCTAATTAATGGAAATTAAGCATAATAATTGTAATTTTGGGAAACCCCATATGACCAAAAAAAAAAGTCAAGGAAAAAATTATTTTCTCCTATTTAAAAAAAATATATTTCTTTTGATGGTCAGGAAAAAAAAAATTCAGATAGGAAATAGGAATGAAATTTCTGAAAATTTTATGTTTTAAAAACTGTAAAAAATCTAATTTTAAAAAACATTATGATACAACATTATGAAGGGTCGTCTTAAGAGTATTATGGGCCCCCCGGGTCAAGTGGATTTTAGGAGGCCCTACATGGTAAATCCTTTAAAATTTCAATCGGATCTCATTTTTGGGAGACCCCTCTTCTCTTGAGGCACCCGGGCCGTGCTCGGGTGGGCCCATGCGTTAAGACGGCACTGACTGATGCCCCGAACTCCGAGCCAGACAGGAGCGCAAATGTTAACCCTTCATCTCTCCTTCAATATTAAAAGGGGGCGCCAAAATGCGTGCTTGCCCCGGCTGACCACGCATGTCGTTGTGGCCCTGTTCATCAGTATGTATGTTGCAAGGTTTAAGGTACATACAGGGCCGCAACTGGATACTTTTTTTAACTGGAGCTAGCAAGCTTTTCGGTCCCCGTATAAGGAAAGGTTAGAAGGAGTGGTGTTAAAGGGGCAATTCGGCGCCCCCTCTAGTTCAGCACTCGATACAGTGGACCCGCTCTCCCTAGTTGCGACTTTGTGTGTGTATGTAAATTAAAAACTGCTTGAAAAGAACGGTAGGTGTGAAAATTGTCTTAGTGCACTCTTCTATATTACCCGCATACAACGTTTTGCCTAGATCAGTGGTTCTCAATCTTTTTTGACCCACGGAGCCCTTTCCAGTATATAATTTCTATGGCGGAGCCCGGTACGCCTATTTTTTATTTATTCATCAAAGTTACTGATTTATTTTTATTCAAAAATATTAATAATTATTTTTTTCAAATTTACTGGATCTTTTTTTATTTTCCTCGAGGGCCGCGGAGCCCTTGGGAGTTCACACGGAGCACCGATTGAGAACCTGCTAGCCTAGATCGTTTTTTTTTCATTGCAAAAACAACAGATAGACAGCCACATTCATATGATACAAAAATAAATAACAAAAAGACAATAATGAAAGCAAAACACACACACAATGAAGCTCTTAGGGACATATTTCCTCCCCGGTTCATACTTAGGCTTTTAATAAATGTTTCAAAAGTTTGATATGGAGAATTTGCAAATATAAAAATATATTCCTTCAGATGTCTGATTATTTTTACTTCTAATTTTTTATGAATTTAATATAAATGGTTGGTCCCCGTGGTAATTTGTACTCTTTTGGATGAGGTAACTAATTGATTTTTTGCTAACACGTTATAATCGGGATCCAATGCATTTCATTCAAGTGTTCTAAAATATACATCTCGGTTTTAGCGTAATCACATTAGTTTTTTAGATGTCAAATAGTAGAATGTCATTATAACCGAGTTTTAATGTATGATCATGTAGAAAAGCAAAAAAATTGCACTAAGAAAAATTTAATTTTTTCTTCATTGGTTTTTTTATTGTTATCAGTGCAAAAGCGCCAAACAAAGAATTAGCTTCTGTCGAATAAAACTTCACCACACAGTTCTTCGAATTTGCCTTTTCCCCTCATTTTTATGGCAACCTCAGAAGGAGAGCAATTCCTTTGTCCAGTGCATCCGAAATCCCATCACCCTCCTTGTCAAACCACTTAATAGACAATGGAAGAGAGCAACCGCAGGTCCAGCTGAACCGTCATCAGGGTGTTCAAACCTTTCCAATACATGATGGCAGCTTTCCGGTTACCCCAACCGTCCAAAAAAATGTGGATTTTCTCGGTTGGAAAAACCGCGCTCAGCGGTTGCAGTTGTATCTGTGCGTTGACAGAATAAAACTATAGATGATGCCTTCCCCCCCCCCCAACGTCAACCGCCTGCAACCGCGCCGTAGTCAGGTCCCGGCCTAAATGTGTGTGCGTGTATGTGGGGGGAAAGGGTTGGCATAATAGCTTTTTTTTTTCCTCTTTGGTAATTTGGTTCATGGCTTTTCGAATTAAAATTTCATAATTTTTAGCAAGGTAAGAATACAATGCGACAGGTAGAATCCTCAGATGTTAGTAGTTAAAAGACAAGTGAGACAGTGAAGTGAGCTGTGAAGAAGACGTCGTCGTCGCTGATCTTGGCGGTGCAATGCGATTGGTGTAAAACCTGTGGTGAACAGGGATTGGTCGATGGTGAAGAATAGAAGAGGAGGGGTGAGAGAGCAGAATATATGTTAGTAAAGGTTAGGGGGGGAAGAGTGTGGCAAAGGAAAGGGGGAGAAACAGAAAAATGAGAAAAACACAGAAAAAAATGAGAAAAACACACAAAAACAAGACAAGTGGCTCGAGTTGAGCGTGTCTCTAAGAATTATGGGTAATTTTTGTGTCACGACTTGAAGAAAACGATTGCGGGGAGGAAGTCAATCGATGATGAAGTTGAGTGATGAGCGATGTGCTGCCATCTAATGGGCAAGAAGTGTTGTCAAAGTCTGTCCCAGTGAGATCATTAATCTGCATGGCCATTCCCTCTCCTTGACTTGTACAGAGCAGACGCTCAAGCAGGAGCTCCGCAAGGGCAAGAGAACACATGAAATTGCAGTAAACGATAACTGGTAGAGCGGCAGTAAAAAACAGTGCAGCGGGACCAGGAAATATTCGTCATTCAGCTCAGCTTGCAGTAAACGACGAATTTCACTTCCCCTCTGCGGCTTTCTGAAGAAGGTCGAAGCTTTCGGGCTGCTGATCACGGGTTGTTGGTGCTAGCGAGTCGGCTGTAAAGTCTACATCTGCCTCCTCCTGGAGCTTATGGTTCATTCCGTCATTTTTCTAGCAGTATATTTGAATACTAATTAGAATTCGCTGGACGGTCTTGGACGGGAGCTTGGAGGAAACATCTCAAAGGAGGTTCTAGCTTGGGCGTGCCGTAGTGCCGCCAAATATCGCATTTTTATTTCAGGTCTTGGGCTCTGGCATCTGCGTACTCGGCGTTGCTGCTTTTATTTTTAATTTAGGCCTAAGTGAGGGACCCGGTCCTGAGGACGTTGAGGGCCTGTGTGGGTGCCGGCTGGGCTGGATGATGACCCTGTCTCCGACCTTGCAGTTGAATCTTCCCGGTGAAACAGGTGAGTGCATTTGCGTACTTGTCTGCGTAAAATGGGCGAATTTTCCCCAATTTTGACGCAAGCTTGGGGAAAGATTTGGATTTTATTGTTTTAAAAGGAAATGCTAATGAAATTTTTGGCCAGGATTCTAAAATAACTGCGGATACCCATGAATTTGAAGTTAAACTGCTGTCATGGCTGGGCGGCTATTATGACAAGCAATTGAGGGAGATATCCGATGAATGTGCCGATTGTTTAATAGCGGAGAATTTTAATGTTTTATTGTGGCAGTATATGACAAATATATTACTGCAGAGGAGGAAGATCAGGGCGACTATGTCCCCCTGCGTCTTCACTGCAACTTGTGTATTTTTTGAATATGTAGATAAAACCCATGTCACCACAGTTTGGCAAGTAGTAGTTTTCGTGTTGGTTCTAAAACAAGTAAAAATGAAATAAGCAAGGGAAATTATATAAAGAAAAGGTTAAGACCCGGTAAAAAGAACGGCAGCAAAAACGAGGAGAACCAGGGAAAAAATGCAAATGTAAATGTTAAAGTTAAAAATGTAAACAAAAGAAACGCCCTCTCGGAAACTAGGCCTAACGAGAATGTAAACAATGAGAATGCGAATAATGAAAATGGGAGTGGTAGTTTTACTCTTGCTTTTGCAACTAATAATCATTTGATCATTTTTTCGTACCACGGTCATTTTCTGCACACGAGGGCTGATTAGACCACGACCTACAATTTATTGCTGATTCCGAACGTCAAGCTTGTTTTTTATACTCATTGAGAGGTTGGTGCGCTAACACCTCGATGGGGGACTCCCTGCAGTAGCAATTTTTTGCTGCGGTCAAGTCGTCGTTTTTTGTTGCACCCCTGTGTCAGGAAAGTTTTCTGACAAGGACGAACCGGGTATCGAATTCGCGACACCTCTAAACATCCTTTGGTACTTTAGGCGAGTTGCAATTAATACTGAGGATGAGATTTCCAATGAAAATGAGGTGGATTGTGGGGACAAAATAAATGTAAATATTGTAAATACTGGTACGGAAATTAATGTAGGTGCGAGTACTAGTACGGCCGAAATGGATTATCGGGTTCTGACTGGAGAAACAATACAAGAAGCAACAAAAAAACATAAGGACGAGGACTTTACTCCAGCGCATACGAAAAAGATAAAATTTAATATACCCCCGATAGTTTTGTCAGACTGGGGAGAAAGTTGGCTTAGGGATTATAAGGAACTGAGGACCAAGTGTGATTTCACTCCAGAGGTTAAGTCCACAGAAAAAGGACGCGGTAGCCCAGGTCGATAAGATACTCGCCTAAAGTACCAAAGGATGTTTAGAGGTGTCGCGAGTTCGATACCCGGTTCGTCCTTGTCAGAAAACTTTCCTGACGCAGGGGTACAACAAAGACGGCGACATGACCGCAGAAAAAATTGCTACCGCAGGGAGTCCCCTATCGCGGGGGTTAGCGCGCCAACCTCTCGATGAGTATAAAAAAAACAAGCCTGCCGTTCGGATTCGGCAATTAATTGTAGGTCCCGGTCTAATTATCCCTCGTGTGCAGAAAATGACCGTGGTGCGACAAAAATGATCGACAGAAAAAACTGCGTTAATAAAATATATTCAGAAAATGATTATAGGCATATAACTGTAAGATGTAAAGAAAATAATTTTAAATTTTACACTTTTCAACTTAAAACAGACAGGCATCTGAAAGTAGTGATAAGGGGTCTGCCATATAATGTAAAAATTGATGAAATAGCCCAAGACCTGCTAAGTCAGTGGTATGAAGTGGTTAGAAGCTCTAACATGAAAAATTATAGAACGGGTAAAACCCTGTCATTGTTTTTGGTGGAATTTACAATAGAAAATAAGGGACTGTTTTTAATATAATAGAGATTGATGGAGTTCCCGTGAGTGTAGAGAGATATAGGGGAAATAAAAATGAACTTCAATGTAGGAATTGTCTTAGGACGGGGCACGCATCATATACGTGCTTCGATAAGCCAAATTGTGCTTTCTGTGCTCAACAGCACAGTACTCGTTCATGCCCAAATAAGGGTAACGACGATTTAAGAAAATGTTTTTTATGTGGAGAAAAGACTCGTACCGGGACGTATGGGGCTTGCCCAGTGAGGCTTGATAAGCGCAGAAAGGTTAAAAAATACTAGGGTTTTTATCCTCTCATTACCTACGGTGGTTCATAGAGAGTTTTCTCCGTGTCTCTCTTATGCAGAGGTGGTTTTAAATAAAGGTTCTGAAAATGAACCATGTTTTTGACAGGGGGGGGGGGGATTACCGAGGTTTAAAAAAGGGACGAGGGAAATGAGAAAAAAGGTGAAGTAAATGATCCCTTGAATCATGTGAAAGAGGGAGTAAGAAAAGCACGACATCCATTGTTTAGGGGCGAGTCCCTTAAGGAAGAGAATTTTGAGGCTGAACTAAACAGATACAATGAGACAAAAAAGTGTGATTACAGATATAGTTGAAGAAATATGTAAGGAGTTGGTGCCACAGGGAAATAATCAGATAGAGGAGGATGGACAAGGTGCACAGAAAAAGAGTTGCTCTTTAAAAAGCTTGCCTAGAGGAAAAGTGTTAAAAGGGAATGGGGACTCCCGGGACATGAAAGAGTCCATTGATACAAATGAAAGGATAGTACCTACTGTGCAGGATGACCTGACTACCCTCGCTCAAGCGTCAAGAAATATTATGGAAAAAATTCAGCCTACTCTGGGGATGTATTGATAAAAAAAAATACCCTGCTCCCGGGTCTTTTGGAGATTCTGACATTTTTAATACAGCCTCAGGATTAGTAATAACGTAGTAAATAATTTTAGCCTTCTTAAGGCGGATACACACTACTATGACGTGACGTGTAACCACGTGACGTCAGATGGCGTGGGATCATATCAGACATTATACGGTGTGTACACTGGTGTGATGCACTAAGACCGAAACACACTATGATGTCGAATTTGTGAAATCTTATTCGTGGAAATTCTGTGACGTTGACGTGGAATTCCCACATCACAGAATTTCCACGAATCTGAATTCACAACGTCTCTGACATGACGTGCAACTTTATTGCGCTAGGCGTTTGTGCTTTCCAAGCGTGGCCCATCTCAGCTATTCTGTCGTCTGCGTTCTTCAATCTGTGCTCTTCGCTCGAGAATAGTACTTTGGACGCCATTTTGTACTCTAAAGAAAATGGAAACAGAGAAATTTTAAACACACTCAAAGACGAATTTTGTCCATTCCTTTGGTGGTGGAGGGAGCAAGCTGATTTCCGTCGTTGTTTTAGTCGATTTAATGGTATTTATTGGTCGTTACATTGCAGCGTTTCCCAACCTTTATTATATCACCGACCTCTTGTGTTGAAGGTCAATTTCGAGATGCAAGCCCCCAATAAAATTCAAAAGCATAGACGCTGGAAGCTGGGGACTGTAGCTATATGAGACCTCCGCAAATAAATTTGATGAGGAGACTGAGCCCCCCTTCCCCCCCCCCCCAATAATTAATTATTGTGCAATGCAATGCACTATTTCGCCACTTTCGTGTATGGGGTTGATATATACAGGAAGAAAAATGATTTTCATCTCCCCTCAATGTTTTCTACATGTCGGCGCCTCTGTCCAAAATATATTGTTTTTGATAATTTGCATATAAAAAAAATAATTCCCTAGTGTAGTTGGGGAATTTTATAAATATGAAAAAAAAATTCCAAATGAGTTATGTCTGATGAATATAGTCGGACCCCGATATAATAACAAATTTGAGAGCTTACCCCGATATAATGATACAATACATTTATGAATTATTATGTATATCATATATATAGTACATTTTATCATGTTTACCAACGATGCATAATTGCCAGTAAAAGCTACAATTTTTTATTAGCTATTAAATTTGCCAATGGTGCTTGGGTAACTATGCATAATCACCGGTAAAAGTGATAAATTTTGGGCAATTTATCAAATTCACCAAGACGATTTGTTAAGTCCATACAGTCCAAACAGTTATTATGTATAATAACCGCATAAATAAAATTTATCGTAACATATATGTTTATTTATCTCATATTCAGATACACTTGTTTAATTTTACAATTTCAAATACTAAATAAATAATTTTTTTACTGACCTGAATGTCGGAGAAAAACAAGTTTTTCTGATCGAATGACGATTTCACGATTTGACCGAACGTGTTCGATCCGTTGCTCTTCCATCATCAACACACGATCAAAAAACAAATTAAATGAAAACACGAAAAAAATTTAAATAAATCAAAACGCGAACAAAAAACAAAATTGATCAAAACACGAACGAAGCAAAAAGAACGAGGAAAACAAATATGGCGTCTTCACATGCCATTACACGACTGACGAAAATCTGAACGATTTGATTTTTTTGTGACACGTAATAATAATAATAATTCCGACACATTCACACGTCGCGTCAGCACAGTGTAAACGTACCTACAGAAGACTCATTGGTGGAACTTTATATCACACGCATTAACGTGTGGTAACACGCCACGTCAGTGTAGTGTGTTTCCGCCTTTAGGCCCTTAAGAGTTATGTCCTGGAATGCCATGAGCTTGAGGCCTAGCCTAAATGAGTTTAAACAAACTCTGTGTGATTTTAACATAGATTGTGCTCTGGTACAAGAAACATGGCTAGTTCTCAGCGACAAAATAAGAATTAATGGTTATCGTTCCATACGAAGGGACAGAATCCATAACAGGGGCGGCGGGGTCCTGACCCTCGTGAGAAGTAATTTGCCCTATGTAGAGATGGATCTACGCTACTCAACTACTACTGAGGTTGTGGGGATGATAATCAAAATCAATAATAGGAGGATTAACTTAATTTCATATAAAAACCACCACATAATAATTTGGACTATTTGTTAATGGATGCGGTCTTTGACAATGTGGACCCGACCTTGATAGTCGGTGATTGGAACTTAAAACACACGGCTTGGAACTCACGAATGGATTTGGTTGGCGGTAAACGCCTACATAGGTATTGTATGGAAAATGGATTAAATATTCATGCACCTACGGAATCAGCGCACTTTCCTGCCTGTGCTCTGCATCTCCCGGATGTCTTGGACTTCGCCATTTCAAAAAACTTTTACTCATCAATAGCTTTGGATACGCGTCTGGCAATAGATTCGGATCATAATCCCCTATTAATAGTTGTGGACTTTCTCGTTAATGTTAGAATTCCCTTTGTGAAGAGAACCAACTGGCAAAAATTTACTGCATCTCTTACAGAATATGAAAGTGTTGAATCTGTGAGTCCCACTGAAGAATTCATTGAAAGGAGTATTGGGGAAAAATTACGGGTAAAATTAAAAATGCATGGGAAGATGCAACTACCAAAATTAAAATAAATGGAAACCACAATATGGTCTATCAACGGATCTATTAAAAAAGATAAGAACAAAAAATAAAATGCGGAAAAAATGGCAGAGGTTTAGGGATCCACAGGATAAGAGAATCATGAAAAAATTGGAAAGGGAAATAAGGAAGGAAACCACGGCATACGTGAATGAACGTTTTGGGGTTTTATGAGCGAGGTAAATATAAATGATGGATCAATTTAGAAGGCCTTAAATATATGCAAACCAAGGAATGTAGGCGCCACTAGGATGCGTGCTTCAACTGGAGAGTTGGTGTATGACCAGGGGGAGATGGCAGAGGTTTTTGCCGAGAACTATGAAAAACAGTTTTTCCCAAATGGGAGGCAAAGTAGGGGGCCTAGTGCAATATATACAACGTAATATTAATAATTATTTTAGAAGGGCGCGGTAGCCCGGCCGAAAAGATACTCACCTAAAGTACCAAAGGATGTTTAGTAGGTGGCGCGAGTTCGATACCCGGTTCATCCTTGCCAGAAAACTTTCCTGGCACAGGAGTACAACAAACGGCGACTTGACCCCAACAAAAAAATTGCTACCGCAGGGAGTCCCCCATCGAGGGGTTAGCGCACCAACCTCTCGATGAGTATAAAAAAAACAAGCCTGCCGTTCGAAATCGGCAATAAATTGTAGGTCCTGATCTAATTGATCAATGAAATGATTTATTATTTTAGAAATAACCCTCCTTGTTTGGTAGAAACCCCTGAGGTACAGTTAACCGATGAAGAGGAAATTTTGGGCATTATAAGGAAGTTAAAAGTTAAGAAGACACCTGGTGATGATAAAGTAACTAATCAGTCTCTCAAAAACCTCCCACTAAATATTATTAAGTCAATTAAGAATATTTTTAACTATATGATAAGATTAAATTACTTTCCAAAGATTTGGAAGATAGCAGTTATCACGACAATACATAAATAGAACACTGATGCAGCGTTGCCTCAAAATTATCGTCGAATTTCAATTCTTAGCAACCTGAGTAAACTTTTTGAAAGAATCTATGTGAAGAGACTTAGCATAGAAAAAAATAGCTTATTAGAAGAAAATAGCTTAATTCGCCCAGAGCAGTATGGGTTTAGAGGTGAACACTCGTGTGTAACTCAACTTCTGAGAACAGTTGGTTTCATGATGGACGCAATAAACAATGGAGAATATGTTTGTGGGCTTTTCTTAGACTATTGTAAGGCGTTTGACAAGTGTTTACATGATACCCTGATTTTTAAGCTTATATAAATATGGGCTTTCATTCTAAATTTACATACTTTTTTAATCGCTATTTAAATGATAGATATTTTAAGGTAAGAGTGGGCGATGCTTTCTCATCCATTAGGAAAATAAGGGCCTCAGTCCCACAAGGTAGTGTGTTGGGCCCAAAATTATATACCGTTTATATTAATGACATGCCCGCCCCACAGAGGGGAATAATTTCAACATACGCAGATGACACATTGCTTGTGACCATGGATAAAAATTACTCAAAGACCTTTGAAAATTTACAAGAGACGGTGGAGGAGATGGAGCAGTTTTGTAGAGACTCGGACATAGCCCTGAATTTTGAAAAATGTACTTTTATGTGGATACACAGAAGAAAATATCCTCCTGAGGGCCCAAATTATCAGCTAAAAATAGGTCATGTTCAGTTGAAACCTAAATCGCAGACTAAATATTTGGGACTTAATATAGACAAAAAACTAAATTTTAGAACTCATGTTGAGTACGGGAAATCTCAGGCCACCAAGACTATGGGTTATTTAAATAGAATTTACTTTCCAGAAAGCAGATTGACACTGCAAAACAAAATGATTCTTTATAATTCAGTTGTAAGACCTAAACTAACATATGCAGCTCACGTCTGGACATTTTCTAAAAACGTTAATATTAAACAAATGCAGAAATTTGAAAATAAAAGTTTTAAGGAATTACCAGGGGTCGCTGGTCATGAGAAACGTTGATATAAGAAATGACCTACAAATGAACACATTTCTGAAGTGTGTGAGGAAGTTATCTGAATCTCAATGTAAAAAAATGGAAAACTCAGAAAACCCTTTTTTGGCTGAAATAGTTAAAAACTATGTTCCTGATACCCAGGTGGCTAGAAATAAATATGGTCGGCCTAGGGACATAATGATTAGACCATGGGTCGTTTAGTTGGAGAAGTGTTGCGATGGTGGAGATCTCTGGTACCGGTTGCCCTGTTAAATTTAGTTAGTTTTAGTTTTAGGTGTTCTTTTGGGAGTTCCTTTAAACTTTGATTAATTTTTGGGTTTTAGAGCTATTAAAGTTAAAGTTTTAAAAGTTTTTAGAGTTAGTGTTTTTATGGCCCTGATAAGTGGTATAAGATGCCGAAAAAAAAAAATTTTTATGAGGAAATTATTCGATTTTTCGTGTTTTACCAAAATTTCCACCGTGGGGCTTTTTGTCCCTAAAATACTTTTTGCGCAGACTTGTATTGCATGATGTGCTCATGACTGTTTTGTATTTTAAAAGTTATATCTCCCGGCTTGTCCTTGTACACGTAATAAACACACTTTCACTACACACACTACACGGACATAAATTTCTTTCAGGTCATAATATGATAATTCTGTAAGGTTGGTAGAGTAGATTAATTCCATGGGACCGACATAAAACTGTTCATTCAGCTCAGTGCAGTAAACGACGGCAGCAGCCAAGCCAAAATACCTTGTCGCATATCCTCCGGACGAGCTGAAACATCGACATCGATGCTGTACCAGCAGATGAATTGATGAACCAGCAGCTGATCTCGCAAATTATCCCGATACCCAGGTCCTTGTCGCAACTGTTTTGGTTATTCTAAGGACGACGCCTAAAGGGGCCAAGCTGAAAACCATTTTGATTTGGACTCTGGAGTACGGGGGTAAGTGATATTTTTCCTGCCGATCATAATTTTGGTGGACTTCGGCAAGATGGCCAAAGTCACTTGTGATTTTTGTATTATCTGAGTGACTTGGAGCCGACAGCTCTCAAGAATTGGGACAACATTTCGAAGTTAGCCTCGGTGGCACACGAGTCAGAAAAAAATAAGCAAAAGTTCTTAGCCAGGCTTAGAAATCTCGAAAAAGACATTCCAATTAACTCACTAAAAGGTAATTGTGATAGGAAGCAAATGTTTAATTTAATTTGCAAAGAAAACGCAGCTATCTTTAAACGAGAAAAAGATTATGACGAAAATACTAAAAAGAAAATGCTAAATTTAGCCATAGAAAATGCAAAAGAACTTTTTGAGCTAAAATGTAGGCATAAGAAAAAGAAGAAATCTAATGATAAGAAAAGAGAGGGAAGCGATAGCGATAGTGCAACAGAAGAAATAAATAAAACGCAAATTAATGAAAAATGTCAGGTTAGCCAAAAGGGGATCAAAATTAGTGAAAAAAATGTATCTGAAACATAAAAAGTTCCTCTTTCGGAAAATTGAAATGATGAATCAATGTGTTTTCCAAATTGCACTATAACAAGTGAAATTTCATTGGCTGAAGATCAAAATTCAACCAATGACAAACCAGAAGACATGCCAATTGCCGAATGCAAAAAAAGGCTTAATAATGAAAATAATGAAACGATTTTCTTAAAAGAAATTAAAAATTGGCCCATGATAAATGATAGCTTGTCAAAATTATGTCATTTCCCATACAGAGGAACAACACTTAAGGATTCATTCTCTACTACACATTCTCTAACTCAAATGATTTTCAGGCAGCAACTAAATATTTTAATAGTGAAAACATAAAAATTGTTAATAAAAAATCAAATGAAAAGAGAATGCCAATTCTAAAAATAGTCATTAAAAATTTGCATCACTCATGTGAACCAAATTTAATTCTGGAAACGCTAGAAAAACAAAATTTCTCAGTAATTAAGGTAAATCGAATGAAAAGTTTCAGGACAAAAAAACACTAAATATGAACCAGGTACAACTACATAAGACGGAAGAAAATCAAAAAAATTTTCTAGTTAAAGAGATTTTCAATCTGGAACAACAATATCAATTGCAAAAAATGTTACCGCTGTTTTGAAGCCACCTGAGGAATAATGGACAGAATTAACTCATTACTCACGGGCCTCTTAGAGGTTCTGTCCTTACTGACCAAGCTTAAATATTAGTATCAGAGTGAAGGGGAATCGCGGCCCGCCGAGGCCCTTCCACATCTTTTCCTTGAACGCAATGAGTCTAAGACCTAGTCTAAATGAGTTCAAGCAAACATCGACAGACTTTAATTAAACATTGCGTTAGTGCAGGAGACTTGGCTGATCCCATCCCGAGTGACAAGATTAGGGTAAATAACTTGTATAAGGAACACTGTATAAGGAAGGATCGTTTACTCAGTAGGGGGAGGGTCGCAATTTTTATCAAGCGTAATATACCTTTCAATATACTTGATTTAAGGCAGTCCGACTCTACGGAGGCCGTTGGGGTGACAGTGAGAATTAACGATGTAAATTTTGATATTGTGTCGCTTTACAAACCTCCAAAAAAGAATTTGGATTACTTTCTCGTGAACCATATATTTGATTCGAAAAATCCAACAATAATAGCTGGGGATTGGAATATTAAACACACTGCGTGGAACTCCTCTATTGATACGCCGCAAAACACTGGATTACATAGATACTATTTAGAAAACGATCTAACTGTGCACTCTACTGTTGATCCTACACATCATCCGTCCTTTTCCCTCCACAAACCGGATGTCATAGACTTCGTGATTACGAAAAATTTTAATTCTTCTATTGTTATAAGGGTGCCCCCATGTGTGGACTCAGACCATAATCCATTGGTCATAACAATGAATTTCTTGTATTCAGTTGGAGTACACACATGTGCAAAGAACGGATTGGGAGGCTTTCGCCTCGATCCTGACTAGCCAGCCAATTATCGAGCTGGAAAATCCAACAGTTTCAGATTGAGGATAGTGTAAAAACCATAACGGAAGAGATACAAGATGCAATAGAAAATACTGGTAGTGTGGTTAAGTTAAACGCAAATAGGTATGGGCTCTCTGGTGAGTTACTTCGAAAAATAAGGACAAAAAACGAAATTAGAAAAAGGTGGCAGAGGATAAGATTCTACTAAACAGATTGGAAAGTGAAATTAGGAAGGAAAGAAACAATCTATATCTATCTATATATATATATCACACACAAACACACGCACGCACGCACACACTGCACATTTGCAAGCCGATGGGAGTTGGAGTGACGAGACTATGGAGCGAATCTCGGGGATAGTCGCACAGGGGGAGATAGCAAAGGTATTCGCGGATACGTTTGAGAAGCAATTCTCACCAAATGATAGACAGAGTGAAGTTCGATGGGAAATACAGGAAACTCTGAACAACTATTTCATAAATAATCCTCCCATACTTACCGAGACTGCTGAGGTGCCTCTGACAACTGCTGGAGAGGTCCTGGAGATTGTTAAGAGTCTTAAGATCAAAAAATCACCTGGTTTGGATAAAATTTCTAATATGGCCCTTAAGCGGCTGCCGGTAAATATTGTTTCTTCCCTGGTAAATATTTTTAATTCGATGCTTAAATTAAATTATTTTCCTAAATATTGGAAAACGGCCAATATCAAAACAATACATAAACCCAACATAGACCCTATGGTACCCCAGAACCATCGGCCAATCTCGATCTTGAGTAATCTGAGTAAGCTCTTTGAAAGCCTTTTTGTTAAAAGATTAACAGAGTATATCGAGAAAGGGAATAGAATAAGACATGAACAACACGGTTTCCGTGCAGAACACTCCTGTACAACTCAGCTTCTTAGAACAGTCGACTTCATAATTGATGAAATAAACCATAGTTTCCCAACCTTTTTTGTCTCATTCCCCCCCCCCCTTCAGAAATTTTTTTCCCCCAGTGCCCCCCAACGCAATCTAACACATAGGATCCTATGTTATACCCGTAGCTTCTACCGGCCTCCTGGAACATTCCAGCGCCCCAGAGGGAGCGTTAACGCCCACGTTGGGAATCACTGCAATAAACCATAAAGAATATATGTGTGGCCTTTTTGTCGACTACAGCAAGGCCTTCGATAAGTGCTCATACAGAACTCTTATTTCCAAATTTATTAATGCAGATTATCACTCCAAGTTCATTTACTTTGTACACAGTTACTTATCGGGAAGAAAATTCAGAGTACAAGTGGATGAGGGATTTTCCACCCTTAGGGAGAGATAAGAGCATCGGTTCCGCAGGGAAGTTGTATAGGCCCCATATTGTATACTATATACATCAACGATATGCCGGCTCCTCAGAGAGGACTCTTATCTACTTATGCCGATGATACACTTATCTTAACGATGGATAAAAAATATGATGAAGCCCTTGAAAATCTTCAGGAAACTGTGGACGATTTTGAGCAATACTGTAAGAGGATTCTGACATTCTGTAAGGATTCTGACAAATTTTGAAAAATGTAAATTTATGTGGTTTCACAGGCGTAAAAAACCCCCTGAGGGTCCAAATCACCAGCTGAAGATGGGCTTGAGCCGACTGTCACCTAAGTCACATACAAAGTATTTAGGCCTGATAATGGATAGAAAATTAAATTTCAAGGCACACGTAGAATATGATAAAGCCCAGGCTACTAAAACGATGGGGTACTTACACAGGATATACTTCCCGGGAAGCAAACTCTCTTTGCAAAACAAAATGATTTTGTACAATTCAGTAATTATATCAAAAATTTCTTTCGCAGCTCCTGTGTGGGAATATGGTACCAAAGTGAATTTGAAAACACTGAAGATTTTCGAGAATAAAAGTTTTAGGAAGATAACAAGGCCTAGATGGTTTATGCGGAACGTTGACCTGAGGAGTGATCTCCAGATAAGCACATTCTTCAAACATGTTCAAAAATTATGCAGAAATTGGGTTGGAAACTAAATTTAGTATAAATTTTGATTTTAATAAACTAAATTAAATCAAGAAATAAATTTTTGTAATGATTATTGAGGGAGATGAAAAAATCTCTGCTTCATTGGATGCTTATGCTGTTGGATATCCAATGAGATCCTTCGGGATTAGTCGCCTCTGACTGGTCCGTGGGGTGGCTGCCTGCGCTTGGGTGGTAGGGTTTTGACGTTTTAATTGATTGAGTTTTTTATTGGGTTTTAACGGGTTTTAATGTGGTTCTGGTGGGGGTCTTTTGGGAATTTTAAGTTAATTTTATGGTTTTTAGATATTTTTAACTTTTGAACCATTGCGCAGAATGATATGTTGTGTGCTCTTGAAATTATTTTTATAGAAATTCCTGCTCTCCTGTTGTCTCTTTTTTACACAGACATATTCACACACTATACACACAGGCACACTAACATATAGGTCTCTACTGGCCCACTTTTAAGTTTGGTAGACCGGAGATAAACATCGGGGGACCAACACTGCAGATCACATTTCATTCCGATCCGATCCGAAAAATCTTTCAACTATAACTGCCACATGTTTAAAATAAACAGTAATTATTTAATATTTCACAAATAAAAAAGAAAGAAAAAAAAGGGAGGGAGGGAGATAAAAAAATTCTCCTTTTGATCTCCGTTTTTTCTCAATGACTTCCATAGCTAAAACTCCATTGTAAATTAACCATCCACCGGGCATGAGTTTTTTGTCGAATCGTTCTCAAAATGGCACGTCAAAAACAAAAATCGTTCCAAAATTGGCAGGCTTCTCTAGTAAAACATGTTGTCTACCCCCCTTGCGAACAGCGGTATATAATACAACCGACAGTGTGGTGATAATAAAGATTGATATTTCGGTACCGCCCAGTCAGTAACACTTTTTTCCTCTTTGGTACGAAACGTTTTCTTTCCACTACGGTATTTGCAATTCGGTACATTCAAAGGCGGTAAGGCTGCCGGCACACTACGGTTCGGCTGGTGCGGTTGATCTTATCAGCAACCGTGGAATTTTGCGTGAAACACACACTGCTGTTAGCAACCGGGGTTTTTCTATTTTTTAATGTCACGTGACATCTCGGGATTGGCTAAATTATTTTCGCCAAGCTGAAGTTAGCTCCAGTTAGCATGCGAATTCGTGCTCATAAGCTGCATTGCAGTAAAACCCCCTCTTAACGGATACTCCCTCTTTTACGGACAAATAATAATTTACAGTTGTATAATATATAAAGGTATGAATTTCAAACCTCTTTTTAACGGTCACCCATTTTACATGGATTTAATTTTTCTGTCCTGTCCATGTTCACAAGAAGGAGGGGTTTTACTTTATATACTAATAAAAATATTCATGTAATGGAATTTAATTTTCTGTAACAATATTTGCCGTTTGAAATTAATTCAAAGTTGAAGAAAGACAACCTACAAGTTGACCCATTTTTGATGCTTTTACGATTCGTGAACAAATCGCACAAATTTTTTTATATATCATGACTGGAATCATCATAATTTATTTAAATAACATATATTATAAAAAACTATTTAAATAACATATTTTTGTCATATAAAGCTCGTCTTTTTTCAACAGCGCTTATGATTTTTTCGGAATAACTATCGCTAGCCATTAACGAATCAGAATCTGCTGAAGACATGGTGGCACAAAAAAATTTCGTTGGCTAATGGAACTGGTAAATAAGAAATGAGATGGATAAAATATGATTAGTAATGTACTGCAATACTGTGCAAGCGCCCTCACGCGTTCCAATAATAATCGTAGCTGCGGCTTCAGATTGGCTTACTGATACCAAAACCTGTCTGAAGTGGACACCTCTACGGTTCCATTACAATTAAATTAAGCCGTTCGGTATTGCCGACATTCTGTGTTGTAGGATTATGACGGTGCCTTTCAAAGTTGCCCCATGTAGGAGATGTCCGAGTTGACAGGTTCCACGAAATTTGTTTTATGTTTCGCGAAGTCCCTTTTTTTAAAAGACCATTCGTTTTCCCAAGGGAGTGCATGGAAGGCTAGTCAATTGGGCTTAAATGGAAGTACAGTATCTAAATTTTATGACTTTTCCCAACAGGTATATTGCCCTTAAAATAGATAATGGTTTTTCTTATAATTCTCAGAAATCCGGATGAAGGCAAACAAACTGAAAAACGGTTACCGACTGGTATACCCGTTTGGAAGACCTTGGCAGGGGTTCTTGAAACTTTTGCCACTCGCGGCTTCTTCGGCCTGCTCGTAAGAATAGCAAGAGCCATTCCAAAGCACTGCAGGGGTTCACGGCAATACAAAGTCGTCGTGACGTCCTTCCGAGCGACAATGCCGAACATTCCCAGAAAAAGCGACCCACACCTCGAGAACTTCTGTTTTGGGTTTGGGGTGTACATCAGAAAGAAGGGGGGGGGGAAGGGACTACTTTGCGAACTCAGCAAAGCTGTTCGTGGGACCAAGGCCATCTTAAAGCCACCCATATTCGCGTGACCCTGGGCTTCTTGTTCACATAGGGCCTACATGACCAGATTTAGTATAATGGTTTAGAGCAGGCATCTTCAACCTGTTGCTCGCGAGCACCACGGTGCTACCTGAAGCAACTGGAGTTCTCGAAGCTCCTGTCCAATAATTGCTTGCTAGAATTCGATTGACGTTTCAATCAAATTACCTCGTTCAAATTGCATTCGAGGATTAAAATCATCCTAATTTTTCATGCATACGTATGATCAAACTTGTAAGGGTGCTCTCCTTTCGATGATGGGTACAGCCAGTGCTCACAACTAGAAAAAGGTTGAGTACCTCCGGTTTAGAGTGTAAATAATTACATAATGGGTGATTACAGTTTAAGTTCTCGTACTTCGAGTAGTTTTTCCTCAAAAACTGCTTAACCGAGTGCATCCAAATTTTCAGGATATCTCAATGAGACCGTGGGGAGATTTATGAAGTAAAACAAATAGTCTAACCCCGTTTTAACGAATACCGTTACAGTGAAAATCTCGTTCTAACGAAAACTTTTCTAACCTCCCACAACAGTTTACATAGGAACAACGGCAACAACCTGGAATTCCTTTACAAGGAAATTTCGTTGTAACGAAGTGATTTCTCCGGTCTCTTGGAAGTTTGCTATAATGGGATTAATATATATTTATAATGGGATTAGTAAATTCGTTGTGATGAACACGAAGAACCGTGGTAACGAAAAACGTCATAAAAACTTCTTCGTTTATCATTTCTCCCGATCAGTTATCAGATGATTTTTTCCAGATGATGCGATGACACGAAGGGAACGTAATGTCCTTATACGAAATTATTTACATGCTTCACACTAAATCCGTTTCCAGACACAGATTTATGGCTTCGCCACGTGCTGGCTATTCGAATTGCTCTGCCCCCATTCACGTTATAATTTAAAGTTCTTGACCACGAATTACTCAAATTTGCCGCCCCTCTGAACTTGCTACCCCGGCCCGCTTAACACCCTGTACATACGGCATCAGGGCCGCAACTAGAGAGGAGCAGGTGGGACTGGTGCCAGGGTCGTCTTAAGAGTATTATGGGCCCCCCGGGCCAAGTGGTTTTTAGGAGGCCCTACATGGTAAATCCTTGAAAATTTCAATCGTATCTCATTTTTGGGAGGCCCCTCTTCTCTTGAGGCACCCGGGCCGTGCTCGGGTGGGCCCATGCGTTAAGACGGCACTGACTGATGCCCCCGAACTCCGAGCCAGACAGGAGCGCAAATGTTAACCCTTCATCTCTCCTTCAATATTAAAAGGGGGCGCCGAAATGCATGCTTGCCCCGGCTGACCACGCATGTCGTTGTGGCCCTGTTCATCAGTATGTATGTTGCAAGGTTTAAGGTACATACAGGGCCGCAACTGGATACTTTTTTTAACTGGAGCTAGCAAGCTTTTGGCGTCCCCGTATAAGGAAAGGTTAGAAGGAGTGGTGTTATAGGGGCAATTCGGCGCCCCCCTCTAGTTCAGCACTCGATACAGTGGACCCGCTCTCCCTAGTTGCGACTTTGTGTGTGTATGTAAATTAAAAACTGCTTGAAAAGAACGGTAGGTGTGAAAATTGTTTTAGTGCACTCTTCGATATTACCCGCATACAACGTTTTGTCTAAATCAGCGGTTCTCAATCTTTTTTGACCCACGGAGCCCTTTCCAGTATATAATTTCTATGGCGGAGCCCCGTAGGCCTATTTTTTATTTATTCATCAAAGTTACTGATTTATTTTTATTCAAAAATATTAATAATTATTTTTTTCAAATTTACTGGTTCTTTTTTTATTTTCCTCGAGGGCCGCGGAGCCTTTGGGAGTTCACACGGAGCACTGGTTGAGAACCGCTGGCCTAGATGGTTTTTTTTCATTGCAAAAACAACAGATAGACAGCCACATTCATATACGATACAAATATAAATACCAAAAAGACAGAATAATGAAAGCAAAACACACGCAATGCAGCTCTTAGGGTCATATTTCATCCCCGGTTCATACTTAGGCTTTTAATAAATGTTTCAAAAGTTTGATATGGAGAATTTGCAAATGTAAAAATATATTCCTTCAGATATCTGATTATTTTTACTTCTAATTTTTTTATGAATTTATTATAAATGGTTGGGCCCCGTGGTAATTTGTACTCTTTTGGAAGAGGTAACTAATTGGTTTTTTGCTAAAACGTTATAATTGGGATCCAATGCATTTCATTCAAGTGTTCTAAAATATACATCTCGGTTTTAGCGTAATCACGTTAGTTTATGAATGTCATTATAACCGAGTTTCAATGTATGCTCATGTAGGAAAGCAAAAAAATTTCACTAGTTAGAAAAATTTAATTTTTTCTTCATTGGTTTTTTTTATTGTTATCAGTGCAAAAGCGCCAAACAAAAAATTAGCTTCAGTCGAATAAAACTTCACCATACAGTTCTTCGAATTTGTCTTTTCCCCTCATTTTTATGGCAACCTCAGAATGAGAGCAATTCCTTTGTCCAGTGCATCCGAAATCCCATCACCCTCCTTGTCAAACCACTTAATAGACAATGGATGAGAGCAACCGCATGTCCAGCTGAACCGTCATCAGGGTGTTCAAACCTTTGCAATACATGATGGCAGCTTTCCGGTTACCCCAACCGTCCAAAAAAATGTGGATTTTCTCGGTTGAAAAAACCGTGCTCAGCGGTTGCAGTTGTATCTGTGCGTTGACAGAATAAAACTATAGATGATGCCTTCCCCCCCAACGTCAACCGCCTGCAACCGCGCCGTAGTCAGGTCCCGGCCTTAAGCCAGGAGCTCTGTGGGACCTTCCTTCTGGTGAGAGCCATCTTTTCTTTCTCTTATTTTCGGTTGTGTGGAGGCTTTCTTGCTCTGCCCCAGGGATACAGTGGGTGCATCAATAGGACAGGGGATCCAGACACACGTTTTACATTTGTGCTACTCGCCAGAGGCCAAGCCGCATAACTTCAAAGTAGAATACTTCAAAGCTTCACTATAAACTGGTGAGTGATTGGGAATTTCCGGATATTTATGACCGACCAGCAGCAAAACACCTAAAAATCTCTAGCAGTCCAATTATAACGATGGAGGGCGTATTAACCTGTTCTCAGAAATGAAGGAAATAATTGGCATGTGCATGGCAGATGTCAGCGACTAATCAGTGAAGTACCAGCTGAATATATTGTTTTGAATCGATCATCAAGGTGCACATGACTGGTGATGTACCGTACAGTTTTCTTTGCATGCAGTGAATTACGTTGCGAGTTTCCGTTGTGCTTTTTTCCAAGTGTAGTATTGTTCATTTATTCAAATGATAGGTTCACAAATATAAATTTTTGTTACGAATTTAGAGAAAGGTTTTCAAATTTTAGAGTGGAAAAATCGCTTGAAACTTATAAAGTTACACAATTTATATGAGCATCTATCGTGAATACACCTAAACGAGTGTTTCGCCCATAATTGAACAATCTCCTGCTCTTCAGCTGACTTTTATGGTGAGTTATAATGTAGAATTTTTTTACACCATTATTTTTTTTTCTAGTTAAGATAAAATACCAAGTTCGGTCATAAAATATAGTTCACACTAAATTATTAACAAAACGTGCTAATAAATAAGTATTACGTCGATGTAAGTCAGCACAAATAAATTTAAATGTATAGCAAGATTCTCATTTTTCCCACTGTGAATGAAACTGAAAAATTATTCTATGAAATTCAATATATTAAGACCTCTCGATTTAATTTTGTGGTCAATTATATTTTCCAATGATGATGTTTGCAGTTGGTGATGAAACGCTTCGTTCATACGTACATATTTTGACTTCTGTGCGTTATTAATACAGTACCAAAAAGGAAAAACGTTCTAACAGTCCGTTAAGACCGTAAGATAATAATGAATTCAACTCATAAGGGCCGTTCAAGTATTACGTAAGCAAATTTTTAGCCATTTTGACCCCCCTCCCCCTCGTCAGCAAAATTTCGTCATCAGCTCTGCCCCTCGGAATCCTAACGCATATTGGTGGGATCAGAAACGTACACGGGGGGGGGGCATAGGGGGGTTCGTGCCCCCTCCCCCGACGATCAAAAAATTATTTTTTTAATGCAAAAAAAATAATTTTTTTAATTAAAATATCTGAAGAAAATACCTTTATATAAATATGTGTGTGTGTGTGTGTGATTATAATCAATTTCTGTTAATTTCAATGTTATTCAAAGGCTATGGACTCAAAATTTATCTTTAATAAATTCGTTGTGACCCACCCTCTAAGCCATATAATGATGAATCGCATAAAGGCCCTTAGCCAGCGGACCGAATATGACCCTGGGGTTTATCTGATGTGGCCTGCCCTCCTCCAACCTAATTTTGTAAAAATGAACTAAGCGGCACATTTACAGATCGCTTAAGTGTCCCGTGGTATAATTCCAGAGCATTTAAGCGGCCCATGGCACATTTTCAGATCACATGACCCGGGACACAGTTCCAGTACATTTAAGCGATCCGTGACACATTTAGTCACCCTTGAGTGACATGTGACATAGTTTTAGAGCACTTAAGTGGTCCCCAGTTCTACATCACTCAAGTTACCCGCGGCACATTCTCAGATTATTTAAGGGATCCGTGGCATATAATTACGGATGACTTGAGTAATGCGTGGCACAGTTCCGGAGCTATTACGCGGCCCGGACACATTTCCAGATCACTTGGTTCCGTGAAACATTTAAAGATCACTAAAGTGGCTCTATAGGACACTTATCAGGGAGGGGGGGGGGGGATGTTACTTCAACTGCCCACAAACTATCGAAAGGTTTTCTTCGTTTTTGGCGCACCGAGTAAGATGCCATTAAAAACATTTCATATTTTCATAAAGGGTGGTTTATGACGTAAGCATTATCCAAACCCCCCTTCCCCCCCTTGTCATCAAAACTCAGAAAATCGATGCTGACGTAATACTTGAATGGCCCCTAAATTTATTAAAAGAGTTTTAAATTAATTAATCAATTTGTTTGTGTAAATGGTTTCAATTAATTAATTAATTTGCACTGAATTAAAACGTAATTGGCTGTTTATTAATTATTTATTACCTTATGAACGAGTAAATTATTGCAGACCGGACCGTAGACTCATTGAATTTGATTCATCGGGCGGAGGTTTGAAAAAGGTTCAGAACCACTGTTTTAGGAGGATTTTTGGGAACTCCATTATGTCTAGGCCTACTCATCTCTCACTACTTTCTTGGGATGGATGTCATGCCCGCACCCTTCCCCGAAAGTTGTTGCTGACAGGGTTCCAGCTCGAGGCAATAACCATTACTTGGCCCACTATTTAGAGGGGTGAAGAAGGGTCGAGGGGTGCGAATTCTATTGTGTTTTATTTTTTACATCATTAATTTACTGAACGGTGGGGGGGGAGGAAAATGTTTAATTTAGTTTCTAAACCAACAACCTCTTTACTTCAACATTACAAGGGGATGCCAAAATGCGTGCTTGCCCCATGCTGACCAAGTACCTATCTAGCTGCGGCCTTCGTAGTATAGGTCAGTCGTTCTAAACCAGCGGTTCTCAAACCTTTTTTGACTCGCGCGCGTGCGGAGCGCTTTCAAGTAAAAAAATTCTATGGCGGAGCCCCGTAGGCCAATTTTTTAATTACTTATAAAAGTTACTGATTTATTTTTACTATTTATTTTTATGGGCATCTTTTTCTCAGCCACCTCGTTGGGCATTTTGCCTGTTGTGGCGTTGTATTTGTATTTGTATTAAAAATATTTACAATTATTTTTTTAAATTTTAGTTTTTTTTAATTTTCTTCAAGCGGCCGCGGAGCCCCTGGAGAGTTCACAAGGAGCCCCAAGGGGGTCCGCGAAGCACCGGTTGAGAACCGCTGTTTTAAGTATTTGGAAGCCCGTGGACTGTAAATCTCTTTTGTGTAAGTGAAAGGCCCGGCTTCGCAATATAAATATAAGCCAATGATAGGCATTTTTAAGACAAATCTAATTGTACTACCAGGGCCACAACTAGGGGGGGAGCAGGGTGGTCTGGTGCTCCAGGGCAGAAGGGGCACAAATTTTACCATCTAACCTCCTCTTCAGCATTATAAAGGGGCGCCAAAATATCCGGGGCGAGTGCTTGCCCCGACTGATCAAGCGTCTAGTTGCGGCCCTGGGTACTACTCTGGTGTAAATAGCTTTCCTGGTCTGGACACCAGGCTCGCGTCCCGCTTTCGTAGCGAAATTGTTTTGCTCTTTATTTCGAGAAGTTTGCAACGTAAATAGACGATATTGGTATCGTCTATTAGCTATTTCAAAACATATCCGATGATACCAATATCATTATGTCAGTAGCAAAAACGCTGTGTATTGTTTATAAACGTTTTCTCTGACACGGTCCCGCCCCTTCACAGGAGCAATGGCTAAAATTGGCTAAATCCGATAGAGCCTGCTCCGCGTGTTCTTTTTGAAAGAAAAAAAGTACCGACAACGAGGTTCAAGGCACAAAGAAAGTGTTCATATTGAAACTTGCGGCCTTGTCCACGACACACAGCCTACCACAATTTTTTCCACAGAAATAGAAACCAATGATTTTGAATTAAAACTATTAAATTCTTTAAAAAAGGGCTATGTCTGGAGAAGGAGAGGGGTCATTTTCAAAAAATTTCAGTAAAACGATTTTCGCATTTATACGTCGTTTTGACCTGTATGAGCGTCCAAACTTCGTTTATACGACGCGTCGTATAAACGAAGTTTCGTTATATTGAAACTGAGCCCCCCCCCCCCAACATTTTGAATAACTTTACGCCTACGTATACAAAATGGCAATAAGATCTATTTTACTCTATGCAGCTCCTGTATGGCTTTATTCAAGCGACTATCACGTATTGCTAAAGCGTTACCAAAATAAAACAAATAGAGCAATAACAGGAGCCAATTAGTTTATAAGGAACCAAAACTTAAGTTCAGATACAAAAATTCCGATCATTTTTGAGTTCTCACAGAAATTAGCAAAAAATTTCTTAAATTCACTTGAAGTCTAATTACCAACATCTACGTGAGATTGCAAACTATCCAAAAGAGGAAATTGCTAGTTATCGAGGCTAAAGAACTTCTTGATTATGACAAGACCAGAAGTGTCAGGTCTATAAAATTTATTACTTGTAAACAAACTTAATTACATATACTCTAATTAGTTACATTTCTTGTAAATGCATTTAATCGCATTCATTCGCTTTTTGCTAATACTTATTCATATTTTGTAATGTTTTCCCTTAAGCTTTCTTTTCCTAAACCGCTCAATAATTGAGCTTATTAAAACTTAAAATTAGTTTTAATTTTAGAAATTATACCAACCATAGCGCAATGCGCGCATCTGTCTGTAGAATGGCAGAGACAACACTCGGGGGTATGTACTGTTTGTAGATCACAGTGTCGGAACCTCTGTGCCACTACTCTTATTTTCCGATTTAAATTAGAAAATCTGCCCGTACGAGGCCGCCCATATGAAGAGAACAAGGGTGCACCTTGATAAGCCGTCCGCCACCTTCAACAAGTTCATTTTCAGTCAGTCAGTATCTTTTCACACGGGGCTCCCAAGGGGCCCCAGCCCTTACAGTGGCTGATGGCCCGCTTTAAGGGCCAGGAATCACCTTAAAATTTTGGTTCTGGAGAGAAATCGGGTTCACAGACCCACTCAAGTAAATGCATGAGGAAATAAGTCAAAGAGTTATGATATATGCGGATCACCTCAGAACTCTCACAAGCTTAAGCGCCCCAATTCATATCTGTTTACTATCAGACTACGCGTGTACTCAGAACTAAAAAAGACACATGATTTTTCAAACTCGGTTATTTCTTCCGATTTTGACATAATATGTATCAATGATTCCTGGCTTATCGATAGCAATTCAAGTGAAGAATTATTTGACAATTGATATACAGTCTATAGACGTGAACACCTATCTTCTACATCTACGAGTACACACGGTGTGAGTGACACGGTGGTGTGTTCTAATTGCTGTTAAATTTCAATTTCCAATAGATGTTCGAATATTGAAACTTCAAATGAAGATATTTGGGTCATTGTTAAAGTGTCACCTTTTTTCCGTATACACATGTATAAGTGCTATATATCCCCCCCCCCCCATATAGTTATACGTTATATATTGAGTTTTATAATTCTGTTGATGCTTTATCTCACTCTAAATCTAGTTTTTTAATCATGGGTGATTTTAATTTCCCTTCAATTGACTGGATTTTTATCTAATGATCCTACTAGCAAAATGCAACAGTTAGCTTAGTTGAGTTTGTAAACTTTGTCCAAAGCCATGCGTTTTCTCAAATTAACAAAGTTGATTTTAACAAAGTTACAATTTTATCATAGAAAATTGTGAATTTCTATGATAAAATTTTTGATTTAGTACTAGTCAATGGTAATTGCCTTCGATGTAGTCTTTATAATGCTTCTAGTGCTCTTGTTCCCGAGGATCCATACCATCCAGCATTAGAATTTTCGGTCAGTTCATTTTTCTCAAAGCTTGATAAGAGAAGCGGTAATATCGTTTTTGTCACGAAGTATAATTTTAAGAAAGCTGACTATGAGATGCATTGATAAGTATGTGTCGATTGGAGTTTTTTACTCAGTGTTTTCAATGTTGATGAAGCGTTGAATAAATTTTATGATGTGATATTTGATATATTTAATAAATGTGTTCCCAAACTTAAGCCCAAGAAAAGCCGTTTTCCACCTTGGTTTACTGTGGAAATCATTAAGCTAATCAAACTGAAGAACAAATTTCGCAATTCTCTACGTCATGGCTATCGGCTTGCTTATAAGGATCTGAGAACTATAAAAGCTGAGATTAAAAGAAAAATACGTTTTCAATATTCCAATCATTTGAATTCACTCGAAAACGACATTATCCGGAAACCCAAAAACTTTTGGTCTTTTTGTAAAAATTTAAAATCTCGAAACCATTTTCCAAATGAGATGTCTTACCTCGGCAAATTTTCCTCTGATGCTTTTGAAATTTCTGAGTTCTTCAAAGATTTTTTTGGTTCTGTTTTTCGTAATTCTAATAGTATATGTGTTATGTCAATGATTTTGCAGACAACTGTTTTTTCAGCCCTATAACTGAGAATGACGTACTTCTTGCCATTAAAAAACTCAAAGGTCATAAAGGCCACGGTAAAGATAATATAGGCCTAGCACTTTTTTGGGTGAAAGGCTGTGACCCCCCTATTTGGCTACTCCACTCACTACTATATTCAATCTTTTAGTTAATTCGGGTCTCTTTCCCTCACTTTGGGAAAATTGCACCGTTACGCCTATTTTTAAAAAAGGGAATAATGCTGATGTATTAAATTATCGACGTATAATCAAAACGAGTGCCCTTTGCAAAGTATTTAAATTTGTTGTTTGTATAAGAGAATTTATAGAGCCATGTTCGAACCCGTATCAGCATGGTTTCGGGCCTAAACGATCTGCTAGTACGAATCTTGTAGTAATATCTCAGGCTATTGACAGAAACGAACAACTGGACTTAATCTACACTGACTTTTCCAAAGCGTTTGATAGCGTTAACCACACTATCCTTCTTTCAAAAATTAGGGCTTGAGGTTTTTCAGGTCACCTTGCTAACTGGTTCGAATCCTACCACATACTTCGATACCAACAAGTAAGTTTTAATGGTGCTAAATCTTCCCGTTATCCTTGTCTTACTGGCCTCAAAGATCCATTTTGGGCCCTTTGCTTTTTATTCATCAATGATTTGGAAAATCACGTAGATTCTAATTGCTTGATATATGCTGATGATGTTAAAATCTTCCAAGTCTTTAATACAGAAGACGCTGAGACACTAAAAATTCTGTCGAACAACTCAGTTCATGGTGTAACACCAATAAGTTAAATCTAAATATTGTCAAGGGCAAATGTTTGTCTTTCAGTAAGAAGCATAGTCCCATCCTGTATAATTATAATATTGATGGTCAAACGCTCGAAAGAGTAGAGTACATGAAGGACTTGGGTATCACTTTTGATAAGATTCTCAATTTCAACCAGCATATTAATGACATTATTTCAAAAGCATCAAGAAATGTAGGTTTCATAATCCGCAACGGTAAATTTTTTTCAAAATACAGAAACCTTTCTGCGTCTTTACAATTCTTACGTAAGATCAGTTCTAGAATATTGTTCCATAATCTGGAATCCATATTGCTTGTACAATAACATTAGGATTGAACGCACACGAAATAGGCTTTTGCGCTTTGTTTACTTCAAGAAATTTCAAATTTTTGATATTCGAATTCCTACCGAAATACTCAGATCTGCTTTCAAATACAAATACAAATACAAATACAACGCCACAACAGGCAAATTGCCCAACAATATTTTCAACTATGAATAACTCGAAGTCCGCCGTCAGAATACATTGATCACCTTTTTTGTGAGAATTCTGCATTTCGACTTGGATGTACCAGACATTTTAGCGCAAATCAGTTTTCACTGTAATAGCATCAATCTTCGTAACCGAAATATCTTGTATGTCCCACCATACCGAACTAACGTGTTGGAAAATTCTCCTCTTTTCCGCTTCCTCAGGTGTGGAAGTTCTCATGTGCTTTTTTAACATTTTTTTCCTTTTTTGTATGCACATATGGTATTATTTGAGTTATATTTAATTGTGTTATTATTATTGTGCTATTATTATTTGTATTATTCTTTGTCTTTCTGTATTGCAACCAGGGCCGCAACTAGATGGTCGGTCATCCGGGGCAAGTGCACATTTTGACGCCCCCCCCCCCTGTAATGTTGAAGGAGAGGTTTCAGAATGAAATTTGCGCCCCCTCGGGTCCAACGCCCGGGGCACGAGACCCTCCTGCTCCCTTCTAGTTGCGGCCCTGATTGCAACGTGCTGTTTATGTGTGTTTTTTACTTTTTTCTTCACTCCACTATAATTGGGCATATGCCTGTTGTGTGAGTTTATAAATAAATAAATAATTTCTTGCAAATTTATTGAAAATAGAGTGATTTCAGAAACAAAATTGTGAATTTGAGCAATGGTCGGAATATTTGTAAAATTTTATTTCGATTTCTTTATTCGATATGAAATTGTAAAAAATAAATATCGTGAAAATTTTACGCCATTATAAAAAATTTCTTCTAACTAAAAGGCAATCCATCTCCAAAAGAAATTACTCAGATACGATTGTTCAACTTCGTTATCAGTATAAAAATAGCAGAATAAAAGAAATTGAAAAAACTGCGCAGTTATACCCGATGGCTCCTACACACGCTCAGTTATGCCTGTGCAGGTATAACTGTGCAGTTACGAATGAAAAAAATCATTTCCTTCAGCTCACCTATGCAGGTAAACTGACGGCCCCTACACATGCTGAGTTATACCTGCATAGTTGCCTGTACAATTATAACTGAGCGCGTGTAGGGTCCTTTAGTATTCAACAGAAAACAAAAAAGGGAGATAAAGAGTGAAAAAAATTTTTTTATAGACATCGCCAAGAAGTGCGAAAGGCGATGAGTAGCCAACTGTTGTAATTTTCAATAATTTTTTGCGGCTTTAATAATTGAACTTCGCCGCTAATTTTTTCGTTTTTATGTATTTCTGGGTGAGATGAATGTACTTTAATTTTTTGAAGATTACACCTTTGGACCCTTTCCTTGTTAGCTCTGAATTTCCGAAATGAAAGCCGTCTCTTTACTGTTTGTTCTCTAAATATGGTCTTGAGCATTGTTTCATACACATACCCATAACATAAATTTTTAAAACACAAATTACCTTTGCAAGATATTTTATTTATTTATTAAAAAAGTAGCCTATTCCTTCATTAAATTTTAATTCACACAGCACATTAATATTTGTATTTTTAATTAATTACAGACCTGAGAGTTACACAATTACTGACTCTGATTCACTCAATATTGAAGAAAAAAATGTTTATTAGATCTGAAAAATGTGCTTTAATGATTAAACAAGTACAGAAAAAAAAAACTTCAATACACAAGGAAATGGAATTTTGCCATGAAACAGCAACGAACATATTTACTTTCAAATATATTACACAAAATAAAGTCAGCAAAAATAAATATTTCAAACATATTGACTGAATTATGTACGAATAGATACCTGCCATTTTGGTTTAGAAGTCCATCGTCAGATAATTAGCGGAGTTCTCAGCTCCATTTTACAAATATTCAAACGAAATTTCTTTGGCTAATGTGTCTCATAACAAATCAAAAAATAACAACAGGTAAATAGTAAAATAAATATTAAAAACTTGAAGAATTTGAGTAAAATAGGATGGGAGAAATGCACTTAGGGATGTGCTTCGTTAAAAACATTTAAAACAGCCACGCTTGTGTGAACCCGGATGCGTAATTACAATCCCTACATTCTTAGTAACGCAAGAGACATTAGCACGCCGGTGATTGGTTACTACGAGCACAAGAAAGATAACAAAACGTCATGAAGGGCGGAGCTTTTGGCGAAACCGAATTTCGAAGTTCATTAACGAAAAATGAAAGCATTTTTTAGTGAATCGATAATTTATAGCAAAGATGGAAAAAAAAAAATCTTAGATGGGTTTGAGGGGGGAATCACACAAACACACAACCTTCGGTACGTGTGTCCCGTGAGCTAATCATTGGCGACGATTTCCGCTAATTTCTCCAATTGCGGATGTTGGATGCAAGAACAGTTAAGTATATCTATTGACGTTGACATTGAGATGACAGGTCGATTGGGGTCCCGGAAGCCACTGAGGTAGTGGTCCATACCCCCTTCATCATTTCTTCGCCATCTGCGCAGCGATTAGTGCGAGTAGCCATAGCTTTTATGCAGATTAATTTATATATTCGATTGTTCTCCTTATGAGAACTAGCGCCCCCTTTCGGGGGATACCAGGGTTCAGAATGTTACGTTCATCGTGCAGAGTGGATAGTGTAGACCGTGTGCTTGATCGATCGTGCTCATTAATTTGCTCTTTTTCAACGGATTCTTCTAAGGGCCCAGGCAGGTGTTGGTCACCTGTCTGATGTTCGGTTTATCGGGCAATTCTTATACTACAGTTAATTAGTGTGCTAATATATAAGGTTCAAATAGATCAAAATTCAGAATTTAAGGATATACACGGCTGGCCACCGTAAATGCAACACCCTGAAGGAAGCATGCAAATAATATGAAATTTACAACATGCATTAGCGGAGGTGAGATATGCAAATGATTAGAATTTCAGCGCAGACGCACATCACGCGCGCCTGTGGCGCCACTTCAAAGCGCTATTTAAGGCTTGGAGATTTCGACGATTTGAAGTACGGCAATTGTGTTTTTCTTGTGGTTTTTTTCAAAAAAACGATCAATTATGCCTCGTAGAAAACAGCGATCATCTTTTGATCAAGTATCCGAGTTCGACAGAGGAAGGATAGTGGCCTACCGAGATTCTGGATTATCTTTCAGGGAAATCGGTAGTCGTGTTGGACGAAACCAAACAACTGTAATGCGGATATGTGATCGTTGGATGCAGGAGGGTACGACGGACCGACGTGTTCGATCGCATCCACCTCAGTGCACCACTTCACGTGATGACAGGCGTATTGTGCGTATGGCAGTGACGGATCGCTCAGCCACATCACGAACCATAGCACAGCACATTCAGTCTGTACCGCATCATCCAGTGTCTGCGCGTACCATTCGACGCCGTTTACAGCAGAGTGGTCTGTCCGCAAGACGTCCATTGCTTCGTCTACCCTTGACGCAGAACCACAGACGTCTCCGCCGTCAATGGTGTGATGAAAGAAGGATGTGGACGGCACAATGGAATGAAATTGTCTTTACTGACGAGTCACGCTTCTGTCTGCAACACCACGATGGTAGGATTCGAGTCTGGAGACACCGTGGAGAGAGGATGCTGAACAGCTGCGTTATGCACCGCCACACTGGTCCTACACCGGGTATTATGGTATGGGGCGGTATTGGATATCACTCTCGCACTCCTCTAGTACGCATTGCCGGTACTTTAAAAAGCCAGCGCTACATCTCCGAGGTGTTGGAGCCAGTTGTCCTTCCTTACCTTCAGGGCTTGCCCACAGCCATATTTCAACAGGATAATGCGCGACCACACGTGGCACGCATTGTCCAAAGGTTCTTCGTCAATCGCCAGATTAAATTGCTTCCCTGGCCAGCTCGCTCTCCGGATCTTTCGCCGATAGAAAACACGTGGTCCATGGTTGCTCAACGATTGACCCAGATTACATCCCCAGCTGCCACACCAGATCAACTTTGGCAACGCGTGGAAGCTGCTTGGTCTGCTGTACCCCAAGTACACATCCAAAGTCTCTTTGAATCAATGCCGAAGCGTATGGCAGCGGTGATCTCCAACAATGGCGGCTACTCTGGCTACTGATTTTGACAGGAACCACACTTCACAGAAGTCTATAAATTTAATCATTTGATGCTTGGTCAACATGTTATCTACAAAATAAATATTGTTGCGATATCTCTTGTCTTTCTTGTTGTTGCAATTTGGGTGGCCAGCAGTGTATATATACTAAAAGGGGTATCTATGCAAACATTACAACTATATTCCCACCACCAAGGGATATATATGTGGTATATTCTAATCGAAGGTACTAAAATTCAAATTCATTAATAAAAGAAAAATTCTAATCAAAGGAGTATTTACATTATATTTACTACATTTATTCCCATCACCAATAATTATATACATATATTACAGTCTAATTACACCGTCATACGACGGGGGGTCTTGACGGGGAGGGGGAAGAGAGTTCTCTTCCGTTCTTTTTTCTTTCCCTCTCAGGAGCGGAGAAGCCATTCCTTACCTCGCCCTGCAGGGGGAGAGGTGGGGAAGGTAGCGAGTCAAAATCGGACGGGACATATGCGGACAACATGGAAATAGGGTCAAAATCGGACAAATTTTGCCGCGCCCTCGATGTTGGCGCTGTATCTCCCATTTGTCTCTCCAACCTGTTAAATGGCGACAAAATAGATACAACAAGAAGCCGGGTCAAAATCGGACAAATTTTGCCGAGCCGGCGATGTTGGCGGTTTATCCCTAATTTTTCCACCAAGCTGCTAAGTGGCGATTTTCTCTTTGATGGACATTATAAAGACATGCAGAGAAACTTTTGATTAAATTTGAACAATGTAAGACGTGAGTCGTCTACCAGTCGCCAGAACAAGTAAAAAAAAACCCGTCCTCTTTGAACCACTGACAAGTGATGGATTGCTACACGTAAAAAAAAAAACGCCGACATAACCAACACTATAATAATAAATATATAGCTTCAGTAGAACTATTATTATTATTATTATTATTATCGGGCTCGGCGCGGAGGTGATCATAAGTCCTTATCCCGAGGGATTTCTATTCTAGGAAGGGTCTCTACAACTAATGTCGCCTGAGTATTATCAGCACAGTACGTGGACTACGGCATTGTCAAACGAAACGGAGTTGATTGTTTCATAAGAGGGAAAATTAATAAAATCATACATAAATTAATGAGCACTTATACGATCATATACATAAACGATATCGATTGATCGTACATGCAAGATATATCGTGGGAAAAGAAAAATAACTACATCAACTGAACTAAATTTGATCAATAAAAATCACGGCAACTCACAGATGACTCACGTGGATAGAAATATGATAATATAGAAAACATGTGAACTAGTTCGACAGAAACATTAGAAAAAGATTTTATTCTAATGAAGTGATCTAAAACTATGCACACACACACTTATTCCGATTACAGTCAATCCCGTTTTTAACGTTCCCGCTTAGTACGACTTATTTCTGTGGTCTCAACTCTAAGTACAG
Source organism: Pholcus phalangioides (assembly GCF_987345545.1). Classification (NCBI taxonomy): domain Eukaryota; kingdom Metazoa; phylum Arthropoda; class Arachnida; order Araneae; family Pholcidae; genus Pholcus; species Pholcus phalangioides. The sequence continues at coordinate 49,767,762 of NW_028301604.1, read as the reverse complement.
TGGATCCCGCTTATAACATTTTTTCAAAAAACCTGTCACAAAAACATTGTAAGCGGGGAAATGCTTTAAATGGAAAATCTTAGAGCGAATTAGTGAGTTGTAAACACCAGAATAAGTCGTACTAAGCGGGAAAACTATATAAGCAGGATCGACTGTAATTCTCATTAAGATTTCCCATTTAAAGCGGTTCTCGCTTACAACGTTTTCCATGACAGTTTTTTGGAAAACGTTATAAGCGGGATCCACTATATTATTTAATATTTATGCATTTGCATATAGTAGGTGGTCTATTAAAAAATCTTTGAGTTGAGCATAATGAATCGAAATGATAGATATCAAGTAGATACATGCGATCTTCATGCTTAATTGATTCAGAATTGAAATTCTATTACTGTCTTATTAAGGATGGGACGAATAGTGATTTGAGCGAATAACCGAATACTCGGCGGCCGAATATGTATTTTCTCAAAATTCAACACAATCATAAATAAAATTGGTGTTTTTAATTGAAAATAAAATTATTTGTAAATTCAAATGATTGACATTGAATTTTAGTTATACTATACGTCCCACGTTTAAATAAACTTACCCGTTTTGTGGTCCAGGATTTTTTTATTGTTCTTGATTATGCTTGATAACTTGATCCACATTGCAGCTCTTATTGATGAACCATCATTAGTTACACTTGTCCGAAAATGGGTAAAGAGCACGAATAACTACATTTACTAAGAAATTTATTTCAAATGCTCCAGAGGAGTACGGACCGGAGGAGGAGGCCGGACACCCTTTGCTTATATTCAACCGTTCGAGAAAAATTACTGGGGTCACTGGTCGAAAATCTGGGGTGAATGGCACCGAGACTACCTCAAATTACCAAGGACTAAGATCAGGAGTTTCGGAAGTGTTTCGAACCAATAGGTACTCATCTTTGTTTTAAACAAATAAATTTGCTTTCTGATCGATTCTGCAGGTGTCGGATGCTCGGATGCATGCCAAAAATTACCATGGGTGCTCAGAACCCACAGCACTGACTCGGATTACCGAAAAACGATAGAAAACGACTCTCGAGAGGGGGGGGGCTACATTGATTTAAAGGTAAATATAATAAAAAATGTTAAGAAAATACTACGTTTATCCTGGGTCACAAAGCTGGAGCCCCATCCGCGTTCTACTTGTGTAGCGGCATTTGAAACATGAACAGTTCACGGCCATAAGGAACTTATTCCATTTGATGACATACTGTATAATAATTACATTAAAACAATAATTTTTCTAGTTTCTCTTCTTTGGACCTGCCTAGTCAGAGACAATCTCCCTTGCTTTGTTATTAATTCAATAACTTAATTCGTTACAGATTAGGACTGCGAAGACCCATGAAATCTTTATAAGGGAGACTGACATGGTTTGCAGATATATGAATGCTATAGTTTTTGTTTGATTGCACAGTAAATTAACTATAAAGATGCTTGCGAAAAATTTTAGCTAATCAGTATAGGTACACCGAAGACCCCAGGAGAAGACTCCTTCTGTCCCAGTCTAGTTCAAACGGGAACTGTAAGTACATTGTGTGTGCAGTGAATTCCATTCAGAAGTGTACGGAAGATTTTCTCATGAGTGCGGGGGGGAGGGGGGGTAAACTTTTACTTCGTCGAAGGAGAATGATAGTTAACCTACAAAATAGGGTGGATAGATCTGTTGGTTTTACATGACAGTCTCGGTTTTTGTCCAATTCGGATCCCGCCTATAGCGTTTTTGAAAAAAAGTCATGAAGAACTTTGAATAAACTAAAAACGCGCGAATTCCCTCTGAGAGAGACAGCCAGACTGGGGCAGACACAGGGAATGTCCAATTTCGTTAGAAGTGTTAAAATATCCTCTATAACACTGCTCAAAACAAAAATCGGTTTACCTAAGAAACTTCAACGGTTTTAGGGTAAAGGTTTTAGTGGGCTGCTGATTCCAAAACTGGTGTTGGTTTTGACGAAATGACTAGTTTTGAGGTAGTATATATTCTCAACATTCCAATGCAGTCTGCAATCACTATTTTTTGCGGCAAATTTTTACTTTTGTGTTTTTTTATTTATTTTCCTAAGTTATTCTCAATATTATTGCATTCATATCATCATTAAGGAAGCGTAATTTTCATATTTACGGAATAAATGCGATAAAAGTGAAATTAGCCGATGTAGATGAATAAATACGAAAATTTTGATTTTTATAACTTTTCCTCAAAATTTCGAAGATTTACAATTTTAAGCGAAAATAGGTCGTGATTTTGCTGAGCAAAATGCTTTTGAATTCTAACTCGTGAATTAAGAGTTCAGTTGCCTTCCGTTTCTGAGTTCTTCCGAAAATTATGGACGTTATTGACTATTTATAGAAGAACCAAACTATATATCCATTCGCGCACGTTTTGCGCATCAAGTTAATTTTCTCATGAACGCAAAAGTCAGAGCCATTTTTTTCGAAAAGACAGAAAAAAGTTTGACAGCAGCAGAAGAGTTTAAATACATTTATTTTTTACACGATATTCGACGCAACAAATTAACCTCTGCAGCATATACAGTGGTTTTATGCTGGGCCTATCTGACGCCGTGACAACACTTACATCAACTTTGCACCCAAATTTTGTACTTTGGAAAGAAGCTTTTCCAAGATAATATTTTTTGCAATGTTATGGCATGGTATGAAGTCATTGATAAATAGAATCATACTACTTTCAGTAGTCATCTAAAAGCCTTTTGTTGATGGCCATGCACATGAAATTCTACTACCTACTTTGCAAAGGCAGTTATTCAAAGTCTTCGTAGTCCCGCTAATAGCAAGAATGCTGATACAGTCAACCTTCGGTTTACGAACGTCTCGGTTTGCGTAAAATTCGGTTTACCAAAAACAAAAATTGATTCGGTTTACGAACACGCAAGAAGGAAAATATTTGACTAAATTCGAAATGATAATGGAGAAATTGAAGTGTTTACGGCCGCATTTCGATTTTTTCAAATACATTCCTCCGAATTCGACTCCTTTTATTCAGCTCATACATCAGCATGTCATTTCAAATTTTGGGACGGTTTTCATCAAAGAAATTTTTGAAACACGTTTTGCAATAACCTCTGACACATATATAATTACTACTATCTGATTTCTAGAAACATCATTTTAATGTCCCACATTGCTCATAGAACTTATTGATGAAGTTTGGCAGCAAGTGACTTATAAAATGAATTCGGTTTGGAACGCAAGGTTGCCAGATTGCTTTGCAGGCAGAAATTTCTAGAGCTTTGACACTGAGATTAATAGATGAAAGATGAAATTAATCAGACTAGACATGGGTACAGCTCTGCCCATGTATAGCATATATGCCCGTTTTCTCGTAAAATCTGGATTTTCTCTGGAAAAAAGTGCTTTTAGTGTCAGTATGATTATTTCAGTAGGTTTCGAGTTATTCACTTGAGCGTGAAAAAGTAAAAATTGACACTGTAGGAATCTTCGGGGTCTTAGAAACGAATGAATCTATTTTTACATTAATTCCTATGAGCAAATGTGTTTCGGTTTGCCAACCTACCTCAGGAACGAATTAACTTCGTAAACTGAGAGTCGACTGTATTATGTACCTACAACGCCGTTACTACTCACAGAGGGAAGTACTATTGAAGGAGATATGGGGAGAGACTACTGAAATATTAGCTTTTAATTAAGTACTTTATTACTTCGCTTCAAAATGGAACCTGAAGGAAAAATGTATCGTTAGTTTTGTTCATTTTTGCGAATAAATGCAAAATCTCCGATTTAGAAAAATTTATTTTTGCGAAATTTCGAAATTTTATGCGCAAAATTTACATATATCACATCATCAGACATTCGTTATTTGTCATGATCTTGAGCTGATGAACCTCTTACTGGGACAACAAAGAAAATATTTTTAGAGAGCCAGCGGTTCATAAACAAAATACATCTCCCAACACTTCATATAAAACTCGGCTTAGTGAAACAATTCGATAAAGGTACTCAATAAATAAAGTGGCTAGTGCTTCCAATTAATTTGTAAAACGTTTCCTGGACTGAACAATGAAAAGCTATGAGCAGGGATTTTTGATGGTTCTCAAATTCATAAATTTCTTAAAGATTCGAAATTCTCAGCATTTTTGACGGATATTAATCAATATCCGTCCAATCCGGTCGATCTTCAGTTTGATCATGTTTCGTATCGGTTGTTGAGAATTTTTTGACAAAGCAGAGAACGATGAAGAATTGCAGTAAAATACGATTAATTTGCAATTTGAATTTAAAAATTTTCAAACGTTTGAAAAATACTGTTAATATGAGCACAAAGGCGCATTTTCTTCTTAGTTACTTGGTCCAATTTCACAGACAATCTGAGTCATTTTAATGACGAGAGAGGCGGTTTCATCAAGATATGAAAGTAATGGAACAGAAGTATCAAGGCAAGCTCGAGCTTCGCGTATGATGGCTGATTACTCTACCGAAGCCTCCTATGAAAGACATTTAAAACCCATAACAGAAAATCATGCAAGTACTTCTCCTTCAATTAATTTAATATCATTTTGTGTTCATTTTAGTGGACAAAATGCAACATTATAGAGCATATCATTACTGCATTGATCTATTCTGATATCCTAAGTATATTCCCTTATTTTCATTCCATATATTATACGATATATAAATGTATATACGATATGTATAATGTATATTATACATACATATATTGTTTTACTTTTATTCTGAACATAAATGTACCACAAGTTTCGTGTGACGTGCATTGCCTGCATATTGAAATCTGATAATTGAGTGGAGTGTTTTTAAAGATGTGCATTTATTGATTTACAAATACGCATTATTTTATTATCAAGGACGGGCTTAAGCATTTTGTGGCTCTCGAAAACCTGAGTTTCCTAATCCCTGAGTAACCATGAACACCCTGGAGCACGCCAGGTATACATAGGCAGAATGAACATCAAACTACTATTTCATGGTCGTATAAAAAAATCATTCGAAAATAAATTTGAAGGATATTGCACGCTGCTCCCAGATATTTAAAGGTTGGAGAGCTGTCGGGCCATTGAACCGATTACCTACCCAGGACCTTAACTTCATACTCTTTCAGCCGGGCAAGTATGCATTATGTATGCCTTGTGTAATTTTTTAAATTTTAAAAGAATAATTTAGCAACCCATCGTCCGGAGCACTAGATCCACTTCCATCCTTTACTTGACTTGGAGGAAGGGGTTCTGTGAAAACCCTAGGCAAGAGGAATAGGGTTCGATGTCTGAATTTTAAAGGTTTTAGACAAAATTTTAAGCTACAGCGAAACCTCGATACAACGACTCTGCAGACCAAGAAAAAATGTCGTTGTAGATTATGTAGGGATTATATATCGTTATGTCGAGAGGTAACAATTTAACATTAGAGTATAGGCATTTTCAAACAAGGCTTGAAAAAATATCGTTATAGAGTAATTTATCGTTATATTGAGTATCGCTGTAGCGAGGTTTAAATGCATTCACTTTGTTGAAAACGAAGTTTTTAAATTAAAATGCAATCAAAGTATTTTCTTTCATCACGTTTTTGCGGCCCCTAACATTTAACGCCCCGGTTGCGGCCAACCTTCACACTTGCCCAAGTCCGGCCCTAAGTATCATCAATATTGACTTATCTTCCGATTTATGTATTGATTTTCATGATTAAATTGATTACTTTTCATAATTAAATTGATTTATTCCATTGATTCAAGCTTTCTAGTGATGTAAACTGCTCGCAGATTTAAATGCGATTTGTGTGCTGCTTATGTAGTACTACTAAAATTTAGTTTTCACTTTATGTTAAAAATTAGAGCGTTTGAAAAAAAATAATGCCAGATTCACACACAGAATCAGCACTCAAAATTACCCTGAAATCACTAAAAATTATTTGGCAATAAAATTAGTGTTGAGCAGTGTACGTGTCAAAGCACTCGAAATTTCTGCCTGAAAAGCAATCTGGCTATAATGCGTCCCAAACGGAATTTATTGTTCTGTAAGTCTAGAGCCACCCTTAGAGGTGTGCGGTTGCACCGGGCCCCGCACTCACGGTAACTTATTGGAGGCTTCCATCAATTCTTAAATTATTTCTTGCATTAATTCCGAATTTTCATCAATTCTAGAATTTTTTCTTTCGTTCATTCTAAAAAAAATAAATTCTATTATTTTTCTAATTAATTCTGAATTTTCATTGGTGTTGGATCCATTTTTAGTGATTTTTAATTCCTCAATTCTGAAATTTTCATCAGTTCCTGGAATATTGTTTCCTCTCATTACTTTGAAACTACCTTTAAGTACTGAATTATCATTAATTTTTTTTATTTACATTTTATTGCGTATTTAAAATTTTTTGTTAGGATATTTCTCAGCATTCCTGCATATTCTGAAATAATAGCTGATGATCCCCCCTCCCTACAAAATATATAAAATCGGGGCTAAGGGTGTCCTAAACATTTTTGATGCCTCGAAACTTTTGAGATGGCCCCGTGTCTGATAACGGCGTCCCTGTGTAAGTCACTTTTTGCAAAGCTTCATGAATAAAAATTAAGGGGAATGTAGTGTATTAAATTATGTTTGCAGAAGTCAGCGATTGTTAATTCTGAGGCAGAGATTATTGCAAAACACCTTCTTAAAAGTCCTTTGATTTAAACCTTCTCTCTCAAAGTTTTAAAATTACTTTTTTATCCATGGGCTGGATAAGAGTCGTATTTGGAGGTACGGACGGCAATGTTAGAAAACGACGTTTCTCAGAAGAAAACAAGGAGACAACTGACTCTAATCCTCTCAGCTCTCAGTCAATTCATTCTTCTTCATAGTACAATCTCCCATGGGGTCGGCAGCCGACATATATTGATTCTTCTTCAAACTTTCCAGGAACTTATTCATCCCCCCCCCCTCATTCAACACATTTAGAAAATGTAGCTCGAAAAATCGCCAGAATCATTCGCCAATAAGTGTTAAATTATCGGTTAACATAAAATGTCCGATTTTGACCCGATCGCGACCAGAGAACGTACCTTAAAAATCGCCAGAATTACTCGCCAGTAACGTTTGATTATTGGTAAACATAAAATGTCCGCATATGTCCCGATTTCCGACATGTCCGCATATGTCTCGTCCGCTTTTAACCCCTAATCAGTAGAAGCGCTCAAAATTTTAAAAACTTGACGATAATGGCGTGGAATAAAAGACGATATGGTCGAAGTTCGAGAGTCGATAGAGCAATTCAACATTGATGTTCTACTAGTCAACGAGACTTGGCTTCGCCCCCACGATACCATCAGAGTGGCAAACTGCGATGTGATCCGAAAAGACAGTCTCCGGTCACGGGGGAGGGGTCGCGATAATTATTAAACGGCACTTAGCCTATTAAGTCGATCTCCCAGACTCTACTCACATCGAAACTCTTGCCGTGGACATCCACTGCAAGGACCGTAAGGTCATTAGATTAGGTGCAGTTTATAAGCCCCCACAAAATAACTTGGACTTTGTCCCACTCGACATCTTCTTCAATTGTAGGCACCCAGCCATAATGGCGGGTGACTATAATTGCAAGTCAAAATTCTGGAACAGCAGAGGATACAATAAACACGGCAAGATCCTCGAAAGATACTGCAGGAGTAAAAATATACGCTCCTTTGGCACAGTCGCCCATACATTCCACCCAGATAATCACAATATGTATTCTGATACAATCGACATTGCCCTTACGAAAAATCTAAACGTCGCAATGTCGATCGAGGTTAAGGATATTTTGTCCTCGGATCATATCCCAATCATCATGGAGATCGACTTCCTTTTGCCTGACGGCCATAAGCCTAAAAAACGCACAAACTGGGAGGTATACAAGCGTCACCTTGCGCTCCTCCCCGGGCCAGATTGCTGGTTCCGAACCCCCCAAGAACTTGACACAGCCATGGACAACATCACGGAAACCATCAAAAATGCCGTTGATAAAGCTTCGCAGACTCCCTCTCGGGCCGGAAACCCCTTAGCTTTGCCTCATTGGCTAAAACTCTTGATTAAAGAGAAAAATAGAAAAAAAAGAGCTTGGCAGAACGCCCGAACAAAGCAAAACCACAGAATCTATAGGAACTTGAAGAAAGAAGTCTCTAAAAAAATCCGCAACTTTGTCCAAGATAGATACCAAAATTTTATAGAGGAAGCAAATTGCGAAGATGGCTCATTCTACAAAGTATACAAAATATGTAAGCCCAGGGCTGAAACGATGAGAGCAATTCACGGCCTCAACGGCCTTGTGGTCTCTGACGAGGACAGAGCCGAGGTATTTGCAGACTTCCTTGAGGACCAATTCAGCCCCAATGATAACACTCCAATAAAAAGGGTGCTAAAAATAAACAGAAGTGTTGCCAGATTCTTCGCCTCGACCAACTTCGAGTACGGCACAGCGCTGTACCCCACCGACGAAGACAATGTCAAACAAGTGATCAAGAAACTTAAAACCAAAAAAGCTCCCTGCTTCGACACAATCACGAACCGAGCAATTAAAGAGCTTCCACAGAACTTTGTGACCATTCTAACTAGACTTTTCAACGAAATGATGCGCCATCAATATTATCCTACAGCCTGGAAATTTGCCATCATCAGGTTGATACCCAAAGCCGGCCAAGACCTGGTCTTCGCATCAAACTGGCGCCCGATATCTTTACTCAGTTGCCTGAGTAAGGTATTTGGAAGAATAATAATTAAAAGATATCAAAAATACAACGAAGACCACAACATCATCATTCCGTAGCAGCACGGCTTCAGGAGTGGACATTCAACCACGACGTAGCTCCTGAGGGTCATCGAATACCTTCAATGGGTCCGCATGCATCGAAAAACCGCAGCAATAGCCATGTTCGATTTATCCAAAAGTTTCAACAAGGTCTGGCATAACGGGCTATTGCATAAGCTAATTGGTATGAACATACCCCGCAGCTTAATTAACTTCACAAAAAATTATCTTGAAGGAAGAACCTTCAAAGTCCAAATTAATGACACCTATTCGTCCGAGCGACCATTAAGGGCATCTATAGCCCAAGGAAGCGTTCTCGGACCGGCACTTCATAATTACCATATGAACGACTTCCCCGTAAGCCCCATGGGACTTACGGCTCTCTACGCTGATGACAGCGCGGTCGCCCAGTGCCACTGGAACCCATTGAAGGCATTAGAAGCCCTTCAGGAAACGACAGTAGAAATAGAGAGATGGTGCACCAACAGCAGGGCAATGTTGAACGCATCCAAGACCATTTTCTTATGGATCACCGGTGTGCGCCCAGAGAACCTACCACAAGGTGCAGTACTGACCGCCAGCGGCACACAGATCGAACCGTCCTTAAGGGCCAAATACCTCGGAATTGTCCTCGACAAGAACCTCAGGTTCACGAACCATTGTAGCGAGGCAATCAGAAGAGCCACTAGAACAATCAGTGACATGAACAAGATAGTACGTCATAGAATTGCTCTGTCGACTAAGAACAAGATCATACTATACAAAATGCTTATACGGCCGGTAATGACCTACGGGTCGGTATGCTGGCTATACAACCGCGACTCAATAATAGTCAAAATTGAGCGAGAACAAAATAAATTTATCAGAAAAGCCCTAAGGGCCCCTTGGTATGTAAGGAACCGCAACATCAGAGAAGATCTTAAACTAGAAACTATATTCGACTATAACCTTCGACTGGCCACAAGATTCTTTGAATCGCTAGAAAGTTCAGAGCACTGGCACCTAAACCAAATTTCAAACTATGATAGTGCGGAATTCTTGGTCAGCAGACGACCAAAGAACATTCTACACATGACGAGGCCTGAGCGACCAGGTCTCTGATAAAACAGACCACAGAAACAACTTCCCGAAAACGAACCACTAGGTAGATTCCCCCCCCCCCCCAGTTCTCACTCCTCAGTGTGGGAGGAGAGGTAAAAGAGCACTAACCCAACTCCGAAGAGAGAAGGGAAAGATATACAGAGGGAGAAAAGAAAGTAAAAGTGATAAAAGTTACCCCGAGGCTCAATATCAGATAGCATCCCAACAATAGGAGCAGCGCGGCTCTATACAATAGGAGCAGAAGAAAACTAACAATAGAAGAAGATTGAAAGAGCAACAGATAACAGGGAACCCTTCCCCACGATTAGGGGTTAAAAGCGGACGAGACATATGCGGACATATCGGAAATTGGGACATATGCGGACATTTTATGTTTACCAATAATCAAACGTTACTGGCGAGTAATTCTGGCGATTTTTAAGGTACGTTCTCTGGTCGCGATCGGGTCAAAATCAGACATTTTATGTTAACCGATAATTTAACACTTATTGGCGAATGATTCTGGCAATTTTTCGAGCTACATTTTCTAAATGTGTTGAATGGGGGGGGGGGGAAAGAATAAGTTCCTGGAAAATTTGAAGAAGAATCAATATATGTCGGCTGCCGACAACCCATGGGAGATTGTACTATGAAGAAGAATGAATTGACTGAGAGCTGGGAGGATTAGTGTCGATTGTCGCCTTGTTTTCTTCTGAGAAACGTCGTTTTCTAACATTGCCGTCCGTACCTCCAAATACGACTCTTATCCAGCCCATGGATAAAAAAGTAATTTTAAAACTTTGAGAGAGAAGGTTTAAATCAAAGGACTTTTAAGAAGGTGTTTTGCAATAATCTCTGCCTCAGAATTAACAATCGCTGACTTCTGCAAACATAATTTAATACACTAATACACTACATTCCCCATAATTTTTATTCATGAAGCTTTGCAAAAAGTGACTTACACAGGGACGCAGTTATCAGACACGGGGCCATCTCAAAAATTTCATGGCATCAAAAATGTTTAGGACACCCTTAGCCCCGATTTTATATATTTTGTGGGGGGGGCGGGGGAGATCATCAGCTATTATTTCAGAATATGCAGGAATGCTGAGAAATATCCTAACAAAAAATTTTAAATACTCATTAAAATGTAAATAAAAAAAATTAATGATAATTCAGTACTTAAAGGTAGTTTCAAAGTAATGAGAGGAAACAATATTCCAGAAACTAATGAAAATTTCAGAATTTCAGAATTAAAAATAACTAAAAATGGATCCAACACCAATGAAAATTCAGAATTAATTAGAAAAATAGAGAAAATTAGAAAATGAACGGAAGAAAAAATTCTAGAATTGATGAAAATTCGGAATTAATGCAAGAAATAATTTAAGAATTGATGGAAGCCTCCAATAAGTTACCGTGAGTGCGGGGTCCGGTGCAAACCGCACACCTCTAAGGGCGGCTCTAGACTTACATAACCATGAATTCCGTTTGGGACGCATTATATGCTTTTCAGGCAGAAATTTCGAGTGCTTTGATACGTAGACTGCTCAACACTAATTTTATTGCCAAAAAATTTTTAGTGATTTCAGGGTAATTTTGAGTGCTGATTCTGTGCGTGAATCTGGCATTATTTTTTTTTTAACGCTCTAATTTTTAACATAAAGTGAAAACTAAATTTCAGTAGTACTACATAAGCAGCACACAAATCGCATTTAAATCTGCGAGCACGGTTTACATCACTAGAAAGCTTGAATCAATGGAATAAATCAATTTAATTATGAAAAGTAATCAATTTAATCATGAAAATCAATACATAAATCGGAAGATAAGTCAATATTGATGATACTTAGGGCCGGACTTGGGCAAGTGTGAAGGTTGGCCGCAACCGGGGCGTTAAATGTTAGGGGCCGCAAAAACGTGATGAAAGAAAATACTTTGATTGCATTTTAATTTAAAAACTTCGTTTTCAACAAAGCGAATGCATTTAAACCTCGCTACAACGATACTCAATATAACGATAAATTACTCTATAACGATATTTTTTAAAGCCTTGTTTGAAAATGCCTACACTCTAATGTTAAACTGTTACCTCTCGACATAACGATATATAATCCCTACATAATCTACAACGACATTTTTTCTTGGTCTGCAGAGTCGTTGTATCGAGGTTTCGCTGTAGCTTAAAATTTTGTCTAAAGCCTTTAAAATTCAGACATCGAACCCTATTTCTCTTGCCTAGGGTTTTCACAAAACCCCTTCCTCCAAGTCAAGTAAAGAATGGAGGTGGATCTAGTGCTCCGGACGATGGGTTGCTAAATTCTTCTTTTAAAATTTAAAAAATTACACGAGGCAGACATACTTGCCCGGCTGAAAGAGTATGAAGTTGAGTTCCTGGGTAGGTAATCGGTTCGATTTCTCCGACAGCTCTCAAACCTTTAAATGTCTGGAAGCAGCGGGCAATATCGTGTGTGAATCTGGCATTATTTTTCTTCAAACACTCTAATTTTTAACATAAAGTGAAAACTAAATTTTAGTAGTACTACATAAGCAGCACACAAATCGCATTTAAATCTGCGAGCAGTTTACATCACTAGAAAGCTTGAATCAATGGAATGAATCAATTTAATCATGAAAAGTAATCAATACATAAATCGGAAGATAAGTCAATACTGACGGGCCGGATTTGGGCAAGTGTGAAGGTTGGCCGCAACCGGGGCGTTAAATGTTAGAGCCGCAAAAACGTGATGAATGAAAATACTTTGATTTGCATTTTAATTTAAAAAATTCGTTTTCAACAAAGCGAATGCATTTAAACCTCGCTACAACGATACTCAATATAACGATAAATTACTCTACAACGATATTTTTTCAAGCCTTGTTTGAAAATGCCTATACTCTAATGTTAAACTGTTACCTCTCGACATAACGATATATAATCCCTACATAATCTACAACGACATTTTTTCTTGGTCTGCAGAGTCGTTGTATCGAGGTTTCGCTGTAGCTTAAAATTTTGTCTAAAGCCTTTAAAATTCAGACATCGAACCCTATTTCTCTTGCCTAGGGTTTTCACAGAACCCCTTCCTCCAAGCCAAGTAAAGGATGGAGGTGGATCTAGTGCTCCGGACGATGGGTTGCTAAATTCTTCTTTTAAAATTTAAAAAATTACACAAGGCATACATAATGCATACTTGCCCGGCTGAAAGAGTATGAAGTTAAGGTCCTGGGTAGGTAATCGGTTCAATGGCCCGACAGCTCTCCAACCTTTAAATATCTGGGAGCAGCGTGCAATATCCTTCAAATTTATTTTCGAATGATTTTTTTATACGACCATGAAATAGTAGTTTGATGTTCATTCTGCCTATGTAAACCTGGCGTGCTCCAGGGTGTTCATGGTTACTCAGGGATTAGGAAACTCCGTTTTCGAGGGCCACAAAATGCTTAAGCCCGTCCTTGATAATAAAATAATGCGTATTTGTAAATCAATAAATGCACATCTTTAAAAACACTCCACTCAATTATCAGATTTCAATATGCAGGCAATGCACGTCACATGAAATTTGTGGTACATTTATGTTCAGAATAAAAGTAAAACAATATATGTATGTATAATATACATTATACATATCGTGTATACATTTATATATCGTATAATATATGGAATGAAAATAAAGGAATATATTTAGGATATCAGAATAGATCAATGCAGTAATGATATGCTCTATAATGTTGCATTTTGTCCACTAAAATGAACATAAAATGATATTAAATTAATTCAAGGAAAAGCACTTGTATGATTTTCTGTAATGGGTTTTGAATGTCTTTCATAGGAGGCTTCGGTAGAGTAATCAGCCATCATACGCGAGGCTTGAGCTTGCCTTGATACTTCTGTTCCATTACTTTCATATCTTGATGAAACCGCCTCTCTTGTCATTAAAATGACTCAGATTGTCTGTGAAATTGGACCAAGTAACTAAGAAGAAAATGCGCCTTTGTGCTCATATTAACAGCCTATTTTTCAAACGTTTGAAAATTTTTAAATTCAAATTACAAATTAATCGTATTTTACTGCAATTCTTCATCGTTCTCTGCTTTGTAATCATTCAAAAAATTCTCAACAAACGATACGAAACATGATCAAACTGAAGATTTAATATCCGTCGAAAATGCTGAAAATTTCGAATCTTTAAGAAATTTATGAATTTGAGAACCATCAAAAATCCCTGCTCGCAGCTTTCCATTGTTCAGTCCAGGAAACGTTTTACAAATTAATTGGAAGCACTCGCCACATTATTTATTGAGCACCTTTATCGAATTGCTTTAATGAAGCAATGAGCATTATGAAGCATGCAATATGAGGCAAATGAATGGAGCATGACGTTTAGCGTAGATAAGTGCATGGTCGCTCATTTTGGTTCGAACAACCCACGGTTCTCTTACGAGTTGAATGGTGTCACTATCCCGGATGCAACTAGAGTCACCGATTTGGGAATTCTCATTGACGAGCGACTTAAGTTTTCTGAACATTATTCAGCGGTTGTCAAAAAAGCGAATAGAATGCTTGGTCTCATTTTCAAAAAGGTCTCTTCGCGTTCTCCTAAAGTCATTCTTCCGCTTTTTCGAGGCTTAGTTCGTCCTGGAATGGAGTATGCTGTAAGGTTTTGGAGACCATACCTACAGAGGGACATAGACTTGGTTGAAGGGGTGCAGAGAAGAGCTACGCGTGTCCTTATTGGCACACAGGGCTTGAGTTATGAAGAAAGACTTCATTTTTTGAATATGTTTACATTGGATGAACGCAGGTGTCGAGGAGATATGATCGAAGTGTTCAAAATTTTCAATGGGATGGATAGGATGGACCATGAACTTTTAGTACACCGCCAATCGACTGCTTTTACAAGGGGACACCAGTATCGATTGGTGAGGGACAATGCAAGGTTATGGTGTCGCAGGGAATTTTTCTCCAATAGGGTTGTTAATAAATGGAATAGCTTACCCCCGGAGGTAGTAAATTGTAACACAATTGACACGTTTAAAAAGAAATACGATAAACATGTTGGGGTAAATCGAGAAGCTATCCATTCTTAGAATAAGACAACCATAAGTATTCTTTATGGGCATTGTATAATATTTTATCATGTGTATATATTGTTTGTAATTTGTGTTAATTGCATTTTTAATTGGGTTGCTGTATTTTTGAAACATATGACAACCATATTTTTATGGGCATCTTTTTATCAGCCACCTCGTTGGGCATTTTGCCTGTTGTGGCGTTGTATTTGTATTTGTATTTGTAAAAGGAGTCTTATCCTGAACTGGGGTCTTCGGTGTACCTATACTGATTAGCTAAAATTTTTCACAAGCATCTTTATAGTTAATTTACTGTGCAATCAAAGAAAAACTGTAGCATTCATATATCTGCAAACCATGTCAGTCTCCCTTATAAAGATGTCATGGGTCTTCGCAGTCCTAATCTGTAACGAATTAAGTTATTAAGTTAATAACAAAGCAGGGGAGATTGAGTCTGAATAGGCAGGTCCAAAGAAGAGAAACTAGAAAAATTATTGTTTTAATGTAATTATTATACAGTATGTCATCAAATGGAATAAGTTCCTTATGGCCGTTAACTGTTCATGTTTCAAATGCCGCTACACAAGTAGAACGCGGATGGGGCTCCAGCTTTGTGACCCAGGATAAACGTAGAATTTTCTTAACATTTTTTATTATATTTACCTTTAAATCAATGTGCCCCCCCCCCCTCTCGAGAGTCGTTTTCTATAGTTTTTCGGTAATCCGAGTCAATGCTGTGGGTTCTGAGCACCCATGGTAATTTTTGGCATGCATCCGACACCTGCAGAATCGATCAGAAAGCAAATTTATTTGTTTAAAACAAAGATGAGTACCTATTGGTTCGAAACACTTCAGAAACTCCTGATCTTAGTCCTTGGTAATTTGAGGTAGTCTCGGTGCCATTCACCCCAGATTTTCGACCAGTGACCCCAATAATTTTTCTCGGACGATTGAATATAAGCAAAGGGTGTCCGGCCTCCTCCTCCGGTCCGTACTCCTCTGGAGCATTTGAAATAAATTTCTTAGTAAATGTAGTTATTCGTGCTCTTTACCCATTTTCGGACAAGTGTAACTAATGATGGTTCATCAATAAGAGCTGCAATGTGAATCAAGTAATCAAGCATAATCAAGAACAATAAAAAAATCCTGGACGGGTATCCAAATAATTAAAAAAATCCTCCAAAACGGGTAAGTTTAAACGTGGGACGTATAGTGTAACTAAAATTCAATGTCAATCATTTGAAATTACAAATAATTTTATTTTCAATTAAAAACACCAATTTTATTTATGATTGTGTTGAATTTTAAGAAAATACATATTCGGCCGCCGAGTATTCGGTTATTCGCTCAAATCACTATTCGTCCCATCCTTAATAAGACAGTAATAGAATTTCAATTCTGAAATCAATTAAGCATGAAGATCGCATGTATCTACTTGATATCTATCATTCCGATTCATTGGGCTCAACTCAAAGATTTTTTAATAGACCACCTACTATATGCAAATGCATAAATATTAAATAATACAGTGGATCCCGCTTATAACGTTTTCCACAAAACTGTCATGGAAAACGTTGTAAGCGAGAACCGCTTTAAATGGGAAATCTTAATGACAATTACAGTCGATCCTGCTTATATAGTTTTCCCGCTTAGTACGACTTATTCTGGTGTTTACAACTCACTAATTCGCACTTAGATTTTCCATTTCCCCGCCTACAATGTTTTTGTGACAGGTTTTTTGAAAAAATGTTATAAGCGGGATCCACTGTACTTAGAGTTGAGGCCACAGAAATAAGTCGTACTAAGCGGGAACGTTAAAAACGGGATTGACTGTAATCGGAATAAGTGTGTGTGTGCATAGTTTTAGATCACTTCATTAGAATAAAATCTTTTTTTAATGTTTCTGTAGAACTAGTTCACATGTTTTCTATATTATCATATTTCTATCCACGTGAGTCATCTGTGAGTTGCCGTGATTTTTATTGATCAAATTTAGTTCAGTTGATGTAGTTATTTTTCTTTTCCCCCGATATATCTTGCATGTACGATCAATCGATATCGTTTATGTATATGATCGTATAAGTGCTCATTAATTTATGTATGATTTTACTAATTTTCCCTCTTATGAAACAATCAACTTCCTTTGGTTTGACAATGCCGTAGTCCACGCACTGTGCTGATAATACTCAGGCGAGATTAGTTGTAGAGACCCTTCCTAGGATAGAAATCCCTCGGGATAAGGACTTATGATCACCTCCGCGCCGAGCCGGGTAATAATAATGACAATAGTTCTACTGAAGCTATATATTTATCATTATAGTGTTGGTTATGTCGGCGTTTTTTTTTTTTTTTTACGTGTAGCAATCCATCACTTGTCAGTGGTTGAAAGAGGACGGGTTTTTTTTTAACTTGTTCTGGCGACTGGTAGACGACTCACGTCTTTCATTGTTCAAATTTCATCAAAAGTTTCTCTGCATGTCTTTATAATGTCCATCAAAGAGAAAACCCCCACTTAGCAGCTTGGTGGAAAAATTAGGGATAAACCGCCAACATCGCCGGCTCGGCAAAATTTGTCTGATTTTGACCCGGTTTCTTGTTGTATCCATTTTGTCGCCCTTTAACAGGTTGGAGAAACAAATGGGAGATACAGCGCCAACATCGAGGGCGCGGCAAAATTTGTCCGATTTTGACCCGGTTTCTTGTTGTATCCATTTTGTCGCCATTTAACAGGTTGGAGAAACAAATGGTAGATACAGCGCCAACATCGAGGGCGCTGCAAAAGTTGTCCGATTTTGATCCTATTTCCATGTTGTCCGCATATGTCCCGTTCGATTTTGACTCGCTACCACACCGATTTGGTTTGGAGGGAGCATTTAGATTTTTTTTTCCACTTTTGGCGCTTCCTCTTCTTTTCAATTCCCATTGTGATTAACCTAACCCAGTGGTTCTCAACCTTTTCGGAACCGCGGCCCGATGAATCAAATTTCCATGAGTCTACGGCCCGGTGTGGAATAGTTTACTCGTTCATAAGATAAATAATTGAAAAATAACCAACTACCTTTTAATTATGAGATAATTATTTAAAACCCCTTAACATTCGATTAATTAAACCATAAAGAATTTTTAATTAATCTATTAAATAATTCAAGCTATTTTAGAGTTGACTAATTAATTTAAACCCTTTTAATTAAAATTATTTTAATGGATTGAATCCATTATTTATCTGACGGACGGATGTAAAATTTTTTTTTCCTTTTTGGTACAATATTAATAAGTGCAGAAGTCAAAACATAAACGAAGCGTTTCATCAGCAACTGCAGTAAACTTTCTCATTGCATAGGCGCCGGAACTTGAGTACTGAGGCTGTTTGAGCGCCCCAATGAATTTTACAAGGGGGCTGAGCCCCACCATAATTAATTAATGTACATTGCAACGCACCACTCCCTCTCCTATAAGGGCTTCAGCCCGTATATACAAGACAAATGTAAACTTTCAGCCCCTGCAATGTTTTCTTATTTCGGCGCCTCTGCCTCATTAGAAAATGCAATTGATCGCAAATTAATCGAAACGTCTTAATATTCAATTTTATAGACTAATTTCACATAGTTTGCGTGATACGAAGCTTTCAAAATACGAAGTTTTCATTCACAGTGGGCAATTAAATTTATTTGTGCTGACATCAACGCAACACTTATTAATTAGCACTTCTTAAATAATTTAGTGTAAAATATATTTTGCGATCAAATTTTGCATTTAATCTTAGCTAGAAAGACGGTAATGATATAAAAAAAAATGGTGTATATTGTAACTCGCCATAAAAAAAATATTAAGCGGAAAAGCAGGAAATTGTTCCGTTTTGGGCGAAACGCTCGTTTCAGTATATTCACGGTAGAGGCTTATGTTAAATTGTTTAACTTAATCAATTTCAAAACCTTGAGCACTTAATTTTTCTACTCTAAAATTTTCTTCTGATACTGCCGGGAGTAGTATCAGAAGGCGCGCAAATTACATCCTTTCAATTTTCCCTCAATAGCTTCTAATAAGAAACGTACTGCAATGGGACATAGGCACCAGAACCGGGTGGGGGGGGGGGAGGGGAGGCGAGGCTATTTCAGAACCCCCCCCCCCCCCAAATTTTGTTAGGAGCTGAGAACCCCCCTTCCCCAATTAATGAATAAATAAGGCTCGAGGCTCGTCACGAGACGACTGGCAACTTTCAGCCCTCTCAATGTTTTTTTCATACTCACGCCTTTGCCCTGGGCTGCAAAATGTACAGGGCGGTAACATTTTTCGGACGGAAACTGATAAACCGCTATAAAATCATTATGCGGTTTTGAGACTGAAATATATCTCCCTACAAACACATCGAAATCTTGTAGAAAGAAAACTTTATCTATATAGCTGTGTACTGTCTATACCAGCGGTTCTCAACCAGTGCTCCATGTGCACTTCCCAGGAGCTCCGCGTCCTTTCGATTAAAGTAAAGCGAATCAATAAATTTTATAACCAAATGAAAAAAAACAAAACGAAGCGTAAGGGCTTCGTCGTAGAAATTATATACGAAAAAGGGCTCTTGCGAGTCAGAAAAGATTAAGAATTGCTGGTCGACACTCATTTTCTACTCAATACTGAACATGTTCTTAGAATTTCAACAGATTTGTAGTGATTTGTCAACACGTTGATGGATTAGCAGGGGTTCTCAAACTGTGCGCGCCGACCTTTGTCAGGGGAGCAGCGGCGCAGTGGTCCTGACAAAGGTATTTCGAAGAAATGTTTTGCTCATAACTACTCTTCGTAAGGGAAAGGGGTGGAGCGGGTGGAAAATGTTTGAGAACCTCCTGGGTTTTAAGGAAACGGATAAACACCGTGACGATTGCCCATCGCTTACTACCATTATCGAAACATGGTTTCTGTTTTTTTTGGTTTTTTTTTTTTGCTTGTATTTTATTGTTCTGAATATCTGTTATTTCTGTGAATTTGAATGCCGTTTGTTATGAAAGAGACACCAGATTTTTTTTTTTCTGATTACATATGAACATCTCACACACAATATATCTCTGTATTTCTTACAAAATCGAAACCAGTTTATTTCATCATCCGTGCTTTAATTGAAATTTGTTATGCACAGAACATGCCGGATATAGCCAACGCCATCTTAACATTGGCCCACTCGGGCATGGCCCGGGGACCTCAAGAAAAAAAAGGGGCCTCACAAAAATTAGATCTGGTTGAGATTTTCGAGAATTAGCCTGGTAGGGCCTCAGAAAAATCATTGGGGCCCATGATGCACTTAAGACGGCCCTGCATATAGGAGGAATCTATAATTCTGGGATGTCATAAATAATGTGGATCCACTCTGATAATTTGTGATTAACAACCACGTATACATTTATGGCAAATAACAATCGTTTTCAGCCACTCACCTTGTTGGGCAATTTGTGTGTTGTGGCATATGTATTTGTATCATTTGAGTTGTGTGTGTGAGAAATTATTCTAAAATTATTAAATACAGGTGAGTATTAAGAATAATGAGCATTTCATTGTCTTCTCTTACAAATGTCAAATGATCGGAATCCAGTAAAGGTTCTTATGTTGTTTATTAGAGGGAAAAGCTGAAGGAATATACTGTTGTAGGAAAACTTTTGATTTGATTCTTGTTTTTCCAGAGCAACAATAAACATGTTTTTTACATTGATATTACCGACACTTTACTTTTTTGAAAGAGCAACTACTATTTCTCTACTAATAATGAAAGAAAAACCAACTCCTCTTACCCTTTTATGAAGTCTTTTTGCCACACGAAAGAATTTTTTACCATCGGGGGGCCCTTTATGAACTTGACACTTCATTAACACATCTGTATCTGGACGGTATCGTCCGGCGCTCAGGTGCCACAGAATGTAACAAGTCTGTTGCGCTGCAATAACGCCTTCGTTGCAGCATTTCATTGCACAAACATTGCGTGTTCATCGTTTTTTTTAATGGGAATTTTTTCCAACCATGGAAGCATCTCTTTGGAACCAAAATTTTACAATTTGGAATAGATTCCAATTTACCAAGAAGTTTGACCATACTTTCAGGAAAGTCTAATTTTGAAATTTTTATTGTGAATTCATCAAAATTTGTTACGTTCATTTAAAAAATGATTACAAAAAAAAAGGTGGCTCCGCAACAAAGGGCCTGGAACTAGAGGGGGACGAAAAGGTGCAACTGCCCCGGGCAGTAACATTTTGGGGTGGGAGTTTTAGCTGGGAACAAAGAACACCTTTCTAAAATTATCGAATTTTAAAGTCGGGGGGGGGGCAAAAATCCTATTCCCGACCATGCCGCAGCACTCCATTCCAGGTCAAGGACATACGCATAATTGACCTTTGGAAGAGGCCAAAAAATTTTCTTCCCGAGCAGTTTGAGTAATCAACATTCAAAAAGCATTTAAATTAACAGAAATAGATTCAAATAGTGTATAAAAGCTATTTTCTTTCACCGATACATTGAAATTGTTCCTAATTCTTGGTTAGTTTAGGGAGCAATGCATGAACCCCGTACGCCCTTCTCTTGCGTACGCCTCTTCCCTAGGATGCCGTGCATAGGGATGAGTACTATATACAGTTTTTTTTCCTCCAAGAATTTGAAATGGAAATAAATGTTCCAAAAATTAATTTGCAATAACATAATTTTTCACAGATTTATAGATAGATACATATTCAGAGGCAACAACAGGCAAAATACCCAACGATGGGGCTGAAACAGGGTGCCCGTAAAAAAGTATGGATGTTAATATATCTGCTATGCACTAACCTCATATGGAGAGCGACGACCACGTGAAAGAAAAAAAAAATTATAAAATAATGTACAGTGCCCACAAAAATAATTACGGTTGCGTCATCGAGGTGTATGGATAACTTCTCGCTTCATCTCATTAACGGTGATATTTTCTTTAGAAAGTATCGAAATTAGCTTCTGCGAATTATAGGCATGTATTTTTATTCAGAGTCCATATCTTGATTGAAGTATAATTACTTCAATCTCTACACATATTACGTAATAATATCCGAAACAACGGCTTGATACATGAAGTCATTAAAAACATATATCACGAATTTTACTGTTTTGAGGATTAACGCGTTTATTTTATTGGAATCCTCCAATATTGCCAAATTGATTGATTTGGCATGAACAGGCTGGTAGGGTTACTAGTTGGCGAGATGTCACGTTTCCCGCTCAAAGGCTTTTCTTCTTTACCCTTCAAAACGCCTGCGGTCATTTTCGCTCTCTTCTGCATCGTCAGTATGTGTGGGGACATCGAGATGAGCATCGAAGTATTTTCTCTTTTGAAATCGCTCGCTTTGTTTCCCCTCCCCAGTATGTGTTCGGCCTAGTGTAGTATACAGTGGAACCTCGCTACAACGATGCTCGATATAACGATAATTCCCTCTACAGCTATATTTTTTCGAGATTTTTTTTTTTCACGGTATATTTCTCGATGATATAATTATATTATCCTAAAATTATATACATATATATATGTATATAAAATAAATGAAGCAAAGTGTAATAATCACCCACGTCCATCAAAATAGGCAATGGAGGACAATACATTATTATCCCAATGTGATTTCGGTAGTTCCTTATGAAGTACGGCTCTTAAAAATAACTTCAATAAATTAATTAGAATGCTGAAATATCTTTCTGAATAATATTTACACGCTGAAAAATATATTTTAATTATAGAAATAACTCTTCATATACTCTTATTTTCAATCCTCCCCATTTAAAAAAAATAAAAAAAAAGTATCTAGCTGATAGCCCCGCTAACACCTTTCGTTTTTAACGTTAAAGAATGTGAAAAAAAAACAACAACAAATGTTCTGCACGTGCATTACATGGAGGAAAGAATTAGTAAAACTGAATTGCGTTGCCACCGTCGTTGAACAAAAAATTCAGTAAATGTATAGTAGTAGTTGTATACCCCAAGCTTAATTTTGATTGGTAAGTGGTCGATCGGGCAAAGGGAAAAATCGCTTTTCCCTGTGTAGAAAGCGATTTCTTTGATTTTCCCTCTTTCACGTCACGTGACGTTAAGGAGTGAGCCTACGAATAATTCCTTGGTATCGTTTTTCGGATTATTCTTAACGTCATGCTTATGAACCGATGCTTATAATTCGGATCGGATGAGAATAAGCATGAGGAGGTAGTACAGCCCCAGCTTCTGTAGAGACCAGAACCCGGAGAACCAGATGCACCCAGATTCCCATCACTTATGTGATTTCGAACATTCTTGGAAGATGGGTGCAACTGGAAAAGATATAGTCCAGCTATATAAATCCTTGTCAGGCATATCTGGAGAGACCGGCGGTTCTTTTTGTGAGTGCAAGAAAGGAGGTGTATTGAGATAAATTGAGCATTGCATAGCAAAGAGTTAAATAGCATTTCAAATGTATTGTGTTTACTTGTGCTTATTTACCCACTCGCGCTTTCTCTTCAAAATCATTCCAACGAGTACGATCAATTTTGATTTCAATCGAGTCCGTTATAACAAATCTGTCTCAAAAAATACCGCCCCTATAAATAGACATGCAGCCTCGTCATCTCATGCCTGGCTCCAGCCCTGATTGAAAATTCTAGAGCTCTTTTTTTTCTTTTCTTTGGAAATTTCTTTCCTGTGATCTGAGTATAGCCTAAATACCAACTTTTAGAAAAATTCGATCACTAGGAAGTTCTACAGAGACATCTGAGTAAGGGAACTTATTTATAATCACTCCATATAAATGTTTACCTAACAATTTGATTATTTAAATTTGAACAATTAGAACAGTATAAGGTATGTAAGAAATTAAAGAGAATTACGTCATTTTTTTATATTACTGCCAATGGTTATTGCTATAATGCTTTCTTTCTCTTTTAGCATGGGTCGCAAAAAAAATGTTGATACTACTATATTTCGTAGAGCTGTATGGAACTATATCCATTGCATATTTGGAATTCGTCATGATGACTATAACTACGATGAAGTGAACGAACTGCTTGAGCGCAACTTGCAAGCTTATATTAAAGCCGTGTGCTGCGTTCCAGAACGAACTTCTAAAAAGGAATATGAAAATTTGATGCATGATTTCAGGCATTCAGAAAAGGTGACATCATTTTCTACTACCTGATAAACTGATATATAAGATTACGCTTCTTTCTTTTTAGTTCCTTTTGGTTTATACCATACTCATTTTAATGACCTTCTAATGAATGTTTAATATAAACTTTGAACGGTTAAATAACCCAATAACTTAATAGCACCCGAGATTGTCCTGATTATTTACCTATGTTCCAAAAACCTAAATTAGCCATGAACCATATTTATGTAAAAAGTCATTTTTTGCGTATCAACACTTATGTGGGCAAATTTCAACCGCGATGATGAAAGCATTTTTTTCCACTGACATATTATATGATAGACAGCGCACTCTGTTCATGAAACTTGATGAACTTAACCCTTTCAGACCCTGTACGCACAAACATGTGGGTTGCTTTTTCTTGACTTTTAGATATTCTTTTTTATTGGCGTTATTTTTAATTTTTCAAGGATAAAAAATGAAAGACGAAAACAACCGCGTTGGCCATTAATCAACAATAATGGGGATAAAATTTAACAGAATTTCTTGTGTACCCATATCATAATTGCACTGCACATTATGAAAGTAACTCTCGTTTTCCATCATCTTTATTCTTACAAACCGATATATATTGATGCTTGGGGCTATTCAATTAGTATTTAGAATATTCAATTGTAATTATTCAATTCAGTATTATTAGAATATTCAATTGTAATTATTCAATTCAGTATTATTAGAATATTCAATTGTAATTATTCAATTCAGTATTATTAGAATATTCAATTGTAATTATTCAATTCAGTATTATTAGAATATTCAATTGTAATTATTCAATTCAGTATTATTAGAATATTCAATTGTAATTATTCAATTCATTATTATTAGAATATTCAATTGTAATTATTCAATTCAGTATTATTAGAATATTCAAATGTAATTATTCAATTCAGTATTATTAGAATATTCAATTGTAATTATTCAATTCAGTATTATTAGAATATTCAATTGTAATTATTCAATTCATTATTATTAGAATATTCAATTGTAATTATTCAATTCAGTATTATTAGAATATTCAATTGTAATTATTCAATTCAGTATTATTAGAATATTCAATTGTAATTATTCAATTCAGTATTATTAGAATATTCAATTGTAATTATTCAATTCATTATTATTAGAATATTCAATTGTAATTATTCAATTCATTATTATTAGAATATTCAATTGTAATTATTCAATTCAGTATTATTAGAATATTCAAATGTAATTATTCAATTCAGTATTATTAGAATATTCAATTGTAATTATTCAATTCAGTATTATTAGAATATTCAATTGTAATTATTCAATTCAGTATTATTAGAATATTCAATTGTAATTATTCAATTCAGTATTATTAGAATATTCAATTGTAATTATTCAATTCATTATTATTAGAATATTCAATTGTAATTATTCAATTCAGTATTATTAGAATATTCAAATGTAATTATTCAATTCAGTATTATTAGAATATTCAATTGTAATTATTCAATTCAGTATTATTAGAATATTCAATTGTAATTATTCAATTCAGTATTATTAGAATATTCAATTGTAATTATTCAATTCATTATTATTAGAATATTCAATTGTAATTATTCAATTCAGTATTATTAGAATATTCAAATGTAATTATTCAATTCAGTATTATTAGAATATTCAATTGTAATTATTCAATTCAGTATTATTAGAATATTCAATTGTAATTATTCAATTCAGTATTATTAGAATATTCAATTTTATTGTCTGTAACGGATGGGTTTAACTACAGTCCTCGCTGACTTTCTCAGGATTTGACCTGCTCCTGGAATTGTATCTGAAGTTGAAGATGTCATCATCTTTTTAACTGCCGTTAAAGGGTAAAAATCTTCAACTGTTTTGGTTCTGGTGATCTTCTCATTAGATATTCGGTCTTCTCTTATGTGGTGTCTATTTCTTCTATATGTACCTCCATCTTTTCCCTCGATGATATAGGAACGAGGTTCCGGTCCTGTCTTGATTATGACCGTGTCCGGAAAATTCACCGCCAGCAATTCACCGACAACAATTCATCGACGGAAAATTCACCGCCATGCAATTCACCGCTAGGAAAATTCACCGCCGGAAAATTGATATGCTTGTCTAGTTTTCAAGATTTTACTGGCTTCAGCTGTAGAAAACTTTGGCTTGAGTTGATGAGGATGAGTTGTCAAAAAGGATCCTAATCGTCTGCCCATCAGCAGTTCAGCTGGAGAAGGAGGAGATCCCGTGTAGGTTGTATCCTATAATCCAGTAGGACCGTATGTATTTAGTTGCTTCGGCTGTAATACCCGATAAGCAAAAGCTTGCCTCAACTTGAGCAAAATAAAGGGTTGGATTTTCAGGCCAGAAATTCGGCAATCTGATCGAAATTTTATTGACATCGAGAGATTGTTTGGGCTCAGCACTCGATGCCCGATCTTCAGTTAGAAGCATAATGATCGAGAGGGAAAAAAGTATATATATTGCAATATTTAACACTAAATAAATGTGTGTAAGAGTAAAACGCAAAATATCGATAAAATATATAAAATATAGTATAAAATATTACGTAGCACAACAGAAGGCCGATACGAAAATTGAGTCTCACCTTGGAATTTGGAGCTCCTTCACATGTTTAACATTCAAGGAATTTCCGCAACGTCACAGGAAACCACAATAAATACTTCGAAGCTGCTGGATAACATCCACTGAACAGCAGGACCTCACAAAGTACAGCAAAACAGGTCTCCTGATAGTTGACTCAAGCATCAGGGAAATTCGGTTGTTCGGGTCACCAATTAAGGCGATCCTCTCAGCAATGAAGGCTCTCAAAAGAAAAACTTAACTTCATGTTTATTACAACAAAAGAACAAAATTAACTATGAGAATATGTTAGCTGAAAAGGGAAAGAGTTACAATATTCGTTACGTATTTATACACGAAGAAACACAGTGACGGTATTACGTCAGCACTACCAATTTGCATGAGTTCACGCCTGTTGCCACAGCAGCAAAGCGGGCTATAGCCCAGGGCGGCAAATTCTGGAGATGGGAGAGAAATAACTTTTTTTTAAATTCACGTTTCGTAAACGTGTGGAAGTGCCATATGTCATTTCTATCGTAAATAATATTTAATTATTAAAATATATTGTTTATTTTTATTTATTTTTCGTGTTTTTTCCACACAGACTGCCGTTGAAGTAAAAACATATATGATTGTCTAACCTTCCTATTTACAGTGTTATTCAACCGCGCACCGCGCTTCCCAGCTGACCACAACAAAGATTTCAATAGCTCAATTTCGGCTCTCTGAAAGTAAAATAGAAACAGTGTTAAGTGGATATAAATCGAATGGATGAATTCGATTGCAATACTGTTTTTAAAACTTGTTTGGGAACCGAAATGGGATGAAGCTGGTCAATCCAGAACAACATCCGTTTGCAGTCACTAATTTGAATACAAAGAAATCATGGTACAGAATGTGGTAGGCAGGGTCACGCGATTCCGTTTACTA
This sequence comes from Pholcus phalangioides, assembly GCF_987345545.1. Lineage (NCBI taxonomy): Eukaryota > Metazoa > Arthropoda > Arachnida > Araneae > Pholcidae > Pholcus > Pholcus phalangioides. The sequence goes on along the minus strand of NW_028301604.1, from coordinate 49,740,173 downwards.
GTCCTTAGGACTGCGTGCGTGCAGTATTACAAAACTACACTCGATTATAAACACAGGATTACCAACAAAACGGAAGAAAGCTCCTCTTCATTTTACACTTTCTTGATGAAAACAAAGTAAGTGAATATCAAATATAACTACTCATTTCTGGTAAGTTCATACGTTTTGTATTTTGTGAGAGTTTTCTTTAATGATAATTTATGAACAACCGCCACAATTCAATCTTAGGTAATTCGAAATCTTTTGTAATACTTGTATTCAACAAGGCGTAAGACTCATATTTTTTTATACGATACATCGATAAATTGAAAAAAGGTTTGCGTTTAAGAAATTAAAGTAAAAAAAAGGAATATTTATTGTATTTTTTCGTTTCATTTTGAACGGAAAACCACATGAAGTTGGCTCACATCCTGGTCTTAATACAGGGATAACAGTTGAATCGTGTTTTCTCTGCAATATTTATATTGTCCTGTCTTACTTGCTTTTCAGATGTGTAACAAACACGACAGGTGAACAGTTTACATTTTACATTTACATGTGCCTTTTACTTATACACAGTATTTAAATTGTCATGTTATATTAATCCCCTTATTGGAACATATATCCCCTTCATGAAACGAGCATCGTGTTGCTTACGTTTTGAAAAACGTAATTTTAGAGACTGGTGGTGCTTACACTGAGAGAGATGTGACGCGTATGTTCATCATGCGTAGGGGTCGCACATTTCACTCTGAAACCTCAACTTCAACATTATAAGGGGGCGTCGAAATGCGCGCTTGCCCAGGGTGGGGGAGCATCTAGATACTTTCATATGCGAATGTATGTACCATACATTGGAATTAAATTTATCAGTTTTTCATCGATATACTGTATAGACGCCTACGGGCAGGGAATTCAGCAGTTCCCCCCCCCCCCGAGTTATATGGCAATCATTACGGATCGGCATAGGATACGAATACAGGACAGAAAAGTGAAGTTTTATAAGCAATTACAATCATGTCCATAAATTGAGGATAATGCCAGCTCCGGCAAAAAAAGGTTCAGAAACAAAACAAACGTTACTTATTCATAAAGCCCATTTATTAAACAAAAGATGAAGAACAAAAACGATGGTGTATGTATGATACCATTCATAAAAACTAGGATTTTTGTTCCCTGGAGCAATTGTAAAAAATATCTCCTTTACAAAAACTTACTATTACATGGTTGGTATGATGGTTAATACATTGTATGTCTCCCATGCGGTGAAATACAGTCCGTACAACGCATAGGCATGCTGAGTATCAAATTATCGATCTGATCTTGGGGAAGATCACTCCACTCTGCAAGCAATGCTCTCCGAAGTTCCGATACACATGTAGGAGGTGGTTGACGGGCTGCAACTCATCGGCCAATTATGTTCCACACATGCTCTATCAGATTCAAGTCAGGTGAGAATGCTGGCCATTCCATACGGGTTATATCCTCAGATTCAAGGCATTCATTTACAATGTTTGATGGGTGAGGACGGGCGTTGTTATCCATAAACACAAATTCTGCGCCCATGGCACCCCTAAACAAATGTACGTGTTGTTCCAGAATGATGTCCCGATAAATTTGGGCTTTCATGGTTCCGGTTTGAACATGCAGATCTGTTCTGGAACCCAGTATAATTCCACCACAAACGAGCAATGCTGCACCACTGTAACGGTGTCGTTCAATGATGTTGTCTTGGTGGTAACGGGTACCTGGCGTTCTCCATATGAAAGTCCGATGTGAATCAGACTGCAAGCAGCTAAACCTGGACTCGTCGGAAAACACCACACAAGCCCACTGTGACGATGTCCACATTGCATGTTCTCTACTCCAGGCTGATCACTGCCGACAGTGAGTTGCCGTAAGCAGAACACATCTGACAGGCCTGCGAGCATATAGACCAATATCTCCCAAACGTCTGTAGACGGTTTGCCTTGAAACTGTGGTACCCGTGGCTGCAGATAGCTGACGAGACAGGTCGGATGTTGTGCTCCGTCTGCTTCTTTTGGCAGTTACTGCCAAATACCGGTCTTCATTCGGCGTTGTAACTCGGGGGCGACCTGTACTGTAACGTCTACTGACATTTCCGTTATCTTGGAATCGTTGCCAAAGCCTAGAGATGACACTTTGGGCAATTCCAAGTTCCTCGGATATTTCCATCTGAGTAAGCCCACCACATTCCAGGCGGCCGATAATTCTACCACGTAAAAAATCATCCACATGCGCCCTCTGTGTCATAACTATTCGCTTATGGCACTGAGCGCCTTACAGAACTCTTGTGAACAATTTCACTTCTTTGCCACAATTCCTTATATACCCCCTCTTACACTCTCGTCATTGTGACGTACTATCGGCATCATCTGGTGGCTTCCTGAAATTTGCATATCATTCTTGCAGATGTGTGTGATAATTCTACAGGTTAAATTTTTACTTTAGATTTCGATTTCCGTGTGATTCTGAATTATCCTTAATTTATGGACATGAGTGTATATACAATACCACTTTTTTGTCTTTTTTTATGATTTATTAGTAATGGCATGGTAGGTGTAGAAGGGAGGAGTTAAAAAATTTAGACTGAAATGGGAGATGGCAAAATTTGTATAGCCCACAGGTGGCAAAAACATAAATACGGCCCTGCGAATGTACTATATAAAGTACTGTATAATGTGTTTATATACAGGATGATTTAAGTATGGGACATTTTTCTTGCCGTTCTGGAGTGGAGCTGTTTTAACTGTAGTTACCTTCAATTTTGCATATGAGTGAATATTATTTCCTGCTCGTTAAAGCGTACGTTTTAATTACAGGTTCACGTAAATTTGATGATATTCGAAGCAAGACTTCAAGCAGAACTCTTATATGCGTTGTCTTCAATTATGCAATATATGACGTGAATGTTCTCAACAGCTATGGTTACTACTATTTGTAAACTACTCAACCCTCATGGTTGTTCTGATATAGGCTATGATTTGTCGAATAAAAAATCAGGTAGATATACATATATGAGTAAAAATTTATAATTATTTTCACATTTTCGCAATTAATGTTCAGTGGGATCGATTCCCTGTTTGTATATATCTTTCACTGTCTGAGATGTCATTGAGATTAAAATTATAATAAAAGGTTTCAACGTTGATTTGACCGTTGGTTTATTTGTGATTTTTTGGAGACGACAGTCAGATATGCGAGTAATGAACTACGTTTTAAACAAATGGGATGTATCCCATAAGGTTATTCCAACTTCATTGCTGCATATTTCGTATAGCAATAAGAATCTGTAAGTAATATACGACCACATATCACTTCGCGAATGAATTTTCAGCACCGAAATGATATCCTGACAAACAAACCATGGAAAATTGTCTGACACGCATTGGAATCAGTATTCCTATCCCAGAATCCCGCACCTAAAATACAACCGGGAATTTCATTTGATCCGGCAAAAATATTGAATCAGAGGAAAGCATTTTCTTCAAATAAAATTGAACAAAATGCTTACAAGACATGCTGAAGAAGTTCTATCACTAAAAAAATGAATTTTAGATATATTTATGTAAATATTTTGTCACCTCTATTACAGTAAGCGCGGAATCACCTAAATCACGGGTCCCGGTACGACTGCACCTGTCACCAGCAATGGGGGGGGCTAAGCGGGCTATAGCCCAGGGCAGCAAATTTGGAGGGGTGGCGAATTTTGGAGTATAGAAAAAGGGGAAAGAAAAAACATTTTTTTATTAAATTCACGTTTCGTAAACGTGCGAAAGTGTCATGTGTCATTTTTATCGTAAATAATATAAAATTATTAAACCATATTGTTTATTTTTTGTGTTTTACTACACAGAATACCGTTGAAGTAAAAAATATATGATTGTCTAAACTTCCTATATACAGTGTTATTCACCGCCTTCCCAAATAGTCACAAGTTGATAGATAAATAAATATAACCACTCACAACCCCGGACTGATGCAAAGCACCTTACTTCCGTTACCTCAAAAAAGGTAGAGTTGTGTCGGAAAAGTTAGCAAAAATTTATAGTGGAGGCTCCCCTTGCCCCGTGCTTCCAAGTATCGAATCACTCCCATCGTTCTCCCCATGAAGACAGCCATCAACTCGATGCAACGTACAAGCCATTCGACTAAAATGGATAGCTGAACCCAATGACTAGGGGAAAAAAATTGCACGCGCACCCAGTGGCACGTAAGGGCCGGAGAACGCATACTGGGATTTCAAAAGAAGTGTGGAAAAGTCTTGTGGGCAAGTAAAAAGTATAGGTTCGCATGTTGAAGTGGGAGAGATTTGAAAATGGTTTAAATGCACATTGTACGCAATATATATATACAGCGCCTCCACTGTGACGGGAAACAAAGCCTCCATCCACAATGCTGATCAGTTTTGTTTCCCTTTCGTTTTACGGAATATGCAATTTACATACACAGAAAACACAGAGCCTCCACTGCGACGGGAATAATCAAATAGAGCCTCTGTTGATAGTGCTGGGCATTCACATCTGAATTACTAGTCACAAGTAGAGGTGGGAGTGTGAGTAGATGTCCAGCGAAACAAAGCAGAACTCATTTCAGATAACTGAAGGTGTTGAAAAAAGGACAAGAGTTCAGCCAACATCCCCTAAAGAAGGGGGGTTATCTTCTTTCGAGGGCTATTTATGGAGGGTGTTGGTACAGTGGTCAGGAAGAAATAAAAGAAAGAGGGGTTCTTTCCGTGACTGGAGGCTGCTGCACCCTTGCACCTGACCACCAAGAACATTTCAATAGCTCAATTTCGGCTCTCTTTGAAGGTAAAAAGACAGAACATTCTACTGATTTCAACGACGCCCGCCATATGAGAAAGAATCTTCTGCAACAAAGATGCTTTTATTGGCGCCGGTTGGGGCTCTGGTGAAAGTCTTCAGGCTATGGTTGACCATCTGGTGGGGGGGAAGAGAGAAATAGTGTTAAGTGGATATAAATCGAATGGATATGAATTCAATTAAAATACGATTTTTTTAAACTTGTTTGGGAACCAAAATGGGATGAAGCTGGTCATTCCGCAACAACACCCGTCTGCAGTCACTAATTCGAATATAAAGAAATCATGGTATTGAATGGTAAGCGGGATCACGCGATTCCGTTTACTGGTCCTATAGGGACAGGTCTCCTCATGTGACTTTATCCGGACAAAAAGGGGGGACAAATGTGGAGCTTGGCGGAACCCATATTTTTATTAATTTTATACAGTATTATAAAACTACATTCGGCTATAAACGCAGGATTACCAACAAAACGGGAAAAAACTCCTCTTCATTTCACACTTTTCTGACGAAAACAAAGTAAATATCAAATATAGCTACCGTTCTGATAAGTTCATACATTTTATATTTTGCGAGAGTTTTCTTTAATGATCATTTATGAATAATAGCTGCAATTCAATCTTAGGCAATTTGGAATCCTCTGTAATACTTGTATTCAATAAGTTGTAAGACTCATATATTTTTTTATATACGGTACATCGATAAATTGAAAAAAGTTTGAGCTAGTGCTCGTTTAAGAAATTAAAGTAAAAAAGGAATAATTATTGTGTATTTTTCTTTTTTTTAGTATCATTTTTGGTGCAAAACCACATAAAGTTGACTCACATCCTGGTCTTAATATGGGTGCAACAATTAAATCGTGTTTTCTTTGCAATCTTCATTTTGTCCTGTCTTACTTGCTTTCAAGATGAGTAACAAACACGACAGGTGAATAGTTTACATTTGCAGTTTGAACTATTTCTGTATATCGGAGATAATTGGCACCCTGTGCCAAACGGGAAATTTTGCAAGAAAGCCGTTTAAAGTGTTTTTTTAAATGAATATCTCTCTTATTTAATTGAAACAGGACGATGTTCTATACCTATGTGTATAATGTAACGAAAATACAGCAAATAGCGTTATCTCAACATGGACGAAAATGGACAAAGGGCCTCTTACATTTACACAGTATTTTAATTGTTATGTTATTTTAATCCCCTATTTCATGGAACGAGCATCGCGATTTTAGAGACTGGTGGTGCTTACACTGAGTATTTCCGAAATTAACAATAAGCATTTAATAAATTTTATATCAGAAATGTGCGGCGGATGCGGGGGGCGTTATCTTAAGTTCATAAACAAAATGTCATTCATATTGATGGTTCTTTTTTTCCGATACAGCGACGAATACGTTCATGTGGTGATTATTCCAAGTACGGTATTGTGTATTAAACTACATGTACCGCAACTAAAAAATATTTATACAATGAAATATAGAAACAAAAGACCACAATAAAATTTATATTAGTTACTGCTCATTTCGTTTTTAATTCTAATTAAAAAAATTAATTGCCACTCAATAAATCCCACATTAATTCATATTTAGAATCAATTTAATATAATAAATGTGATTATTCAGACCTGTAGAAGTGAAATTATGTAAAATTGTCTGGAAAAGATGAATATGCCAAGTTTTGGAAACCGTGAAGTTTCGTGATGCATTTCATGCTTTTCGCATTTTTGAATATCATGTAAAAAGTTTTCGCAAAAATTGATTTCGGGGTATAATAGGAGAAAATCTATAAAATATGCATTATTTTAACCTTTTAAATACACTGCTGGCCACCGTAAATGCAACACCCTGAAGGAAGCATGCAAATAACATGAAATTTACAACATGCATTAGCGGAGGTGAGATATGCAAATGATTAGAATTTCAGCGCAGACGCACATCACGTGCGCCTGTGGCGCCACTTCAAAGCGCTATTTAAGGCTTGGAGATTTCGACGATTTGAAGTACGGCAATTGTGTTTTTCTTGTGGTTTTTTCAAAAAAACGATCAATTATGCCTCGTAGAAAACAGCGATCATCTTTTGATCAAGTATCCGAGTTCGACAGAGGAAGGATAGTGGCCTACCGAGATTGTGGATTATCTTTCAGGGAAATCGATAGTCGTGTTGGACGAAACCAAACAACTGTAATGCGGATATGTGATCGTTGGATGCAGGAGGGTACGACGGACAGACGTGTTCGATTGCATCCACCTCAGTGCACCACTTCACGTGATGACAGGCGTATCGTGCGTATGGCAGTGACGGATCGCTCAGCCACATCACGAACCATAGCACAGCACATTCAGTCTGTACCGCATCATCCAGTGTCTGCGCGTACCATTCGACGCCGTTTACAGCAGAGTGGTCTGTCCGCAAGACGTCCATTGCTTCGTCTACCCTTGACGCAGAACCACAGACGTCTCCGCCGCCAATGGTGCGATGAAAGAAGGATGTGGACGGCACAATGGAATGAAATTATCTTTACTGACGAGTCACGCTTCTGTCTGCAACACCACGATGGTTGGATTCGAGTCTGGAGACACCGTGGAGAGAGGATGCTGAACAGCTGCGTTATGCACCGCCACACTGGTCCTACACCGGGTATTATGGTATGGGGCGGTATTGGATATCACTCTCGCACTCCTCTAGTACGCATTGCCGGTACTTTAAAAAGCCAGCGCTACATCTCCGAGGTGTTGGAGCCAGTTGTCCTTCCTTACCTTCAGGGCTTGCCCACAGCCATATTTCAACAGGATAATGCGCGACCACACGTGGCACGCATTGTCCAAAGGTTCTTCGTCAATCGCCAGATTGAATTGCTTCCCTGGCCAGCTCGCTCTCCGGATCTTTCGCCGATAGAAAACATGTGGTCCATGGTTGCTCAACGATTGACCCAGATTACATCCCCAGCTGCCACACCAGATCAACTTTGGCAACGCGTGGAAGCTGCTTGGTCTGCTGTACCTCAAGAACACATCCAAAGTCTCTTTGAATCAATGCCGAGGCGTGTGGCAGCGGTGATCTCCAACAATGGCGACTACTCTGGCTACTGATTTTGGCAGGAACCACACTTCACAGAAGTCTATAAATTTAATCATTTGATGCTTGGTCAACATGTTATCTACAAAATAAATATTGTTGCGATATCTCTTGTCTTTCTTGGTGTTGCAATTTGGGTGGCCAGCAGTGTACTAAATTAACTTTTCAAAGAATTTTTTACATAATCTATACCAGCGGTTCTCAACCAGTGTGAATTCCCAGGTAAGTTTGAAAAAAAAATAATTATTAATATTTTTGAATAATAAAAATAAGTCAATAACTTTGATGAATAAATACAAAATAGGCCTACGGGGCTCCGCCATAGAAATTATATACCGGAAAGGGCTTTGTGTGTCAAGAAAGATTGAGAGAACCGCTGATCTGTACTATTATTATATTTTTTTTATTATGTAGCTTTCAATATACAAGTAGCATAGGGAAAAGAACAAAAGCAGTTTAATTAATAAAAATTTCCTTGTTTCTAAGTATTCACTGAGATAATTGAATTCGAAAATCTGAAGAAAGTTGGGGAAAAAAGCCAGCAAAAACTAACGGACAACGCTTCATTCCCAACTTTTCTCCGATTTTTGAATTCAGATATGTCTGCGAATATTGCACTTAGTAACTTAGAAATTTCTTCGTTGTCATCAGAAGAGACAGGGCAACAACTTTTTAATTCGGTTTTTAGGCATAGGTTGTCCATATAAAAAGTTAATTTTTTTAAATTTTATTTTAATAATTGTACAATCCCATGAAACATGAATGACGTAGCTGAAATTCCTTTCTTCGCACATTTACATTCCGCAAGAATAACTTTAATATCTGTCACCGTTTTCTTACTATTCCCATTTTGAAAACCGTTAGGCAATTGTGAGACACTGTATATTCGAGTAATGCAAGCATTTAAATCACACGAGTGCACAAACCACTGGCGGGCCCCGTCTAGAATTTTAATCGGTCCTCGAAACAATTTTGAAAAAGTATTTTATTATTCCAAAATACACTAAGACGTACGGATAAAGATAATATGTATAGATATTATGTAATGCATTTATTGATTTTTTTGCTAGACTATAACCAAGTACGCAGAAAGTATCTCGGCACAATTGATTGGTGCTGAGATACTTTTATATTCGAATGTATGCACCATACATTCCAATTAAATTTATCAGTGTTTTTCATCGATGTGTAGACGCCTGCAATCGGTCTGGTGTGAAAAATAAACCAAAGAGCAAGAACTTTTCAGATTCCCAACATTCGGAGACATGCAAATGGTGTGGCAAGCAGAAACATGAGAGAAGATTATGTCCAGCTAGAGATGCCAAATGTTTTAAATGTTCGAAACTGGGAAGTTTCGGAAACGTTTGTTTAGCAAAGAAACCAAACCAGCATTCAAAAATTTCGTTCTTGGGTCATATTCAAGACAACACAAACCAGGATTGGACAGTTTTTGTCAATATTATGAATAAGAAATTGAAATTTCGACTAGATAGCGGAGCAGATCATACAGTAATACCTGCAACTTTGTATCACAAGATGTTTCAGAAATTGAATTTGAAACCAGCTGATAGAACTCTCTGTGGTCCAGATAACACTCCGTTAAAAGTGCTGGGCATGTTCGAAGCACCTCTGAGCTATGTAAACAAGAAATGCACAGAAGAAATCTATGTCATCGATGGCTTGAAAAACTGTCTTCTTGGGAAACCAGCTTTGATATCCTTTGGTTTAGGACCCAATATCAGTGCTGTTCAATGGATTACTGCAATAGATCCGAAAAAAGAGTTTCCTGAACTGTTTGAAGGACTTGGACTCATGAAGGAATGCTATTCCATACAACTCAATCCTGATGCCATTCCATGTGCAGTAACATCGCCAAGACGAGTACCCATACCTCTTTTGAAGAAGACAGAAATTGAGATAAAAAGGATGGTCGAACAAAAAGTCATAACTCCAGTCACCGAGCCAACGGAGTGGTGCTCTCCTGTTGTCATAGTGCCCAAAAGTGATGGAAAGGTGAGAATTTGTGTGGATCTGATCGAGCTGAATAAAAATTTTCTACGGGAATTACATCCCTTACCCAAAGTGGAATACACACTGAATCTCTTATCTGGTGCTAAAGTGTTCTCAAAACTGGATGCAAATTCAGGATTCTGGCAAATCCCATTGGATGAAAAATCATCTTATCTCACAACATTTATTATTCCGTTTGGAAGATTCAGATTTCTTAGACTTCCCTTTGGAATCTCTTCCGCTCCAGAACATTTCCAAAGAAGAATGATACAAATTCTGGAAAACACAAGTGGAACAGTTTGTCACATGGATGACATACTAGTGTGGGGGTCTACTCAAGAAGAGCATGATGTGAGATTGAGAGAAGTTTGCCAGAAACTGAAGGATGTTCATTTGACTTTGAACAAAGAAAAATGTATCTTCTCAACGAGCAAAATTAAATTTCTTGGTCACATCATTGATAGCCAAGGAATTCATCCAGATGATGAGAAAATCATTGCTATCAAGGAATATAAGTCACCAACAAATAAGAAGGAACTGAAACAGATGTTGGGCATGGCAAATTACTTGGCTCGTTTTGTTCCAAATTATGCAGAAGTGCTTTTTCCTCTAACTATGCTTCTCAGTAACAAAATAGATTTTATCTGGGATATGCCTCAGCAAAATGCTTTTCTCAAATGGAAGGAGATACTGTCATCTGATCCTGTTTTGAAAATCTTCAATCCCAACCAGGAATCCATAGTTACTGTCGATGCATCTTCATATGGCTTGGGAGCCACCTTACGCCAAAAGCAAGATGATGGTCAGATTGGTGTTATTGCCTATGGTTCCAGAACTTTAACCACAGCTGAGACTCGATACGCCCAAATCGAAAAGGAAGCCTTAGCTATTGCATGGGGTTGTGAGAAATTTAAGGATTACCTAACAGGAACTCATTTCAAGATAGAGAGTGATCATAAACCTCTGATTCCTATCTTCTCCAGAAAACATTTGGACGACTACAAAGACGGACGACCAAGGCTACAAAGGATCAAATTAAGGATGATGCGATACTCTTATGACAGTTCACATTCCAGGAAAGGAACTGTATACAGCAGACGCTTTATCCAGGAGTCCTCAAGTGTATCCAAACAAGACAAATGAATTGGAAGACGAAATAGATGCATATGTTCAAATGGTTAAACAGACTCTACCAGCTTCATCGAAAAGACTGGAAGAACTACAAGAAGCACAACTTGCTGATGAAGTTTGTCAGAAACTTTCATCATATACAATGACGGGATGGCCTGCAAAGAAAGATGTCGATTCCTTTTGTCTACCTTTCTGGCAACATCGTTATGAAATCTCCATTCAGGATGGGATAGTGATGAGAGGCTGTAGAATCATCATTCCTCGATCACATCAAAGGGAAGTTCTAAATCAGATTCACGAAGGTCATTTTTTAATTACAAAATGCAGAGCTAGAGCCAGATGTTCTGTTTATTGGCCTGGAATAAGTAAAGAAATAGAAGAAAAGGTAAAAAATTGCACGGCTTGTATCCAAGAATCTAAGAACAGGCACCAACCTCTCATTCCAACACCATTTCCTGAGAGACCATGGGAGATGATTGGCATGGACTTGTTCAAGTACAAGAATTCGTGGTATCTTCTTTTAGCTGACTACTATTCTCGTTTTCCTGAAATTGCAAAAACTTGATAAACTGACAGCTGCTGAAATCATAAACCATTGCAAGTCCATATTCGCTCGACATGGCATTCCAGATATTGTTCGATCAGACAATGGGCCTCAATTTGATCCAGTGCGAACATTGGAATTTCAAACATTTTCTAAAAGGTATGGATTCACACACATTTCTAGTAGCCCAAAGTTTCCTCAAAGTAATGGACTGGTTGAGTCAGCAGTTAAAACAGTTAAAATGCTGATTAAGAAGTCTGAAGATCCATACATTGCTTTGATGGCATATCGAGCAACTCCCCTAGAAAACGGATTCAGTCCAGCAGAGTTGCTGATGGGTAGAAGAATTAAAACAACTTTGCCAATAGCTAAAGGTCAGTTGCAACCACAAGCAGTGGATAGAAAAACCATCGAGGTCAAGGAAGAAAGGAGAGTTGAAAGACAGTGCCAAAACTACAACCAAAGACATGGCGTGAGAGATCTAAAGAAATTACAGGAAGGAGAAGAAGTATGGATAACTGACAGGAGAGCTACTGGTGTAGTACTAAAAAAGACTTCATTCCCAAGATCTTATCTGATTAAGTCGGGAAATAACATCTATAGAAGAAATAGGAGACATCTAATCCCATCACCAAATTTCCACCCAGAGAAAGAAGAATTGGACTTTCCTTCATTAGAACACTGTCCTGCAGCAACTCCATCGAATTCGAGTGAAAACTCAGCTGTCAAGGTACCTTATGTCACTAGAAGTGGGAGGATGGTTCGCCCCCTAATAGGCTCAACCTATAAAAAAAAGGGGGAGAGATGTGTAATAATCATCATCACCACCAGCCAAAGAATCGGGTAGTCAAGGCCGTCCGGATGGAAAGGGGAACTGACAAACAATGTATATGCTCTGTGTGTTTGTGTATGTAATGTTTTTCTTGATTTAAATAAAGTGATAATACAACATAATGTACTGCAACACTGTGCAAGCGCCCTCACGCGTTCCAATAATAATCGTAGCTGCGGCTTCAGATTGGCTTACTGATACCAAAACCTGTCTGAAGTGGACACTACGGTTCCATTACAATTAAATTAAGCCGTTCGGTATTGCCGACATTCTGTGTTGTAGGATTATGACGGTGCCTTTCAAAGTTGCCCCATGTAGGAGATGTCCGAGTTGACAGGTTCCACGAAATTTGTTTTATGTTTCGCGAAGTCCCTTTTTTTAAAAGACCATTCGTTTTCCCAAGGGAGTGCATGGAAGGCTAGTCAATTGGGCTTAAATGGAAGTACAGTATCTAAATTTTATTACTTTTCCCAACAGGTCTATTGCCCTTTAAATAGATAATGGTTTTTCTTATAATTCTCAGAAATCCGGATGAAGGCAAACAAACTGAAAAACGGTTACCGACTGGTATACCCGTTTGGAAGACCTTGGCAGGGGTTCTTGAAACTTTAGCCACTCGCGGCTTTTTCGGCCTGCTCGTAAGAATAGCAAGAGCCAAAGCACTGCAGGGGTTCACGGCAATGGAAAGTCGTCGTGACGTCCTTCCGAGCGATAATGCCGAACATTCCCAGAAAAAGCGACCCACACCTCGAGAACTTCTGTTTTGGGTTTGGGGTGTACATCAGAAAGAAGGGAGGGGGGAGGAAGGGACTACTTTGCGAACTCAGCAAAGCTGTTCGTGGGACCAAGGCCATCTTAAAGCCACCCATATTCGCGTGACCCTGGACTTCTTGTTCACATAGGGCCTACATGACCAGATGTAGTATAATGGTTTAGAGCAGGCATCTTCAACCTGTTGCTCGCGAGCACCACGGTGCTACCTGAAGCAACTGGAGTTCTCGAAGCTCCTGTCCAATAATTGCTTGCTAGAATTCGATCGACGTTTCAATCAAATTACCTCGTTCAAATTGCATTCGAGGATTAAAATCATCCTAATTTTTCATGCATACGTATGATCAAACTTGTAAGGGTGCTCTCCTTTCGATGATGAGTACAGCCAGTGCTCACAACTAGAAAAAGGTTGAGGACCTCCGGTTTAGACTGTAAATAATTACATAATGGGTGATTACAGTTTAAGTTCTCGTACTTCGAGTAGTTTTTCCTCAAAAACTGCTTAACCGAGTACATCCAAATTTTCAGGATATCTCACTTAGACCATGGGGAGATTTATGAAGTAAAACAAATACAGTCTAACCCCGTTTTAACGAATACCGCCGTTACAGTGAAAATCTCGTTCTAACGAAAACTTTTCCAACCTCCCACAACAGTTTACATAGGCACAACGGCAACAACCTGGAATTCCTTTACAAGGAAATTTCGTTGTAACGAAGTGATTTCTCCGGTCTCTTGGAAGTTTGCTATAATGGGATTAAGCTGCAGTTCAATTTTCGACCAACAAGTGAAACAGTGCACCCCCCTGGGTAGAAGGTCCTGGGGAAAGATGGGGGGGGGGGCAGCACGAGAAGGAAATACGGTACAAAGGGCCATTAGCTCACAAAAAAATTGGCAACCACTGGAACATATGATATTTTCATTTAATGTAATTTTTTTTTTAATTTATTCAATCACACATGATATAACGCTGTATAATAATACTAAGAACATCATCAACGGAGGATTAGTAAATTCGTTGTGATGAACACGAAGAACCGTGGTAACGAAAAACGTCCTAAAAACTTCTTCGTTTATCATTTCTCCCGATCAGTTATCAGATGATTTTTTCCAGATGATGCGATGACACGAAGGGAACGTAATGTCCTTATACGAAATTATTTACATGCTTCACACTAAATCCGTTTCCAGACACAGATTTATGGCTTCGCCACGTGCTGGCTATTCGAATTGCTCTGCCCCCATTCACGTTATAATTTAAAGTTCTTGACCACGAATTACTCAAATTTGCCGCCCCTCTGAACTGGCTACCCCGGCCCGCTTAACACCCTGTACATACGGCATCAGGGCCGCAACTAGAGAGGAGCAGGTGGGACTGGTGCCAGGGTCGTCTTAAGAGTATTATGGGCCCCCCGGGCCAAGTGGTTTTTAGGAGGCCCTACATGGTAAATCCTTGAAAATTTCAATCGTATCTCATTTTTGGGAGGCCCCTCTTCTCTTGAGGCACCCGGGCCGTGCTCGGGTGGGCCCATGCGTTAAGACGGCACTGACTGATGCCCCCGAACTCCGAGCCAGACAGGAGCGCAAATGTTAACCCTTCATCTCTCCTTCAATATTAAAAGGGGACGCCAAAATGCATGCTTGCCCCGGCTGACCACGCATGTCGTTGTGGCCCTGTTCATCAGTATGTATGTTGCAAGGTTTAAGGTACATACAGGGCCGCAGCTGGATACTTTTTTTAACTGGAGCTAGCAAGCTTTTGACGTCCCCGTATAAGGAAAGGTTAGAAGGAGTGGTGTTAAAGGGGCAATTCGGCGCCCAAGGGCGTAGCGAGGGGGGGGGGACTTATGGGTCTGGTCCCCCCCCCCGAAATGTGAGAAAATTACCTCAAAAAGGGAAAAAGATGGCCAAATCAATTGTTCTGTCACTTTGGCCCCCCCCCCCGAATGAAATTTCTGGCTACGCCCCTGTCGGCGACCCCTCTAGTTCAGCACTCGATACAGTGGACCCGCTCTCCCTAGTTGCGACTTTGTGTGTGTATGTAAATTAAAAACTGCTTGAAAAGAACGGTAGGTGTGAAAATTGTTTTAGTGCACTCTTCGATATTACCCGCATACAACGTTTTGTCTAAATCAGCGGTTCTCAATCTTTTTTGACCCACGGAGCCCTTTCCAGTATATAATTTATATGGCGGAGCCCGGTACGCCTATTTTTTATTTATTCATCAAAGTTACTGATTTATTTTTATTCAAAAATATTAATAATTATTTTTTTCAAATTTACTGGATCTTTTTTTATTTTCCTCGAGGGCCGCGGAGCCCTTGGGAGTTCACACGGAGCACCGATTGAGAACCTGCTAGCCTAGATCGTTTTTTTTTCATTGCAAAAACAACAGATAGACAGCCACATTCATATGATACAAAAATAAATAACAAAAAGACAATAATGAAAGCAAAACACACACACAATGCAGCTCTTAGGGACATATTTCCTCCCCGGTTCATACTTAGGCTTTTAATAAATGTTTCAAAAGTTTGATATGGAGAATTTGCAAATATAAAAATATATTCCTTCAGATGTCTGATTATTTTTACTTATAATTTTTTATGAATTTATTATAAATGGTTGGGCCCCGTGGTAATTTGTACTCTTTTGGGTGAGGTAACTAATTGGTTTTTTGCTAAAACGTTATAATCGGGATCCAATGCATTTCATTCAATGTTCTAAAATATACATCTCGTAATCACGTTAGTTTATGAATGTCATTATAACCGAGTTTCAATGTATGCTCATGTAGGAAAGCAAAAAAATTTCACTAGTTAGAAAAATTTAATTTTTTCTTCATTGGTTTTTTTTATTGTTATCAGTGCAAAAGCGCCAAACAAAAAATTAGCTTCAGTCGAATAAAACTTCACCATACAGTTCTTCGAATTTGTCTTTTCCCCTCATTTTTATGGCAACCTCAGAATGAGAGCAATTCCTTTGTCCAGTGCATCCGAAATCCCATCACCCTCCTTGTCAAACCACTTAATAGACAATGGAAGACAGCAACCGCAGGTCCAGCCGAACCGTCATCAGGGTGTTCAAACCTTTGCAATACATGATGGCAGCTTTCCGGTTACCCCAACCGTCCAAAAAAATGTGAATTTTCTCGGTTGAAAAAACCGCGCTCAGCGGTTGCAGTTGTATCTGTGCGTTGACAGAATAAAACTATAGATGATGCCTTCCTCCCCAACCTCAACCGCGTGCAACCGCGTGCAACCGCGCCGTAGTCAGGTCCCAGCCTTAAAGAGCAAGAAAATTTTTGCCAGTAATTTATTTAAATTATATAGTTTGTTTCGGAAATAAATACTTTTTCACCGGAAAAAAAATATCTGACATCTAGTTTGAAAATACAGTAATAAAGTGTCAAGTTCAGTGGCTTGATTTTCCCTTCCAGCCTTTCTTTTTCTTGCAACCTTGGAAGAAGAGCAATTCCTTTGAAGTAGACAATGAGACACAATGCGTTGGGGGAACGCACAATAGACGTCTCAATAGGTTACAAAAGCAGCGAACAAAATGTAAATTTTCGCGACAGAAAACTCGCCGCGTTCGCCGCCAGCGGCAGAGGCGACGTATTGGTGCGCGTACAGTATAAACTTATATCTTAACTTTTCGATTCCCCCTTAAGTGTTGTCGCGTCTGCCGCGACGCAGTGGGATCTGGGCCTTATAATTGGACTGCTAGAGAGTTTTAGGTGTTTTGCGGCTGGTCGTCAAAATCTTCCCTGCTGACATACATACATTCCACACAAAACATACGTCTTTTTCTTCATACGAGTTCCCCAATGGTTCCCATTTTGAGGGCAGCAGATGTCTGCAAACAGATAGGCCCTGCCATAAATTTTTCTCGAATTTGGATTTGGCGGCTGGTCATAAATATCGGAAATTTCCAATCACTCACCAGTTATTCTACTTTGAAGTTATGCGGCTTGGCCTCTGGCGAGTAGTGTGTAGGAAACGTGTGTCCAGATCCCCGTCCTATTGATGCACCCACTGTATCCCTGGGGCAAAGCAAGAAAGCCTCCACACAACGGAAAATTAAGAGAAAGAGAGGTGGTGTGGGAAATGCCTCTTTATCGGTGGCTAAAGACAAGCAATAGTTTCGGGGGGGGGGGGGGGGGAATTCAAAATGCACAGACGGCAGACGCGGATTTTTCATTCTACCCTTATTCCATCATGGCCCTCACAAGGGTGGGGCTGACAGGACTCCAGCCTTGGGGCCTGGGACGATTTGTATCATTTTTTGTTTTTTCACGCTATAAATTCACCATAATGGGCCCGCAAAACATCCCAGCCTAGGGCCCTGCTTTAAGATGTGAGGGCCATGTGTGTTGAATATTTGCGGAAACAATTACAAATTTATGATTATAGCAAATTTTTATTTCTTAATCTAGGGGTGCTCCGCTCCTTGCAACAAACGCCATTACAAACGTCTGACACCATTTCATCATCAGTCAGACCTCGGTCTAACGTCACACCTGAGGACCGAATAAATATGACTTCATTAACGGGGTGATTTACTAACGAGTAAACGTTTTGCCAGTTAAGCTAGCAGGACTTTAAGAAACTGACATTATAGGCGTGTGGACGTTAAGAGTGGTTGAAGTTATACCGAGGTCTTACTTTTTTTCCAGTTTTTACCATCCCCCCAACCGAAAATAAGAGAAAGAAAAGATGGCTCTCACCAGAAGGAAGGTCCCACAGAGCTCCTGGCTTAAGTCTCAGGAGGAATTTTTTCATATAAGTTCACAACAGCTGCGGGGGGGGGGGGGGGGGGGAATTGGGAAATCCTGCCCTGATACCCACAAAACATCTCAATCCAGAAGCCTTGTTCGATGACGTGGGGGCCCATTGCTGAGAGATACTTTGCAGATAAATTATATTGAATGTACAGTATATTGTACTGTAAAATTTTTATAGGGCTGTGATTCCCAATCTGTTTGTTGCAGCACTTTCTGGGTGCTGCGCACAGGGCCGTAACTAAAAGCGTAGGTTATTGCTGTCGGGGGGGGGGGCTGAAACAAATGTAGTTTTACATCACCTCCACAGTGTAAAAATCGATGACTTTGAAAGATTTTCTTTCCCTAAAATTTGCCGTCCTCTCAAAATTGCTGCCCAGGGCCAAAAGTTTTTGTGGAAACATCACAGTGTTTTACACACCGCACGTTATTTTTTTGCAATGACTCATGAAATACTGATATTCAAATACGACTTAATTTATTTGAAATTTATTTTTCCTGTTCCGTGGGCCGACGGAGCCATTTGAGGCCCTCCCAATAAATTTTATGAGAGAACTGAGTCTCCCCCCGCCTCCCCAATAATTTCTGAAAAACAATGCAAAGTGCAACCTCCATGGCTCCCATATGGGATGACATGGTCCCACATAGGGTTGGCAGGGCCCGGGATAATTATCATTTTTTTATTTTTCATGCTATAAATTCACTATAGAGGGCTTTACTTACTTACTAACCGAAACGGCGACCCAGTCCATATTCCGAAGTATTTCTAAATATAGACTTGGTCGCCGTTTCGGTTAGTAAAAAATCTGGTTCGGGGGACCCGACAAATATTCCAGCCTCGGCCCTTCACCAAGATGTGGGGACCATGGCATCTTCTCTCTCCTGCGTACGCGCTTGATCCCGTATGTTCAAGACGACCAGCAACTTTCAGCCCCTTCAATGTTTTCTTCATTTGGGTGCTTCTGCATGCCCCCCCCCCCCCACACATTGGTGGGGCTGACAGGGCTCCAGCCCGGGATGATTCTTGTCTTTTTTTTACTTTTCACGCAGTAAATTTACTATATAGGGGCCCATGAGATGATGATAATCAGTCTGGCTAGGGGCCCGCCAAATATCCCAGTCTTGGCGCCCTGCGACAAGATGTGATGGCCATGCCACGGCGTATTGCGATTAAGCTCTTTATGGGGGCAATACATCCAAATAAATTTTATTAATCAATTAAATTATTTTTGCGGTGAATAAATACTCAAAAGCACATTTTTTTTGGAGATACTAACAACGCGATTCAGAAAAGATACCAACAGCAACAGAAATTTCAGGGCATGTGATGATAATTTTGCCTTTCGATATAACAATAATCCCTCTACAACGATATTTTTTCTTTGTCCGCAGTCGTTATATCGAGGTTTCACTGCATTTCATTTAGCTATTGTTTATTTGTCTCGGTGTTATTAGTCATACAGTATTTTGTCAAAAATGTTTCTGCCCGGGCTCTCGAACTCGATAAATAAAATATGACTCTCGGAGTGTACTTGTTTCGGTTTCAATCATTATGAGTCTATTTTTTAACCTTTCTTTTCCTCCTGCTGCATTGTCTGGAAGCTTCTTTCCCCAAGGGTCACGTTCAAACAAAAGAAGAGATGCTTCCGAGTTTTCCGACAGCGGGAATAAGAAAGGGCCAAAGCACCTCACCACTCACGGTCCTGAAACACGGATCAGTTGAAACCCGTTTCAGTTTTAGAACGAATTTGGCATTCACCAGTGAGTCTCGAGTGCGTATCAAGTGAAACTCGGTTCAGTATTTGGCGTATATTAGCTTGGCAAGAGTAGATCCGACGCTGATTGGATGAAGGGTTTTTGATCTTCTAATGAAGTAGAAAACTCAACTGTAGGATTCTTGTGTTTACGTTTTTCAACAATTTTTTTTCCATAAGCAAAATATGGTTTTATCATCCCCTTTTTAATGGAAATTCCATTTCATTCCAGCTACGGTTTTCTTTCCTACTTCCGCTATATCTATAATGATGGTTTTTCATTTCGCTACGGAATTGCTAATATTCTCAGATTAGATAAATCAGATATCGCACGTACAATCAGCTTTTGCGCTTTTCATTGCTTTGAAGAAAAAAAATGTATCAGCACATACAAATTTTATTAATCGTGAATGAAATGAAGGAAAAAAGGACGGTCGCAATTGTGTAAAATTTATATTTTAAAAAATACTAATAAATTTGGAAATTTTTCAAAAAATAATTTTTATCTGAATATTTTTTAAATTATGATTGTTTTGTACCTGAAATCAAATTTTTAGATACACATATTAAAATGAAAAAGTACAAAATTCAGTGAATTTGATTTCCAAAAAATTTTTTATGCTAATAGTAATTAGCACTAAAAATTCGTAATTAGCACTAGTGCTAATAGTAATTCTTGTGATGCACATTGAACATTAATAGCTATATTTCCTATTAGCCAAATAAGTTAATATCTGACACTGATTTTTTGTAATTTCTTGAAACTTGTATGATAGTTGCATGCAATCCTTCCTACACACAAGATGTGCCCCCTCTCAATGTATAAAATGCTAAACCCAACAGTTTTCTTTTCAACAAAAAACTGTTCCAACATGTGTACTAGTTTTTTGATTAGCTTACATAAAAAGTTAGATTCAGTTCAAAACAGTTCATTATATTATTAAATATAAGTTGAAAGGACGTCCTTGAAGCTGAAAGATTCTTAAAAATAAAAAAATCTGTAAACAAAGTTTCAAATCTGAGAGTCAATACAAGCATTAGTGTATGGACAATTTTTTTTTATGTGTAAAATGCATTGCCTTTGAATCATGTTTAACTAAAGGATAAACTAATAGCCAAGATTAAAAATTAAAAAAAACTTGACATATATAGATAGATTCAACGTCATTATTCATCAACAAAATCATTTTCCATCCCTCTTTTTACTAGCAGGATAGGTAGTTAAATCTGGATTTTTTTTAAATATATACTGTATTTACATGATAATCACAATCTAGTAATCCATTACTTTCAAAATTTACACAGTAACTTGAACATAATTAAGGCACAAATTCAAACTACGTAAAAAAAAAGCTAACATTTTCCTCACTTAAGAAATAACGACAAATCAATTATCAAACATAATTTATTCATATTTATATGGAAGTATTTGAGATTGCTAAAAAAAATAATGGTACGTATAACACACACACAAACATTGTAAATAAATATTGAGATTTTCTTTCGTGATTGAGTCAGCTCGTCTTCAGTGGCCACATTTTATCATAGATGTGTTTTCACCCTACTTTTGCTCCCAAATACTTGTTTCATCTAAAAAATTAAAAACATAGTTTTCATGAAAAAAAATTTCCCTAAAGAATGAAGCAAATCATACTCATGTGTTGTGATTTCAAATACAGTGAAATCATATTGCATAATACGAATAAAGCACATGTAATCAGCAATCACGTGGTACTAGTTATGTAATGATAGATTACTTAAATATTATAAATTTCACTCAATCATTGCCCAATGCTGGCATGAACTGCACATAAATAAGGTTCCAAAAAGTAATTTCATGAATTTTTGAATTGGTGTTTTGAGCACGAAAGGTATGATCACAAACTAAAATCTCAATAAAATATTCTGCAAATCAAGAAAAAATATCATTGTAGAGGGATTGCTGTTGTATTAAGATTAGAGATGTAAAATTCTTGAGAATATTGTAACGAAGGACTCTGGAAGGACTACTATTGTAAATAACTTGAGAATATTCTTATTATTCTTAATAAGAATATTCTCCAGTTATTTATAATATAATTATATATAATATCCTAGAGAATATTCTTTGGAAAGACTACTTTTATAAATTACTGGGGAATATTCTTATCAAAAATAATAAGAATTATTCTCAAGTTATTTCTCATATTAATATTCTCATCTCACATCTCTAATCGAGTGGCAGCAGTTTAACATTATACTATAGGAATTTCCAAACAAGACTTTCAAAATATCGATGTAGACAGTGGCGGATCCAGGGGGGGGGGCGATGGGGGCGATCGCCCCCCCCAAGAGCCTTTAAACAATAGGTGAAGGGGCGATCGCCCCTCCCAAGAGCCTTCAAGCAAACATAACTCCAGTTACCTCACTTTTTTTCTTTATTAATCCTTAATTTTTTTAATTAATTTCCTTTTTTTCTCAAAGTTCCTTTCCCTAAAATTTGTTTCCCAAGTTCCACCTTGAGATTTCTACTGCTGGTAAGGTCGAAAAAATAAAGAAGTCATAGCCGGAGGAGGGTCAATTGTATTCCCACCAAGGTTCTACAGGGATTCCATACGATTCGGCTGTCACGCTGCCTTTTCGCTTACCCCCTAGCGCCTAAGGGCTCGTGTAGAGAGGCAAAAAAATGTACACCCTTCAGTTTTCTTGGTAACGCGCAATAAAGCACAAGCCATCCAATAAGATGAATCATCGTTTTCTAGCCTTTGTTATCTCTTTTTTTTTTAAATTCAGTCCTGAAACCCGCAAGCTTGACGTGGATCAAAAAATGACCATGTCTTCGAAAAAAACTGTTTTCAGTAAGCAAAAATTTAAAAATTTTAAAATAAATGGATGTTAAGAAAATTAATTCTATTACTTTTTGTAGCACATCTGGGGTTTTCCCAGAGAATGAAGCTGCATTCGCTTACGGATTCACTGATAATGACATTAACGGGGGATTCCCCCACAGGGTGAGGCTAACAGGGCTCAGGACGATTCTTATCATTTTTTGATTTTCACTCTACAAATTCACTATAGTGGGGCCTAAAAGTATGAAAAATCTCAGCAAAGCCCCCCCCCCCCTTCCTCGAAAACGTAACTCAAAAGCCCTGCGCCAGAAGGTGAGCATTTGAACACACATAGCTTCTCTATAATATCTATGAAAATATAGGCCTCGGCCCCATCTAATAATTAAAGCCATTGTAATTTGAAATAAGTACCTGGATTAAACATTATAAGTGGATCGCGCGTATAATGCTTTTCCAAAAACCGCCATAAAATCGTTTTAAGCGGAAAAACGCTTTAAACGCAAAGCGTTTTTCCGCTTGCAACGTCTCTATAGTCTGAGCATTAGTTGAAGATGGAACCACGAAAATGAATCGCACTAAGCGGGAAAAGGTTCTAAGAGCAGTGCCGCAACCAGATGCTTGGTCAGCATCTTGGTGTCCCTTGTAATGTTAAAGGGCAGGTAAAAGGTTGAAATTCAGGCTCCCCCCTTCCGGTCCAGCGCCCGGGGCACCAAACCTACCTCCTCTTCCCATGTTTCGACCTTGAGGAACGTTATAAGTGGAATCCACGATATAAAATTGATTGTGTGGTGTCGGATGTTCTGCGGGAATTAAATTTAACCACCATCTTTTCAGACAAAAAAATCTGAAAATTAATATTGTGCACTTGATAATCATAATTAAATAATAATGAAAATCATTCCAATTTGCATGAAAGTAAGCTTTTGCTATTTAACGTATCTGAGGCGGAAAACTGTTTTTGAATAGGTTTTTGACAACAATTGTCTGCACAAAATTGAATAAGAAATTTATTATTTTAAATCGCGCAATATTAGAATTTCATTAGGAAGTTTTTTTACTCTTAAATTTTTCTTAATTATGCAGACAAATTAGTACCCACATATTTTATTGAAATATGCGTCAATTATTTCTTGTTATCGAAAACAGTCTATACTTTTTTCAATAACTTTTCAATGCTATATTTTCATATTTAAGAACATTTTCATATTTTATCTTGACGTCTATTCGAGTAAGCAAGATTTACCATTTAGTATTTCGTGTATTTGTGTTTCCAAGATTTTATATTTCCTGATTAGTAATTCTCTGAAACTCCTGCTAAGGTGGTTCCAAATTAAAGTTTTCATCCTTTATGAGTTTTTTATTTGAAACCGAACCAGAGATTCAGGTTAGGAGATTGAGAGTAATTTTGATGTTCAGTCAGAAGCGCATTTACGGTTTTGCCGATTTGAAGGCTATTCAAATTTCACCGCCCTTCCACTCTAGTCTAATTTTCTCGACTACTCTATCCACGAATTTTCCATCCCATGTTATAGCCCTCCCCCCCCCCCTCCACTCGTGCAAGTACATGTATTAAAGTCACTCTTTTAAATGTCCGTCCCACGAGAGTTTGCTAGGTGACGCTGGATAAGATAATTAAAGTTAAAGATAATAAAAGTCTTTGTCAGGATCCGCGGTCGTCTCGGGCCTCGGGGAAGCAATAATTTTTAATTCTTTCAATACAAAGGCAGAGGAACAAGCGTCTTCCTTTGTGAATGACCGAACAAGCACGGTTTACTTCACGCCGGCTGTTATTTTTGCGGTTTATGTCCGACAAAGACTTTTATTAACTTTAATTATCTTACCCAGCGTCCCCTAGCAAACTCTCGTGGGACGGACCTTTTAGTCATTTACATGTTTGCACCCTGTTTTGGTCACACACGTGTTTGACGCTGGTTTTGGTAATTGTTTCGTTACTTACACGCGCTCTAGACAATACCGTCTTAACGCATTCCCCGCGGGCGGGGGACTCAAATGCAGAGGGGCCTCTGGTTTAAAATTTTAAAAGTAAACGTGTCTCGCCAGGTAGGGGCTCAGAAAAATTACTTTTTCCGAGGGCCCAGTATACGCTTCTGACGGCTGACTCTAGGCCACTCACTGAACTGGTCCCTCACTCTTTATGTCACTCATTTGATCATTCATTACTCCCGCTCTAAGTCACGCTTTTGCTCATTCACGTGCTTGCAAACTCTCTAGGTCACTCACTGACACGGTCACTTGCTGTCTGGGAAGAGGTGGGTTTATTTGAGGGTTATAAAAATTTCACCACCCTTCTCCCATTTTGCTAATTTTCTTGCAATCTTGCATTTTCTCTCAATCCTCAAATTTGCCGACCTTCTGAACTTGCCGCCCTGGGCTATAGCCCATTTAGTTCTGTAAATAGGGCATTGTCTTCAGTAACGGGGCATGAGGATGGTTGAAATCAGTGTTGCAAAAAAAAATTGAGGGGAAAAACTGAAAAATTACCAGCAAAAAAAAAAGGCTGATGGAATTCAATTTTTCTAGAACTAATAGAGATATGAATTATTAGTACAGTAGACTCTCGCTAATCTGGCACATATCACACCAGGGTGTACTGGGTTAACGAAATCGCCGAATTACTGCAGATTGATTGAAAAAGTCCATTTAAATAACAAACTTCTGCTCATAAACATGTACGCACTATGTTTTTCTCTTCTATGCTCGGAGAAAACCGGCCTAAAAACACCGGATTACTGGAGGGATTATTGAAAGTCTGACTCTATACGTAGTAGGATGGGAAACTTTATTTGAAGACAAAAATGGGTTTCAGACGCAAAATATTTTCATAAATCGGGTATACAAAGCTGGAAATTTGTAATTTTTTAAATTTTATCGTCTGGTTTGAAAATTATAAGTGATAAATGAGGAAGTTAAAGGTATTATTTGTAAATACAGACATGTCATAAATGGGTGTTTTATTGTGTGTAGTACTTATTTTCATTTTAAGAAAGGATACAAGTTTGGTGTGCTATAAAATTGTTCACAGAAAGAAAAATTATCTGTCTAGAACGTGAGTAACTGAAAGAAGACTACTTAATGTTCTCTACATCAATCGCAAAGTCCTCGAAGCGTATACGTGAACACGAAAAGTTGCTGGAGGGAGTGTAGCTCTGCTTTGGATGCTTGAGTTTCCAGCAGCGGTTCCGAACCTTTTCAGTGCATACGCCAAGCAGATCATGAGTAAATACTAAACAAGGTATTGAGCGAAACAAGAGGGACCACCTTAGGGACCCCATGGATGGAAACAAAGTCCCTTTGGTCGGGTCCAGTGCCGAGTGGGGAGTACTGAGCTGATATGAATTAGTACGAGACAAGCAGAGCCAGTTGAGGGCCCCACATGGATCTGCCGGCAAATAGATAGAATTCTCTATCGAACGAGACAAACCACAGAGGGCTCACCTGGAATCACTGATGTAAACAAAGCTCATTTGGCCGATCCCATCACCGGCATTCAAAATCTGAACAGGGAAAACATCTACCCTGTGCTGTACTGAAACCGAAACTGCCTTATCACGGACCCTACATATGAGAGGACAAAAGCTGCGCCGCATAGGTTCAGCTTTTTATCTGAAGCCATGAAGTCATTTAAAGTTTGAGCGGTCACAAGAATTTTTCGCAAGCTCAGTGCGACCCGTTACGGGTAAGGGGGCTGTCGGTGTGCGCGTAGTAGCCTACCTATTTATTTGATAACTACTTTGTTGTTGTGCGTAAAGTTCATGCTCCCAAGGGTGGAGCTGACAGGGCTGGGGACGATTCTCATCATTTTTTGTTTTTTTAAGCTATAAATTAACTATAAAGGGGCCCGTGAAAAGTCTGGTCTGGGGGCCCGCTCTAGGATGTGGAGGCCATGGTCAGGGCTTTAGATAATTTTTTTTCCTTCAAATGTTCAAGGATCGTCTCTCTTAAACGAGGTTTTTTGTATCCGAGTTAGCTTAGAATTCATTTCCTCTGGTTGACCGAGATCCTTATTTTATTCATATTAATTTGCCTAATTGTTATCATAACGTCACAAAGAGAAACGTTTAATACTTTCACAGGGATCAAAAAAATTAAATTTAAACGAAAAGTATCTCTCTACTTTGACTTGAAAAGCTGGAAAAAAGCATTTATCGAATACATTCGGATGAATTTTTATTTGTGCGCATTGTTTTGTCCGGTTAACTGTGAGCCTTAATTTTTAATTTTTATCAAGCGAAGGAGGAAGAAGTAGTATTCTAGGAACATTTTAAAATACCAATTCTTCATACGCTTTTCATATTATGCTCTCTTTTCATCTGCAAAGTTTTTATTTATTTGTACAATTGCTCATGATACTGTTAATAAAAAAACATTTTTACCTGGTAATGTGCATCAGAATTCCTTACAATGTTTATAAATATAACACACATTATTCAGTCTGCACCTCAAACTTTTTTTTCGTACGGTATTTTTTGCGAGGGTAGCCGGCATAAACGTTCAAATTTATTATCAAAAACAGCTTATTCATTAATTGTAACACCAGTTGCTGCAAGCAAGTTTTTAAATAAGTATGCTGCATATTGAAAAAATATAATTTTTATAAATATAAATTTTAATTTTGATTTAATTTTTTACTGCCTTCAATTTTTAATTAATTTTTATTTTCAATTAAAATGTAATCGTAATTAATTTTAATGTTAATGTTAATTTTAATTTTTTAAATGAAAATTAATTGAAAGTTTTAAATAATTTTAATTCATAATTAATTTTTTATTAGTTTTTTTTTATTTTAAGTACGTTTGGCACCTGCGGACACCAGGTTGGGTCTCACCAATCGACATCTTCATTGTGAAAAATCACCCCCCCCCCCAACACATCACCCTGGATCCGCGCCTGGATGTAGAGGGATTTATTTTTATATCAAGTATCATTGTAGTGAGGTTTAACTGTAAATAATAAACGAATGAACTGATATTTATACGCAAAATAATGATGCACAAATAGAATGAAATTAGCTGATAATTATATGAATTTTGATAATGAGAGTGCATCACAGAAAATATTTTTTGTTGTGCACGTGTTTTCATTTGTGCAAATACTGTGGATTCTGCTTATAAAGGTTTTTTTTTTTTTCAAAAAATTACCATGAAAAATGTAAGCGGGGAAAATGCTTTAAACAGGAAATCTTAATAAAAATTAATTCGAGTACTAAGCAGGAAAATATTATACATGGGAATGTTATAAGCGAGATCGACTGAATATAGAAGGAAAATGTCATGTTTACACACAGCAGCAAAATATCAGCAAAGCATCAAATAAATATATTCCCGCCAAGAGGTAAAAGCTAAAAAAAGGTAATATATTTTGCTTGGCATTAATATAAATATTTTCATATTAGAGACGAAACATTTCATACACAAATCTATATTTTAGAGTGTTGGTGAATATTGTATTGTTTAGGAATTAAAATGCACTACTGTAATGATCGCTTTCGCCTAGTACATTTTGTGAGTTCTTAATGTACGAGGCTCCTCAAGAGAAAAAGGAAATTTTCTAGAATTTACCAGGTAGGACCACAGAAAAATTTCTCATCTCGGGGGCCCCCCATCATGCTCTTAAGATGGTCCTGGTTAGGGAAATTTTTTTTTTGTATACAAGTAATACAAAAAAAAATTGTCTGTATACAAGTGACTATTCCTGCAATTCAAGAGAGATATTCATGACTTCTTTTCAGACCAATGATACATTATTTTCAGAGGAAAAAACTTCAAAAGCGTGACACTATACCCCGCCATTTTAACCTTTAGGTCAGGACCGTAAATAAGCTGGGGCAACCGGAGCACTTCCCAAGGGCCGAGAGAATGGGGGCCCTCACAAAAATGTACACTTTATTTTACATAATAATACTTTCAGGGGCCCCCACTCAAGAAAAAAGTCTGCATCGAGAGAGCCCACTACCAGTGCTGTCTTAACGGATGGACCTACCCGGGCACGGTCCGGGGGCCTCGAGAGAAGAGGGGCCTCACAAAAATGAGATTTGGTTGAAATTTTCTGTAATTTACCTGGTAGGTCCTCAGAAAAGCCACTTGGCCGGGGGCCCATGGTGTTCTTAAGACGGCCCTGCCCACTACGACCCTGTTTCAGGTACCATAAAGACGAATTTGTCATTAATATCAATACATGAGCATATTACACATACAATTCTATCATTATTTGATAATGACCATTTTGTTAGCGAATGAAGTTCAGATATGAAGGAAATCATAGAAAAGTATCATTACTCACCTTCTGTCGTCACTTGTTGATGGCTTCAAAAAGTAGTTGAAAGCTTTCATTGATCGGGAATAATTACTTAACATATATTTAATACCTAAACGCGGTCACTCATCACCTTATAATTAATAAATTATTCTAAAATTCCCTATTTCATTCCGGCTCATCCTAAAAACAATTCAGCGCGACCGCCATTACTACGTCGATGTTGGTGTTTGCAACGACGATAATGCTCACTGCGCATGCGCTGAAACTCGATCCACCCTGCTGGATCGCCGATATCAGAGGTTCAGTCTCAGGCTCGAAAAGCTGGTCCGTGGATCTCGATTCATGGGCGGTGAATACCAATTTTGAGGTGAAACGCGGTTTAGAACCTGGACGGTGAATACGGCCGTAAGAGATGCATGCCTTTGGGGCAGTTTCGATTGGCACCGAGTGAGAATGATAATTGGAGATCGAGTGTCGTCGTTGACAGTGAGAAAAATACAACAAATTGTTTCCAAAAAAAACCTAAGGGCAAGTCGATTACGATTTTTAAAAAAAATTGAAATAAAATATTGAGATTTTTTTTACTAAACTTTTTTTGGGGGCAATTTTTTTAATCATAAAAAGTGTTTTTCCGAGCCAAATATGGGAAACGTATCCACGCGATTTTTTTGGGGGGGGGCGGGGGCTGAGCCGGTCCTTCAAAATTATTGGAGTGGCCGGATAGAAGTTTACGTCTATGGCTTAGATTTACGCCTTAGACCTTTGAAGACCGGACACACCCCGCTTCACAACTCAGAGATATCGAAGCGTACCCGGAGGACGGGTGTGTGTGGTGGAATTTTTTTTCATATAATCAACACTCGACAACGGCGGATCATAATATACAATAAAAAATCAACTATAAAATCAATATAATCTTCTGAAGTTCTTGAGGAGTCAAGGTTCTTGGTTCTGGTCGAGAGGCTCCTGAACCTTTGAAAAATTATCATTCATTTTTTATTTCTTTTTTTGTAAGATCAATAGTATAATTCACTTGTTGTTTATTTGATTCTATGTTCTACTCCCACCCCCAGTAAAATTTTGTTGCAAAGAGACTCGATAAATGTTTCGGCATCGGCCCCCAAGATCTGTTACGAATGGACATCTATATATATATAGAATGTACTGTTTTTTCCCCATTATTTTTCAAGAAAACATTGGGTGGGGGGGCTATACGTTATTGGTTCTCCCGTATATACGGGACTCAAGCGTTTACGAAGGAGAGGGAGGATGCATTGCAATGGTTTTTTCAGTAATTACTAGAGGAGAGCTCAGTTCCCTTACAAAATCTATTGCGGGGGGGGGGGGGCTCAAATGGCCTCAACCTCTAAGTTCTGGCACCTATTCTTCATAGAGCGTAATTTTTTTTATTTCGGTTTCAATATCATTGCTTCCCAATTTTCAACCCCCCCCCCCCCCATTCCCGGTCGCAGTGAACAAAATAAGGGACACTCAGTTTTTGCCAGACAAACAAGAAAGACCCCTCCCCACTGAAAGAAACTTCGTCAGCTGTGCCTTCAGGGATTGAACAGCAGGGAAGAAATGAGATAAACGTAATGTCATGGCTCATGGAACAAGAAAGCCAAAGACCATTCAGAGTTTTTAAAAGAACTAAAATTTTGAGTAGATTGTTTCCATTAACTAATTCATAATTAGGACAACTTTTGGTTAAAATTTTTTTTTCATCATTGCAAAATGAGGAAACCATATTCATACGAATTTTTAGGGGGGGGCTGAGCCGGATCTTCAGAAATGTTGGGGGGGGGCTGGATATAAGTTTATGCCTATGCCATGGACTATTTTACCAAGTGGCCGGAAGCGTATCCCGTTCCTGATCAAGAAGCAGTGACGCTGGCTGAAGTTCTGGTGCGAAATTGGGTGTCTCGATTCGGAGTCCCCGTGCTAATCCATTCCGACCAGGGAAGGAACTTCACTTCAGCGGTTTTCGGCGGCATGTGCAAGCTTCTAGGAATGGAGAAGACGCAAACAACTCCACTCCACCCAGAATCCGATGGGATGGTCGAGAGATTCAACAGAACCCCATCCTGAATCATCTCTCGCTCTTCGTGTGAAAGAACCAACAGGATTGGGACGCAAAGTTGCCGCTTTTCCTACTGGCCTACCGAACTGCCGTTCACGAGAGCACCGGATTTTCACCAGCACAGATGCTGATGGGACGAGATCTTCGACTGCCTGCTGTTTGGGCGACCGCCAGATGCTTTGCTTCCACCGGAAGAATAAGTCCAGGGACTCCAGGAGCGCCTCGAGGACATGCATCGAATCGCCAGAGACAGGATCAAAATCGGCTCCGAAAAGATGAAGAACCGCTACGATGCGAGGGCCACATCTCATGACTTCAAAGAAGGAGACCTCGTCTGGCTCTGGAACCCGAAGTGCCGGAAAGGACTGTGCCCGAAACTTCAGACGTCATGGGAAGGACCCTACAGAGTCGTGAAGAGGCTGAACGACGTCATAGCTCGAATCCAGAAGACGCCATCCTCGAAGTGCAAGATGGTCCACTTCAACAGACTTACGAACGAACGAACGAATGGGGGTTTCTGGCAGTACCTGTCAGATGACACTAGCTGCCCTCATGCCGGCCCGCGGGGGGCCGTTGTGAAGAGTAAGGCAAGGGAGCAAATGTATGTGTAGTTGTGTAGTGCGTGTGATTTGGTCAGAGTCCGGGAATTAGGTCTACGTTAATTTAATTTAATTAATTAACCAGGAAAAATCAAACATGTCTTTCCGAACTTGTTAGTCATATTACTTATTAATATTTTCGGCAGGAAAAGTGAACTGCTTCTGCGGCGCCATCTTGGTTTCGCCGTGCCTCATCCTCATTGGTCGGATTGAGTTGCATGTCAGGGATTGGCTGAAATAGAAGAAATACACAAAAATACAATTTATTAATTCAAAATTAGTTAGAAGGTGAAGAAAAAAGAGGAATAGAATTAGTATTATTAAAAAGTATCGAAATGGACAGATGGAGAAGATATTTTTACATTTTTTGCGAACTCCAATATTTCTATTGAAATTCAATTTTTAAGTTTTTATGGGATTTTTTAGAAAATGTTCTCGAAAAAGATGGGGAAAAGAAGGGGAGAAAAAGATAGATGTTGCAAACTCTTAAGTTTGCTAAAAAAAAAAAATCGGAGCTGGTCGCTGCTCCTTGGCTTCCACAGTCTATTTTGCAATCATATTGCCAGCTTCCTTCGCGAAACGCTGAAGTATCGCTCTTTTTTCTTTTTTGGAGCTCCGCTGAACAATATCTTGCATGCACGTTTTTGCAAAATTGAACAAGTCCTGAGCTGAGGAGAAACTAGCTGAGGATTCAGAGTCCGAGTCAGTGGAGGTCGATCGAGATGTCGACGATGACGACGTGTCTTCTTCCGTCGTGTGACTGGAATTCTGGTGATCGCTGCTTTCCTCATCATCAGCGGTGGTGGCATTTGCGACGCCGGCCTGTCCGACGGTAGGCTTCGGGGAGCAACTTGGCCTTGGCCCATCGCTTCCGGCACGGGGCTGGGTCGGCTGCTTCAACCGTTGGCTTGCCAAGTTGACTGGTCGCTTGGTTTGTTTGACAAAGTCCGTAGGTTTGGACTTGTCGTTTTTCGGCTGTTGCTGCTCTGTTGCCAGGCCCGTCGACGGCCCTGCCACGACTTCTTCGGCTGCGTTCTTAGGCGGGTTGGTCACAATTTCTTGATTTTTAAGTCTCTGATAGTCCTGGAACTGTTTCCAGACTTTTTCCGGGATGTGCTTGGCATATTCATAATTTTTTCCGGATTTTTTGAAATTTGCAGGTGATATGGTCACTGCCGCGGGAATTTTCTTGCAATTTGCGATTTTTTCGGAGTTCCGCGAGAAGAGACTTGTACACCGGGCAGCCACGGTGGACACTTGGGTGCCCTTCCCCACAGTTACTGCACACAGGGGGATCAATTCCGCGTTTTTTGGTGCACACTTTCACGTCGTGAAATTCCGCACAAAACCTACATTTTTGGGGTAGATCACACTTGTTACCGAGATGACCCCATTTGAGGCAGCGATAGCAGATGCTCGGGGTTTTCCGGTTTGGATTCCGACGGTGTCTTTCTACCGTTATGGCAACGAATAGCAGTTGCCTAAGTCCGAAGATAGCTCGGGACTTTTCGCGGCTTGGCAAGTCTACCTTCCATAGCGGAAGGATTTTCGATCGTAGCCGCCGCCTTCGTGATCGGATGTGGGTTACTTCAACAGACTGGCCTCTTACCACAGTGACAACCCGCCGAACTGAATTGCCGGGACGAACAATTTTAAGAGAGGGGCAATGTTATGAACTATGGACGATAGATGGCGCAATCCTTTATTGCAACCTTCCGTTGGCAACGGGAGCCGATATCAGTTTCGGTTAAGTGCACGAGTGCGCGATTAGTGGAGAACTGGCAGGGCGTGTAGAGAAAAATCCAGAAAGTCCCGCCAATCCAGACATTGGTTCAACCCCTCCGTACGGTGGCGCTGCCGACTAAGAAACTGTAAAATAGAATTTTGTAAAATGTTCTTTTTCTCGAAGTTTCTCCGGGGTTATAAATACCGTGGCGCTCACAAGATGAAAGAGATTCGAATATAGAGATTCGATGAAAAGTCAGTCGTGTTTAAACGTTGAGAGAAAGTTGTTAGCTCTCTGATTAGCCTGTAAATACGTGTAAATTGCTGTTCAGTAAATAAATCTGTGTTTGTCCGTCGAACCAATTGTTGTTTTGCAATCTCGAAGTCTTGTGGAAAATTATCCGGAACAATATCGTTATATCGAGATTTCACTGCAGTTTTATCATGCATAATACTAGCTATAATACCCGCGCTGCCAGTGTTTTCTTCATTTATTGGGAGGATTGGAAAAGTGACAAACCATTACAAAGGAATAAATATATAACACTGGCAGGATTAAAGAAGTGACAAACCATTGCGAAGGCATATGCACGTGTAAAACACACAACTAGGAAAACACGGTAACCAAAGTAAACATTCCGAAAGTGATTGTTGATGCCCAGAAACCATTGTTGCCCGACTGTTTTTCGTCGATTTCGGGCATCTGCCCTTCTCTGACGAACTTTTAAAGTAGCCTATCGTTCAATCCGGGCCCTGTTTGGTATATATCCAAACATTGGCGACGATCGATCTAAAATTGTGGATTTGTATAGAGAACATACAGACAGACAGACAGAAAATCAATTATATATAGATATATATGCACAGTATCAAATTTATCCTTAGTTTCTCTCGGATAAGATATCCACCACATCTCTATAGTTTCGTTGTTCACCAAGCAAGCAAGTATACTCATACTACACCAAATGAAACTACTGTAGAGTCTCTACACATGACGAAACGTTCCTCTAACGAAACGAATTTTTATCCAAACGTTTAACTTTAATTTAGAACATCAAAGATTATTCCTATAACGCACATCCCTTGAAACATGAATGACGTAGCTGAAATTCCTGACAGTCACCGTTTTCTTGCTATTCCCATTTTGAAAACCGTCAGGCGATTGTGGGACACTCTGTACATTCAAGTAATGCAAGCATTTAAATCACAGGAGTGCACAAACCGCTGACGGGCCCCGTCTAGAATTTTAATCGGTCCACGAAACAATTTTGAAAAAGTATTTCATTATTTCACAATACACTTTAGGACGTGCGGTTAAAGATAATATGTATAGATATAAGTTATGAAATGCATTATTGATTTTGTTGCTAGCCTATAACCAAGTAAGCAGAAAGTATCTCTGCACCATTGATTGGTGATGAGATGCTTTCGTATTCGAATGCATGCACCATACATTGGTATTAAATTTATCAGCGTTTTTCATCGATGTGTAGACGCCTGCATGCCGGAGGTTGAGCATTCCCCCCCCCCCCCCACGTTATATGGCAATCATTATGGATCGAAATAGGATACGAATATAAGACAGAAAAGTAAAATTTAGGCGCAACTATACACAGTACCACTTTTTTGCCTTTTGTTTGTTTATGATTTATTAGCAATGGCATGGGAGGGCTGGAATTGGGGGTAAAAAAGTTGGATTGAAATGGGAGGGGCGACAAACTTTGTATAGCCCACAGGTGGCAAAAACGTAAATACGGCCCTGGAAAGTCGTATAACTGAGTGATATATGAACAAGGTTACTCTGTAATTTTTAGATATGCCCTATTAAAAATAAGCGTTTTTAAACTTTATGAAACACAATTCAACAAACATCGCAACTGGCCTCGAGGCAGAGCCAAATGTCTCTTCGGACATAGATTTATTATAGTTAACTGTTAATGCTCAAAATAAAAATTTAACAAAAATTCAAATTTTTAGCTTTGCTTACCGTTCTTTTGAGCTAGAACCGTAGGATTCATCCGCGTGGGGAAAAAATTAATCCTTTATATACGCAAAGTCATTCAACTGTTTTACTAAAAGATTTCGAACAACTGTATTTTTGCAGACGCGAACCGTAAATATTTTTCTGTTCACCCGATCCAACAATGTCGTCTGTGAATAGAGTTTTGAGGGGAGATGTGTCCTCAAGACAGTACAGCGAATAAAAAAGGCCGATGCGGAATGTAGCCATTTTTTTCAGAAGCAAGGAAAAAACCCCTTGATTTGTTAGGACTGGGAGAAGGAGGGGATTATTAGAGAGGCCGTAAGCGAAAACACGTGATTCGGTAACACGTCATTAGGGGCCGTTCAAGTATAACGTAAGCAAATTTTTAGACATTTTTGACCCCCCCCCCCCCCCCGTCAGCAAAATTTCGTCATCAGCTCTGCCCCTCTGAATCCTAACTCATATTTTCATAAAGGGTGGTTGATGTCGTAAACATTATCCAAACTCAACCTTCCCCCTTTGTCATCAAAAGTCAGCAAATCGGAAACCCCCTCCTCTCCCCCCACCCATCGATGATGACGTAATACTTGAATGACCCCCTTACAGCCATTTCGTACAATACTTTTTGCGGGAGAACGCTTTAAACGAGAAATCTCGATGAGTATCAGTAATAAGAGTTGGCACCAGAGAGTCGCAAAATAAGTCGCACTAAGGAAGAAAACGTTCCCTTATATGCGGGATCCACTGTATTTTGTACAAAAGCTTGCAGCAAAGCTGTCTCAGTATCATAACCCGCCACGAGAGTGGGGCTGGCGGAGCTTCAGGACTGCGGCCTGGACCATTCTTGTCATTTTTTGTCTTTTTTTCACACTATTAGTTCACTATTTAGAGGGGGGTCCGCTGAAGAGCGCAGCCTACGGGGCCCCTGTTCCAGGATGTGGGGTCATGTGCTTTATCGGCACCCAAAGGCAATTTCACTGTGGAATACGATATCTGTTACGCCAATTTTCATTCTATCCAGACATTATGGCCGTCTACGAACTGAAACAGCAGGGGGTCGCGCGCAATGGCGTAGCGAGGAGAGGGGGGGACTTGGGGGTCTGGTTCCCCCCCCCCCGGAAATGTGAGAAAATAACCGAAAAAAGGGAAAAAGATGGCCAAATTCATTGTTCTGTCACTTTGGTCCCCCACCCGAACGAAATTTCTGGCTACGCCCCTGGTCGCGCGGTAGCCCTGAGGCAACACCTACTAGAGAATTTTCAGTTTGTTTTCTAGTGGGTGTTGCCTGAGGAGACACACAAAATGCTGGTGTCCTTGACGTCAGTAGCCATGGCCTTGTCAACCTCACAATGTATTTTTTCCCTTCCTATGAGAACAAAGCCGCTTGAAAGTTAACTCTTAATGCAGCTTTGTATGAGAACGACTGCCATCCGAGAGTAGGGGGCCCCTTGTATGAGCCGTTAAAACCCAAAACGGCTCCGTGATATGATTGGCTGCCGATGATGTAACAAAAATGAATGGGTTACCGGCTGCGAGGGATTTGGTGAAGAAAGTGGCAGTACATGGTTGGCGTCGAAATTTCATTTTGTTTATGCTTTCCTTTTTCGCACCGCCATTTTCCCTCACGTTTTGCGCTTGTTTTTTTCTCGGTTTTTAATTCGTAATTGTCATTCCATGACGAAAATAAACGGCCAACAAACAAGACTACTGTTGATGCGTTCAGAACGTGAAAGCACTCGGCTCAACATTCTTCGCAATCATCTGATTGAATGCTATTGACATGAAACTGAATGCGAGGAGCATGTATTCTCATCGATCCTGGGTGAGTTGATTCGTTTGTTAAAATTATTCGTAATAAAGTGTCGAACTTCGATTAAACGAATTGTGTAAAACCGGCATTTCCATACCTTAAATTGAGAAAATTGTTTTATCGGGAGGGGAGGGGGCGACATTAATGCAGATATATGCACAGAAACTTCCTAAAATTCCTTAAATCAAGGAAATCGTGATACGACCATCATTAAAATTGCTGGGCAGGGGCCCCAGAGGCGTACGCAGTGCCGGGGGGGGGGGGCCTTCCCAAACCGACCAAAAATTAGGAAAAAATGAGGGACCCCCACCTGGACAGAATTTGTTGCCCACCAATTGCCATGCTTACTAATTTAAACCGGATCTCAGTCATGCTGCTCTCGAGGCCCTCAGGCTGTTGGGGGGGGGGGGTCCCATGCATTAAGATCACACTGGCATCAAAATTACAGTAGCCTATTTCCTGCCTTAATGGTATGCCTTAAAAATTAGGAGAGAATCCAGCTTATTGAAGTTTGTAGTCCAGTCCATTTCCAGCATGCGGGAAAACCAAGGTTCAATGAGGATATTGTGATACATTTAAAAAATTGATTTCAACTTATATTGAATAAGCTAATTAGAATAAAATAATGGTTTTTCCACTATAGGAAACGTTGAAGAATCGGGTAGTGATAAGAACGTGGTCATTATAAAGTTTGTTCACTGTATTTCCATTAATTCATTTAATCTACGTAAACAAATATCTTTAGTATCTGACATATTTCTTAAATTATACGTTTGCATGTAAAGCAAACACAAAGCTAAAACATTTTTTTTTTTTGTTCACCCCATCATGAAATCGCCAGTGGCGACAACTTTAAAATGACTGAAAATGGAAATTACGCCAGAACCTTAACCCTTTAAGCGGTTTTTAAAATGTTCCTGATGTGCATCGCAATTGCCACTTATGTTTATAAAAGTGTGCTAAAAGAACCCGAGATATTTCGGGGTGACCAAAATAAAGTAGATCAAGTTTAACAAGATATCTCAAGATTGCCGCTGTAAGGGTTTACTGTGATTTTTGTGGGGCCAAGTGTGATTTTGCTGCTCCCACCACTAGAATTTGATTAATGATTTTGCAACTGTGTTTTTTCCCCATGTAAAATTAGCAGCCCTTCTGAATTTTGTTGCCCCCCCCCCTTCAGTTCTGGCCCTGAGTTGTGTTTTTGAAATACATGATTTTCTTTTTTTGTAGATTTTGATCTTTGGAAAGGCAGTCAAAATATTTCTATCAAAAGCAGCATCAGAATGATACAAAATGAATGTGGAAGACCTTTGTCTGTCATGGGTCAGGAAATTTCGCCCGCAGATGCACTAGCCATAAAGGTTGC
Source organism: Pholcus phalangioides (assembly GCF_987345545.1). NCBI lineage: Eukaryota > Metazoa > Arthropoda > Arachnida > Araneae > Pholcidae > Pholcus > Pholcus phalangioides. The sequence continues at coordinate 49,701,789 of NW_028301604.1, read as the reverse complement.
AAAAGTCAGGGTAGCGGAAAGATGAATGTCTAGTGTCCTGCTGAAATAATATTATTTGAAAGTTCAGGAATCAAAGTACAGCACTGGCAAAGTCACTTTGGCTCTTACCAAAGCAGAGAGGTAAGAAATTGTGATTCTTCCCCCTTCCTTAATGCATCTTTTCTAGTTATTGAGCTACCTCTATATTTAATGACATGTTGGTAGCAATGAAGTCATTAACACGCTAACCTACATTTTTCTATATTCAGTTGTGCCTTCTTTTTTTTTTTCAAAAATGTTATAGCCATGAAAACTACAGAAACAATCTAGAAATCAATGTTATGTTAGAAATAGTACCATGGGCCCCCTCAACCAGGGGCAGCTTGAGCTTAACGGCGGCCTGGGCGCAAAGCCTTGTGTGCTGCTCCTAAAGAAAACTCTTGCGAGAGAGGCTGGCATTAGGGTTTCTAAATTTCTGACATTTTTGAGCCTCCGGGAACACGATATTGTATTTCCAGACAATTTGGGAAATCACTTATTTACAGTGTAACTCTGTTTATATAACTAATTTATAATACTTTCTCATTTATATTACGATTAGATTTAGCCTCAATTATTCTCTATACTTTTTTAAAAAAAAGTTATATTTCATTTATGCATCATATAACTTCAACTACACTACGTTTTCACTCCGATTTGAATCCCAAATTTTGGCAAAAATATCATTTCACTCAATTGATGTACATGGGAATTTTTTGAAATCTCACTTAACATATCATGTATGTAAAACACTGCAATTAGACAAATACTTAGATTTCCATACACCTTAGGTTTTGGTTTATGACACTTAACAATAAATGGCAAAATATAATAAAATTTTACAATGATACAGTCAATAGATTTTTAGAAATTGTGTTTTAAACCCAAGTAAAATGTCAGAAATAACATTCTTCATAAAACGCCATTAAAATTTTCATTCACAGATTACTTGATGTAAAAACCAGGGTTGGTTTTTTGACATAAGTGTCAAAAACTGGTTTGAACCATCAAAATCTTAAATGAATGCTTTTGGATAATGTTTTGAACACAATAAGTATACAGTATAACATTATGAAAAACACTTTCATATGTTTCATTTTATCTACACTACTGATTACCTGTGTTCAATTTACTTAGCAAAGTGGAGCTGTTTATTCAAAATATGTGTGATAAGAGATCAGGAATAGGTTTTCTTAGCTCAGTATTAAAACAGTCAAAAACTTACTGATGTCAAATAGTTTTTGTTAACCTAATAGATAGGTTGAATAACAAAACACTTTTATGTAGATTAACATGTTTTTATATTTTGAATTATAATTACTGAGCACAAAATATCTATTTTAATATTTTAAATTTTCTGATCTACCCACAAAATTTTATTCCATATAAAATTTCTCGTGTAGCATCTGTTAATATACTAATTGTGCTCATTTATTCTCACCTAAAAATCTTAGGTCATATAAATCCAGAGTTTTAACAAGTATTTTTAATCAAAGAACTGGCAGGACATGATGCCCATTGCATATTTAGATACAGCTTCAGTCAAAAAAACCAATGCATTATAAATGCTAGTAAATATACCATATATCATAGTAAAAAAACTTATCCTTACTCATGCACTAAGTTACAAGAGTTTCTTAAGCATCATATACAAGCCAGCACTGCCAAATTAGAGAAAATTTTAGTCTTACAATTTATTATTTTGATTGCTAGATATATTCTAATGTTATGCACGATAAGGGTATCGCTTTGAATATCAGTGATTATTTAGATAATTTAATAATAACAGAAAACATTACATATATGATGTAAAAGAACTTTTTTAAATACCTCTGTTATAATACACATATATAAGCAGTTAAAGAAATTTTGGAGGATCAAGAATATCATCTTGGATTGAAGAATATTAAATCGAGGAATATTAAATCATTCCATAGTTTTTCATTCAGCATTTATGCTATGCTTTATTAAAAAGTGTATATTTATTAAAAGTGTATTTATAAGAAAGAAAACATATATTGTCCAAAATAATTCTTTAGAGTAGAAAGTTATTTTACAATCATATTAAGTATTTATTCTTTGTATAACAGTCACTTTGAACATTACATGTAATTAACATGTGCATTTCCAATGAGAATTTTTATATTAAAAAGCAATATTTGAGGTTTTTGATGTGAATGTTTAAACTGTCAAAAACTTGACAATCCTGGTAAAAATGCAACTCTAAAGTGGGCATAGCTTCGGTTCTAAGCATCAAAGGCCTGTTTTGGATTCACAAAAAATGGGGCTTTCATAAAAAATGAAGAAAAAAAACAAACCAATATTTTTTCGTCCAAAATGAGGACTCGTATAGTTTCTGATAACAATAACCAATTGATAACTATAGCCAAAAGAAGCCCAGAAGCCAAATGATGATCTTGAGTCCTACTTGGTCAAACAGGATACATGAAAACAGGGCAACTCCATTTTACATAAAGCTCAGGGCTTGGCAAATCTCAGTCGATGTGGTGATTATAAAGTGGGTAAATGGTCGCCTGAAATTCATGTGATTATTAAAATCGAGTCTAAGGGTGGCACAAAATTTTCTGATTTTATTGCAGTGTGCCTTTCAACATCAGGAGGAGTCATTAAGTCTCTGAAAAGTCGAAAAACATTATTTAGGACTGTTTTGAGGAAAAATCATGCTGGGTTTTTTTTCCCTTTAAGCTAAAATCTTTTTTTTTAAATTCAGTCATGTGTTTAATTTATGTACTGTATGTGTTCCATAGATCCCTCGAGATAGTCTTTCAAGTAAAAACTCGATTTGGATAATTGACTGAGAATTTGAAGTTTCTTTTTTGATCTTACCTTTAGTGTGCCTACATTGCCGGAAGCTCATTACAAAAGCAGCTTCACACGTCCATGAATTATAGCAACTAATAATATTCAGATAACCTATCGATGTCATGTGCAAGCAAAAATCATCATCCTGAATACAGGAATGTTTGTCAATGGGGTGGGGGGGTGTTACATTTTTTAATTTACAAAAGTATGGTTAAACCTCAGCTTCTAAATGCAAAAAAAAAAAATAACAAAAGCCATAAGTCCTGATAACTGTCAATGAACATTTGCCTATGTTACAATATTGGTCCATTCTATATTTTATATTAGTGATTGATAGCATTATCCAAATGATAGCATTATGCAATAAACCGCGTCTACTGTATTGTGTAAAAAGAATTTTGGCCTCCTCCGATACCCTCCATCTCCCTTGTCAGCAAAATTTTAAATATATTATAATAATGATTTCAAATATTTTCAGAAAAAAATATTACAAAAGAAAACACCTTTTACGTGCTATTGTAATCATTTTCAATTAATTTAAATCATTTTTTTAAAGGTTGGTAACTTTTAAAGTTTTTCTGTAGAAAATTCCTTGTCCGTCCGTCCCTCTCAGAAGTCAATTCTGCTCAAGTGTATTGTAGCACGTTTTTTGTTCCATGCATGATGCTAAGGTGAAAATGGGGTTTCACCTGTTCTGCCATCTTTTTAAAACTATCCCATCTCGTTTGGAACACCATCTGTTTGCTCACCGTCCTTGCTTGAGTTAAAAACCTATTCCCAGCATCAGTCCTCGCTTGGGAAATTTCCCTGTTGTGGCCTTTCAGTTTGTTTTTGTATTATTAATTGTTAAATGAATGTTTTTTCATCATAACTGCTTGTCTAGTATTTTACAATTGCTTTCATTCTCTTTTCAGATAAAATGAAAGCTGGGGTCTTTCTCCACAAAACACTAGATGATATCAGAGATTCATTAGTTTCAGTTCTGGAAAGGAAACATTTAATCACCAAAAAGACAGCATTCAAAAGGAGTTTGACACTTTTATGCTAAGAAAGTAGAAATGATCGAAAGTTTAGAAAGTCCTTTGCATGTGCATAGTGGCTGCAATCATACGTATTGTAAATGAACATTAGTTGATATTTTTTCATCAATAAATACTTAAATTTCAATTTATTTTGTGATTTATTTACAAAAATGATGTGAAATTTTCATTGAACTTCTCAAGACTTGCTAGGATTTGGAGCGGAGGTGCTTTTGAACTTTTTCTAAACAAGTCTGATTCCTATCCTTTGTTACTGTATTAATTTATATTCACCAGCTTATGAATTTTGATATTCGAGAAGTGGAAAGATATTTTGAATAACATTGAATTTTGAAAATATAAAGGTATTTGGGAATTGCTTTTTTGGCAATAATGGTAGCCTATACAAAAAAAATGTTATTACCCTTTCAGACCTTGAATTCAATGATAACACACCTACAATCCTTGAAGTCAGGGCTGAACTCACTAAGTTAAAAAAAAAATCTACAGCGAGAAAAAGTTTACCACATTTGTGCTTTCTGGGATCCAAGTCAATTAGCTCAAGAAAAACGCCAGTGACACAATATTTCTTGCACTGTCTTTACTGCAGGGGGCCACTAACTCTTTTCCCATAATATTTAGTGCAAAGCAATGTAAAAACAATAGGTTGCTTGTTTTCCCATCCAAGCCATCATTCCTCTAGTGATTAAAGCACAAAACTTGGGTGAAACCTGATAACGCGAGCGCATACAAACGAACAAAATTTTGAATAGCTCAATTTATTTGTGCAGTATTTCCAATACTTCAAGTGTAAAACCAAAGCATAGAAAGACTGCCACCGAAGAATTTAATTTGATAGTTTGTTGTTCGAACAACATTTCATTTTGTGTCAACGTCTGTTTTCCAGCAATTAAAAAATCTGCCAAATTACTGATCTCCCCGTTAGTCTCTGCTCAGTAGCGTACGCAGGATTTTCTTAAGGAGAGGTGCTCATTTTTTTTCACTGCAAAAAAAAAAACACTGATAGCTTGGGGAGGGCATATAGGTTTCCTGAGCTCCCCCTGCGTAGGCTTCTGTTTGGGGTTTTGAACCCCATCTTGCGTACGTCAGCGGTTCTGCGCTTTTTTTTCAGTATGTTGCATATTAGTACAGCATACTCAGTATATATATATAATGATGAAAACTAAAAATATGAACATATAATAAGTAAAAAATTATGAAAATTTAGAATTGTAAGAGATACATTATTAAAATCTAATGTGAGAGTTAATTATAACCCCATTGTTGAAAATTTAGAATGAATGAAAGAAATACGCAATTGAAAATTTATGACAAGTAATTATAAAATTATATTTTTGAAAAAAATTTTGAGAATCGGTAAAAGCCTTCAATTGTGCATCAGTGCCGGGAGGGGGGTCCATCCCCTCAAAACCTAAGAAAATGACAGAGATATATGTTATAACATGGTACATTCGTTTGCTCTCTATTACTCTGTCCCCTCCCCTCAAAAATAAATTTCTGGACAGGGCCGCAACTATAGATGCTTAGTTAGCCGATGCAAGCACGCATTTTGGTGCCTCGTCCTTCTAATATTGAAGGTGGGGTTAATAGATTATATTTGCGCCCCCTCTGGTCCGGGGCACCAAATCTGTTTGCTGCCCTGGTCCTGGGGTCCATTTGATCTAGTGGCTCTCTTATTGTTAAAACACTATACTGATAAGAATCATGACGAAACTTTTTTCGCTTATAAGCTTGGAAGGGAAAAAAGTTTAGTCCGTGTGATTACGTACGGACCAACTGGAATCTTGCCATTGACCCTTCGCATCAACATTATTGTAATGCAAGGATACTCAATCTTTAGGAGAGCGCGGGCCACTTCCTCGTTGATTTGAAAATGTGTCACGGTCCACTTAGTTCATGTGGAGATATACCGTGGGCCACTTGAGTGATCTGGAGCTGAGCCACTTGAGTGATCTGGAGCTGAGCCACGGGTAACAAGTAATATGTGGACCTGCACCGCAGGTCGCTTACGTGCTCTGGAACTGTGCCGCACATCACTTAAGTGATCTGTAAATATGTCGTGGGTCACTTGACTGATTCGTAAATGTGTCGCGGGCCACTTGAGCGATGTGAACTGTTCCAAAGGCCCCTTAAGTGATCTAAAATGTGCCGCGGATCACTAAAATGATCTGGAAATGTGTCGGGTTCGCCCAAGTGTTCTAGACCATGCCGCAGGTAAGTGATCTGTGTATATATCGCGGGTCACTTGAGTGATTGATGTTAAACTGTTCCAAGAGCCATTCAAGTTCTCTGTAAATGTGCCACGGACCGTTTAAGTGTGCTCTGGAACTGTGCGGCGGTCACTCAAGTGATCTGAAAATTTTTACAAAATTAAGTTTGAGGTCGCAGGCCACATCAGATAAGTCCGAGGACCACAGTTGGCCATGGTTCGAGCATTTATGAAACAACAGTACAGTAGTATTGAATGCAACCAATATCTCAAAACGAGAAATTTCATGGATGGGAAATTTTCATTAGAATTAAAAATTCACGGTTTGAAAAAAAAAAATTTTCTCTCGAAGACGAAAATCCACAAAATGAGTATTTTTACTAGAAATGACGTGATAACGGGGGAAATTTTGCAATTTTCTGAGTTCTACGTAATTTTGTCCCGTAAAATACAGATTACATGGTCATACGATTTCCAGATACAGTTCTGTTTTGAAAGATAGCAACATAAGGTCATCTTGGCGACTTGTTTCTAAGATGGAAAAGTATAATTTCTTGCCAAATATGATAAACTAATGAAACCACGTTAGTACGTTTATACTGACGTCACTCCCTCATCAGCCAATCATATCACTGAGCCGTTTTGGGTTTTAACGGCTCGTGCCCCTTGTACAATGTTCTTTTCTTCGGTGGGGTGGATTGTGTCGACCTCCAATCCACCCCAAGAAAGATGGGTTTTTTTTTATGAGCTTCTCTCCCACTTTTTTCTTCCCTACGAGGGGAAAAAAGTTATCATGCCGGTAATTACCACCAAAGCGACCCCCAATCTTGCACATGTGAACGGGGCTGTACATGTGTATTGTTAAAAAAATTGCAATGAGAATAGAAGGTACATAGTTCAAGATATCCGCCCATACGAGTACAAATTGATATGATTGATATTAAAGAGTCCTGTCTATTTTTCTATGGGACATATCTGAAAGAAAAAAAATCAAAAAGACCTTTCCACGGGCCCCCCTGACTCCCAGGCGCCAGGACTGGAGCCCTGTCAGCCCCTCCGTGGGGGCCATGCCGAAGATAATTAACATTGTTTTTTGTTCCCATGCTATAAATTCACTATGGGGACACGCCAAAGATTCCAGTTTAAGAGGGCCCCTGCTTCAGGATGTGGGGACCATATAAATACTTACTAAAAAGTTGGACTAGAAGCTAGATGTGGCAAATTTTTCAACTCGTCCTTCATTGTAACCCAGCTGCACATAGCATGGACCTTTTATTGCCGTTCCTCTGCAATTCTTTTTGTCTCATAGATAGATAAATTATGAAATTAATGAATTATGAAGTAATCACAAATTTGCACTGTTGGAATAACGAAACCATGGCCTCCACGAGGGTCGAGTTGAGAGGCTTCAGCCTGGGGACAAAGGACAATTCTTAATTATTTTTTTGTTTAATTTAAATGCTTTTTGAAAGTTAGTAACTCGGATTTTTACTGGAAGAAATTCCTTGCGCTCCTTTTCTGCCCCCTCCAAAGATCAATTCGAGTGGTGGAGGGGGGTGTTTAATTCCCAACTCTTGAGCAGACATTAATGGATTTTTTTGCAAGTTATTTTTGCAGTAAAAAAACACTTTTGGGAATTTAAAAAAAATTAAACGAACCTAACAAATAATAAGGTAAATTGAAAAGTTTTTGAGAGATCAACATTACAAAATGTCTGGTCTTGTGAACGCTAAAATTAGAGGCGAGAGATTGACGAGATATCTTGTTAATTCCGCATAAAGGGTTGAATATACGGCGTGTGTTTCAATAATTTCATAATTTATCTATTAATACTATATATTAATTGTATTCAAATTTTATTGATTACAGTCATAGACGTACGCAGAATTTTCTCGAGGGGGGTGGGGGGTTTCAGATTTTTTTCCTTCTGAGGGTGGGTTACTTTTTTCTCTGCAAAATAACACTATAATCTTGGCTCAAGGGAGGGTTAGAACCTCAAACCCCCCCCCACCTTTGCGTACGCCAATGATTACAGTTTATAAAATGCATGCTTCTATAGTGATAAAAATTTCTTAGGCATGTCAAATTCAGTACAGAAATGTGATGTGCTTCAACCTTATTCTACTTCCGGGATCCCGGGAAATGAGTTCAGATTCCAGGGAAATTCCCGGTTGAATTCTAGGTGCGGGATCGCGGAAAAACTGGATCCCAGGAGCAGGGCCGCAACTAGATACTTTGTCATCCGGGGCAAGCCGGCATTTTGGCGCCCCTTGCAATATAGAAGGAATCAAGGGCGTAGCGAGGGGGGGAGACTTGGGGGTCTGGTCCCCCCCCCGAAATGTGAGAAAATGACAGAAAAAAGGGAAAAAGATGGCCAAATCCATTGTTCTGTTAATTTGGTCCCCCCCCCGAACGAAATTTCTGGCTACGCCCCTGGAAGGAATATTTAAAGGATGAATTCGGCTCCCCCCTTCTGTTTCAACGCCCGGGGCACCAGACCCGCCTGCTCCCCGCTAGTTGCGGCCTTGCCCAGGAGAAAAAACCTAGTGGGGACTTGGGATCCACCTTTCCCTGCAATATAAGAAAATGACCGATATGTACGGGATGACAGTTAATTCTATTCTGTCACTTTGGTCGTACCCTCACAAAAGGAATTTCTGGCTATGGCACATGATAGTATGTGGCATAAGAGTGATATTTTTTTTTCTTGTCAGTTCCCAAATCATTAATTTTATGTTTTCATTTTTTTCCTTTATTTATAAATGATTTTCTCTTGATGCCTATTTTACTTTAATCATAAAATTTTATAGGTTTAAAAAATTACTATCCTGTGTGAAGCCTTACATTTTAATTTCTTAAACGAGTGAACAAATTTTCTGAACAAATGTATTCAATTCGAAGGAGCTTATCAGAGCCATTGCCAGAAATTCTTTCGGAAGAGGTTTGAAGTGACAGAACAATAGATTTTTCTTTGCCTTTTTCTAATATGTTGGGGACGAAACCGGACCTCCCGGTTCCCCTCTCGCCACGGCCTTGCAGCTGCTGTCCGTGATTGTCTTTTGCCGACGGCTATCCATGCACACAAAAGCATGCACCCAAACCCCAATTGGTGACAAATATCTTTCTTGCACAGCAAGTAACACACCCGCCTCTAGGCAATACCTTCTGCTCTAGAAGGTATTGGGTCAGTGATGGTAACCAGGGGGTGCTGTAAAACCGGTTTTCTAGCTACTCTTTTCGAAAAATCAAGTGACGTCACCCGATTCCTCACGCGACCGTCTCCCGTTGGAACACTGAATAAAATTACTGTTTTTTGATAATTTTTTTTGCATAGTTCTAATTCACAAAACTCTATCATTTTTTCAGAGTAGATGCCACAAATACCGCTGATTATCAAAATATATTTTTTTTATTTTTTTGAAAGTTTTTTTATTTTTGACAGATTTTTTTTTCGACCCATGTATCCAATGTTAAATCAATGGGAAGTATGCACGTTTGTAAAATCGAAAAGGGAAATGGAAAGGGAATTATCAGAATGGGGGAAACTATTTTCCCCATAAATGATGGCCTTTTGATGTTCAACGTTCAGTGGGAATGTATTAATTGGAATAAATTTTCATCTTTTTTTTTATAACTCGGCCTTACATTCAGAGCCGCAACTAGGGGAGAGCAGGCGGATTTGGTCTGGGAAGGGGGCAAATTTCACCCTTTCACCTCTCCTTCAATCAACATTACAAGCAGGGCCGCAACTAGATGCTTGGTCACCCAGGGCAAGTGCGCATTTTAGCGCCCCCTTGTAATATTGAAGGACAGGTTTGGGAAGAAAATTTGCTCCCCCTCTGGTCCTGGGCCATGGCCCCCACATCCTGGAGTGGGGCCCCTAGGCTGGAATCTTTTGCAGGCCCCCCGACCAGACTTTCACGGGCCCTTTTATGATGGATTTATAGCGTGAAAAACAAAAAATAATGAAAATCGTCCCGGGGCCCCAGGGCTGGAGCCTTGCCAGCCCACCCCTTGTGGGGGCATGCCCTGGGCACGACACCCACCTGCCCTCCCCCCCTAGTTGCGACCCTGATTACAAGGGAGCGCCAGAATATGTACTTGCTTGGCTGACCAAGCATCGGTTGCGGCTCTGATTTCCGCATGGGGAAGTGAAGCATTTGCCGTGGGACAGGACCGCAAATAGATGCTTAGTCAGTCGGAGCAAGCAAGTATTTTGGCGTCCCCTTGTAATGTCGAAAGAAAGGTCAGAGGATAAAATTTAGCCCAGGATCCGGAGCACCAGACCCACCCGTTCCCCTCCCGTTTACGGCCCTGCCTACTAGCTCCAACATTTAAACAACATGCGTTCACTGATTAACAAAACGTCTTTGATCCAGGTCACGGATAACCCCCCATGTCTGATTTGGGCCCCGACATAGATGTTCAAACTCTTAGGTTTGCGGGCCATATGACAATGAAAACAGGGATAAAATTAATTTCAAAATGTTTAATTGATGCTCGAATAATTTCTGCATAGTTACTACTGCATCACAATCATTAGTGCATTATATATAATATAATTCGATTTTGCATACGTGTTACCCAGGCGTGTACTTTTTAGCTGCGGGCCACAAACTCTCTCTGATACAATTATCGTGTTGTAAGCACTAGGTACTTTCTTAACAACACTTTTTCGCGAGCCGTATGGAATCTCTTGTCATCCCACCACTATGGGTGGGGGACTGGTAGTCCCATATATACGGGACTCTAGCCCTTATGCGGGTGGGGCAGTGGTTGTTGCATTGTATATTTATTAATTATGGGGAGGGTGCTCAGCCCCTTTGTAAAATTTATTAGGGAGGGGGGTCGAACTGCCTCAACCCCAGGTTCCAGTGCCTATGGCCCGGGGGCAGGACCGGATTTAGTCATTCAGCGGCCCGGTGCAAGAACAGTTTTGCTGTCCTGGTGATAGAGGTTGGGCCCAGAGGTTAACTAATCTTTGCTCTATAAATCCACCGAAATTTCTTTTAGGGGCGTGGGAGGGTCTTCGAATTTGGATCCGTAAAAAATATTTCCGAGGAGGAGGCCCCAGTAAGTAGGGCCGTTCTAGCGCATGGGCAGTGCAGGTGGTTACAAAGCTTCACGTTCACGAGAAATATGTAAAACAATATAATGCCTAACAGGGCTGCAACTGGGGGAGGGGGTGCAGGCGGGTCTGGTGCCCCGGGCGCTGTGCTAGAGGGAGCGCAAATTTCACTCTTTAATCTCTCCTTCAACATTACGAGGGGGCGCCAAAATGCATGCTTGCCCTGGCTGACCAAGCATCTAGTTGCGACCCTGATGTCTAATACTGTGAAATAAGATTTTGAATCGGGATAACTGGCGCTTTAAGTCTGATAGGGTGAGTCCCTTGCACCGAGGGCTCATCACAGTGGCATGGCCAATTTATGGGAAAGGCAGACCGGGCTGTAGGGGCTTTAGTTATCGGTCTTATGTTTATAAATATATAAAAATATAAAATTTCTTGAATTTCAACCAAGAAAGCCAGATAAAAATCTTAGTCTGGGGGTCCTTTCAAAAATTAAGGCCCCCATCCAAGGATATGGGGGAGGGGGCTGCAGATTCACTACCATATGTGTGTGTATTTTAATAAATCGACGTATTTTTCATCAATGGATTCAATAAAATTTCAAGTTTTGCAGCTGCCTAATTTCGGCCATGGGGAACCGGAAGTTGTGCACGCTAGGTTTAACCAATATTATAAAGCAGGGTTCTTCAAAAAATGCACCAGAAACGATATATGTGCATACATATATTGAGTATAAGTTCTTTGCCCCCCCCCCCAGAAAATATTGAAATGACGGGCCTCCCACCCCCATCAGAAAAAAAATGAAACCCAGCCCTTGAGAAAATATTGCGTACGCCTATGTGTAGTAATAAGGCAATTTTTAATAAAAGTATCAGCAGAATATCAGAATATTTGCGGTACAAATAGCAATGACATCTCAAGATGATGTGGCTCACCATTCGGGAATCACAGCCCTCACTGTCTTCAATATAATCCCTAACATATCTCGCGGCACTGCCGTACTCAGCGAGAAGAGCAGAGTCGTCCTAAGAGCAATCTTGGGGTCCCCGGAAAAATTGATTTTTTAAGACCTCCCTACCTAGCTAGAAATGGTTACACAGTGCCGCAACTAGATGATTGGTCAGTCGGGACAAGCACGCATTTTAGTGCCTCCTTTTAATATTGAAGGAGAGGTTAAAGGCATGGGAGGAGATGCGTGGGGAGCAATGCCACCCCCCCCCCAGCGTCAAAGGTGGAGTTGACTGATCTAATGTATATATGAATTGGCATCATCATCATCGTGCCCCCCCCCCAGAAATAATGAACTTGCCCCCCAGACTTCCAAGTCAATCTCCCCCTATGGTTAAAGGTTGAAATTTGCGCCCCTTCTGGTTCAGCGTCCAGGGCACCAGACATGACTGCTTCCCCCCTCCTTGCGGCCCCGTGATTGCTTACCAATTTGCATGCTGAATCTCGAACGATATCTCATTATCATGTGGGCCACCTCTGCGTGAGACCCCCAGGCCGTATCCGGGTGGGCCCATGCGTTAAGACTACACTAGGAAAGAGCGCGATTACCTTTTTAAATGCAGTTAAAAAACGAACGAAAACCCCTTCCTCTTGTCATTGACCCATACCCACGGTTCCGTGGCATCCTGTTTGGGAATCAATTTCACTACATTATAACTGTTTAAACAAGTTCAGGTGTGGGCGAGTTCAAAATAATGATAATAATAATAAATAACTAGTAATAAATAATAATTAATAATAATTAATAATGATTAATAATTAATAATGATTAATAATTAATAATGATTAATAATTAATAATGATTAATAATTAATAATAATTAATAATTAATAATAATAATTATTATTAATTAATAATTAATCATAATTATTATTATTAATTAATAATTAATAATAAATAATAATAACTGTTATTACCAAGAAATTTTTTTCAATTCAACCAAAATTATTAAACACTTTCAAATGTATCTAATATTTTTCTTTCCCTGTATGTTTTTTTCTCCGTAAAGACGCGTTCCTGATAATTTCCCTCTCATGGTTTCTAGAATTTCCCTCTCGTGGAAGAGAGAAGCTGCTTCCATTGACTTAACATTGCATACATGAGTTGGGAAAAAAATTCATTAAAAATCAAACAAATTTTTTAAAAATAAAAAAAAAATATCTTGACAATAAGCGGTTTCTGTGGTATCCGCTCAAAAAAAATGATGAAGTTCTGAGCGTAAAGACTATGCGAAAAAATTCATTAAAAACCGACAATTTTACATTATGCTCCCGTTTGAGTGGGTCATGTGAGGAATCGGGTGACGTCAAAACCAGTTTCATTCCGAAGCGCGCGCTTGCTAATACTTAACCTTATATATTCTAGAAACCTTGGGTAACCTCGTCAAGCAAAATTTCCCTTTTGACTAAATTTTTCCCACACATTCCGAAATTTTTGCTGCCATCTATCGGTGGAAATATGTAGTCAATTATTTTACACTAGAAAAGCATTATTTGGCATTTATATATTTTTTTCAACAGAAATTCTTTTGTTTGACCAAATTTCAAAATTTCCCACAAACGCCAAGAAATTTCCCATATGGAAAATTGGCCAATTTTGGCCAATTTTTCCCACGAATATGGGAAATTTCCCACGAGTTACCATCACTGTCTGGGGTTGTACTGCGTATGATTGAAATATATGCCGCCCATCCGAACCTTCCGCTATGTAGATGTAGTATTGAGAAAAAAAATATTAAAAATAAAAAACTTTTTTTAAGAGCCGCGATAAGTCATCTCTCTGGCCTATAGTATTTAGGAAAATAATTACTAGGGCTGTTTTTCTTCCTCTTCATTTTGTACCTATTACTTTGCTTTTAAAGTGGTATGTGTACGAAAATTTGAAAAAAAAAGTTTCGAATTGAATTTGAAATCTAAAATTGTCTATGCTCGAGTTTTTGTTGTTCTAAATGGACTGGACGTATTTCTACAATATTTTAATATAAACAGCTGAAAGGCATTATATATGCTAATGTTTTGCATATATAATGTTTTTCGCAAAAAAAAAGTCAGATTTTTTCAAACACCGCGCGCTTGTTCAAGTGTCTTTAAACATTGTCTCTCTCATCACTGAGGTGTTACATGCTTTGGCATAATTTTTTTAAAATTAAAATGCCGAGAATGAATTTTGTGGCACAAGATATGGATAAATTTTGGTTATTTTTGCAAAAGGTTCCATGTTGTTGAAGTTGATATTCGAAAACAAATAACAACTAAAATTGTAAAAGCTCTCGTTCAATTGTATAAATATATCCACAGAATTTGAGGGGAAAAAATAGAGTTCCTAAAGTGAATAGTAAACTTTTAAATGATTTTTAAAAACGGGGATGTTTCTCATAGGAAAGCATGGGAAGCCACGGTTTGTTTGGGCTTACTTGGTCCCTTTAATATAGCGATCACTGGCTTCATCTGGCAACCCAGATTCCCCATGCTTTCCTGTTATTCTTTCCTCCATGTCTTTTCTTAATTTATCTTGTTTACGTTTGATATTTATGGGATTTTTAAAGAATCCTGTCCAAGTAGAGATATGACCTAATCCGCAATTTGCGCATGAAGCTTTGTTATATTCTTTTTTTATTTTGCACAGAAATGACCAGTGTCCCTGTCCACAACGCATATATTTTATTTCTTTTTTACAATTATTTTGTTTATGATTAAATCCCTGGCATCTATAACACATTAGAACAGTTTTAGGTTTTCTATACTTAACTGTCTTTATTTTGAGATTAAACATTTCTGTGATTTGAAAAATTTGAAGGTTTTCTGGACTCTTTTTTATTTGTACCTGAAACATATTTAGTGGTTGTTTGTTCTTAAAGCTTTTCATTCTGTTCATTTTAGTGACACTTATTTTCTTTTTATTTAATTCTTCTTTGATTAACTTGGGGTCGCATGAGTGGTGCAGATTTTTTATTACTACTTTTAGAATTTTTTCTGAATTATTATCCTTGCACGAGTGCATTATTCCTATTTCATTAAGCTCTTTTTTTTTGCCGTTTGGAAATCATTTTCATTAGTGAATTGTATTATGATTTTGTCATTTTTGGTTTCTCCTGAGAATTTATTGACATTTTTTAGTTAGCAAGTCATTAATTTCTGTCCAGTTTTCAAAATTACTGATAGTAATTTGTTTTCCTTTAAGCCTATTTGGGCATGATTTTTCCGGATTGGCTGAAAAGTCTTGATTATCAAATGAGATTAATTTTATTTGTGAATTATCTAGAAAACATGATTTCTCATTTTCGGTGTCTGAAACATTGATTATTTCATTAAATTTTTCTTCTTTATTTAATTCTTTTCCTGAATTACGAGTTTCTTTGTTTATTTTATGCTTTTCATCTTGGGGATTTGATTTATCCTTTTTTCCCTCTGTGGTTTGGCTTTTCTTTTCTTTTTTCTTCGCATGATTACATTGTAGTTCAAATATTTTCTTTCCTTTCTCTGCTATTTCAATTTCAAAATCTTCATATTCAGATTCATTATTGGAATCTATTTCATTATTTTCTATTTCGTTTAGAAGTTCTAACATAAGGTATTTCCTTTCACACGACTCAATTTTTCAATTTCTTCTTTCGAAATTGTTTTGGGTGATTGCATTAACATTTGGGCAAATCTTTTTTTATGTTTTCTCGAGTAAGAAATTGTCTCAGCCGCTTTAGAAACACAGTCCCAGTGAGTGTTAGCTCCTGATTCTCGCTTGAGTGCGCATTCGGTCCTGGCCATCGAAGTCCCCAAAATAGAATCGGCAGGGAAAAAAATCACTTACCCCGGAACTGCAGGCTGCCGTGTCAATCTCCTTTGGTCAAACGTCAAAATGGCGTTGATTCTTAGATAATTTTAGACACGACAATGCGACAACCTGCTGCCCGGGATATGGCGATCTCTATTCAGCTTGAACCTTCGGAGTCTGGTCGTTGCACCATCCTATGAGAAAAATTGCGAACAAGGTAACAACCGGAGTGCAAAGCAACTTGCGTTGTGCTAAGCTAGTGACCATAGCCAGATCGGAGTAGCCGCTTTCTATCCGTTGTCTGTCTCTGTCCTTGCTGTCGTCGGTTTCCGCTCAGAGTTGGGGAGCTGATCGAACGACCTGTCTTATCGAGTACCTGAAAGGGAATGACCTCTTAAACATTACAAGGGGGTGCAAAATGCGTGCTTGTCCCGTGCTGACCAAGTACCAATCTAGCTGCGGCTTTCGTACTATAGGTCAGTCGTTCTAAACCAGCGGTTTTCAACTTTTTTGATTCGTGGAGCAAGATTCTATGGCGGACCCCCAATTTTTTAATTATTTATCAAAGTTACTGATTTATTTTTACTATTTAAAAATATTTACAATTATTTTTTTAAATTTTCTTTTCTTTTTTTAATTTTCTTCGAGCGGCCGAGGAGCCCCTGGAGATTTATTTTGTAGGGAAACTTGAAATACTCTTGTAGGGAAAGTCCCTTGGACCTGAAATGATTTGTAAACAAAAAGAGCTACAGAAATGCAACTCCTTACAAGGAAAGGGTCTCACTATTCAAATTATTAAAGTACGAGTGAGCAGAGAAACGAATTGAAGTTTAATGGATACACAAAAAAAGCCGTTCGAACTGAACGAACGCAAAAACAACGAATGTGAATAAAACATGTGTTGCCACAAATAAAGCATTAAAGTATATCACGGTTAACGGTTAGCAGGTAATTTTTAAATATTCAATATTCCCCCCTAAAATTAAACATGCTAACAAATCAAAAAAAAAAGAAAACAACCAATACATAAGCATAGATGCAAGAATACTGAACGGATACAAAAGGAAAAAAAATATATATATATATATAACGATACACAATGCAACACATCATTTTTCCTTCAATGCACACATCCCTATCATTTCTTTCAAATGATTAAACCTTCCACAAGGAAGTGGCTTTGTGAATAAATCAGCGGCTTGCTCTTGAGTCGAACAGTTATGCACATCTAGCTGTTCTTTCTGGTACAGTTCTCGAATGAACTTGTATCTCACATCAATGTGCTTGGTTCTGCAGTGAAATTCTGGATTTTTTATGAGTCTGGTGGCACTCTGGTTGTCGACCTGTAGTAAAGGAACACCACTTGAAATACCAAGTTCTTGAAACAAGTAATGAAGCCATACTATTTCTTTTGCAGCTTGACTCGCCGCCACAAACTCAGCTTCAGTTGTAGATAGAGACAGGCATTTCTGACGCTGACTCTTCCATGTTATGGCGCCACTGCTGCACAAAAACACCATGCCTGAGGTTTATCTCCTTGACACAGGATCCCCTGCGTAATCTGAATCACTGAATGCTTCTAAAGCACCAGCTTTGGAATCAGATGAGTACGAAATACCCCAATTCACTGTACCCTTTAGGTATTTCAATGTCCTTTTCACAACATTCCAATGACACTCTTGAGGTTTGTCTAATACCCGAGAGAGCATACCAAGCGTGTAAGCTATATCAGGTCGAGTGACCGTAGCTAGAAGCATGAGGCTCCCAATAGCCTCTCTGTAAGGAACATCAAGGGCTGGAGCAGCAGACATCTCTGCTGTTAAACAACACTTTTCAATAGACGTGCCTACCGGATTTGCATCTGTCATATTGAAACGGCTGAGGTTCGTCTGCAAGAAGATTCCTGATGGATGAAAATCGATCCATCATCCAAATAATTAATTTGCATACCCAAAATGTACTTGGCGTTATCTATTACAACTGCAAATTTAGATCTGAGTTGGTCAAGAAATATATTTAGCATTTTCAAGTCCTTGGAAAATATCAGACCATCATCCACATAAAGGATAAGAAAAAAGGTTTTCTCTGCATTAGCAAACAAGCATGGATCTGAACTTGAAGATTTTAAGCCATGATTTCCTAGAAATTTGCTGAATTTTTCATTCCAGCACCTGGGGGACTGTTTCAGTCCATAGATGCTCTTCATCAATTTGCAGACCTGATTTGAACCATTCTCGAAACCTTCTGGCTGGTTCATGTAGATTTCTTCTTTTAGTTCTCCATGAAGAAATGCTGTTTTGATGTCAAACTGAGCAACCTTTAATTTCTTCTTAGCAGCCATGCTTAACATCGTTCTCACAGTATCCCAGCGAACAACTGGACTGAACATTTCAGTGTAATCTACACCAGGTATCTGTCCAAATCCTTTAGCGACCAGACGTGCCTTATATCTTGTCACTGCACCATCTGCATTTTTCTTAGCTTTGAACATCCATCGACTTCCTATGGCTTTTCTATCACTTGGCAAATCCACCAGCTTCCATGTCTTGTTTTCAATTAGAGAATTCATCTCTTCTTGTAAAGCAGCTTGCCAATGACTTGAATCCTTTGATGACATTGCTTCTGTGTAAGTGACTGGTTCATCACATTCTGCCAGCATGACATAATCATCAAACTTGGATGGCTTCTTCAGCTTCGACCTATCTCGTAAATTATACGTATCTGTGTCTGGCTGTGATTCAACTTGCTTGGAACCATCTGTCTCTTCGGTAACTTTTTCAGTAAACTCTGGATTGTTGATGAAAATCTGCTTGCTCGTGATTTCATTCTTGAACACAATGTCCCTCGAAAGCACTATTTCATCTTTACTGGGTATCCATACCCTGTAGCCATCTTTATTGCCACAATACCCAACAAAATATCCTTTCTGAGCTTTCTTATCAAACTTTTTTCTTTTCTGTTTTGGAACATGCACAAAACATTCAGCACCAAACACACGTAAATGATTGAATGGTGACTCTTTGTTATACCACAGTTCATAAGGAGATTTTTCCTCAACACTACTTGGTCCAGTTCGGTTGATAACATAGGCTGCGGTATTAACAGCTTCTGCCCATAGCTTTTCTGGTAATTCCTTGGCGTGTAGCATAGTCCTGGCGGCTTCCACAAGAATCTGATTTTCCCTCTCAATTGCTCCATTTTGCTCTGGTGTGTATGGCATTGAGTTTCGGTGAATCAATCCAATTTCTTTTACAGTGGATTCAACTTCGGAATTCTTGAACTCTGAACCACCATCAGTTAGTAGCTCTTTAACAGTATGACCTCGAGTTCGTACTTCAGCAAGAAAATGCTTCACCTTTGAAGGAACTTCAGACTTTGCTTTCAAGAAGTATACCGATCTGTACCTCGAGAAGTCATCCTTGAATACAACATAATATCTGCTTCCACCCAACGATTCTTCAGGCATCAGCCCACAGACATCTGCATGGATCAGTTCACCAACTGTAGTTGGCCTCGTTGTTCTGGTACCGAAACTGAGTCTATGCATTTTACCATATGCACATGCATCACAAAAATTTCGACTGAACTGAATGTCCATACCTTTACTTTTGAGGAATTTCTGTACATGTTGATTGTTTTGGTGACCTAGTCGCTCATGCCACAGTTCAATATCAGAATTTTTCACAGCAAGACAAGCTTTATAAATTATGACATGCATCAAAAGCTTGTACACACCACTGAGTTGACGAATTCCAACAGCAACAGTCTGCTTCCCATTTCGGAACTCTCTTGTGCTTTGTGTAGCAACTTCAATGAGACCATGATTCAGAGCAGATCCCGATGAGAACAGATTCTGGTCAGATTTAGGGACATACCAAGCATTTTTCAATTGACCTGGTTTCCACTTCCCACATACCAGCATTTCCACATCAATCGTGCCTTATCCTTCAGCATACATGAAAGTTCCATCACCGAGATGAAGCGGTTTTGGCTCATCAAAAGGAACATACGAAGAGAAGAAACCCGAACGAGTCGATATGTGATGAGAAGCCCCCGAATCAATTATCCAACAGTCCTTGTTAACATCTGTGACAGACATGAATGCTTGTCCCTGAGAGCTCTGGTCAGAAGTTTCATAATCTTTACTTTAACGGCAGTTCTTTTTGATATGACCGACTTTCTCGCAGGAGTAGCACTTCACCATTTTTACCATTTTCTTCTTCGGCTTTTGAGTTTCCGAAGTTTCGAGCTTTTTCTTAGCCGTCAAACTAGCATTTTTTGCAATAAATGCTACAGTGCCCGGTTCGGAACTGCTAGATCTCTGTTCGTGAAGCCTGAGTGAGACGTTCATTCAAAGTCGCTACACTTCTTTTGTTATGCGGAACTGACTCCCAAGCGTTTTGGAACTCCAGGTACTCACTCGGAAGAGTATTGAGTATCCTATTCAGCAACATTGAAACAGGAAGACTTACATTTTCTTCTTTGAGCTCCTCTTGCAAATCTTGCCAAATTTGTCGCAGTTTTGATACATGGGAGGCGATACTGTCAGCTGGATAGTTGGTGTAGTTAAATAGCTACGAATACAGTAAGTCCAAGCGTCTCTAATTTTTCTGTTCGTATACAGTGTGCAATGCATTCCACATATCTCTGCCAGATTTGCAGGTAAGAATATGCTGCTTTGACTCATCACGAACACTCGACCCGATTATATATCGTGCAATAGCATCAGCCTCCTCAAAAGCTTTGACAACAGCGGCAAACTTCGTGCGTTCAGGCTCGGTTGCATTTTCATCCAACGAAGCAGGATACGTGACTTGTCCCGAAACGACCGGCATCACTTTTTGGATAGTCAGCTGTAGTTCCACATCAAATTTCCAGCTTGTCCAGTTCTGTATACCTTCCAACTTATCGATGGAATGAAGCTTCTCCATTTTCCCACTTGAATTGGAAACTTAAGCTCGAAAAGTAAACAGATACTAAATTTCGTTTCCGAAGTCAAAATTCTGCAACCGTAGACAGACGACCATTAAACAAACTCACTACGAAGTGGAGGATCACTGGGCCCATAACCTATTCAAATTATTAAAGTACAAGTGAGCAGAGAAACGAATTGAAGTTTAATGGATACACAAAAAAAGCAGTCCGAACTGAACGAACGCAAAAACAACAAATGTAAATAAAACATGTGTTGCCACAAATAAAGCATTAAAGTATATCACGGTTAACGGTTAGCAGGTAATTTTTAAATATTCAATACTCACGGATGTCTTCCAAAATTTTAATTGAAAAAAAGCGCTTCCAGTGCAATATTTGAGCTATGTTCAGATGGTGATTGGTATTGCTGAGCAATACCATTCAAATGATTGGCATTGCTTTAGCAATACGAGCAGATATGTTCCGGCGTCCCTGCCCGGGACACAGTTCCAGAACTCTTAGCGATCCAGGACACATTTAAACATCCTTTGAGTGACATGTGATGTAGTTTTAGAGCACTTAAGTAGCCCCCAGTGCGGTTCTACATAACTCAAGTTACCTGCGGCACATTCTCAGATTATTTAAGTGATCCGCGGCATACAACTACGGATCACTTGAGTGATGTGTGGCACAGTTCCAGAGCACTTAAGCGGCCCGGAGAGATTATCAATGGGGGGGGGGTGATGTTAATTCAAGTGCCCACAAACTATTGAAAGTTTTTTCTCGTTTTTGGCGCACCGAGTAAGATGCCATTAAAAATATTTCATATTTTCATAAAGGGTGGTTGATGACGTAAGCATAAAAACTCCCCTCCCCCCTTGTCATCAGAAGTCCGCAAATCGGAAAACTCCTCCCTCCATCGATTTATTTAATTAATTATTTGAATTTTAACATCCGAAGTCATTCCCACTTATACCACTCAAAGAGAGATCTTATCAAGACTCTAGTATCTTTCTCGCTCTCTCTCTCTAGCATTAAAAATTGAACACATTTAAAAAATTCTAGAATTTTTTATACGTGCAAAGTAACGATTCGGAGGGGAAAAAATTATGTACAATAAAATTTTTTATTTTCATTAAATTACAGTCCGGGAAGGACTGGTCCAGGAATATGAAGAAAGTTCTTCGGCGGTGGGAATGAGTTTTTCCTCAGCTGTCCATGACCCCCCCCCCATGGGGGGGCTGACAGGGCTCTAGCCCTGGGGACCGGGACGGTTATCATTTTTTTGCTTTTTTCACGCTATAAATTAACTACAGAAGGGGCCCGTTAAAAGTCTGACCGGTAGGCCCGCAAAATATTCCAGCCTAGGGCCCGCTACAGGATGTGGGGGCCATGCTGCTGTCATAGGGAGAGATTTCCGGACTCAAAGTTAGAAAGCTTCTCGAAAAATTTCTTAACGAGTTTTTTGACTGTTGCGACAGAACCACGCAAAGCCGCTTGAAAGCTTTAATGTGTTAAAACTCTTAATGCCACTTTGGAACCACGGGAGGCACGTGAAACGTTGTAACGTTTTGTTCTGAAATCGTTCTTATGGATAGTATCGTCTTAACATATGGGCCCACCTGAGCACAGTCCTGGGGCCTCAAGAGAAGCAGGGGCCTCAAAAAAACGAGTAGTTGAATTTTTCGAAAATTTTTCTGAAAAAACTGTTTTTCAGAAAAATCACTTGGCCCGGGGGATCCCTTGATGCTCTTAAGACTACCCTGCTAATGGAACAGGATTATAACTTCTGGCAGGAAGCCGGGCTGGAGCGGCGTATAATACTGGTTGTATTGTCAGTTTATAAAGGATTAGGTTATTCTGAATGGAAAACCCTGTATTTTTGCGGCATATCTTAGTAAGCACGATCTCAGCCATTTGTTTGGCGTAACGTACCCAAGTAGCACAAATATATAGATCTATATCGTAAAATTTCAGTTTCCAATATAGATCTATATCGGGCCACGATATCGTTCTGGCTAAAAAAGGCATAGTCGGAGATAAATAGATCTATATCGTGAATGTGATATATTCAAATAATTCAAATTTTGGACGATAGATGGCGCCCTTTCGGAAGAAATTTTTAAAAAAAAAAGTGTGTAATTATTTCGAGGTGGGTGGATTTGAACCCATGTAACCTGAACTCTTTCCATCTCTAACCCCGTAACTTACCAACGCACCACTACAGCATTGGTTACTAGCTGTTATTATAACATTAATTTACAAGTAACATTAATATTTTTTACTTGTATTTTCAATCAAATTTATTCATTTTCATGTACGCACAAAAGTTACAAAATAGAAATTGTGAGACGTATTTATCATTTTGAGGCAGATAATTGAAAAATTATTTATAACACAAGAAACAAATTAATGTATTGTGTAGTATATTAATTATTTAAAATTATTAATTTATGCTAATAAAACAAAAAATACAGAATAAATAATATGTGAAAAATATGGTAAAAAAATGAAAACGTCAAAGGAAAAAAAAAATAATTTTAAGAAAAACACTCAACAAAAACAAGAGCAATTTTTTTTTAATTAAAAAATATGTGCAATTATAAAGTGGCAATTAAAGTTACGGTGGATAAGTTCTCGCTCCTCCTAAAATACCAACATCTATGATATAAAACGTACACAGCAAGGATTCAATTATAACTGACGAAATGATTTTGATATATCAACATAATTAATCCTATTAAAATCAAAATTTCATATGAAAAATTATTCATTCAAACGTTTTTAATTTCAATTCAAACAAAAAATTGTACGCTCGACTTTAAATTTTCTCCAAATTTTTATTTGAAGGCAATATTGTTATTTAAAGGCACACAATATGTTGATATATCAGCATATTGTGTATCTGCTATATATCTTTGTCAGGTTCACGATATAGATGTATGTCATGTTCAGGATATAGAGCTGTGTCTTCTTTGATAGATCTATATCAGGTCTATATCAAGAATCTGATATAGATCTTTGTCAGGTGCATGATATAGATCTATGTTTTTCAAATTATATTAAAATAATTTATTGTCCCAAGTTGCTGTCCTTCAAAGTAGAGATTATTCACATGGAATCAAATACATATTCGGCTGAAAAATTAAAGACTTGATCAATTAACATCATAAATAATTTGCACCATATAAGACGAGATCGTTCTATATCATAGTTATGACATCTGATATTCCTCTGACATTTTGATATATAACAATATGGTCCAGATATTGTACTATATCGTTGTGCTACTGGGGTAGCCGCTGTCAATTATGACACCAAAGTACTTAGTATGTATGATTTACAGGGAAGATGAGCTTTCCCTGAACTGTGATGTATGCAATCAAACGGTGTAATATCAGCAAAATTTGAACTTAACCATTATGGATTTCAGTATGAAAAGTTTCGAAAGTTCCACATATGGAATTTTAAAAATTTCACTGTCTATATATTTTTTATGAGAATAATTTTACTTTATTAACCAGGATAAATATAATGCATTCATGAAAAAAAATTTATAAAGAATTTACTTGATTGTGTGAGAAGTGTTTTATAGAAAATATTTTGAAAAAACAAATTTCCAAACAACATTTTGTTTTTGGAATTTTAAAATCACAAATTGCAGAAAATGAGTTTTAATGACAAAAATTTAATTTTTTAGCTATTACAAAAACACACATAAATAAATATATTTATATATATATATATCCCTTATGACAAAATAATGATGATGCATACCTGCCTGATTTCTCAATACCATCTGACCTTAACTCCTCCCTCCTCCTCCAGATGAATTTTGAAGTAATGAAGTAATACAAGATGCACACAAAAACAGATATGTAATGTTCACCATTTTCAGATATGAAATGTCTTTTTCATTAAAAACATGAACTTTGATGAAGTTAGAACAAAAAAATATTTTCCACTAAAAGTTCATAGATAAATCCTAAAATTCCACATTGACTTGCACAAATTAATACAGTACATATATATATATATATATATTGAATGCATACAGGATGTTCAACAAAGCTTAGAGATATCTGAATAACTTTCGAAATAGAGGTTCTTGGTTTGTATACGTGTCAGGTCATTTTAGAAAGAAAGAAAATTAGCTCTACATCATAATTTCACAAACTTTTTGTTCCATTGCCCCCCTGAAATTTTTTTTCTAATCGCCCCACAACTCAACCCATAGCTTATAACGCCCCTCCCCTCCCAGGTATATATATTCCTGACTCAATATTACCCACTTTAAGAAACACTGATCTACATAGACCTAATTAAAAGGGATATTTTCTTTCGGTAATTAGTTTCATCATCTGTAGACTGCCATATTTCTTGGCCTATCCACTTCGACACACTTCCAAGAAAAAATTTTGCTCGCTTGTGGCGCCTAAACTAAGGTGGTACATAATTTATGAAAAATTAACTGTAAACATTATTGTATAACTGTAAACATTATTGTATAACTGTAAACATTATTGTATAACTGTAAACATTATTGTATAACTGTAAACATTATTGTATAACTGTAAACATTATTGTATAACTGTAAACATTATTGCATAACTTTCAAACATTGAATTAATCAAACTGCTCCACAACTACTACTCAGAATTGGCTCTGAGCATTTACCAAATCTTCTCTAAGAATACGTAATATATAAAAATGCATTAATTACATGAAGGGTAAATTTTATCCCGGAGATGCAGTGTTAACACCAATGCAGCCTTTACATTGAATAAATTATTCTTTGACTCAGAGCCATAGTGTGCCTTTTCACGACCACAGGGCAGACTTTTCTTTGGGGCCCTTCTTGAAAGGGTTATTATTATTCAAAATAAGGGCAAACTTTTTGGTGCCCCCTATTCGTCTAGGAACCCTAGGGCAGTGCCTCGGTTGCTCCAGCCTAGTTACAGCCCTGCTTTGACTGTGACAATTACCCCATAAGTAGGGTACCAAGCAACAGTAAGAATTGCTAATTGTGGACACTGCTCAAGGGAGTGAAACATATATTCCACCTTCAGAAGAATACTTATCATATTTTTATTGACCAGTCAGCTTCCCAATTAAAAAATTTCTTGTTTTTCCCTTTTTTTTCTTTTTTGAAGCTAATGAAATGAATTTTTCTGATTAAAATGTTTTATGAATACATTCAAACTGACTTCCTCATGTCCTTAACTTTAAAAAAATAAAATAAAAAATAAATATATATATATTTTAAAAAGTTAAGAACATTATATATACACACACACACAATTCTTATTGCAAGGCAATTTGTGGTTCCTGCACATTAAGATGGTCTCCTCTGTGCTACACGTCAACTAAAAGGATCCCATTCCCCAATAATTAAATAGCATTAACCTTTTATGTTTTTCCCAAGAGATTCATATGATCTCTGTCCAGGGAAGCTTGGTGCTAGTACACATCCAATTTCTGTCCAGGGAAACTAAGTGCTAGTACGCATTACTTCCATTGTCTGCATACATTTCTACAATTCTATCTTTTTGTCCTCATTTTCAGATTTTCTGAACATACATATTTTTTCATTTTTCTTTCCAAGAGAAAAAAATTGCACCACGCGAAACAGATATATGTTCTTCTATGTTTGTATGTTCTTTTCCAATACATATTTACATGCTTTGACTAATCTCTGTATAAATTATCAGAAAACAATGCAATTGCAGCCATCACCTTTTCTTTTTGAAGCTAACTTGAAAAATACGCAGTTTAACCTTAAATAACTAAACTTGAATTAGTGTTACTCAGTAACTACCACAGTAGCACAACGATATCGTTACGATATCGTACCGACACCGGTCCGATGTTGGCATGTCGAATGAATACTGAACATCAGAAAGAGGTCAGAAATATTTACATGTCTGATATCGAATGCGATATAGTACAAATGTATTCACTGAATAAACTCCGCGCCGGAAATATCTTTATTCTTTTTTTTCTCTAAAATAGTTTTACTCTCATTTTTCACGCATTTCGTTTCGAAAGAGAATATCTTGTACGATAATTGGTCCCTTTTAAAATAATCCAAATTTCTCTATGTCGAACTACGTCGCCAAATGTATGCCATTTCTACATCGAACTGCATCGAAAATTCTACGTCATTCTATATCGGTGTGCTACTGGGGTAATCATTCGACTCATATAGACTACGAATTAAAAACAAGAGTATATTTTTATATTTCCTTTATTTATTTTCAAACAAAGTAGCGTAACTTAAGAGAAGTATAATAATATTTCAATAAAAAAATAAAAAAAACTTGTTTTACTAGTTATGAAGGTACTGTGAGTGAGGTCTGGGCGCAACAGAAACATCTCAAATGTGCAAAATTGGCTAGGGTCTGTAGCCTATCAGACGAATGTTTAGTTACCTTGGGTATGAATTGAAGAAACCCCATCACACCATACTATTGTTTGTTCAGCTAATGCTATACAGGGAAAATAGTTACTTCATCAAGTCCGAAAAAAAAAAAAACAAGATGGGATGAAAAATGTTACAAAAAAACAATTAATTTCCACTTCCTTTATAAATCTTCTTTAATATAAAAAATAAAAATATTTCCTAAAATCTCTGTTTAAAGGAATATCATGTGCACATCAGTTACACTACAGATGCTTTGATAACACCGTGGTCCAATGAAATAAATAAGCTGCTTGTGTTTGACTGCAAGAAAACGGCGAAGAGGTGAAATTCAGAGTTGCAGAACAGATGAATTGTCATTGATTTGGACAAAAATTGAACCAATTTTTTCCAACACTGGTAATAATGTTAGACTTTCAATGTAAAACTGTGACCAGTCTGAAAAAAATTTAAGATGCTGTACAAGCCCTGGGATTCTATTTTCGAATCACTGCAAAGTTTCCATCTTCAACAGCTTACTCTGTAGCCTCACAAAAATCAGCATCATATTGTTCCATATAGTTCTAATCGAGTAAACAATTTTTACTTGATTATCACAAAATAATCATTACTATTTCAGCACTTATCTCATGATTATACATTAATTTAAAAAATGTGCATTTCCCCCCGAAAATTGTGTAACTCACATAAGTTACGGTATTGCTGTATTAACTGAGAGACATGCAAACAGGGTCACACTGTAACCAAACAGAATTCAGTAAAGAAGAGATGGTTTAAGAAGATATTTGGACACCTGTAGATTTCCCGAAATCTGTAGCATTATACAATGTTTTTTTATATATAAGAGAAGCATTTTTATTTTTTTCTCTAAAAAATTGGAAACATATTGATCATCTGCTGCATTTGCGATACTTCCAGGATCCCTCCATCATGCATACATATAGTTTTTCCCCTACATTGAGCTTTTTTTAACTAGGAAGGCATAACTCTACAGAAGGCATTATTCATCACGAAAATTTAGACAATACTCTACAAATGTATTACTTGGAGTTTTTAGCTATCTTTCAATTTTTTAGATAATTTATTCAAGGTTTTCCACTAAACATTAGATAAGAAATTTAATTTTTTTAATTGAATTTATTTTTGGTTGAAATTATATATCAATTTAGACCAGATACATAATGACCAAAATCCATTATTTCAAAAGGTAATCATCCAATCATCCTTGAACTTTACCAGACATCCTATAATATAGTATATGTGAGTATGTATTTGTTACAACCAAGGTCCAAAGTTTTATCACTTTACGAATTGCCCAGCCACAGACCGAAGTGGTGTAGCTTTTTTTATACTTCAGACTAAGGCTGAAAAAGTTGGCCATTTTGGGTACTGGTCTGATATCGAACATAGGCCATGACATGTGTATGTATAAAAATTTTAACACATATTTAGCTGCCCACCATGAAAAATAACTTCTATTTACATTAAAAATTATCACTACATAGACTTCTTTTGGGAGTCTTCTTTATCATTTTCACGATGCATCAATATTGCTTTCCATATACGCAATTCTAGACCACCCCTGAAAAGACAAGTATAGAATAATACTTATATACAAATTTTAATTGATACCAGAAGTGTTTATTCTTAAACAAATAAATGAAAATCAAAATTTTTATCCAAAGCTGTAAAATTCCTTTGAATAAAATAAATCTATAAACTCTCTGGGCTGAAAACACAGCAAGCCACAGAGCAAAACAAAGAGTGAAAGGAGAAATAAAAACTATCGAAGAATCAAAGAACATCCTGCACATAATTTGGTAGAGCAAAGTATTATTGAGCACAAAGGCGCATTGGGATTCATTTATATATTAAAGAACTCTGCTCAATGGTTTTTTAAAAATGTAAAAATTCCAAAGTTACAAACGTACAATGTTCAGATAAGTCAATGTAGACAAATAAGGTGATGATTTTAACTCATTTTTTATGGATAACTACAAAAAAATTTCAGTTCTATCATAATCATGCCCCCCCCCCCCCCACACACACACAAAACCTTCAACAAGGCACTTAACCTGTTGAATGTTTTTGACGTAATATTACGTCGTAAGTTCTATGAAAGAAATACAAAACACCATTCTTTTGCTGCCATTAATATGGTGAGTGTGTGTGCCGGTCTGAAGTAACTAAAGTAGTCTATGAACCTTTTGTGCAAGTAAATATAAATAAATATATATTTAGTAATTTTCACTCATAGACGTGAATTGTATTTGTGCGACATCATCTATTGCAGTATTTCTCAACAGCTGGGCCATGAGTGTTTTGTTTCTTAACTCCCCCATTTATTTTCTGTTAGATGTGTGTTTGACCAGGCCTTCCCTTTACAAAAATAAATTTAACCAGACTGCGGGAGCTTCCAAAGGTTGAGAACCACCTACTGTTATGGAAACGCTAAACCCCCTAGCTGATGTAGACGCATGTTGAACACGTCCTTTCTTACCACAGGATTCACAGCAAAGATATTTCTTTTTACATGAACGAGCATTGTGATTTTCTCCTCCGCAAAAGCTAGCATTGTATTTTTATTGTAGAAGGAGCTTTAGCCTTCAGTAACTTGCACTTGGCTTTTTTGTTTACTTCTTAGTTTGTGACTACTTGAGTTAATTCACAGACTTGAAGGCAGCAGTCTACGAATGAAGAATGTGTTGAGTACTAGACTGTGAGTGCTCAATCACCAGAGCTAGTTTAAGTACCTTATTCAAATTAGAATCATCTTCATACATGCAGTCAAGAACGATATTTTTTTAAAATAAATTGTATAAATAAAATAAAATACAATGACATAACAGAAATAACACAACACATAAACTACACACAAATTGAATACAAGAGTATGATCTCCCAAGGGACCTATGTCCGTCCAGGGCAGATCCATGAAAATACACCAAAATGTTTTCTCATGGCAACACATTGTTTTATATATACACGAATATGTGTACACGTGCACACACATATATTGGTTTGCCCCTACAGTTTTTTAAGTCTGTTTTTATTGGTTTCTCTTAAAACTTTATATATTATTTATGATATTCGTATTTTCCACATGTTTTAATCAGAGTTTTATGTTTTTTTAGGAATTTTTTTCATTTTTTATGTGTGAATCCAAAGTATTGTAAATTTTTGGTCCTAAATAGATAAAAATTACTTTTTTATTATACTTTTACGAGGAAGAATGATTTGAAATTGGGTTCCATTATTTCTGATATTTCTTTGAATTTGTCTTATTTTAAACCAACCTGTATTTCTGAATAGAAAGAGTAATAGTCTATAAACGTAAGTTTTACGGACATTTGATCTATAGTCATTTATTTGGATATTTGATAGATGATGAGTATTAGGCCTGATTATATTTAAACTTTTTGTTATTGTTTTATTTAGTAATTGAATATTAAAGTCATAATCTCCTCCCCATACACAAATTCCATAATGAACAGTGTACAGGATCCATGCATTGTAAATAGTTATTAAAAAATTTTCTGATACAATATTTCGGAGGTTGTGCATTCTTATATTATAATATTTTACTCTATTATTGATAATTTCTATATGATTTTTCCATTTCAAATCTCTATTTGAATGTTATTCCTAAATACTTGAAGGTTTCAGTCTTTTCTATTTGAGGGTAATCGCAGAGGTCATCCATACGCTTTAGGGAGTGATATCTTATTTGAAATGAAATGTCAACATCATTTCTTTGAAGCTGGAATTTTATGTATTTTGTTTTTGTAACGTTTAACTGGAATTTATTTTTATAGAGCCAAATATTGAATTCGATTCAAGTCTTCTTCTGTATATTGCTTTAATACTTGATCGTTTAAAGCTGATATGCTCCATGCAGCATCATCGGCAAATGTAAATAATTTTCCATGCAATTACAAAGAATGAAAATATCGTTTATATATCCTAAAAGTGCCAATGGTCCTAAAATTGATCCCTGAGGAATTTCTTTTCTTATTATCCTATAATCACATATTGTATTATTTATTTTAACAGCTTGCTCTCTATTTTCAAGATAATTCATTGGCCAGTTAAAAATTTTCCAAAATTATTATCCAAACTATTTATTGCTATTTGTAAATTTTTTTTCGTTTATTAGGCTGAATACCATTAAATCTCTTTCGGAAAGTGTAATATGATCCATATGTTACATCTACATCAAAAGAAATGTTTTCAACTGTGTTGATGAAAAAATCATTAAAATCCTCAGCCAATTTAACATCATTTAGAGATTCTGGTAAAACGAGCCGTGGCTGAGGACCCTTAGCAATCACGCTCACTAGTCTCCATTGTTTTCTACTGTTTTTACCACATTTAAAAGAAATTCATTTTGAAAATAGCTTTCTTTGACGGATTTTTTTTTTTTTTGTTTCAGCAAGGTATTAAATTTTTTATACTCTCTATTTCTGTACATTATTAATGTCCTGCCGATGAGTTTTATATAGTTTTTCTTTATAATTTATCATTTTTTTCATTTTGGAATTCACCCAATTATGTTTATATTGTCACGTTTATTACAGACAAACGGATCAAACACAATGAGTTATTTTATTAAGCTAAGCAAAATACAAGGAGGAAAGGAGTAGCGTGACCGAACACATTGAATAAGCAGACCAAACTGCCCAAAGACAAAATAAATATCAAAAACAATAAACTCAAGTAATCATAGCAACCAATAATTTAAAAGAAATGAGATGGAGAAGACAGTCCTTTGTAAAGGTTTGTATCCCTCATATATACGTTGCATTGCTCCCTCCCCACAGAAACAGCATCTTGCTGTTTGTACGACGGCTCACGCGAGACTTGTTGTCAACCTTCTTCCTCTTCATCGTTGATCTTGTCTTTCTTAGGATCAGGACCGGACTTAGGCAGGTGCGAAGGGTGCGGCCGCACCGGGACACTAAATTTTTGGGGCAGCAAAAAGGAATAAAAATGTTTTGATTACATTTTGACTTCCGCTGTTTAGAAAAGCAATAGCTTAAAATTCAGTCCAAGATAGAGAACTTTTAAGGTTGAGAGCCTAGGCAGATAATTGGTTTCATAGCCCTGACAGCCCCAAATCTTCGAGTGACTGGGGGTGCACATTTTTTCACTGGGAAGTGGACACTTTTGCCCATATTTATTGCCAAATGGCATTTTTTACAGTCGTTTTCGGGCACTAGAGTACCCATGGACACCTTGGGGTATTGAAAAACCCCTGTTCAGAGGGCCGCAAAATACTTAAGCCCGTTCCTGCTTAGGATTGTCGTCGTTGGAACAGCAACTGTCCTGAGCGTCCGGGTCATTGAACGGTTTCATACGGAGCACATGAACAGCATCTCTTGGTTTCCGCCGTCGTGAAGCAGGATCAAAATCTTCTACTTCATAATTCACATCTGATAATTTTTGCAAAACTTTATACGGGCCAAAGTATCTCTTCATCAATTTTTCCGACAGCCCGACTTTTCTTACAGGTCTGAAAATCCACACTAGATCCCCAGGCTTGTAGTCTACCATTCGGTGTTGAGAATCATAACGTTGGCTGTCATTTTGTTGAGCCTGTGAAGTTTGCAGCCGTGCTATCTGCCTTGACTCTTCTGCTTGTGCAATTAATTGGCCAAGATGATCAGATTCCGGTTCACCCGAACTGTATGGGAACGTAGTGTCCAGAGCAGTTTCAGCTTCGCGTCCATGTAATAAATAAAAAGGTGTAAATCCAGGGGTTTCTTGTCACGCAGTGTTATAGGCAAACGCAACGAATGGTAGTATTTCATCCCAGTTTTTCTGCTCGACATCAACATGCATGGACAACATATCTGCTAGCGTTTTGTTAAGACGTTCTGTAAGGCCATTCGTCAGAGGATGATACGCCATGATCATTCTGTGGGCCACATTACAAAGCCTGTTGAGTTCAAAAACGAGTCTTGACTGAAAAACCTGCCCCCCATCGGTTATAAGGGTTCTCGGAGCTCCCTGTTTTAAGATAATTTCTTCAACAAAAAACTTGGCTACCTCTGGTGCATACGCTGAAGGCAGTGCTTTTGTTATAGCATACCAGGTAAAATAGTCAGTACTCACAATGATCCATTTATTTCCTGCTCAAGATTTTGGAAACCGTCCAAGCAGATCCATACCAATACGATAGAAGGGTGCAAAAAAGAGTGCAAGTGAACAAAAAATAATTGAAAATGATTTTGAATAAAAAAAAGCATCATTAAATTGTAAAAAAAATACGACAAATGTGTCCAGATTCACGAGTTTTTTTCATTGTATTTTTATATGCTTCCCTTTCATTTGAACGTTTCATAATTTTGAGCTAATTCAGGAAAAAAAATTCCCTAATCCTTATGATTACTGTGATTTATGCCCTAACCCTTTTAATTACTGTGTTGAATTCATTCATTAAAATATTGAAAAACGTTTCACAAAATGAAACAGCTTTTAAAATAAATTCTGGAATTCATTCCCACAGTATTAGAATATTGTTTTTGTTGCTGAACTTTGTTTTGTGGATCTCTGATTATTTCATGTTAACATATCAATTCAATTTATAGCTACAAAAACTAGTTTACCAGATTTTAGCAATTCAAATGCTATTAGTGAATTGATTTAATAATTCTGTGAGATGATCAATCTATACTAACTGGTTCAATTAATTTTACATTGCGATTAAATTATATTGTGGCCTATCTTACTAAATTGTCACATCAGAATTCAAAATTGGCAATATACCTTAGCCCAAGTCTTCTTAAATCATCTCGTGAAACAAAATTCAGTACATCATCTTTACAGTATTCTTCTTTAACAAACTAAAAATAGAGAGAAATCAATATATTTTTCACAATGAAAAAATATCTTTATTGTGATTATACACTGGAATACTTCCCTCAAGTATACATATATTACACTACTTCTCATAAAAAAATGAATACATGAAAAGAGTGCATTTAAATTTTCTTTATAAATGGTATAACTGGTAGTTATCTCAGCTATACAAGCATAAGTACACAAATGTCTCAGATTAGAAAGCAATTAATGAAACTATATAAGCACTTTGTGTACCTCAGTATTTGCCCTGTGATGAGTCTAGATATTTAAGCCTCTGAAGAAATAATCAGTCACAACTAAAACAGCAATTAGTCGGTTAATTGCAATTAGTCGTTGGTGTAAAATACGTTTCTGCTTCATGCATTTCTTCAATGAGCCTCATATTTGTAACACTTTCAATTTATAAAGAAATTAACCCTTTCATTTGACCTCAATCAATTGTAATCAATTATATCTGTTGTAAACTATGCAAGATAGTACTGATGCATCTAATTGGCATATTCTGGTTTAAGAAGCTATTTTTCAAATATTAACGTCTTTAAATACAGCATAAAGCACGTTTTGATAGTATAAACACATTAGATGTTTTCGTTAATTTTCAAGAATGCAAAGTCACCAATTGATGCTAACTGTACTGGTTTGGAATTCCAGACCCAATTTTCAACATTAATTTACTCCTCTCCTAATGCAATTCCGCAACTATTTTTTTTCACAGTACATATTTTGAGCTATCTACTAACGCTTCTAAAATTTTTGTTGAATTCTATGAGTTTAGCTTAGGAGCGTTTCCTTGTAAGCTTGTATGCTGTGAAATTTTGCTGTAATAATAAAGGATTGCTTACTTTGCATATACAGGCATCATCAGCATTGAGAGACTTTAACCATGCCACTAAATCATGGTCAATGCCTACATTTGAACAGACATTTTTAGGTTGACCTAAATAAGATAGAGAGAAAAAAAGAAAAACTCAATAATTAACTTTCAATATTTAAATGAGTGAAAACCATATTTTCCATAGGCAGTCTCTAAATTATTTTAGTTGTTTTTCACTGATTTATGTTGGTATAATGATACTCTGCCTGCCAAGAAAAAATATAATTGTAGAGGGGTTATCGTTATATTGAGAGGTAGCATTATTATCACCCCCAAATTTATGCATCTCTTCTGAACTGGCATTTAGTATCACAATTAAGTGCAGTGGCGTCAGAGCCAGGGGTGCTGTGGGTGCTCGGGGCAGAGCACACACAAAATTGATTCAGGAATAAAAACCTGATAGATTTCTGATTTTTTTTTTCCGTAAATATCAAACACGAAAAAAAAAATTAAAGAGTCCCAGTTGTCATCACAATTGATAGAGCCTTCAGGCGCCGATACAGCAAACATTTTACTGTAGTGCTCACACACATTTTTGTGACATTCTTTGTGACATTTTTGGCACATTCTTGTGCCCCTTTTCCCTGTTTTGCCTAAGGGATGGAGGGTATCCAGATGCTTATGTTTTGGTGTGGCGTCAGAATCAGGGGGTGCTGCTGATGCTTGAGCACCCACAGTGTTTTGCAGTAAACAAAAACCTAACAAAAAATGAAAAAAAAATCTATTTTTCTTCATCCTATACATCTTGTTCTGTCGTGTTGCTCTACTTATCCAGTGGTTATTTCTACAGCTTCAGGCACCTACGATGGGTGTTTTTGGAGCCCACATCCACTTTTTTTACCGTTTCTGTCCAAGAAGGCAGGGGCGCAACTAGGGAGGAGCAGGCGGCAGGCGGGTCTGGTGCCCCGGGCGCTGAACCAGAAGGGGCACCGAATTCATTCTTTACTGCTTCCTCTACATGCAGGGGGCACCGAAATTCCGGCTTGCCCCAGGTGACAAAGTATCTAGTTGCGACCCTGCACGCAGGCGTCCTTCCTTTACCTCAGGGTAAAAGTATTTTACAATAAATAAAATTCTGCATGGTGATGCAGTCGAATAAATGAATGCCTGCAAAGATTTTTTAAGGAAAATTTGTCTCCTTGTTTATGACTGATACCGGCAGACGTTGGCGTACGCAAAGAGGGTGGTGTTAGAACCCCAAACACCCACCCCCCCCCCACGAACCAAGATTATAGAGTGTTTATTTTGCAGGAAAAAAACTCAAACCCCCTCCCCCGAAGGAAAAAAATCTGAAACCCCCTCGAGAAAATTCAGTGTACACCTATACTGGCAGATATGAGATAATTTGCTTATAAGGTCTTGACAGTGGTCATATTAATTGTAGTTCTCAAAAACTTACAATAAACAAATTTTAGAGCCCACTTAAAAGGGGTCATCAGCTTGCTGAATGTTTATGTATCAGTTAACAATCATAATAAAAATTATGGCTTTTCTGGCGATAATATTCGTAAAAATATTCATTTCAGTCGCATAACGTCACTGAAATGAAGGCATAACGTCTGTCTTTGGGGGATGTGTTGGTGACAGTATCTTTCTCTTTGTGATGAAGTTAGCCAATGGCCACCCTCAAGCGAGGTCATACAGTAATAAACCATAAAAAAAATACTAATCAAGACCTGGGGTGTTATATGTCAATGTATTTTTAGAAAAAGCTGTATAACCTTAAATGAAATTGGAGATGATTATAACTGGGAATTTCATGTTGAGAATTTATTATTTGCAAATGCAGACTTGTGTAAAATTACTTTTTGTTCCAATTTTTTTTTTAAATTTAATATTTGCTTTTCAACTCTTGTTGTGTTCTTTTTTGATTGTTTTCTTGTTATCGTTGAAAAAGATAGAAATCAACATCTACATTTTAACATCGGAAAAAGATTGAATTTTTTTCTTGTTTTTATTTTCTATTCTAAAGTTTCAGTGTTTGCACATGTTTCTTTAGTGCCTGCTCAAGCTAGAACAGTGTTGACAACTTAGTTATTTTCCAACTAGATCAAGCCTCATTTCTTGGCCATTTGGGTAGAAAAAATACCCTTCTAGTTATTTGTCCTTTAAAAAAAATTTCCTGTATACTAGTAGTCTATTATTAAATCACATGAAAATATAGGAATATTCCAGGAAATACGAGACGTATGGTCATCCAAATAATGATTGAAATAAATTCTGCTTGTTTAAGTCCGGTATCTAGTTGTTTTCGATAAAGAGATGAATCTACTTTTTGAAAAACGTTATAATTTTTCTGCATGTGCTATACAATGTCATCTTGCTTCCTTTTGTACTCGCATATGTTTTTTATATTGTTTTGAATCAATGCCAGCACCACACAAACCTCTCCGATCATGCTGCACACACTCTTGTTTTTGCCTATTTAGTGCATTTTTGCGTAACTTCATGCTGTACTTCATTAGAAACCTTGTCTTCATGTATCTATTTTTGCAAATGTTATACACTCTTGTTCTGCATGTGCTATACAATTTCTCCTTGCATCCTTTTGTACATGCAATAATTTTCTACCTTGCATATGTTTTTCATATTGTTTTGAATCAATTCCAACACATGTGTCATTATCCCCAATGTGCATAATTATTGATTGCCGCTTGCTCTGTAAACTTCTGATAGATTTCTTGCCATGCTTTTTTAAAGTTTGTACATCGCCACCCTTCCTGTTTTGCACTAACACAGAGATATATTAATAATTTTAATAATTTCATTAGTTAATATTTTTATTCATTAATAATTTCATTAGTTAATACTTTTATTTATTAATAATTTCATTAGTTAATACTTTTATTGATTAATAATTTCATTAGTTAATACTTTTATTAATTAATATTTTTATTAATTAATAATTCTATTAAAATTTTAAATTTTTGCCTGCTATGTCATTTGTATGAACACACTGGAACTTACTCTGCTTCGAGCCCTTTTTTTCTAGTGCCCCACCAGTTTAAATTTTTTATAAATGGCATGCCTTCAATTACTTCATTATAAGGACTTGAGGGAATCGACTAGGAGTAGAGGCTTGAAGTCCAATCCGAACATTCTCGTGGTGCAGCCTGTTAGTAGCCAAGTTTTAGCACGTGGTGAACGGACACGGACGGGCTTCCTCCAACCCGCACTGGCCAGCATGGAGGATTACTGCCAGTTTTTGGCAGTAAAACCCTCTAAAAAGAAGTATAAACTCTATCTGCAAACTAAGGCCCTCAGTCCCCAACAGTCTGAGCGACCCTGGTTACAGCACCAACGAGCAAGACATGGAGACAGGGTGCTAAGAATCTCTACGTTGGACCAGACAGCCATAAGATGATGACCTTGGCCACGTATAACGGACAATCTCTTTCTTTAGAAAATCGTTTGCAGGAGTTGGAAGTAGTACTGGAAAAAGAATAAATTTGGCCATCTTGGGCATCTGTGAAATAAGAAGAAAAGGAGAGGAGAAAATCAAACTTGCCAGTGGACATGTATTTTACTACAGAGGAACAGATAATGGAAGAACCAGTGGGATAGGATTTCTCATTCATAAAAAGTGGAAAAATCACACATCGTTGAGTTTGATAGTACATCTGATCGAGTTGCAAAGTTGGTTATGCAAATATCAAACAGATACCAGATACAGATTATACAAGTCTATGCGCCAATAACAAGCTATTCTGAGGAAGAAGTAGAAGACTTTTATGAAGAATTAGACGAGCTGCATAGTAAAGGAAACCATATCATATTAATGGGTGACTTGAATGCCAGAATTGGAGAGAAGAAATGGTGAAAGCTCAGTTGGAACTCATGGATACGGTGTATGAAACGACAGAGGAAACTGACTCGTCAAATTTGCAGAGAGCGAACAGTTATGTATCATGAATTCATTTTTTAAGAAGAAACCCCAAAGAAAGTGGACCTGAAGAAGCCCAACTGGAACAACTAGTGAGATCGACTACATCCTATCTAATAAGAATAATATGATCCAACACTGCAGTGTTCTCAACAATTCAATACAGGAAGTGATCATCGACTGGTGAGATGTAGAATAAGGTTTAACACTAGAATGGAAAGCGCGAAACTTATCAAAAATACAAAAACTGTCATTGATATGGTAAAGCTTCAAGAACATCAATACAAATTCCAGTTAGAGCTGAAGAACCGATTTGATTTGCTATATAAAACCACTGAGATGGACAAGATATCACCACGATGAACAAAACTTTCACCACTACCCTAAAAGTAGTAGCAAAAGAAGTTGCTGGAGAGTAAGAAATCAAACTGGTGAAGAAAAAAACAGAAGAAACAAAGAAACTGATGAAATCTCGATGAGAATTTCAGATTAAGAAGAATGGCCCTAAATTAAAAGGGGAATATTCAAAACTTTGTAAGACAGTACGAAAGCGGATTACAGAAGATGTCAGGAACATGAATGGGATCAGAACAGAGGAAAGGGAACAGGAAGAAAAGAAAATGGAGCAAAATTTGTACAAGTAGCACCTGTGCTGAAAGAAGAAGTCTACAAGGGTATAAGATGTATGAAAAAAAGGAAATGCCCAGGTGAAGATGGGAGATTTCAATAGACATTATTAAAGAAGCAGAAGAAGAATTTGCCAGTATGCTAGCTGTTTTGTTCACAAAGTGTCTCACAAAATCGGATTTGCCTGAAGATTGGAATAACGCAATAATGGTTCTTTTTTACAAAAAGGGTGAAAAAGAGGATATCAAAAACTATCAACCAATCAGTCTCTTATCAGTAATTTATAAAATCATCACCAAATTGCTGACATATAGGCTTGAATCCAAATTGGATGAAGCTCAAGAAAATGAACAGGCAGGATTTCGAAGTGGATTTAGTACAATGGATCACATTCAAACAATCAGGGAACTTATAGAGACACGAGGAATACGAATTACCATTGTGTATGTCCTTCATTGATTTTGAGAAAACATTCAACTCTGTCATCACACCTGCTGTTGTTAAAGCTCTAGATGTAATTGGGGTAGAGAAGACTTACGTCAATATCATCAAGAAAATATATGACAAAGTAACTGCAACGATTCGTTTGAATAAAGGAAAAGCAAAGATTAAACTTGGAAAAGGAGTCAGACAGGGAGATACTATCTTACCAAAACTCTTAACCGCTGTTTTAGAAAAAGTATTCAGAAAACTGGATTGGGATGAGAGAAAGGAATTTAAATAAATAGAGAATTTCTCAACCATTTGCGTTTTGCCGAAAACATTGTTATCAGCAGCAATCCAGATGAACTACAAAAAATTATACAAGAACTGGCGAAGGCAAGTATTCAGGTAGGCTTGAAAATAAATCTGCAAAAGACTAAAGTTATGTTCAACCCCTTTGCAATGAAGAGGAGACAATCTTGCTCAACAACACAGAGATAGAAGAAGTAGAAAGCTATGTATACCTGGGACAAGAAATTGCCATGGAGTTATTGAAAACTCATGGAAATTGACTTATGGAGCTGAAACATGGACACTCACAAGCAAGACGATACAAAGGCTACAGACAACACAAAGGAGCATGGAGAGATGTATGCTACACATCACAAGAAGAGACAGAAAACGATTCACCTGGATAAGGAACCACACAAAAGTATATGACATCATGGAAAGAATTAAACGTCTAAAATGGAAATGGGTTGGACATATTGCAAGAAGACAGGACAACAGATGGACCACAAGTATTCTAGATTGGTACCCCCGTTGTATTAAACGTCCAAGAAGGCGTCCCATGCAAGATGGATTGATGAGATCAGGAAAGTGGCTGGAATCAACTGGAATGGCTAAAGCATCAGACAGAGCAAAATGGAAAAATTTAGAGGAGACTTTCATCCAGTAGTGGATTGAAAATGGTGGTTGATGATGATGAATTCAAATGTGAATGCCCAGCACTGAGAACGGAGGCTCTGTTTGATTAATCTTGTTGCAGTGGAGGCTGTGTGTATATTTCATATTTTGTAAAAAGAAAGGGAAGCGAAACTGCCCAGCCAGTGCTAGGCAGTTTTTTTTTGGCTTTGTTTCCCATCATAGTGGAGGTGCTGTATATATTTTGTATATATTGTGTACCTAGACAGTTCACACCCTTTTTTGACTCCCTGAGCACTGGTTCAGAACCGCTGATCTAGATCATTCTCAAGTCTCTCCCACTTCAACATGCCAATTTCTTCTTCTTACTTGCCCCACAAGTCTTTTTCACTCTTCTTTTGAAATCCCAAGCTGCAGTGTCCAGCCCTTATGAGTAGCCGCTGTGGTGGTCTAGTAGTCATAGTGACGAACTGCATCACGAGGTCCCAGGTTCGAACCCCCCAGTCACCGTAGTGGTTGTTGGCTGAAGTTGGTTTTCAGTGGTTTCCAACTTCGAGGCGCGAATGCACAAGCCGGTCTCCCATTAAGGTCTCGCCACAGAGAGTAACCGGCCTACAACGGTAAAATCTTTAAACATTACACTTCACTCATAGTTCGAAAAATATGTGGTAGATGGCAGCACTATAACAAACATTACACAGAAACAAGCTTTCCGTTAGGTAACAACACGGACACACACATCCCAACATGTACCAATTCGTTAGAACTTCCGCAGAGAAATATGGACGAGGTACATGCATGATTTAGTAGTAGTAGCCCTTATGAGCCACTGGGGGCATGTGCAATTTTTCTCCCTAGTTATTGGGTTCAGCTATCCATTTTAGTCAAATGGCTTGTACGTTACATCGAGTTGATGGCTGTCTTCATAGGGAGAATGACTGGAGTAATTCAATACTTGCGAGTAAGGGGGTGCCACTGTTATAAATATTTGCTAAATTTTTTTGACATAACTCACCCTCTTGAGGTAACGGAAGTACGTTGCTTTGCATCAGTCCGGCATTGGTTGTGAGCGGTTCTATCTATCTACGGTGCCGTGACAACATTTGGAAATCACCACAAAAAAACACAAGGGGGGCGCCAAAGTTTTATCTTGCACAGAGCGCCACTTCGTCAAAGACCAGCCCTGCTTATAAGCGGTGGGTTATCACCATGTGTATAAATTTTCCATATAGTTCACAAACTAATGGTATTCGTTTATTTTGTCTATGATAAATAACTAATTTTTTTATTCATTTTCAGCAAAATAAAAGTATTATAGCTGTAAGTTCATTTAAAACTTCTGTACAATTTTTTTGTGCAGCTGGTAATGCTAAAACTGCTACTATAGATACAAAAAACTGACATACTTAATGAGTAAAACAACTCACTATTGCTTGCTATAGACGGTGATATTACAACTGCTGGAAAGTTTTGTGATTCGAAAGAAATAGAAGTTGGAATAATGCTACAAGAAGGAGAAAAAAAACCAATCATGACTTAATAACACAAAGTGAATAACATACACATGAGCATTACTATAATTCTCACTTTAAAGAGATAGACACACACAAACTCTCTCTCTCTCTCTGATCTCTCCCAACCCTATTTTTTCCTCACTACAGAATTTTGCACTTGGAGGTATATGTTAAACAAGATTAGATAAGAGAAGACTTAAGAAATTTATAAAGGGTGATTCAAAACTCAATTTACAAACTTTTAGGGAGGGTAGAAAACACAAAAACAAAACAGAATCACATAGGAATGTATGACCGGACACCCCAACCTGATCAGCTGGAGAATAAACAAAGATGCAGAAATGACAAGCCAGTAATGGGTGGCAAAAATCTTTATTTAACGATACTTTACATGAAGAAAGTACATGTACACGTTAAGGTTCACAACAAGAGCTCCAAGTTCTTACCATCCACAGTTATGCACAAAAAAAAATTTGTGATTCTGTTTTGTTTTTGTGTTTTTTACTTCCCCTAAAAGTTTGTACGTTGAGTTTTGAATCACCCTGTATATTGATGCAATAATCAAATGATAAATTTCAGTGTCCAACTCTCAAAAAATGAAAGTTAACATTTATGCTCTTTTCCCATTTTATTTTATTGGCAATCTATTTGCAAACTAAGTACAGTAGAACTCTAATTATTCTCCGGTTCAGATAATTGAATATCTAGATAATTGGATAATTCATGAAAAAATTTATTTTTTGGTAAAAAAAAAAACAAAAAAAAAATTTGCTTTAGTATGTAATGCATTTAATGACTATGAAAACAATTTTGTTTACATTTTGCACTTACATACTGATTAAAATGTACCATTCCTTGAACATATCAAAGTCAGTTTTTTCGCTGCCTTTACTGTGTGGTTTCTATGCAGACAAGTCTCGAATCCGCTTGATGGTGAGTAGATATAGATGATTGCTCCCAAGCCATCCATTTTAGCGCTGTGTTAAGGAACTCAAACGCCTTAATAGCTGATGGTACTGCATCTGATTCAGTAGCAATATCAGTCATCAATGAGTTCTTCTCTCACATTTTGCAGCAATGAGCAGTGCCATATTAAGGCATGGGCCCGGGGGCCTCAAGAGAAAAGGGGCCTCACAAAAATGAAATCTGGTTGGAATTTTCAAGAATTTGCCTGGTAGGACCTCCGAAAAATCACTTGGCCTGGGGGCCCATGATGCTCCTGAGACGGCCCTAGCAATGAGTTCTTCTCTAACATTTTGCAGCAATGAGTTCTTCTCTCACATTTTGCAGAAATGAGTTCTTCTCTCACATTTTGCAGCAATGAGTTCTTCTCTCACATTTTGCAGCAATGAGTTCTTCTCTCACATTTTGCAGCAATGAGTTCTTCTCTCACATTTTGCAGCAATGAGTTCTTCTCTCACATTTTGCAGCAATGAGTTCTTCTCTCACATTTTGCAGCAATGAGTTCTTCTCTCACATTTTGCAGCAATGAGTTCTTCTCTCACATTTTGCAGCAATGAGTTCTTCTCTCATCACTGCAGATTTCGAATCAAGGGTCCAAAGAAACAGTCACTCACCCACATTCTATGCACTGCACTCGAAAAAATCCAGGAATTCACACTATGATGTTTCTTATGTCCTCACATAAAACTTCATTCTATTCTTCCACCTCTTTTCCTGGAAATGCCACGTTATCTGTAGGTGCCTTCACAAGAGCTACTAGCTTGTGTATGTCACTAGTGCAGGGTTTTCCAACTGGTGTTTTGTAAGAGCATTTTTGGGGTTCCACGGAATCAAAAGTGACGGAACCCCAAAAATCCTGTAACCCTGATAGCTTCAGAAATTTTCTTGTTACTCTGTTTCACCTGAAGCAATTTTTATTTTGATTTTTGTGAGAACATGTACTCTAAAAAAATTTGACCAGCAGGAGACTAACAATATTTGTGTTGGCTCCTTTCTTTCTTTCTTCCTATTCTCACACACAAGTCCTTCAGACAACAACAGAGATAAGAAGACTTCCTGGGAATTGGTATTCCCGAAATTCAAGATCTACATGCAGATTTTATGAGAGTCTTCCTTCAAGGATGCCTAACTTTTGAATTGTTTCTTTGCATTCTGTGCCCCTCCACCCTCCATTTCTCTTCCTATTAGAATCGCCAATTGAGCTTCATGATGTCAGATTCTTATCAATTTTCTGAAATCGTAAAACTTCTCTGAATATGCCCTCCCCCATACACCTCAAAGAAAATATCACAAAAATTTGAAGGTTTTAATTACATTTTGTTTGTTATATAATAACTATTCTTAAGAAAAATTACAAAAACATTAAATATTTCAAAATCATAAATTATGCGTAAATAACTATAATTCACATTGCATCACTGTTGCTTAAATCTTGAGTTTTCTTATATTGTTCTCCAAAAGATTTTAAAGAAAAAAAAAATAATTGTTCACTTTTTTAAAAAGTTTTTTTG
Source organism: Pholcus phalangioides (assembly GCF_987345545.1). NCBI lineage: Eukaryota > Metazoa > Arthropoda > Arachnida > Araneae > Pholcidae > Pholcus > Pholcus phalangioides. The sequence continues at coordinate 49,656,934 of NW_028301604.1, read as the reverse complement.
TTTGGTTTTCTATATCTAAGCAAAGCAGATAATGCATCGAGTCCAGCACTTTAAAAATTGTCTGAAAGAAAAGAACCGAAATATTTCATCAGTGTTTCTCAAACCATGCGTCGCCGCTCTCAAGGACACTGCCAACCTTTGTCAAGGGCATCACAGCAAGCTGTCAACATTGCTGATTGCCTACTTAGTGCTTTAATGGGGTGTTTTTTAAACTATTCTGGGCAGGGCCACAACTGAGGAGAAACCTTGTGGTTTCAACTAGGGGGTGTGGTGATCCGTAAGATGGACCAGAGGGCAGTGGCGGATTACCGCACAGGCGCATGAGGCGCGCGCCTGGGGCCTCGGCAGAGCGGGGGGGCCTCCAAATAGTTGTGTGCTTCATCCTACATATGAATTTACATGCGCATCAACAAATCTCTTGAACTAAGTACAGTATCTGCTCTCCTTTTTTTTTTTTAACCGCAATTTTTTTTTTATGTATACTGTACGTATAAAGGGAAGAAAAATGGGAACTGAAAGAAAAGAACAATTTACAAGACGCAGCTCTCAAGGGCCAGTTCTTCCCCGACAAAGAATGAAGAGACATTGTAAAGCGATCATTCAGGGAGGGTCATTTTCAAACAGTATTTCCCTAAGGGCACAAGCAGGAGGAGGGGTGAGAACAGCAGGTCCTAATGTCTGTCCGAAATGAAAATTGGAGTGAAGGCATAAACAGATGTGCTAATGTGATATTAAATGCTTTTATGGGCGCCGATAATACGACAGCTTTGGTGTAAGCTTTTGTATACAGTATAATGGATGGCAAGATGGCTATCGGCAAGCGGCGACATCGACAGGAAGAGACACTCGTACTAATTAAAATGAATGTAGTAGAGCTCTTATTGTGATTTTGTCTCCCACTTGTTTGAATGAAATACTATAAGCTGGTTCAAACAACATATACATTTGCAATCTATGACTGGAACCATACGACCATATGAATAAAAAAAAATTTGGGGTTTGAAATGAATGCTGAATGACATGCATTCTGAATCACGTGATTTTTCTGTTTCTCTTTTAAACACTCCCTCCCCAGCTGAAAAAAATCAAGGGGGTTTCTTTTCCTTCTTTCTAAAAAAAGAGCTACATTTTTGGATTGGTCAAGGAGGCTTGGGTAGACAACATCTTTGTGTCAGACCGAAAAGTGTTTATTGTTAATGTAATTGTAATGTGTGTTATTGTAATGAAAAAAATTTTCATGCCGATCCTCAAGATTTCCTTTAGGATTTAGATTGCAGAATCTCCAAAAATAACGGTAAGCAAAACTAAAAATATATAAATTATCTGATAAATTTTTATTTGAGCATTTCAATTCAACTACAGTAGTCTCTCGAGAATTCGGTCGTGCTCTAATCCAGCACGTCCAGTAGTCCAGGATATTTAGGTGGTGTGGTGTCACTTTTCTCCTGATGCCCTAACTCCTTAACACGTTCTAATATTTCTTAATTGCTGATCAAGTCCTGACTATGTCTTTGCACGAAATTTCATATATTATTTCAATGGGTTTCTTCAAAGTTAATCCAGCAATTTCGGTAAAATCTGGCACACCGTGGTCTAATACGTACCGGATTAGCGAGAGTCTACTGCAGGGGTCTTCAACCTTTGAGGCATAGCAGGCCATATTGAAACATTTTATAAAGTACGCGGGCCACAATGTTATACTGTGGCATTTTTCGTTATTAAACGAAACGGGGGGGGGAGCATAACAGGGGCGTAGCCAGAAATTTCGTTCGGGGGGGGACCACTTTCATTTCGGGGGGGGGGGAACCAAAGTGACAGAACAATGGATTTGGCCATCTTTTTCCCTTTTTTCGGTCATTTTCTCACATTTCGGGGGGGGGACCAGACCCCCAAGTCCCCCCCCCCCTGGCTACGCCCTTGGAGCATAATATAGAAGATTTTTATTCACTCTGAATACAAATAATACAAAGGCAAAGGCCACAACAGGCAGAGTGCCCAACGAGGTGGCTGAAAGAGAAAATAATAATAATTAATATAATAATAGTAAAAATAAAATAGAATAAACTCATTCTGAAATAATTTCTTTCATTAAATTTAATTCATTCTGAAATAATTTCTTCCATTAAAAATATAATTCTTATATTTACTCTGATATAATTTCTTCCCTCTATTCCCTCTATTGAAGAAATGTTTTTCTATTAAATATTATCAGTATCTTTATATCAAATCAAATATATTATATTTGAGATATTATCAAATCTTTATTAATCAGTAATATTAAATTACTAAAACTATGACGGATCTCCATTTTTGCCGTGTGGCTGAAGGCACCAGGACGGACATCTTAGATTACTAAAAATATGATGCAGAATTTTACTGTGATTTTTTTTTTTAATGGGAGTGTGATTATTTTTCATCTAGTACCAGAGAATATCATTATATTTCCTTATCTTATTATTGTGTTTATGTTTTTGGTGATGCAAAAATTAAAAAAAAGTTATGATTTTCATAATATTGTTCATTTTAGTGAACCATCTCGTTCTTATTAGGGCCAAAAGGGTGCAGTGGTGGATAAATGCAAATTTGTGGGTGGGGGCGGTGGTTGTGACCATGTGTTCAATTTTTCAAGACGGTTCTGATTTTTTTTGGAAAAAATTCTGAATTTTCCCCCTTTTTTAAGCAAATTTATTTTCTTGGTTTGTTATTCTGTCAAAAACGTAGAGAACATTTTTCCATTTAATTTTTCTGCTCTCGGGGAGGGGGGGGGGGTGACAGCCCCTACCTTTAATCCGCCCCTGATAGGGGGCCTCCAGATCAGGTTGCGCCTGGGGCCTCCCAAAATCATGATCCGCCACTGCCAGAGGGGGGCGCAAATTTCACATTGTAACCTCTCCTTCAACATTGAAAGAGGTGCCAAGATACATGATTGCTCCAGCTGACTAAAATCATATAATTGCGGCCCTGATACTGTAGCTCTGTCAAAAATCATAGCCACACATTTTTGTAATTCACAATAATTACATAGATTCAGTGTACAGAAATAATAATTTTTCCAAACACATTTGGACTTTGAGTTGAAGTGAAAGCATCGAGTAATTGAAGTTTTTGCTAATCATAAATTTTCTTGTCTCCTTTTTTGTTCTCGATCTCGTCTGAGAGGGTCTCGGGCCATTTGAACTATATGATAAGAACTCGAGGAAGGCATTGACATTGAGCTGCATTTTTTTTCTTCCAATTATTATTTTGCTTAATGTTGAAGGAAAAGCTTAAGTAAAATTTTCCCACGAGTGACCGTCATTGTATGTAGGTGAGTTCACCGAAAATTTCAAGATTCTACACCCCAGTATCACATAACCGCTCTCAATGTATCAGTGCTGGTCATATAACATCACGTGACAGGCAAACATTTAGCATGCTCCAGAACAAAAAAACCTGCATCATCAATTGCTAAAAACTGACTGTCCTTTAATTTCATGTTATATTTTTGCTCAAGTTGGAATTTTTCAATCTTCTGAGAATACGATTTCAGTTTGTGCTCTCTTTCATCAAAAGAAGTGATCTAGCGATTTTGGTGTAGTTTTCGCTGTGTTCTTACTTGTGTGAAGCCTCAGCTCGTCTTGTTTTACTCTGTAGAAGTGTAAGAATAAATATTAATAAATAAATAATTTTGTTCATATTTACTATAGCTGGTGCTGGTTTGGCATCTTGGACCGGGGGGAAATTCATTCTTTCTCTTCCTTTGACCACTCATTCTACATTTCGAATAGGAATGGTGCATGCTAAAATTAACTCTCAACACGGCTGACCAAGTACAGTGTGAGTAGTAATTTTTTTCTCTTGTTATGTATTTTGTTATTAATATTATTTATTTATAGTTAAAGACTATTTCATCCCCAGAGTCGTAACAGATTTTTGTGAGGAGGGGCAAACATGATTTTGTTGCCCCCCTTCCACTTCAAATTCCTATGATTTTTAAATGGTATTTTTGTTCTTTCCTGATATTTGCCACCCCTTAAAATTTGGCAGCCGGAACAATTGCTCCATTCCCCCCCCCAAGTTCTGGCCCAGATTTCATCTTTTCTTTTACTATTTTCTCATTCTTTTAACAGCTTCTTGCATTACGTAAATTTTAATGTGAATACTTAAACAAAATCGGTGATACTTGTGTATCAGTTGTCATGATTAAAAAACCATGGGTATTTGTGGAATACTACTCACAGCAGTAGAATATGGTAGCCCAGGTCGACAAAAGATACTCGCAAAATGTGCCTCGAGATGCTCAGAGATGTCGTGTGTTCAATACCCTCTTTTGTCCTTGCCAGTGCCTTATCTGATACAAGGCACAGTTGCAAAAACAGCGCATTTTTATTAAAGAAAGTCTGCACACCAAACGTTTGGCGTATGAACCTCTCGGTGAGGTATAAAAATGCAGTTCGGAGATATAAGGGGAAAAAAAGATTACATGAGCATATTCTTTGTTATCCAGAAGCCATGCATATAACTAGGATGATCAAATGAAAAAAAAAAATTTTTTTTAAACTGACATTTTTATTGATGCGTAGCTAAAATTAAAATAACCAATTCACAATTAAAAAATTTCAAAGTGAGTTTTTTTTAGAAAACTTGACAAAATCAACATTTTTATTAAAACGATGAAATAACCAAATATTATGAAAACATTATTCTGCCCCGTAAAATATGGGTCATATGGTCACACTGTGTGTAACTCATAAATATATTTTTATGACAGATTCTTGTTCCGCAAAGTGAATGCAAACTTTTGAGACACTCTGTATATTGAAGAAATTTTCAAAATTTGTTAAGGGTTCCTCAGAATAGCCTCCTAATCACACTTTTCTTCTGAAATGGGAAATATGAATTTCCTACCCCCCCCCCCCGAAACGTACATTTCGTGGGAAAAGAAACAGCTTCCAGTTTCAAACCCAGATAACATCAAAAAGCGCTAGTGTCTATTAAAATTAGTGTAGGAATTCCAAAAAGCATATGTAAAGACAGGGTTTTTCAGTTTGAATGACATCCGCTTGGGTCAAAGAAAGCGGAAGTAGCAGCGGATTATTTGTGTGAGTAATGTAGGTAAGGGGGAGGTAACTCCAAGGAAGGAAATAAGATTTTGAAACCACTGATATTCCTCTTTCTTGGTGAAGTTTGTCGACAACCAGCTGTAGATGCTTGTGAGAAGATTCTTTTCATTGTCAGATTTTGCCAATGGTGAATTCTTCATTGTGATTCAATGTTATCAGCATGGTTGTACCTACAGCAACGGCATTGCACTAATTTTCTTAGTCTTCTTTTTTTTTACATGTCAGATAGAGAGTAAAAGTACAGTACTACCGATGTTTACTGTTGACCATAATGATTGCCAATATAGCCGCCGTTCTCATATGAACATGGTGCATTCAGCTCTGGAGCTGAGCATGTGTGCGTTACAAAGTTTAGTGTAATCCAGTGACTCTCAAGCTTTTGTCACCCGAGGCTATTGCCCCTTTCGCAGCTCCCCACAATAATCTGACAAAGAATCGCTTTAACGCACCGAACCGCCACACATCAATATCGACGGCTCAGCGCAGTGCTCCTAGTAGCCGTGATGCACACTTTGAGAACCAAAGGTGTAAACAGTGAAGATGAAGTACAAACATGATTACTCTATCAAAGATCTAGGCATTTCATATTTGGATTTTCCAATAGGCAAATTCATTAGATAGTGATAAGGTTCATATAATGCATTGTTAAACAAAACTTCATTTTCTGTGAAATGTATTTTCACAGAACCTAGTAATTTCGTGTTGACGTTAGGATGTTACTGTAATGAAATTTGACTCGATCAAGTTGATGAAAACTTTCCTCCATTTGTTCAATAAATTTCATTCATTCTTTTGTAAAATATTTAGGGAGTATCATATTTTTAAAAAAAAATCAATTCTATAATATAAACAAATAAAACGAAAATGTTTTATTTTCCATAAGGGATAATTCCTAATAATTCGAGACTTTTGCCTAGCAAGCAAGCAAGCGTGCGTGCATGCGTATACATACACACACTCACATGCACACACACACACACACACACACACACATATATAGCCTATTTCATTTATATTTTTAAATGTTCTCTTCATTCACTTTGCCCCTTTTAATTTCGAAAATTTATTTATACTACAGTTTATTAAAACAGAAAAAATTATCTTTCAAGACCATTACAATTACTATAATCATACATTAATTATGAGTATATAATTACAATGCATCATATTATGTTACGTAATGTAACACATTCACACTCATACAGTGCCGTCTTAACGCATGGGCTCACCTGGGCACGGCACGGCGGGCCTCAAGGGAAGAGGGGCCTTGGAGAAACTAGAACCGGTCGAAATTTTCGAAAATTTGTCTGGTAGGGCCTCAAAAAAATCACTTGGCCCGGGGGCCCATGATGCGCTTAAGACAGCCCTGCACTCATACCATATTCAGTCATGAAATAATATTCAAACAATAAGCAAAAGTTTCATTTCTAACATTCCTGAAAAAATCACACAAAAATGTAACACTTACATAATATTTCAAGAATAAAATTAATTTTTCAAGAAAATTACAAAACCTCATCATCAATACTTTTTCTAAATTATAAGAAATGAAATTTCGTGTGGAGTATATATATAATAATTTAAAGTATGTGACATGTGTAACTTCTTCGCTCCAGAAGTATACATATGTGAATCGTCATTTTTTAAGGTATAAATATTTTTTAGAATGATTCTTTTTTTCAAGTTAATATCTGAGGTACACACAGTGACTTTAGGTCTTAACTCAGATGGTCCTAATAAAGATATTGACTAAAAATGAGTTAACTAATTAATTAATTGATTTTCTTGTTTGAGAGCAATTTCACATACAACAAACACAAATCAATCAATAAAAAAAATCTTTTCTGTAATAGTTTTATCTCCGGCATGATGAGGGGTAAAAATACTACTATTTTTAGAGGTAGTTATACATTTTTATGCAAAACTGTCATTGTCTAGAGGGTAGGGGTGAGTTTTCATTACATTCTATTTAAAAAAAAATATTTGCCATAAATTCCTCATTCTGAAAAGCATATTTTCTTTAAGTTTAGCAAAACTCAAATGAACTCACTCACTCGCCAAATCTTGCGGAGACGTATATTTCAGTTAAAACTTAATAATACAAATACAAATACAACGCCACAACAGGCAAATTGCCCAACGAGGTGGCTGACTTAAGAACATCATGGATCCCCGAGCCATTTTTTGGAGGCCCTACCTACTACTGCTACACCACACATACACCACCCCCACCCCCCCGCGGAACCCCCCAACGAATCGGTACATGCGGGAATGTGCGTGTACGTGTAGTGAAACCTGACGTGAAGGTTTTTTTTGTTTCTCTGTAATGCTTGTTATGTGTAGTGCTGCCATCTGCCACCAGTTTTTCTAACTATGAGTGACGTGTTATGATTGAATGATTTATCGTTGTAGGACTGTTGCTCTCTGTGGCGAGACTTTTTAACGGGGAGATCGGCCCGCATTTGCGCCTTGAAGTTGGGAACCACAGAAACCCAACTTCAGCCGACCACCACTGTGGGGTTCGAACCCGGATCCTCGAATCGCGAGTCCGTCACTATATTCGTTTCAATCGTCGTATTTCGTATATATACGTTTCAATCATTTATTACCAAAAATTCTATTAAAACATTTAATAATGATTCATGACATTTGAATTTTACCAAAACTGAGACTACGTCAGAAATCTATTGAATCATCAATTTAATATTCTAATTTTTAATTTATAAGAAGGGAAATAAGCAATAAAGTACTCTCTTGTGAAAAGATACTGGTCCCCCTTTCATAAACCATTCAGAACATCCGAAAGCTGCACAAGTGTTTACCATTCTAATAAAAAATAAGACAGCACGTGGAGATCGTCATACGAACCGACATAAAGAAAGCATTGCCAGCGAGATTCCCTGACTAGCCTTTTGACCCGAGTCACGTGACTCTGATCGTATCTTGGAGATGAAGATTACAAGGAAGAAAATTCATCACTGCCCCCACGGGGACTTGAACCCCGGTCTCTTGCTTGCCGGACGAGTGCTCTACCATCTAAGCTATGGAAGCAGATAGAATATTTCCACCTTGGAGCGTATATATATATATATATATTATATATATATATATGTTGAAAGGCACCGTACATGGACGGCATCAACAATCAACTAATAGCTCGTGAATGACAAAGGCCAATCAGATGGTCATATGCATATAGAAACGTCCTCTTCACTTGTCAATTCAAGATTCATCAAAAGACTGGTTATTCGTGGAGATGAAGATTACAAGCCGTCCGATGAAGATGTCGTCCATGTACGGTGCCTTTCAACATATATATACACTCCAAGATTGAAATATTCTATCTGCTTCCATAGCTTAGATGGTAGAGCACTCGTCCGGCAAGCAAGAGACCGGGGTTCAAGTCCCCGTGGGGGCAATGATGAATTTTCTTCCTTGTAATCTTCATCTCCACAAATAACCAGTCTTTCGATGAATCTTGTATTGACAAGTGGAGAAGATGTTTCTATATCCAAAGAAAGCATGTGTTTTGTGTCTGTAAAAACACTCAAACTATAGTGCATTAATCTCTCGGAGAAAACTAATTTTTTATGCATTTTATCTAGATAGGAACACAGTTGCAAATTTTTGGGATCACTTCACTGATGCGACTTATATGCCAAAGTGACGCGTAACCAATGTCGTCTCGCATGGGTGAGAATTTTGCCTCGAGGCTCGAGCCACCAATGGTATACAGAATTTATACAAAAATATGTGTTTTTTTAAATATTTATTTTTGCAAATACGTTTTCAATTTTTGATATCCTTCGGGGGGGGGGGGGGCGTACACCTGTGTGAGCACCCACTGGTAGAAAATACTTCAGACGCCCCTGAGAGACTTCAGTGTAATATAGTATCAAACATTCTCCTATTACGTTTTAACCAAAGTAAACATACCCTTCTTGAAGTAGTCTGCATTGCAATTTCTTCTCAGTTAACAGCTCTTTCAAAATTTCTTGATATACCAGATTAGTATCTAATAATTCTTCCATAAGTCTGTAATGAATATCAAAATAAATTTCTAATGTAACCATGAAGTTTAAATTACAGTAGAACCTCTCGATCTCAAAAATGTTGGAAGCAAAAAAAAAATTTAAATTGACTGTTTTGAAGAAATAGTTTTTACATGAAAAGAAAATATACAACCAGAATAATAAAATTTCAGTTGAGGAAAGTTAAATACCATAATATTAAATACTCGTACTATAACTCCCTCTTAGCAGTCAACCCATTTTTATGGGCAAATAAAAATTCCCTCGGAAGAAATCCATTTAAAAAAAAAAAAGTATGCATTTTTTGAACCTCTAAAGGTCGTATTCACTCACATGGTTTAAACCAGGGTTTCTGGTTTAAACCAAAAAACCGGGTTTTTTTGGTTTAAACCAGGTTTTTTTGTTTTAAATAGTATTAACATTAAAAACAATGAAATTTCTGAAAAATCATTCAAACTGAAATAAAATGTTTATTAATGTAATTAAAACTATTCCCATATTAATTAATCAATAAATATTTATTACATTTTAACAAAAACCAACTTCTGTAATTTAATTATTTTTTGTTTAACTCAATGGATTACTGTGTGTTTGAAAATTCTTTTAATGTTATTATTAATCATATAATATATAAAGGTTTTTCTCCAGTTACTTTCAGTATACTTAATTAGGAAGCTATTTTACGAAAAGTAAAAAAAATTAGGTGAATATAATGTATTTAATGAAGTATAAATAATGCAGATTAATTAGCAATGATTTACGATATACAGGGTGATTATAACTAAGGTTCTGATTTCAAAACACTGTAAAAAAAGAACGATTGTCAGAATGACTTGAAAATTGACATGAATATTCCTGAAAAAATTCAATTTTATTTGATAAAGGGGAAAAAATACTTAAAAATGTAAAGTTAATGACATCATCCAACATGTGGGAAATTTGCTCGCAGAATGGAATGGAAACGATAGCCAGTCATGGCAGAATGATACCTTATAGCATTTCACGATTTCATAATTCATGGAAACATCACAAAAAACAAAGTAATTGAACAAATAACTACAACTTACTTAAGAAATGTTAAATATGTTGTCCACCGCGTGTTCTGGCTATGAGGTTGAAAGCACAAAAATTCTTGTTCAACAACAGAGTCGGAGTATGCCATGGTCGTAATGTGGATATGCTTGCAATTCAGCTTTATTGAACCAAATGCCACCCCCCCCCCATTAATATTCCTGAGGAACTTCTAACATATAGAGGATGTGCTGAAGCTTGCAGTTCACCAAAGTTTGCAATCCGACCACTGTTCATAACATTTTGAGGTACCCCCCCACAGCCAGAAGTTGCAAGGGTGAAGGTGCAATCCTGTTATTGTCAAAATAGGTCTTCAGCAACTGCTTTGCTGGTATTGCAATGTGCATCTTGATAGAAGTTCTATCCACACACTGATGCTGTGTAAGTGCCGAAATGATGTGGTTGCACAAAATAGATTATACTGCTGGCCAAGTACAGCATCATCTACTTGCACATTTTGCACTTTTTTCTTTTGCGAAAGAAACTTCCATTGCTTCAGGAGTATCCATGCAAATTTTCAAGTCATTCTGATCAGTACTTATTGTATAGTTTTGGAGAATCAAAACTTAAATTATAATCAACCTGTATATAGCTGATTATTTTTCATAAATCTGTTACTACTATACAGTAGAACCTTGATTAACTGAAAGCGATAGGGAGTTGCTCCAGACCAACTTAAACAGGATTGCAGCATGGGCAAATGAATGGAGCATGACGTTTAGCGTAGATAAGTGCATGGTCGCTCATTTTGGTTCGAACAACCCACGGTTCTCTTACGAGTTGAATGGTGTCACTATCCCGGATGCAACTAGGGTCACTGATTTGGGAATTCTCATTGACGAGCGGCTTAGGTTTTCTGAACCTTGTTCAGCGGTGGTCAAAAAAGCGAATAGAATGCTTGGTCTCATTTTCAAAAAAGTCTCTTCGCGTTCTCCTAAAGTCATTCTTCCGCTTTTTCGAGGCTTAGTTCATCCTGGACTGGAGTATGCTGTAAGGTTTTGGAGACCATACCTACAGAGGGACATAGACTTGGTTGAAGGGGTGCAGAGAAGAGCTACGCGTGTCCTTATTGGCACACAGGGCTTGAGTTATGAAGAGAGACTTCATTTTTTGAATATGTTTACATTGGATGAACGCAGGTGTCAAGGAGATATGATCGAAGTGTTCAAAATTTTCAATGGGATGGATAGGATGGACCATGAACTTTTAGTACACCGCCAATCGACTGCTTTTACAAGGGGACACCAGTATCGATTGGTGAGGGACAATTTTTCTCTAATAGGGTTGTTAATAAATGGAATAGCTTACCCCCGGAGGTAATAAATTGTAACACAATTGACACGTTTAAAAAGAAATATGATAAACATGTTGGGGTAAATCAAGAAGCTATCCATTCTTAGAATAAGACAACCATAATTATTCTTTATGGGTATTGTATAATATTTTATCATGTGTATATATTGTTTATAATTTGTGTTAATTGCATTTTTAATTGGGTTGCTGTATTTTTGAAATATATGGCATCCATATTTTTATGGGCATCTTTTTATCAGCCACCTCGTTGGGCATTTTGCCTGTTGTGGCGTTGTATTTGTATTTGTATAACTGGGCTTAACAGTATGTGTGTGAAAGTATAAAAAAAACAACTATTGAATATTAAGACTGGGAGATATACAGTAGGAGATGTGCTACTTCTTATGGGAAAGAAAATGAAAATGTATGTGAGGTAATGTAACAACTAGTACACTAGTCTTTGTCCTTTAAGGACAGCTGGTGTCTTTATTGGATTATAGGACCGCCTGCCCCTAGCATGATGGTGTCACTACTGTAGCTGCTTCTTTGTGAAGGGAAAAAGAAACCCTGTGAGATAATACACCACTACATTTAGATGTGTGATGCAATCCTTATTCATGAATTTGCTAAAGATAGAGCATCAGAATGTAGCCAAAGGTTAAAAAATGTTGTAAGAATGAGGAATTTTGGCTTTTATATATAACTTTAAATGACTAAGATACTTCGTATGAAAAATATATATATATTCTGGCCACTTTTATGAGACTTTTTGAAAAAAAACCACTTATAAAACCCTATGTCATTTAAAGATATACCATCAGAATATACCCCAAGGTTATAAAATGTGGTAAAAATGAAACATTTTGGCTAATAATGAACCATTATGATATTTTTCTAGGAAAAAATAATATTTAGGCTACTTTTATTTGGTTTTTTTAAAATTGTGACTACAGTTTAAACCAGGGTTGTTTGGTTAAAACCAAGGTTTAAACCAAACAACCGTGGTTTAAACTGTAGTCACAATTTTTGGATAAGAGATCAACATAGATTTTTTGTGATAACAACATAGATTGGTTAAAAACCTGAATTTAACCAATCCGTATCGATCTCTTATTAAAAAATTGTGACTATAGTTTAAACCATATCGTTGAATACCACCCTAAGCAATTTAAACCCTTAAGAAATTTCTGGTGCTAAGCAGGGTTGGCCTATCAGGTATGCTGTATCGAGTGTATATTTCTAACTTCAGTGGTACTTTGGTTTACGAGTATAATTTGTTCCATGAATGGGTCTGTAATCCGAAACACTAGTACAGTCGAATCCCATTCTAACGAATACCGTTATAGCAAAAATCTCGTTTTAACGAACACTTTTCTAACCCCCCAAATAAGTTTACATAGGAACAATGCTAGGTAACCTGAAATTCCTTTATAACTAAATTTCGTTTTAACGAAGTGATTCCTTCGGTCTCTTGGCGTTCGTTATAACAGGATTTGACTGTATATGAAATCAAACCTTCCCATAGAAATTAATATGTAAACTATTACTTAGAATTCTGTATTGTGTAGCAAGTTCTGTTGTATATGTTTTATGCATGACCCTAAGAGTATGCTTGAGATCACGTTTACTTCTTAGGCATTCATTATCATACCATAGGTGCTGCGATTCCCAGACTTAAAAAATCTGTAGTTTGTCACGTGGTGAAATATTTCACAGCGAAAAAAAATGTCATACAAGAAAAGTGAAAATGGGGATTTTTTAAGAGGATGCATACGGTGATCATGTTAACCATTTTTTCAGGACATTGCATGATTTTTCCTGACTGTTCTTTTTTTAGGTGTCCTGTGTTTTCTGAATTTTAAATGAAATCAACTCAAGTTTTTATTCTTCACTAAAACCAAGGATTAAAATTATTTTGCAACTTACAAACTATGTTATGATAATTATGACTATAAATATGAATATTAGGGTGGCAACACAGCGATCATACTGACAAGACGCACAAATTTCTGTTGTGCAGATTTAGGACTAGCGATCGACATTTGGAAAATTTTTATTCTATTTATTATTATTAGTTTATTTTTTGGGTGTGTGTGTGCGGATCTCATAGTTTTTGAATATGTCTAAGCAAGTGAATGCTAGTTTTCCCCTTTCCGTGTCGACTAAACGTAAAACTCTGTCCCCTGTAACCGATAATTGGAGCCTTTCACAGAAGACCTCGCGGTTATTGGATCAAGATGTGGACAATGATCAGTCGCTGTTGATTTTTCAAGGTGATTTTGACATGCGGGAGGGCCTTCGTTACATGATGAAGATTGAGTTGGAGTCGAAAGCTCTGTTGAATCGAATGCTTGAGCGTGTGAATAACCTCACGGAGTGGCTAAAGAGATTGGAAGAAAATGTATTTGAACTTGAGAATCGTCTGGATAGGCTGGAAGGTGTAGCTGCAAATCATGATCGGTCCTCTGCAATTTCAGATACAAGTGTGGTGCTGGAGATTGTGAGGAGAAATGTGAAGCGATTATGAGAAAAGTGGATGAACTTAAAAACCGCTCTCGTAGAAATAATATTTTTTTCGGCTTTCCTGAGCAATCGACAGATTGCTCAGGAAAAAGAGCAGCAAATGCCGACCAGTCATAGGCAGGTTCCTGGATGGAAATGACTGTAGAAGGATTTTTAAAAATTCTCATAGACTCAAGGGTACAGGATTTTATGTCAGAGCTGATTACAGCCAGAGAATAAGATTAATCCGTCATAAGCTGTCTGATTTCGGAGCCGAGTAGGTCAAGGGCACTGAGGAAAAGTTTTGCTTGAGGTTCGATAAACTGCTTGTCAACGACCGATGTTTCGTGTATGACGAGAAGAATAGCAGCAGCATCGAACAACCGGGACATTAGGAGTCATGCTGGAGTCTGCTGAAAATACTGTCGTGGAATGTATCTGGTTTGATTTCATTGAACTCAACATAGTCTATCTACTAGTGCTAATTATGATGTTTTCTTCTTTTGTGAAACTTGGACTGAGAGCTTGAGGCATGTGAGTACGATTTTTTTTACTGTTTTCAATCTTATTTTTAATCCTGCAGTCAGAACTTCCGTTTTTGGACGTTTTAAGGGCGGATGGCTTTTGGGAGTTTGAAAAAGCATCAAATATAAAATCTTATATAAAAACAAATATTTTATATTTATTGAATGCATTGCAAACTCTAAATCCTATAATTTAATTTTTGTGTACTTCTATCACTCGGAGTGGGACAATATGTTACATAACATCGATAGTTTTTTGTAATTGTATCCCCGTAGTTTTCTGATTTTGGGTGACTTTAACTCTAGAATTGGTTTTTATAACGCCATTTATGACGTATGTAATGTGGAGTTATGGGCCATAGAAACACTCAGGATACCCCTATAAATAGTAATGGCTATAAACTTATTGATTTCTGTAATCGGCATAATTTAATCGCTCTTAACGGCAGAAAATTCGGAGATCCCCAAGGTTGCTTGACTTTCATCGGAGGAAATGGCTCTTCCGTCATAGACTTTGGTTTTTGTCACTGGTATATTTCTCATTTGGTTAGTCATTTTGAGGTCTGTTGGGCCACAGATTCTGATCACTTTTCGATTGCAGTGGAGCTTTACGGAAAAAAAATACCCCTTAGAAAAAACGTTAAACGTAGAAGATTCTTTTGGAATAATGATCTTCGGGAGAATTACTCTGATCTCGTGCAGGCAAAATTGTGTAACTTCCCTAACAACATAGATTGGTCTAACTTCATAAGCATTTCAGAGTAAATTAAGTTGAAATGAATGACTTTAGTCTTTGAAAGATTTAGGGTTAAATCATTGGCTAGGAACCACTTTCTGATTAAGCACAGGTCTTGATTTATTTTAGTTGTTAGTGTATTAAGATCGTTGGAAGAATATAAAAGAACTGTATCATCGGCGGAAGTAATCATAGTACCATGAATATTTAGTTTACATAAGTCGTTTATGAATATTATAAAAAGTAAGGGGGCTAAATTTGATCCCTGGGGTACTCCTCTCTGTATAGTGATATAGTCACTTAGAGTATTTTTAATTTTAACTCTTTGTTTACGATTGGTTAGATATGAAGTGAACCAGTTCAATGTTCCTCTGATTCCAGCAGAACTGAGTTTCTTAATGAGAATTGAGTGATTTACATTGTCATAAGCTTTTGAGATGTCTAAAAAATATGGCCAGGGTAAATTTACAGCTGTCAATACTGTTATAAACAAATTTAGAGACGTTTAATAGAGCGTTTTCGGTACCACGTCCTTTTATGTATCATCGGCGTATGTAACCATATTGATTTACAGCAAAGAAATTTGTTAGGTTAAGGAATTTATAAATTCTAGATGATAAAATTTTTTCTATAACTCTAGAAAAAATTGGGAGAATCGATATAGGTCTGTAATTAAAAAGGGAATTTTTCTCTCCAGATTTATAGATCGGAATGATGGTTGCTCGTTTTAAGGAATCAGGAAATGTGGCTGAATAAAAAGAAGTATTAATAAATTTTGTTAGGATTTCAACATTATTTCGTGCAAATTCTTTCATAAGATATATACTGTTACCATCGTAGTCAGGTGTAAATTTCTTGTAGAAGCTGTTTAGATTATTTAGGACTTCAGTATTATCTACATCAAACAAAACAAAAGAATTTACAGTTGGATATAAATAATTTTTGAATTCATTAGTATCGTTAAATACTAGATTACCATTGTTGATATCTTTAAAATGGGCGTTGAATTGATTTGCAAGTTCCAAGCTGTTAGAAAAAATAGGAAAAATTGAATTTTGGTTTTTATGATTGATGGTATTATTAATGAATTTCCATTTCTGATGGTTTGAATTACATTTAATAAATTGTTTTCTATAATATTCGTTTTTAGTGTTTATGATTTTCAATTTCAGTTCCCTAGCTACACAATTATAAGCAGTTTTAAATAATAAATCATGAGGATGTTTCCTTAATCTGGTATATAATTTTTCTTTTCTCTTGATCAGGGCATAGATTTCAGACGTCATCCAATTGTCATCCATTGTTGTTTCGATATGTTGCAAACTTAAAATTATTGTTAATAGAGTTCAGAGTGGATGTAAAATACTGATATTGTAAATTTAAGTCGATATTATTCAACCAGAGATATTTATAATTGTTAAAATAAGTTTAAAGTTTTTTTTTTATCTAATAATTTTAGAGGGGGATTTTCATTAGATTTGGAAATAGGAATTTTGTCATAATATAATTTTAAAAGAACGGGATAGTGATCGGTTAAATCGTTGATATATATTCCAGAGGAAAATGATATTCTATGATTTTGATTTTTTATAAAAATATGATCGATACAAGTTGAGGTATCTTTAACTCTGGTTGGTTTATTTATTAAGGATTGAAATCCAACCTGAAATAGATTGTTTTGATAATCAAGTACATCGGGATTATTTGTCAGTAAATCTATATTCATATCTCCTATTATTATGATGTTTCCATAATTTAAACTTTTTAAGACAGAATCCAGTTCTGTGTTGAAATTTGAGATAGTAAAACTGTGAGAGCGATATAGTGATATTAATGCAATTTTCAATTTTTTGCTGTATGATATTATCATTTCTGCAGTTGACATTTCAAATTCGATTTGATTGAAATTTAGCAAATTTCGTGTATAAACTGCAATGCCTCCTGACCAATTACTATCTCTGCATTTAAAAAACGAATCAAAGCCTTCAATTTTATATAAATCCATTTCATTACTGTAGATCCAAATTTAGGAAAGAATTAATATTGAAATATGATTCATATACTTTGATAGTAAAGCGGTTAAGTTATCAAAGTTAGCGCGTAAGCTCTGTATATTTACATAGAAGATATTGCAATATGACTTACAATTTGTTGGTGCAGATGACAAAAACTGTTTTAACTCATCCAGGTTTGTTAGAGCCATACAGTTGGATTGGAAATCATTGTTTATTTCAGTCAATGGATCTGTGAATGTAAGTCGTCTTCAGATTTTACACGAAAGATCCTGGATGAATCGTCTTCACGTAAGAATATTTTGTCGTCATGGGTCCAACAGTACTTATAGTTGTGTTCCACTTTAAACTTTTACGCGTTAAGGAACAGTGATTTTATGAACAGTGAACATCTCACGGGTGTGAGATGTTCACTGAAATAAACAGAGACGTCCATAAATCTTGGATTTATTTCGGAAGCCTTGATTCGGCAATCCTTTAATTCCCTCAAGATGTTGTCACGAATAATTTTTGATGTGAACTGTAAGATAATGGGTTTTGGCCTGTCCTTGTTGAATGTTGGTACACGATGAGCAGTCACTATATTTTCGCAGATATTTGTTTTCGCTAGTGCATCTATATTCGTGAAAATCTGTTGGAGGTTTTCATTCTCAGTTTCTGGAACATTTGAAATCTCGATATTCGTACGTCTGGAATACTGCTTTAGTTCGATCATGTCACAACGCAAATTTTTCATTTCCCTTTTCATCTCGATATTTTCTATAGAAAGGAGTTCGTTTTTGGAGATCAGTTCATTGTTTATTTTTTGTAGAGTTTCAATAGTTGTTTTTAGTTCTTTGATCGTTTCATTGTTGAAGTCTATTGCTTGCGTAAATTCATCCATCTTGCGGGAAACGAACTCTTTAAGTTCGTTGTTCTGTTGAATTATTTTGTGAAGGATGTCTTGAGAGGATTCCGATTCACCATCTTGTGATCTTGCTGATGAGGTCGTGGAGTCTTGAAGGCACATTGCACATAACCATTTTTTGTTTTTATCGGATGTGAATTTTCTGAAAGCTTTTTCACTGATACCACCACACAGATAATGAAAATTTGATTTACACTTAGAGCATAGGACTCGGTCAGAATCCACTAATATGATATCCGAGCAGGACTTACAAGACATATTTCGATTAGGCATACCTTAGACGATTTTTGTATTTAATGAAGCAAATAATTAAAATTTACCTGTAATAATTTTGAGCGGATAAAAACAACTAGTAAACAGGAATTATTATACGTTTGAAAAAATATACAGTATAATTTTTTTGAGGAGCGAAAATAAAACGTGTCCGCACAACGTGCCTGCCGTTGCCAAAAAAAGGCACGTTTCGGGAAACATATCGCCAGTTCTAAAGCTCATATGAAAACACGGATGGATGAACTTTTGATTTCTGCCCTGGTAAAGCGTTTAAGTAGGTTTAAAGACCATATGAAGTTGATGGATTCTGTGATCTTGCTTACCGATCGGCTTATACGGAGGGGAGATCTGGGGCCCAAACTCGAATATGCTTGATTCTGTACAATTGGCATTTATCAAAAAATGCTATAGTATACCATTTTATGTTCCATCATATTTGATTTACACTGAATTTGGTAGATTGCCAGTGCAATTCACCCTCATAAAAAAAATAATGAATTTTTTGCACAGGTTTACTCTTCGTCAAATAACGATTTAAGTATGTTTTGCCTTAACTGGAGTGTTAATCATAAGGTGGGTTGGGGACTCCCTATTGAAGCCCTTCTGAATGTCATAAATAACCTTGGTTTATTTACATCCCTCTCCCAGTGGTCCAAGGCCAATTTCGGTTTGTCACGTACACAATCGCGGAAAATTTTGTTGACAGTTTTCGAAATAGAATTGAAGAAAGCAATTTCAACCCATATTATAAAAACATATTAAATGTTTCTTTCTTCCCGAGGAGTACCTGAATTTTCAAGGGAATCCCTTATATCAGACTATTTTACTACAAGCTCGTTGTAATTTTATTAGAGACCTAAATCGTTTTTCTAACCGATGTCAATGGTGTGATTATCGTGGGGAAATTGATTTCGTACACGTCATTGCAAACTGCAGTCATTTCGCTGGCCAACGTCTCACAGTTTCTGGCTCTCAGTCATTATCATTGTGTGATTTATCCAATATTTTACGAGATGGAAAGAATTCATCGTTTCAGTTCTTTTTTTTTTTATGTAATCTTAATTAAGTGACAACCACACTAAAACGTGCCACGAAATGAGAAACATCAATGGTTCATCTTGTATTTATATTCTGTGTTGTTTTTTTTTCCTCTGCTCTGTATTTTTTTGTTTGTTTGTTTTATTTTCTATTTTGTTTTTATTTTTTTTTAAGCGTTTATATTACATTCTACATCTAGGTGTTCATCTGTGTTGTCCAATCAAGAGTTCATTTTTTGTAATAGCTTTTTTTGCATTGTGGACTCCAGCCTAATGCACAATAAAGATATTATTATTATTATTAAATATGAATATTTATGACATGGTTCTCGTGCTACATTTTTTTTTTTTTTTTTGTGGAATATAAATAAT
Source organism: Pholcus phalangioides (assembly GCF_987345545.1). Lineage (NCBI taxonomy): Eukaryota > Metazoa > Arthropoda > Arachnida > Araneae > Pholcidae > Pholcus > Pholcus phalangioides. The sequence continues at coordinate 49,637,074 of NW_028301604.1, read as the reverse complement.
TTCATTCATTAATTTTTTTCATTTTAATACACCGTGATTTGCAGTAGCACTTCATTTCCCACTATTCTAGCAATAATTGGCTAGTTCACTCATTTTTGGCAACAATCAACGATTTCCAGTGTTTTGAAAAATTTCAGTTTCCGAAATTTTTGTCAGGGAAACATGATGAGCCTATGATCGCAAGGACAGAAATTTTCTTCAGGGATTTTTCATTTTTCTAAAACAAACAATTTGTGAATTTTAAGGAATTTCTGAACAAATTTACTAAAAGTTGGAAGAATTTAATTTCCACCCACACTAAAGTCCTATCTGGAAAAAATCCTATAAGATTATCATTTTCATCGAAATATCTCGATTTATTTCAAAATTGAATTGTCGCCAACATTTTTCATCGCCAATTACGCAAACATCCTTCTAGCTACAATCGATAAAATTTACCAAAAACTTGTGCATTGTACCAGCTTTGGAAAGAGTCTACAATAAACCATATCAGTGTTATGGTTCAGAAGAAATTTTGCCTCATGTTCGTAATAAATCACTGACATAAACGTTTGTCAAAGTAGATATTCGACGAAAATTCAGAATTGGAAGTTACAGATTTTGGCAACAATTTGATTTTGCAGAAAAAATCATATAAGGTGAAATTACAGGATTATAGACATATACAGGATATCTGTATTTAATTGTGAGCTTCGATCGCTGAGAGATTGGTCAAGTGAAAAATTGAATTGTTGCCAAAACCTACTAAAATTACTTCTATGAATGCAGATTTCAGTGATGTATTGCGAACAAAGGGCTAAATTTCTCCTGAACCAGAACACAGATATGGTTTATTGTAAGCTATTTCAAAAGCTGGTGCAATGGAAATGTTTTTGGTAAATTTTGCCAATTGTAGCCAGACGGGTATTAGCATACTTGGTGATGAAACATTTTGGCGACAAATTGATTCTAAACTTTGCCAATCTTTAAGCACTTACAGCTCACCAATGAATCCAGATATTTCAATGAATGATGTCATCTTATAGGACTTTTTCATTCTTTTCAAATATGCACTTAGTTTGCATGTGGGCAGTGCCGTACCCATGGGAGGAGCAAGGCAGCAAATTCTCTCCCAATCAAAATTCTGCCAACATTGGCGCCTATCTTCCTAAAAAATTGCAACAAGTATGAGGGGGGCGATTTGTGTTCACTTCATATTAGCCCGATTTACATGTACAATAATGCGGTAGTATTGGGAGTTCCGGCACTGGCCTGATGACTTTTTCCCCCATAGAGAAAGAAGAGTGAAGAAAGATGAAGAAATACAGGGTGTTTCAAAAAGAATCACCCGATTTGATATGCGTATATTACGAAAAATATTGAACATAGACACTTAAAATTAATTTTATATTACATGGCTAATCAAAGTTTTTTGTACAAACCAAATTAAAAGTGCTCAATATGTCCACCTTGAGATGCATGGCATATGTCTATACGGTAGTCAAATTCATCTTTGCGAGTATGTTTGCATCCACTGCTTCCACGGCTGCTGTTATGCATATCTTGAGTTCGGCTAATGTAGCTGAAAGGAGAGGCACATAAACGTAGTCTTTTATAAACCCCCACAAGAAGAAATCGCACACTGTGAGGTCTGTGGTCACCAATTGTAGTCACCATTATAGTTGAATATCACTGGTATGAAGGTGATGTGCTGACACTTCAATTCAAATAGTGACTTGACTATATATAGCATAAATCTGACTCACAAAATATACTTAAATTCCTTAGAATGTCTAGATATACAGTTTATTAATTTGATGAAACACAACGTCACACATATTTAAACAGAAACGAGAATATACGGACACGTTGAAATATAAAATCTTAACTCCACGAGAAACGAAAGCCTTCTCCTTCAAAACAGCGAAAGAGAGGTAAAGAAAAGGCTCAAGAAAACGATGTGTTGACAGATTTATAATATTGGAATGCCAACACCTACGCACTCTTGCCGACAGCATCACAACAGTAGTTCCCCACGAGTCCAAAGGATGTTAAGCTTGATAAGGTGTTACAAGACCTCGTGATGAAGCCCCATGGCGAGGCTGGAGCATCACATAGAGATGATTCGCTAACATTAGACTCTGTGCATTCAGAGAGAATTAAACAAAAATGCAGGTTTTAAACGATCAATAGAAATACTCTTAGATTCATTATTGATATGCAAAGTAAAAAATTTATCAGTCCTATTCAAAACTTCATAAGGTCCTTGGTAAGGCTGCTGTAGCGAACGCCTTACAACATCACCCCTCACAAAAACGTCTGTGGATTTGGATGTGCAGATTTTGAGATCAGATTTTGAGATGTGCTTACCAGAATCTTTGAAGAAGTCTCCTGGTAACCTCAGAGATGTTTCGTAGACCATGTCCGCCGGCGTAGCACCAAAATGAGGTTTGAAACTTGAGCATATTCCGAGTAGAATGGTAGGAAGAACATCAACCCATCTTTCAGTGGAGTGACACATGATGGCAGCTTTCAAGACCCTGTGGAATCTTTCGATGGCTCCATTGCTTTGTGGGTGGTAAGTGGTAGTAAGTACCCTGCCCACACCCAGCAACTTCGCAAGGGATCGGAAAAGTTCAGATTCAAACTGAGAACCCCTGTACTTAGTAATGCGTTCTGGAACGCCAAAACAGGAGATCCAATTTGAAAGGAAAGCAAATGCCACAGTTTCAGCAGTCTGATCGGGTACAGGAATAGCTTCCGGCCATCTGGTGAATCGGTCACTGCAAGTCACAACGTAGCGATTTCCTGTACTTGGTGGAAATGAGCCCACGATGTCAATATGGACATGCCAGAACCTTGAGGAAGGTAATCCGAATGCACCAACAGGACAATGTGTGTAGCAACCAACTTTGGATCGCTGGCAAGCAATACAGGTTTTGCACCACTCTTTGCAGTCCCTTTCCAAAAATTTCCAGATGAATCGTCTGCGAACCATAGTAGCTTTGGCGCCAGGGTGGGAGAGGTTGTGCACTGCATCAAAAATAGTGCGGTGAAACATTGACGGTACGTAAGGTCTAATTGAACCAGTGGAAACATCACACTGTAGAGTGACTTCAGGAGAACCGAAAGTCATTGGTTTTAAATCGAGACCTGAGCCCGTTTCAATGTTTCAGTGTCAGCACATCATGTCCGGGTCACCAGTTATAGTCACCATTATAGTTGATATCACTGGTATGAAGGTGATGTGCTGACACTTCAATTCAAATAGTGACTTGATTATATATATAGCGTAAATCTGACTCACAAAATATACATAAATTCCTTAGAACGGCTAGAAATACAGTTTATTAATTTGACGAAACACAACGTTACACATATTTAAACAGAAACGAGAATATACGGACACATGGAAATATAACATCTTAACTGTGGTGTCCTTATAAGAAATGACTAAAAGAACTGAACTGATAAGAACATGCAACGCCACCTAGTGTTGTGTAAGGGGAACTAGTGAGTTCCACCTCGGACATCAAGTAGACAAGTTGTCTAAATGTTCTGCTCTTTCCGCTTTATAAATTCTTCCTATATATATGTATGTAATCTAAGTCTAACGTAATAATAAATACTCATCAAAATAAATACCCATGTGTTATCCACTCCGCTAACAAAAGTGTTAAAGAAAACACAACATTAACTCTGCAAGAAACGAAAGCCTTCTCCCTCAAAACAGTGAAAGAGAGGTAAAGAAAAGGCGCGCTCAAGAAAACGATGTGTTGACAGATTTATAATATTAGAATGCCAACACCTACGCACTCTTGCCGACAGTATCGCCACAGATCCGGCAATCTTGGAGGATAGTGATGTTTAACTGAATCGTCACGCCCTGTAAGGCCCATCCATCATCGCATCGCCGAATGTGATTGTTTTTCTCGAACATCCAAGCTCCAGTGTTGTGGTGCACCGTCCTACAGGAAAATGAAGTCATCCGAATCGGTTTCTAACTGCGGGAAAAGCCATTCTTGACAAACACTGGAGTGGCGGCTGAAGAAACAACGTTAGTGCCACCTGTCAGTAACTGCATGAAACTTGTACAGTATATACAAAGTTCATGCATTGAAAGATTAACCTCTGAGTGTGATTGTGCAGCTGATTGCTATATAGGGTTGTCATGAAGGAAATATTGCTGAGGTGGAATATCCCTCATATCATAAACTGAAGAGCCAAAAAAAATGGTACAGGCATGCGTATGCAAATAAAGAGATATGGAACCAATCAGAGTATGGTGCTGCGGTCGGCAATGCCTATATAACACAACAAGTGTCTGGCATAGTTGTTAGATCGGTTACTGCTGCTACAATGGCAGGTTATCGAGATTTAAGTGAGTTTGAATGTGGTGTTATAGTCGGCGAACGAGAAATGGGACATAGCATCTCCGAGGTAGCGATGAAATTTGGATTTTCACGTACGACCATTTCACGAGTGTACCGGGAATATCGGGAATACGGTAAAAAATTAAATCTACGACATCGCTGCGGCCGGAAAAAGATCATGCAAGAACGGCACCACCACGACTGACGAGAATCATTAAACGTGACAGACGTGCAACCCTTCCGCAAATTGCTGCAGATTTCAATGCTGGGCCATCAATAAGTGTCAGCGTGTGAACCATTCAACGAAACATCATCGATATGGGCTTTCGGAGCCGAAGGCCCACTCAGGTACCCTTGATGACTGCACGACACAAAGCTTTACACCTCGCCTGGGCCCGACAACACCGACATTGGACTGTTGAGGACTGAAAACACGTTGCCTGGTCTGACGAGTCTCGGTTCCAATTGCTTTGAACTGATGGACGTGTACGGGTATGGAGACAACCTCATGAATTCATGGACCCTACATGTCAACAGGGGACTGTTCAAGCTGGTGGAGGCTCTGTGATGGTATGGCATGTGCAGTTGGCGTGATATGGGACTCCTGATACATCTAGATACGACTCTGACAGGTGACAGGTACGTAAGCATCCTATCTGATCACCTGCACCCATTCATGTCCTTTGTGCATTCCGACGGACTTGGACAATTTCAGCAGGACAATGCGACACCCCATACGTCCAGAATTGCTACAAAGTGGCTCCAGGAACACTCTTCTGACTTTAGACACTTCCGCTGGCCACCTAAATCCCCAGACATGAACATTATTGAACATATCTGGGATGCCTTGCAACGTGCTGTTCAGAAGAGATCTCCACCCCCTCTTACTCCTACGGATTTATGGACAGCCCGGCAGGATTCATGGTGTCAATTACCTCCAGCACTGCTTCAGACATTAGTCGAGTCCATGCCACGTCGTGTTGCGGCACTTTTGCGGGCTCGCGGGAGCCCTACATGATATTAGGCAGTTGTACCAGTTTTTTTGTCTCTTCAGTGTATATATGGCCTTGCTACGTTGAAATAATCTGTTTTTACAGTTATTTCATAAAACCTTGACATAAAAAGTCCAAGCATAGGTCTCCATACAAAACTAATAAAAAAATAAAAATAATTTGAATTCTCCACAAAATGTTTCCAAAGTGGTGCATTTGTTTGTACTATTAATTACAGACTATATAATTTACAATAAAATAAGTATTAAGACGACACCAATGACCAGACCACCAAGAATAATGCAAATACACGAAAAATACAAAACTTTGTACTTTTAGTGTATTTGCCTTATTCATTGGTCTCTTAATATTCTCGGACAAAGTTGATCTCAACTCTTCCAAATAAACTAAGTACAACATTTGAATATTGATAAAAACCCATTTTGTTCGGTCACAAATAAAGAAAATTGAATTTTATATGGAAGTTTGATAAGCTTCTCTGCTATATATATTTAGTATAAATAAGGTACCTACTCAAATTTCAGGATACAATTTAAAGAATATTCATATAAGTTATAAGTACAGTATAAATGTGTTGTTTTTTATAAGTTCGTTTTTCCTGCTGCAACTGTGCTCAAGTTTTTGAAAATGTGATTGTGGAGACTTGAGCAAAAATAGTGGAGCTTCTGCATTAATTTTCATTTCAAAAAACTATGTTTTGAAAAATTAGAATGAAAAAATTTATTATCAAATAATATTTTTATTATACACAATTCCTACAAACTGAAAATTAGTTTACCAAATGAACAAAACATTGCTTTAAATCTTGACCTCTACACGAGATCAAGATTTAAACCAAGATCTGAGTATATTCTTGTATTTGCCCACACACATAGTTTGTAATTTTTTTACAACATTTTGTCTTATTTTCATTCTATAAAACTGAATTTGTTTGGCTAAGAATCATCCAGTGAATTTTGGTCACTGTTTAGAAAGTCCAAATCAATCCAGAAATCTGATTTTTTTTTAAGATGAAGCTCAAGATGAACACCCGCTGATGCAAGACATTTCCAACATCCAGTGAAAATGTATCAGTAGCTATTTTTTTTGTGTTATTCATGTGATTGGTCTATGAGATTATTTTGATGTTAGAGAATGTGCATTTTTCACACCATAGCCATAAAGTTATCAAAGATATTGGTGGGACACCAGCTCAATATTTTAATATATACCTATTTAAAATTATCAAGATTTCATTGAATATTGTTGGGAGGGTGACTTAAGCCAGTGAAAAGTTGCACTTGTGATTCATACTCATATAAAATATATTTCTCTAATGTAGGCTACTATAAAAATATTCTCAATATTCAACAAATTAAAAGAAATGTATTTTCAATGTTTTATAGGTTTTGTCTGAAACATAAGATTGCTGAAATTTTTTCACTGGTATGATGCACCCAATTCCATCTGCAATAAAAGGTCATCTTAGCTATATTAAAAAAATTTATCAATATTTGAAAATATCTCTTTAAGAACTTGTATATGGAGTAATATTAAATCAGAACGATATTAAATCATGCCTAATAATTCTATTTGTGCTTGCTTTACCTTTGCTCTCTTCATTTAATCCCCAGAAAACTGGAGCCAGTTTTATTTGAACAAGACATATAAAATGCATTTAAAATTATTGGTGTGTTCAAATGGTCTGAATTTCTAGGCACGTATAGTGTACGTATATAGTGTCCTGTACGTATATAGTGTGAGGTACGTATAGTGTACGTATATAGTATCCTGTACGTAAATAGTATGAGGTAAGTACACCAGTAATAGGCTTCCTTTTTCAAGTTTGAAAAAATATATATCAAAAGTTATGAGAAAACTCTGTAGCCTTTTTTACCATATGCCAAGCCATATTCTTTCAGTTGCCGTTTGGTGTCCAAGCTGGTTTTGGAAAAAAAACCAGGTGGAAAAAGGATGCCAATAATCAGTCAAAGCAACACATTTAATTTTGCACTAAGAGTAATAATTTCATACCATCATATTCTAAATACAAAATTTATTGTGCTTTAAAGACATTAAACAAATTGCACATGAAGTTGAGAGGGTGGCCTATTCTAAGGTCAATCATTTTCACATTATTCAAATTGTATGACGTGACATTGCAGTCAGGCCTACCAATCTTGCTGGAGTGGTACCCTCCTCTGTGAACAATCTTAAATACATTTTTGCCTTCAAACATACTATATCTTTTAAGAGAATTAGTTTCTATCCTCAAATACAGATATTAAGACAAAAAAGAATGAGACTAAATTCCTGCAGAAGCAACTTCTGAAATGCTTAAATAAAGCTTAGAAAACAGAACAACAAGAATTGGGAAAGAAAGGAATAAATAAAAAAATAAAACAACTCAAAATAAAAATTAGTTTCATGTGTTTGGTGTCACTTTTAAATGTAAAAAGAAATGCTCTCTCAAAAATACATATAACTATATGTGTGTTTCAAGAAATAAAAGAAAAATAATTGCTCGAGGTTTGAGATTAACAGGAAATAATATTCGTTTTGTTCATTTTGTCTTGGTTGATTAAGTATCTTCTATGCTCATTTAAACGGTATTTTAGGGCACGTTTAGTTTGACCTATACATGATAATCCGCACTGGCATGAAATTCTGTAGATACCCCAGTTGTTGAGTGGGTCAATGGGATCTTTTAGTTTAGAGAAGCTGAGTTTGTTGACAAAAGTGAAAATCGTAGAAAAATTATATATTCGAAGAATTTTAGTGATGCGTTGGCTGGTTTTTGCTCTTCTTTTGCAGAGAGAGAGAGAGAGAGATCTTGCATTTCTTTATATATAAATAAATACAATAATTAGTTTAAAAACAACATTGAAATCGCGCACATTTGTGACTTGTAAAACGACGCCATGCACTCCATGCACTTCCATCTTCCAAAATGGCGGCCTTCATTATTGATACTGCTAGGGAAGCCAGGAGAGGATGGGAGAAACGTTATTTTCCGTCATTCTGATTGGCAATTTTGACATTATGATGTGCGAAAATTTTGGTTATTTCCTTATTGAACTAATTATCGTATAAGATATTCTCCTTCAGAGTGAAATGCTGTCAAAATGAAAATAAAACTATTTTAGAGAAAAAAAGAAGATATTTTGGTGTTTATATTGAGTGAATACATTTTCACTATATCATTTGATATCGCACACAAAAAAATTTCTGACGTTTGATATTCATTCGACAGCCCGACGTCCTAATGATATCCTAACGATACTGTTGTGCTACTGGGGATAATAATAATTATCATAACATATTTTATAAGTTATGAAAATATTCTTAAACCTTAATTTTGTCAAAGAATAAAAATTCAAGAAAGGTTTGATGGAAATAGGGGGGGGGATAGGACCTTTTTATAAACATAGTCAAGAGTTGGGACAGCCAAAAAATGACAGGAATCTCCTATAAAATATGAGTCATATGGTCATCCTAGCAAGTTTCTGGTCCCCAAGCGGTAGCAATATCACATAGCTGGCCCACAGTCTGAAAACGTGCATCAAAGCTTTAGATTAAAACCCTTGTACAGACATAAAACAATAGTTGTTTGAACATTATTTACATTGATAGATTTCCTGTCTGTATGAATGGTGAATGGAAAGAAAAGATTGCAATATACTAACAGTAAGATAACAGAAAGATATGAAAAGGCACAATTAGAACCACTCTGCAAGAATTGAAATTGGCTTACTTGAAGTCAATGAAAATTTCGATAAACCAAATGACTATTAAGCTCGTTTACACCGCAAATAAAAAAAAGATGGCAAGCCACCGGTATCAGGAATTTTTGTTAAAACCTGTTTACAAGACTTAATTATTTAGTTTATGTTGTATTTCCTCATTTTTCCAGAAGTCATTACTTAAAATGACTGGTGGTTGTTTTCCTGGTGCAAAGGATTATGAGAGAGGAGTTAGGTGTGATCACCAATCTTCACCAAAAAATATGGGTTGTTTTTTGCTTTTATTTATCTCTCTCCCTTGCCGTCCGGGTTATATTCACTATTGCATATGCAAAAGGAGGTTTAGGGTGAGAAAGAGGGTCACAAATGTTTAAAATATGAAATCATGTGTTTAGCTCTTATAATTTATATAACCCACGTTTCTCTATATGACTAGCTCAGGTCATTGTTAAACTCAACTGCGACATATTAAAATTATCAATAAGAGTGGATCCTCATTTATTCTAGGGTGGATTATTCACAAAGCAGATTAACTGAGGTAAAAAAAACTTTTTGGAAGGTAGAGGAAAGTCAAACATAGAATTAATGAACAGATAATACAAGGTTGAGAGAAAGGGGTATTATAATTTGAAAGATGTATTCACCCTTTTGGGTCACAAACATGTTTTTTTTATAAACTATGGTCTTTAATAAAGGTAAAATAAAAAGTACTATGATTGTTGTTTCCTTTCAGTCTATTTTCCATTGCTTCACCTGCAATGAAAAAGGACTTTTGGTAGTAAATTTCCCATACTGGAAAACAGACCAGGGTTAGGGTTATGCTCAATTTAGAAGTTGTCAACTGTTGACTTGAAAAGATTACCCCCTTACCACGATTAATGTCAGATATGTTTGATCAATACGATAATACACCTCTATTATCAATGTACCTAATGTTTTCTTGCACCAACAGATCTTTTTGATGAGCAAGCTGTGAAATCTGTGAAGCATTTACATAAGTCTGCGTAGGAGATTTTGCAGAATTGACAGTAGAAACTCCTGAGGTCGAGTCTTCGGGTGCTATCATATCTTCAAGACCATATAAATTATTTCCCAGTTCTGTAATAGATTCAAAAGACAAACTTATAGAATCAATCATAAAAATACACATTACATCATATTTTTCTAATTATTTTCCCCATTTTATACTGTTGTTGGCAGAAGCACAAAAAAAGTCTTAATTTCTGTACAAAACCTGCTGTCATAATCAATTTATTAACATCCTAGTAATAAGAAATACCATGTGCCCAGCCACTAAACAAATTGCACAGGCACCGAAACTTATATTTGTGACAGCTCAATTCTGTCTTGTGAAAATGCAATATATGTATTGTTATTTCCATCCTACACCACAGCTGTAAGTGTTGATGAGAAAGTAGATATAAAAATTTAGTTTTTTGTCTTGGTATTAACCAAGACTTGGGAATCAAATCCATTTTTGAAGGTGACTCATCTGAATGCTCAGTGTGACAAATGAGTTTAAGAAATCAAGTAACATAAATACAGGGGAAAGTAGCCTAAATTGGGCCACTTTGTATATTTTGCTAAATTACTGTAATATTATTCATCAAAAAATCACCAAACTGAGTAGGATGATAGGAAGTATATTTATGTATCAAAATATGGTTATATTAAAGTTTTATATCTCATTTCATATTTGAATGGTATCATGAAAACCAAAAAAAGCGAAGCTGGTCCAACTTAGGAAACTAGTTTCCTAATTTATGTTAATGTTAAATTCGGCTTTATTGTAAGTTTGGGGTGGTTCTTTGACCATTTGACACTTGTAACCCTGTTACGAACATTATTTAACACATATTTTTGTATTTTAGGGTTCAGCTCCGCTAAAAATTGTGGCAGTTTAGTACCATCTGCCAATCGTTCAACATCTGGACTATTGAAATTGGCTCCTTGTAAGAAAACGAAAGCAGCATTTTTGACAAGTGAGGCAAATTCCTTAACCGATTTATTCGGTTTTTGCCTACATCCCGTAATGGTAAGTTCATGGAGACTCATTCTTAAAATGTCTCAAAAATTCTGCCTTGAATCGGTCGTAATTTTTTTCTTCTTTTAGTTCTGGACTATTTGCCAGAAACTCTGCAGCCCTTCCCTTTAATTTTGATTTAAGCACAATCAACTTTTTTTTGTGTCTGCCCATTCTGCAATTCTACCAATTTCCTCTATAGATTGGAGGAAATATTCTGCCGGATAAGACGGCTCTGAACCGGAAAAACTATTAAGTAATCCTAAATAACCCGCAATTGTATTTATTTTGACGGCTGCTTTGTCACCAGATGATTGTACTTCATTACTGAAACTCGTTTTCTTAAGTTTTATCGGGTGCAAGCACCAAATTAAATTAAATTATTTGAAAACAAAAATTATCAACATTTAAGAATTATTTTCAGTCTCTAAAAACATTTATTTTTAACGTATATCAGCATTAATTTGTACACTCGGTTGTGTTACTCTGATCATTCAGGACTTAACTGATTTTTCTATGGGACTTCCCATATGCACACCCAACACAAAATTCTGTGTCACCCCAGCGGACACAAAAATTCCCTGCTTCTTGAGAAACTTTTCACAGTGTTTTTTACTTTGATGCTCCAACTTCTCATGTATTAAATGAAGAGTGTCACTCGAACTTGAAATGAGTACCAGTACAGACACTTTCGGTTTTTCGATTAGTATTTTCATGATGAACAATCCATTATTGCGTTACGGAGAAGAGCTAATATTTCAAATCCGGCATGTACCACACATCATTGAGAAAGTTGCGTTTCCACTTACCGTTGACTTTCATTTCCACATTTATCAAACTGCATCCATAGGCGAGGAACTTCTCCCCACTAGCTGCATTGGCAACCTCTGGAAGTTCGAATTTCTTGAAATACACAAGCACATCACTATGTGGTTGTAACATGAGGGACCCGCCAGTTGCTGATATTGCGATAGGAAGTCCCACAGATCGCCGGCGGGAACTCCGCGAGGGATGGTCATCAAACACAGTGAAATTGTGATAAGAAATGTGCAATATAAAATTAAATTTTAAATGTTTTTGCAAGTATAATTATACATGGAAATACAATGTTTTACTTTCATGCCGTTGCTGGGCCGCAGACCACTTTGTGGTCAATATACTTCATGAAATTTTAAATGTGCAATAGGCTTAGTATTGTAGGCCCTAGCGAAGTCTCCATGTTTACAATTTGTGTGTTGCCAATTTCCATATGTCAAAGTTACGTATTCCATATAAATATGCAAATGAGATATTGTTTGTTAAAAGGTTTATGTCAATTTCAGTACCGTCAATCCTCAGTGTTGATTTGTCATCCACTATCATATGATGTAGAGTTCCCCCCCCCCCCATATATATCAGCAGCGTGCTGAGTATTGACACCCATTTTGATTCCTGCATTTGATTGCATCTTAGCTGCTTGCTGACGTGTATCGTCCAGCTTCGCTTCGTGCGAAGGGTTGCTCTCCTTCTGTTGTCATGAGTTGATGATCCAGTTTCTTGCTGCGCCGTCGGAGTAGCGCTGATTTTCCTCCTGTTGGTGGTCTCTTCAATCGTCCGTTCGTCTGCATATGAAAATACGAGGGGACACCCTCTCATCAAGGATGGCATATTGCTGACCGACTTCTGGACGTATATGCGTCCTTCTTGGACTCGATAGTGCAAATTCGTGCTGAACTTGTGCCATCGAGAGGTGATCCGGATTTTTGAACTGTTCTTCCATTGTAGAAGATGTGAGAACTCTAATTCTCACATCTTCTACAACGGAATAACAAAGTTTTGAAGGGTACCATGTCGGACCGACTCGGATGAGAACGTTTCAATAACATTCAGAGATATTTTCTAATGTTAACACTTTAAAGAAAAATTTGTTTGTTATTTTGTTAATTCTAAAAACATTTTAACGTATTGTTAATAAATGATTTAAGTGAAAAAACCTTGCTTTTATTGTTGTCATCCGTTTCAATTAATGTTGGGAAACACTAAAAGGAATTCGGGTATACAAATGGAATGTTGCATGGTGTCATGTGGTGTGATGCTTCCAAGTCCGCAATCCAGATATCGGCCACTTGTGGTAACATACACTCTTTGTTGAGCCAAAATCTAATGCCAACGACCCACTTTCAATTTTTCATTGAGGATGGTCAATTTTCTTATGACAGATTTTTCCACACAGGAAACACATGATTTTTGTGGTAGATCCAGTTTTCTCGTAATTTTTCTATCCTTGTTTCCATTTCTTTTCTTTCCCAATCTTCTTTCTGCGAGATAAGAAATCCATTTTCTCTATGTGTAAATGCTGATCTGTCTGAACGTCGTAGTAACTTGCTTTATTGCTCAAATCTACAGTCCTCTGTCAAGAGCTTGATTGACCGTTCATCCAGCGGTACACCATCTCATACTGTATTGAAGGCTAGGTACTCCTTCTGTACTGTTAACATGATTCGAAACAGCAACATCGCACTTCAAACCTCACATTTTAAAATGCGCAGAAGCTCGTCATTTGCTTCGATGAATGTGTTCTGGCAGCAACTGATGAAAGACACAACAGTTTCTTTCTCACTCCACTCTAGGTCAAAAAACTCTGTCCACAGATGGTTTAGTTGATGCAACAATGACTTGTCATAGATTGCTAGTAGAGCTCCCATGCTTCTCTGGCTGTTGTGCACATTTTTAGGAAGTCAAAATTTGCCTCATCTATGCTCTGACTTATGAGCAACAGTGCTTTTGCGTCACCTACAACAAAGTCCTTTTTGGATTGACGAAACTCTGCAGCATCAGCCAGTGACGAACTTCCATTTTCCTTCGAAGAGGTTCTTTCTCTCCTGTTATAAAATCCAGAAGTTTGTGGGTCTTCAACAGTGGTGTCGTAGGCATCTTCAATCTTGCCCGATCTTTTTGACACTGTAATCTGTCGAGCTGGAACCTAACATCCATCGGAGCCATGTGATTTTATTTTTGTCGAACGATCACGCAGTTACTATGTGACCTGGAGCCAATAACTTCTTGCTATTCACAAACACAAGGTGCGGCAGAGTTCAAAGCACAATATGATGGACTCATTAATTTAATTTTAATTATTTTAAAGTAAAATGTGAAAAGGAAACAAAAACATTACATAATGCTCACGCAAGTGCACAACTTACTCTTCAAGAGTACAAACATAGACTTGTGACAAAACTAACCAATTTGCCGGTATAACATACGTGGTCGCCAAGTTACAGCTGAGATTGGCGAACTATAGTAACTCAACATAATCAAAGAAAATGATAGAACATTGCCAAAATTCTAAAACACTGTGGTTCACTGCACTGTGCAAGAAATGAAATGAACAAAGAAAAGTTAAGTTATTTTGACCAAAGCAGACATTTCCAATTAATCATGTTCATTGAGCCACACAGGTGCTATCATTGCTCCTTTTTTCACCCAGAAGCCTGAAAACCACAGTAGATACCAATAATACATTGGGAAAATATGGTACAAAAAGATAGAATATGCCCAATGAATAGAAAAACCAAAACATGGAATTTGTGTAAGGAAAAAAACATCCAGATTAGAGAGTTTATACTGTACATTCATTTAGTTGTTACAACTAAATGTGCCACAAAAACATTGCACCCTTAATATTTTTCATGAGAATTAAAAAAAAAAATTAAAAGCCTAAGCCTGATAAAATATTGATAATACGGGGTGTTTGGCACTATCTTTGAGCTCAGTTCTTACACTTCACAAAAAATTCAAAAGTATGAGAAAAGTACAGCGTGTTTTTAATTAATCTGACACTGCTTAGTCATCTGCACCTTGATCTAACAAACTGTATGACATCAAACTTGGCAGGGGGACTAATGACGACATCAGAAGAAGGATTTCGCAAATAAAATAAATAAATAAAGGAAGTGAACTGGTCAACGGAATGTCTTTAAGACTTTTACCTAAATCTTTTAAGAGCTCGAATCATTTGCAATGTTGTTCCTTACATAGGCTTGGGGGGGGGGCCCTCAGGCTCAAATAATACAAACCTCGTTTATACGGCACGTCGTATAATGTTTATACGACGCGTCATATAAATGCGAAAACCGTATAACAAACTTTTATCGAAAATTACCTCCCCCCCTTTTTTTACAGACGTTTCACAAAAAAAAAAAATTGTAAAAATCTGTCGTTTTGATTCAAAATCTTATGCTTGAGAAGAAATATTATACTATCATAACATTACTGTTGCTAAAGTCTCAAGCAATTTTACGGTATTGATTTCAAGATTTAACAGAAAAATTTCTTTTATTTACACCTTACGTAAAAGGTCCTATACTTGTTTGTTCTACTTTTGGTTTCTGTATCTAAGCAAAAAGTAGATGATATATTGAGTTCCGTTGTTGAAAGATTTTTCTCTTAAAGAAAGAACTAACAGTGTACATGTTTGCCATCAGCAGGGCCGGAACTAAAGAGGGGGGCAGAGGAGGCAACTGCCCCGGGTGGCAAAATTTAGGGGGCGGCAGTTTTAGGGGGGAACAAAGAACATTGTTACAAAATTATCGAATGTGGGGGTGGCAAAATCATATTTGTCCAGGTCAGCAAAAATCCTAGTTACAGCCCTGGCTATCAGCATACCATAGCCCGTTCAATAATTATTTCAGTATCTGTCAAAAGCTATTGAACCAGTCAAACCTCGAAATTATATGGCTTTTTCAGTAAAAAATATGCATGAGAAAACTACAGTCGATCCCGTTTAGTTTTTCTGCTTACAACATTTCTTCATGATGTATTTTTGAAAACCGGGAAACACTATTTCAGTGACACGTTTTTACCAAATAAAAAATTATGTAATTCGATTGATAGAAATGGTGTTTTCCAAAGACTTGGGAGTTCGAATTGAAGTGGAAACGTTGATTAATTGAAGTGTATACAGGCAGGGCCCTGGGTAAAGCAGGAATTAAAAGGCTCTTGTGACAAGAATTAAAGATGTTAATTGGTCAGTGAATGTATGTTTGAATTTTGGGAGCTCAAAGTTATAAAGGCTTCATTTGCCCATGCAGAAATTAGGCCCTGTATACAGGGATAATGTATAGGAATGTATAGCAACTGAAGCCAAACGTCATACAAATGAGTAAGGTCAGAAATGTAATAGGGACACGTATAGGAAGGATTACATTACATTTTCCTAAATGCAGTAAAATCTCCACAAATGATCAACTGTACTCAAACACAAATATGCATCAGTGGTCACCTCTATTCTGCGAAATTTCTATGGCAGAGCCCCGTAGGCTCCTCTTTTATTCATTTATCAAATTTACTGATTTATTTTATTTTCTTCAAGTAGCGGCAGAGCCCCGGGAAGTGCACATGGAGCACCAGTTGAGAAACCCTGCTTCAGTGAAAAGTTTCCCAAACTTTTTGTTCCATATATATATATATATATATAGCCCTTCTTTAAAAAAAAAAATTCTTTCTCATCTCTCCCAACGCAAGCACACCCGTAGGATCCTATACTAAACCCACAGCTTCTACCAACCCTCTGAACTACTGCATCGGACTATTGATATTTCACACTTTGGGAGAAACTGCTTTAGTGGCCCCATTCTTGGTAATTATACAACTTAATTTAATGAAAGGTCACCCAGCAGGAGACGGGAAATTGACCTTTTTATTTTTAGTTTTTTTTTGCACTATTTATAAATTTGTTATGATTAGTGCTGTTTTTTGCATTTACATATTTTAACCTCTTTTTAGCATTAATGTGTGAACAAATATATGTAATTGAAGAATTTTCAGAATAAGTGCATATTTTCAAGTTGTGCAGAAGATTAATTAAATTTTTATAATTTTTCAAATTAATATTGTTCATAATACAATAAAAGTTCGTTATACCGACAGCTCACAACCACAAGAAAAATTTTCGTTCTAAAGTACTTCTCATTACAAACGAATTTTCACTTTTAAGTCTGTGAGGACATAAAATTATTGAAAATTGCCACTTTATCTGCATTGAAGCGTCTTTGAGATCATTTCATTCTTATATTAACGAATGAACAGAACTCTAGTCATGAAATTTCCTTTTTGATCTCAAAGCATTTCATTCTTTAAGAGTATAAGACGTTTTTTCATAGAATTTCGTATCATCAAAATGGTTTAGATGACCAACGGAACAATTAAAAGTCTGAACTATTACATTCACGATCACTTCCATGGATCTATCAACATTTTCCATCAATTCGGAAATTTGACAATTTAAAAATATTTTGATGTTTGGCTGCTCAAACTCCAAGGAACTTCTAACTACAATGGGCCATACCGGAAGCCTGAGTGCTTTATTTGATTGTCATTTCTTTTTCTTTTTTTTCAAGTAAAAAGTAAAATCTCTCGGGAGAAAAATCCGCCCATTTTTGACATTATTCATGCTTTGTTACTTGTGGGCACATGTAGTTTGCTTCTTTTTTGAGCAACTTTTTCTTCCTATTAGTGAGCAGCTACAGTACTAGTAACTAGAAATTCCTAAATAAAATACATGTAGAAGTCATTTGCATGAGAATATGTTTTTGCAAATGAATATGCACCGAGACAAATAGGATTGGATTGGATTTTGGGTTTATTGGCGCAAGGACCAATTTGGTCGAACTGCGCCAAAACAAATATAAAAATAAGAAAAATGTCCTTTTGTCATGTCAAAAACTAAAACTGTCCATGATAAAAAAGCAACATGAAACACAAAACAACGACACAAATTGTAAAAACTATAATTTGTCGTATAAACCAATGGCCCTGATGAATTTAAAAATGTGAGATGCATCGCAATGGTCAGATAAAATGTCACGAAGTGAAAGATGACTCCGACCAAAAGCGGTCGTAAAATGATGACGATGGTGCGAACAAGTAAAAGCATGGGCAATGGTGAATGGACTTTGACAATGAGGGCACTGCGGTTGACTCTCTCGTAGTAAAAGATATGATTGTGTGATGCGACTGTGTACTATGCGTAACCGGGCTAGCAGAACTTCCTCCTTTTGGTTAGTTCTGCAGCTCGAACGCCAGTGGCCAAGTGTGGGCTTGATGGCATGAAGTTTATTATTAATTTGATTGTTCCAATGATCCTGTCAGCGGCGATGCATCACTTCCCGGAGGATTGAGAAGTGGACACTGGCAGGTACCAAAAGGTTATTGTCAATGTTAGTTGTTGTTCGAGCTACGGTGTCTGCTTTTTCGTTGCCTGGTATTCCTACATGACCTGGTACCCAGTAAAATTTTACTGTGGTACCATGATGAGTGAGGTAATGTAGTTCATGAAAAATGGCATGAATGAAAGGATGAGTGTGAAAAGTGAAGGAACACAGTGCGCTGAGAGAGTCGCTATAAATGATGCATCGTCGGTGGCGTTTGCGTCGTATATGACGTAGAGATTGAAGTATTGCGTACAGTTCTGCCGAATAAATAGAGAATGTGTCGTGAAGTTTGAAAGATGTCTCCTCACAGCAGATGTAGGCACAACCGACATGCCCAGGGCTCTTGGAGCCGTCTATATATATGGGGAAGTACCTATTGTACCTACACCTGTGCCTGAAGAATATCTGTCGATATATGACATCTGCTGTGGTGGCTCTAGGGTATAATGATAATGAAAGAGAGACATCTGGCAGAGACTGCTCCCATGGTGCCAGTTGCGAAGCCCTCATACGAAGACCGTAAGTTGGAACACATGAAGGTCGAGCAGCAAAAAGTCTATCAAATGAGGGATTAAAAATGACACGAAGTGGATGACCTGGCAAAGACTTCATTTTGATATGATATTTCAAAGAAAGTTGTTGGCGTCTTGATGTCAGTGATGGCTCGTTGCATTCGACATACAGGCTCTCCATTGGAGACGTCCGAAAAGCTCCAGAGCAAATCCGCAGGGCGAGATGGTGGACTGGGTCGAGCACACTCAGATAGCTCCGAGGTGCTGACCCGTATACAATGTAACCGTAGTCGAGCTTCGATCTTATTAAAGCTTTATATAAGTGAAGGAGCAACTTACGGTCAGCTCCCCACGATGTAGAAGAGATGACCTTCAAGAGGTTCATCGTCTTCATGCAACGAGCTCTTAATTGTGCAATATGAGGTTTGAAAGTGAGCTTCTTGTCGAATGTGATACCAAGGAATTTAGTGTTTTCTACAATAGGTATTAGATTGTTATTGAGAAACAACTGTGGGTCATCGTGTAGGTCTTGACGCCGGCAAAAGTGCATAGCGTCTTGTCAGCGGAGAAAGAAAAGCCGTTATTATGAGCCCACTTGCTGATCTTGTTGAGTGTGGTTTGCAATTGTCTCTCGGCTGACCTCATATTCACTGACTGGTAAGATATCAACAGATCATCCACGTAGAGTGCCCCAGTGACAGACAACGGGAGTTGATTTAACACCCCGTTGAGTTTTAAAATAGAAAGTGTTACACTTAAAATGCTACCTTGAGGTACACCTTGTTCTTGAATTTGGGGAGCTGATAATGTGCTTCCGATCCGTACCTGGAAAATGCGGCGAGCAAGAAAGTTCTTAACGAAAATGGGCAGGTTGCCCCGCAAGCCGCAATTATAGAGGTCGGAAAGAATTCCGTGCCTCCAAGTACGGTCGTAGCCCTTTTCTATGTCGAAAAATATGGCTAGCATATGCTCCCTCTTCACAAATGCTTGTCTTATTGATGTCTCAAGGCGTAACAGATTACATGTTGTGGACCTGAACCGTCTAAAGCCGCTTTGATGTTTCGATAAAATATTGTTAACCTCAAGGTAGTGCATAAGGCGATGACCATGCGTTCCATGGGCTTACATAGACAACTGGTCAAAGCAATAGGTATGTAACTATTAGGTTGCTGAGGATTTTTGCCGGGCTTCGGGAATGCAAGAACAATGGCTGCTCGCCAGGTGTCAGGAAATGAATGACTGACCCAGATCCGATTAAATAATATGAGTAAATGTGACAGTGATTCTGGTGAGAGATGCCGAATCATGGAATAATGAATAGCATTAGGCCCTACAGCTGAGTCAGGACTTCGCTGCAAGGCCGTCGTCAGTTCATGAAAGGTGAACAATGAATTGTATCCCTCCGGTGTAAAAGGCCGGAAGGTGTACGATGTACGTTCGGCCGATGATTTAATGGGATGAAACGATGGGGGATAATTCGCATCACTGGAGACAGTGGCGAAATGGGCGGCGATCAGTGGCGGATCATGATTTTGGGAGGCCCCAGGCGCAACCTGATCTGGAGGCCCCCCTATCAGGGGCGGAATAAAGGTAGGGGCTGTCACCCCCCTCCCCCCCCCCCGAGAGCAGAAAAATTAAATGGAAAAAAAAAATGTTTTCTACGTTTTTGACTGAATAACAAACCAAGAAAATAAATTTGCTTAAAAAAGGGAGAAAATTCAGAATTTTTTCCAAAAAAAATCAGAACCGTCCTGAAAAATTGAACACATGGTCACAACCACCGCCCCCACCCACAAATTTGCCTTTATCCACCACTGCACCCTTTTAGCCCTAATAAGAACGAGATGATTCACTAAAATGAACAATATTATGAAAATCATAACTTTTTTTTTATTTTTGCATCACCAAAACCATAAACACAAAAATAAGATAAGGAAATATAATGATATTCTCTGGTACTAGATGAAAAATAATCATACTCCCATTAAAAAAAAAAATCACAGTAAAATTCTGCATCATATTTTTAGTAATCTAAGATGTCCGTCCTGGTGCCTTCAGCCACACGGCAAAAATGGAGATCCGTCATAGTTTTAGTAATTTAATATTACTGATTAATAAAGATTTGATATCTCAAATATAATATATTTGATTTGATATAAAGATACTGATAATATTTAATAGAAAAACATTTCTTCAATAGAGGGAAGAAATTATATCAGAGTAAATATAAGAATTATATTTTTAATGGAAGAAATTAGTTCAGAATGAATAAAATTTAATGAAAGAAATTATTTCAGAATGAATTAAAATTATTGTCAATGAAAGAAATTATTTTAAAAATTTTTTTTAGAAATTATTATTTTTTATTTGTTTATTCTATTTTATTTTTACTATTATTATATTAATTATTATTATTTTCTCTTTCAGCCACCTCGTTGGGCACTCTGCCTGTTGTGGCCTTTGCCTTTGTATTATTTGTATTCAGAGTGAATAAAAATCTTCTATATTATGCCCCCCCCCCGTTTCGTTTAATAACGAAAAATGCCACAGTATAACATTGTGGCCCGCGTACTTTATAAAATGTTTCAATATGGCCTGCTATGCCTCAAAGGTTGAAGACCACTGCAGTAGACTCTCGCTAATCCGGTACGTATTAGACCACGGTGTGCCAGATTTTACCGAAATTGCTGGATATACTTTGAAGAAACCCATTGAAATAATATATGAAATTTCGTGCAAAGACATAGTCAGGACTTGATCAGCAATTAAGAAATATTAGAACGTGTTAGGGGTTAGGGCATCAGGAGAAAAGTGACACCACACCACCTAAATATCCTGGACTACTGGACGTGCTGGATTAGAGCACGACCGAATTCTCGAGAGACTACTGTAGTTGAATTGAAATGCTCAAATAAAAATTTATCAGATAATTTATATATTTTTAGTTTTGCTTACCGTTATTTTTGGAGATTCTGCAATCTAAATCCTAAAGGAAATCTTGAGGATCGGCATGAAAATTTTTTTCATTACAATAACACACATTACAATTACATTAACAGTAAACACTTTTCGGTCTGACACAAAGATGTTGTCTACCCAAGCCTCCTTGACCAATCCAAAAATGTAGCTCTTTTTTTTAGAAAGAAGGAAAAGAAACCCCCTTGATTTTTTTCAGCCGGGGAGGGAGTGTTAAAAGAGAAACAGAAAAATCACGTGATTCAGAATGCATGTCATTCAGCATTCATTTCAAACCCCACTTTTTTTTTGTCATATGGTCGTATGGTTACAGTCATAGATTGCAAATGTATATGTTGTTTGAACCAGCTTATAGTATTTCATTCAAACAAATGGGAGACAAAATCACAATAAGAGCTCTACTACAGCTTTGTCTACTACATTCATTTTAATTAGTACGAGTGTCTCTTCCTGTCGATGTCGCCATCTTGCCATCCATTATACTGTATACAAAAGCTTACACCAAAGCTGTCGTATTATCGGCGCCCATAAAAGCATTTAATACTGTGGAATGAGACATCTGTTTATGCCTTCACTCCAATTTTCATTTCGGACAGACATTAGGACCTGCTGTTCTCACCCCTCCTCCTGCTTGTGCCCTTAGGGAAATACTGTTTGAAAATGACCCTCCCTGAATGATCGCTTTACAATGTCTCTTCTTTCTTTGTCGGGGAAGAACTGGCCCTTGAGAGCTGCGTCTTGTAAATTGTTCTTTTCTTTCAGTTCCCGTTTTTCTTCCATAACTCTAAAAAAAAGGGAGAGCAGATACTGTACTTAGTTCAAGAGCTTTGTTGATACGCATGTAAATTCATATGTAGGATGAAGCACACAACTATTTGGAGGCCCCCCGCTCTGCTGAGGCCCCAGGCGCGCGCCTCATGCGCCTGTGCGGTAATCCGCCACTGGCGGCGATGGTGTCCGCAATATCCCTCACATCGCTGATGATAGTGCCATTGGTGTTTGAAATAGTGATGGGATGAGACTGATAATGACCATTGATTTTTCGGATCCGGTCCCAAATGACTTTAGATGAAGTAGATGAATTGATTCCCGTGGTAAACTTATGCAAGGACTCGCGTTGAGCCTGGCGCCTGGTTCTTCTCGCTATCGCCATTGCTTTTAAAAATGCCAACTTGTTATCATGGGTAGGATACCGCCGGAACCTACTCCATGCTCTCTTTTGTGCTTTAATCGTAAGATTACATTCGTGGTTCCACCAAGGTTTAGGAAATTTAGGAAGTTTCGAGGAGACTTTGGGTATTGTTTCATTTGCTGTAGAGATGATACAACTGGTCACAAGGTCGACGTCGGGTTGCGAAACCATATCCTCCGTGATTTCTGCCTTGACTGTGAAGTCTGCCCATCGGGCGGCCACAAGCTTCCACCGAGGAGGACCCTCAGGTATGCTATGGCTTCGATCAAGGCACTTAACCACTAGAGGAAAATGATTGCTCCCATGGAGGTACGGATCGACCGACCAGGACCAGTTCGGCAAGAGTGAGGGTGAACATAAGGATAGATCTATTGCAGTGAAATTATTGTTTGGGGCATGGAAATGAGTGAAACTGCCATCATTCATGATGGCAAGGTCCATGTCATCTAACAACCGTTCTACCATTTCCCCACGAGGGGTGTTGCTGTTAGAACCCCATATCATGTTATGTGCATTGAAGTCTCCAAGAAGAAAAAATGGTGGTGGTAATTGATCAATCAGATCTTCTAGATCTCTCTGTAAGATGGTGTCATTTGGTGGCAAATAAATGGAACAGATGGTAATTCTTAGGCCTGTAGAGATTTCCACCGCGATGACTTGCAGGTTCGTGCGCAGCGTTAAAACGCGCGACGACACGTGATGTGGAACCAGCAGAGCAACACCGCGGCAAGCCCTACTCCCGTCATCGTAGTCAATACGAAAGAGGGAATGTCGCCTGATGTTCCATGTCTCCGCGGGCTTTGTAAAAGTTTCCTGGAGTGCCACGCAAACAGGATGATAACGATTGATCAAATCCTTGAGATCTTCATAATTGGATCTAAGACCACGAATGTTCCATTGAATTATGTTGGCCATAAATTAAGTAGAAGTAGACGGTTCAACGTCTTTGAATTTATTCCGGTCTAGTTTCCGGCGAGTACCACCAGTTTGTGACGGATTATCAAGATCCATATCACCAATTGACTTGTCATCAATTAGTGATACATTCTGGAGGGTGGAACATTTAATTGCTCTCTGTATCGCTTTTCTTGAATATCCGGTCTTTAACTGTTTCTTTTTAGATTTATTTCCAGAATTGATCTTGGGTTTAGTACCAGATTTTTTTAATGTGTTAGCCGTTGCTTTTTCCGCTTCTTCTTCGGAGGTAGTGGACTCCCTCCGTAATCCAGCGGAGCAATAGCAGCCACAACTATTGCACGGTTGGTTAGATGATGTTTGAGTTGATGTGTCAGCTATTGGTTCAGTCTGAGTTGTTACGGATGCTTTGGTGACATTGTTAGTCATATTAGCTGATGATGGATTTGTTACCATATTAGAGTATGTTCTAGTACCAATTGGAGCTTGGTTAGAGGTTATACGACGGCCTGCTTCGATATATGAGATGTTATTGAGGACCTTGATCTTCTGGATCTCTTTTTCTTCATTCCATTTCGGACACTTTCTGTCAAATGCGGGGTGGTCGCCACCGCAATTGACGCACTTGAATGGTGAATTAGTGCAGTTGTCCGAAATGTGGTCCTTCTCACCGCACTTTGCGCAGGTGGGTTGACTACGGCACACCATTCGTGAGTGACCGTATTTTTGGCAGTTGAAGCATCGAACGGGGTTAGGAATGTATGGCCGGATTTTGAGGTTATAATAACCTATTTTGATATCTTTCGGCAACGTTGGTGAAGAGAACGTGAGAATTATATTAAGTGTTGGAGCTGGATCGCCATCTTTGCGGCTCATAATATGTTTAGCTGATGTTACGCCTTGAGACGCCAGCTCTTGTGTTAGTTCTTCTTCATTCATGTTAATTAAGTTAGTATCTGAAATAACACCACGTGAATAATTCAACGTGGGATGAATTTTGACCGTTATTGGAATGTCTCTGAGAGATGTGAGCTTTTCAATGGGTTCGGCTTGTTTGGATGTGTTAGTTTCGATGAGAAGGTCTCCTGAACGAAGGGCCTTCACTGATTTTAAGGTACCAACTGTGCCATAGAGAGCTTTATCTATTACAAATGGTGATACTTTGGCCAGCGGTTTTTCGGCATCTGAAGAGTGCAGAAAGAAAAATGAGACAGTTGATAAATTTGAAGCAGTTACATTGACATGTGTTTGGTTTGAAGCAGTTCTTTGACGTTTTGGTGCATTTTGATTTTTTCCCATATTTGAATGGGTATTGTTCCACTCCCACCCACCATGCCCACCATGGAGCCGGACGAGGGGACGCGCACACGTAACCGGTGATGGTTAGTAGCAATGTCAGGTTAGGTGGGAGCTATACACCACCAAAGCAGGCGAGCAGACGCGTTCAAGATCCAAGATCATCGTGAAGCAGCATCAACAGACGTCCGGCAGGCCCGGCCCCTCTACCTGCCCAGTAGTGTAACCCCTTCAGCCACCGAGGCGACCACAGCCAATTGATCTGGACGGGGCTAATCCAAGCCTCCCGTTTCGGCTGAATCCGAGGCCAAAGCTAGCGCATCAGGCTAACCAGGATCCCCATCGCCAGCCTTACGGGTCTCCACGCACGGCAAACACGCAGGTAGACAGCGTCCCAGACAGAGCATACGCTAGAAGCAACGCCCCGTCTGGGAGGACCCCTCCACAATGAGGGGTTGGACACAAGACACAAACATGTACAGGACAAAACAAGACGCAAGACAAGTACTGCAAGATGTGTAGAAAAAAACATGTAATCTGGGCTATTGAAAGTGAAGGATATGATCACAAATAAGCGATGACAATGACGTGTGATAGATTTAGCATTACCCAGGGTGCACCACGAGGAGGCCTATCACATTACACCCCCCGAGACAAATAGAAAAGATGCATTTAAAAATGTATTTGAGTTTTTTGCGTGGTTATTTGTTCCTTAACATATATTTTCTCAGTTTTAGTTCATATTTCGCCATTTTTTAAGTGGAAAATTCAGGCTCTAATTATAACAATCATTTCATGTATTGTTACCAAAGTGAATGGGATGGGAGTAGCCTGAAATTTTGTTCGGGGGGGGGGGGGGAAGGCCACTTTCATTTCGGAAGGGACCAAAGTGATAGAACAATAGATTTGGCTATATTTTCCCCTTTTTTCTGTCATTTTCTGACATTTCGGGGGGGGGGGGGAACGCCCCCTCGGGATTCCATTCTCAAAATGGAAATTTTGAGTTGTTGCCAATTTTCCAAAAGCATTTAATTAACAAAAATTTATTCAATTGCTGGGGGTGTACGCCTCTGCCCTTGAGCCAAATTCTAGTTTGATCACGGTCAAAGTAAAAATGTACTTTCATTCTCTCTCTCATTGAAATCGAGCACAACTCTGGTCTATTGCCATAGGCAGTTTATTACAGATCGAGTTGTGCCATAAATCTGAGTATTCCCCCAAGGATCACCTGGGTCCCCCAGATCTCATGAATCTCAAAATCCCTGGGTGGGGTTACGAAAATGATTATATATAAAGAATGCAAGTAAATCCAAAAAATATATACTACATCTTTATTTATTCCAGGGTTGGATAATTCCGAGGCGCCAGGTCACCATGGCAACTGGAAAATCTGTATTGGCACCTAAAATTTCGTATATGTGATTGCTAAATCAGAATCTAGGGATGGCTCAAAATTTTCTGATTTCATAATTAACTGTCTTCCAACATGGGAAGGAGCAGGGCCGCAACTCGGGAGAGCAGGCAGGTCTGGTGCTTCGGACGATGGATCAGAATGGGAGTCGAATACACCCTTTAACTGCTTCTTCTACACGCAAGGAGCGCCAAAATTCCGGCTTGTGCCAGGTGGCAAAGTATCTAGTTGCGGCCCTGGGAAGGGAGCATCAATTCCCAGAAAGGTCGAAAAAAGATTATTTAAGACACTTTTCTTGCGAAAAAACCATGCTTGGCTCCTACAGAATTTGGCTGGCGCCTACATTTTTTTTTTGATTTCTCAAGCCCTGTATTTATTTATATTTTATGATACAGTGGATATATATTTCCCTCAAAATCAAGTTAAATTTCACTTATTTAAGATTTATTTTAATCTCATATATTGAGTCACATATCAGGTTTTGAATTAGAAAAAAAAATTTTTATTTAGTTGCATAATTTTTTTAATAAAAACTCAATTTAAATATTGTGACTTCTTCAAGTACGCAAGCCAAATAGAGTTTAAATTTTTCTTAAAGAAATTTTAAATATGATTGTGTGAAAAAAATAAAACATGCGGTAAATTTGATTAATTTATTGATATGTCTGATAGAAAAAAAAATTCTTTTACTACACGTTATTGATTATAAGTATGAGAGGGCTGCAAAATACTACATCCTAGATTTGTTTTGAAGATTCTGAATAAATTATCATTGAAGAAAATGCTTAAAATGCAAAATGTATGAATTTATCAAAATGTGTAACTACACTGCTCAAAACAATTAGGGGAGCACATGGTTTTAACAAAATTACGCAAAGATGTATACCGATAAGTAACATAAAATGAATCATCCATAATTTAAAGCCTAGCAGGAAACGGAAGAAGAAAACTTCATATGCAAATCAAAGTTCATGACGTCAAAAACCAGAAAAAGGAGATAAGGGCAGAAATCGGGATGTTGCAGAAACGTCTGTTTTACTGCCGTAACTGTGAAATTCGATTGCGCAGTATTTTTTTTTTGAGACAAGGTGACTTGAGGATGTCTCAACAACGTGATTTACCGGAATCCATGGCATGGCGCGTTATAGGCTGACTGAAATCCGGGCAAACACAACGTAGTGTCGCGGACGCTGTTGGAGTCGCCAGAAGTGTTGTTGCAAGGCTGTGGAATCGATTCCAAGAAACAGGAAATGTTAGACGTCGACCAGGGCAAGGTCGGCCACGCACCACTACAGCAACTGATGACCGTTATATACGGTTAACAGCCCGTCGAAACAGAACAGAGAATGCTACGCAGCTGCAAAGACGGTTGCTCTTGGCAACAGGACGAAGGGTGTCCAGCCAAACAGTAGGTAATCGGCTTCATGAGGGAGGGCTCTATGCACGTAGGCCAATGGTCTGCATTCCGTTGACCCCACGCCACCATGCGGCCCGAAGAAGATGGGCTGCTGAACATCGAGATTGGGAGCAACATGATTGGAGCCAAGTGCTGTTTACAGACGAGTCCCGATTCAGTCTGGAGTGTGACACCCGACGTGTTCTGGTATGGAGGGACAGGGGCACTCGAAATAACCCTGCATTCG
This sequence comes from Pholcus phalangioides, assembly GCF_987345545.1. NCBI lineage: Eukaryota > Metazoa > Arthropoda > Arachnida > Araneae > Pholcidae > Pholcus > Pholcus phalangioides. The sequence continues at coordinate 49,608,829 of NW_028301604.1, read as the reverse complement.
TTCGTGAAAGGTCACAATACAGACAAGCTGGTTGGATGGTATGGGGTGGAATCAGCATAGGCGGACGTACGGACCTGCATATCATTCGGAATGGCACTTTGACGGCCCGAAGGTATGCAGACGAGATACTGCGACCTCATGTCATCCCTTAGGCTGGAGCCATTGGAGATTCCTTTGTTTTCCAGGATGATAATGCCCGACCGCATAGAGCTCGTCTGGTGGAGAACATGCTTGACCAAGGCCGCCTGTTACTGTCCGAGACTTGCAGATTGCACTTCTTGAGGAGTGGAACAGTATTCCCCAAAGTCTGATCGATAACCTCATCGCATCCATGGTGTGGTGTCCTTATAAGAAATGACTAAAAGACCTAAACTGATAAGAACATACAATGCCACCTAGTGTTGTGTAAGGGGAACTAGTGAGTTCCACCTCGGGCATCAAGTAGACAAGATGTCTAAATGTTCTGCTCTTTCCGCTTTATAAATTCTTCCTATCTATATGTATGTAATCTATCTAAGTCTAACGTAATAATAAATACTCATCAAACTCGGCTAACAAAGTGTTAAAGAAAACACAACAAGTGGCGAGGAGGCAGGCCCATCTTAAAAGTTGGATAGAGTATTTACTCGAAGACTGCAAAAGGTAGGAGAAAAAGTTTTTCATACATCTCTGACGATGGAAAATTTAGTTGAAGAGTTGATAAGACAGAATCAAGCTCTAATGGTAGCTCTCAAAGAGCAACAAGGCTCAACGTCAACAAACCAAAAAGTGACGGTTTCGTTTGATAAATACGATGAAGCTTCAGAGACTTTCGATGCGTTTATAGAACGTTTCGAGGCGTTTTTAGACATTCAAAATGTCCCAGAAGAAAAACGTGCTAAAGTCTTAATTTCGAGCATTTCTGCAAAGCTCTACAACTTGTTAAAAAATTTATTGTCTCCGCGGAGAAAGAATTCGCCATTTTAAAGAATGTTTTGAAGAACCATTTGAATCCTAAAGCATTGATTATACCCACCATGCTTCGGGATGTTTTTGTTAGTGTGCTCCGAGATAGAGCGATCCTCGATCGTTTATTTGAGGAAGACGACATCGAGCTAGACAAAACAATAAAGATCGCGCTGGCGATGGAGAAAGCTGTTCAGGGGGCGAATGAGATTATCGGGAAGCCGGCAAAATTGAAGGTAGTGAAAGCGGGGAAGAGGAAAACGAAACTGCCCACGCAAAACAGAAACTACTCTGCCGCCGCTGTCAAATATCCGCCGTGTATACGATGCACAGGGACAAATCACGATAAAGACTCCTGCAGATTTATTGCTAGCAAATGTCGCTTCTGTAAAAAAATCGGGCATATAGAAAAAGCCTGCTACGCGGCAAAGAAGACTCAATCGACACCTAACAAACAGAAACATATTTCGTTGAGGAAAACGAAAATGACGTTTCCATGTTTGGGTTAGAGAGGGTATTGAGTGAAGAGCCGAAAAAGCCTCCCATGATGGTTACTGTCAACATAGACAATAAACCAGTGAGTATGGAAGTTGATACGGGTGGAACAGTATCAGTAATGAGCTTACAGAGATTCAGAAAAATCTCGAAGAAAAAAGTTCAACCTACGAATTTGGTATTCCGGACATACAATGGAGAAAAAATTGTCCCAGCGGGATATGTCACTGTGAAAGTGGAGTACGGAAAGCAAAAGTTGCACTTGAACTTATATTTGGTGAGGGAAAATTTAGACACGATTTTTGGCCGTGAATGGCTATACAAAATCAATCTAGACTGGAACTCTCTTAAGGCTGTGAGGACCGCTAATGACATGGATCTCAAAAAATTGTTGGATGATTATAAAGAAATTTTCGACAACAAATTGGGTGAGATAAATAACCATGAAGTGGAACTAAAGCTAAAACCAAATGTTACCCCAGAGTTTCGTAGAGCGAGAACTGTGCCCTTCGCATTAAAAGACCGGGTTGAAAAAGAAATAGACCGGGTTGAAAAAGAAATAGACCGGCTTGAAAGAGAAGGCATTATCGAGCGAGTTGAAACTTCAGATTGGGCTACACCAGTTGTTCCCGTGGTGAAACCAGACGGATCCATAAGGTTATGTGCAGATTATTCTGTCACATTAAATCCTAAGCTAGAGGTGCCTCAGCATCCCTTACCAACGTTTGAGGAAATATTCTCATGTTTAAATGGGGGTAAACGATTTTCAAAATTGGATTTCAGTCATGCATATTTGCAAATGAAAGTGCACCCTGACAGTCAACGACTCCTAACCATAAACACTCATAAGGGGTTATACGCCTGTAAAAGATTAATGTACGGCCTAAATGCAGCTCCAGCAATATGGCAGAGGTACATTGATGGGCTATTCCAAGGAATAGATGGTGTAAAAGTTTTTATGGATGACGCCAGAGTGACCGGAACAAATGACGAGTCACATCTCAGGGCTTTGGAAAAATTTTTCAAAAAATGTCAGGAGCATGGGCTGAAGTTAAATTTGAAAAAGAGCACATTTTTTCAAAAAGAAATAAATTTCTTAGGTCACAAAATTGATGAAAATGGCCTAAGTGAAACAAATGAGAAAACTGAAGCAATTTTGAAAGTTCCCGCGCCGAAAAACGTTCAGGAAATAAAAAGTTTTCTGGGCATGGTAAATTTCTACGGGAAATTTTGTCCTAATCTGGCAACCATTGCCTATCCTCTCAATGAGCTGACAAAAAAGGACGTTCCGTAGCGTTGGTCTAAAAAGTGTGAGACTGCATTCAAGAAGATCAAAAAGGAAATTTGCTCAAAGCGAATCTTGATGCACTATGATCCTACACAACCTCTTACTCTTGCTTGGGATGCTTCTCCAGTGGGAATAGGAACAGTTCTATCACATGTCTTACCAGATGGAACAGAAAGACCAATTGCCTTCGCTTCTCGTACACTGACGAAAACGGAACAGAGATACTCCCAGATTGACAAAGAAGCTTAGGCAATTATCTGGGCAGTAAAGAAATTTATGCTTTACTTGAAAGGCAGAAGATTTACTCTCATAACAGATCACAAGCCTTTGGTAGTGATATTCAGCTCGAAGAAAGGTCTACCAGTGTTGACGGCTACTCGACTTCTGCATTATGCCTTGATCTTACAAGCATATCAATTCGATATCATTTATCGTAACACACAGAACCATGGTAATGCAGATTGTCTTTCCCGATTACCTTTAAGGTCGGAAGACTTAGTTGTCAAGGATGACATAGACCTCTTCCAGTTGAATCAAATCGAAACACTACCAGTGAAAGCTCAACATTTAGCAAAAGAGACACAAAATGATGACGAGTTGGGTCCATTGCTGAGGAAATTGAAATTCGGTGAACCTTTAGGAGGGAAGGAAGCCGAGTATACCTTGCAGGACGGATGTATAATGCATGGCCAAAGAGTTTTTATTCCGAAGAAATTTAGAAATAAAATTCTTGATGAACTCCATCAAGGCCATCTGGGCATTGTTAAAATGAAAGCAATTGCTCGATCCTACGTCTACTGGAGGGACATTGATAGCGACATAGAAAAAGCTGCTAAAAACTGTCCAGATTGCTCCAGATTCAAGTCCGATCCGGTGAAAGCAAGGGTACACCATTGGGAATACCCGAGTGCTCCGTGGGAGAGAATTCACGTAGATTTCGCAGGTCCCATATTCGAGCATATGTTTTTGATCGTAGTCTATGCTCATTCTAAATGGATGGAAGTATACCCGATGAAATCAACAAACACGTTCAAGACAGTTAAATGCCTACGGGACTGTTTCTCTCGATTTGGACTGCCTTTAGTGTTAGTGAGTGACAATGGTCCTCAGTTCACATCACACGAGTTTGAAATATTCATGAGGAATAATGGAATAAAGCACAAAACGTGTGCTCCCTTCAAACCATCAAGCAACGGGCAGGCAGAGCGATACATTCACACCTTAAAACAATCCCTTCGGGCGATGCAAAGATTTCCCGGAAACATCTACCAAAAAGTGAGCACGTTTCTGTTGAATTACAGAAAAGCGCCAAATGCGACTACCATGCAAAGCCCAGGAATGTTATTCCTAAAAAGAGAAATCCGAACTAGGATAGACCTAGTCTTGCCAAATATCAAGAACAGGGTTCAAGAAAGAATCAGAAATGAGGTCACAGACTTTTATGACCGAACTTTCGAGCCAGGAGATCGTGTGACTGTGCGAGATTACAGATCCGCCAATAACAAGTGGAAGTTCGGAACTGTTCTCAACAAAGACGGAGTTCTACACTACACTGTAGATGTAAATGGAACTCTCTTCCGACGCCACATCGACCAGATGAGAGCAGCTGGCAATCAAGTTCAGCCAACCTTCGGGATATCCAGAGTTCCAGGCAAACTTTCATCAACTCCTGTCGCTGCTGACTCTGAAGTACAGATTGCTCCAGAAGAACAGACAACTCCGGCAGAGATCAGTAGCGATCTACCAACACCAGCTAAGGCACCAGCGACGTCCAGCAAGCCACCAGCAATGTCCAGTACTCCCGTTCCTTTGCGACGTTCCCAACGAATCAGGAAAGCTCCTGTCCGGTTGGATCTTTAAATTAGCGGGGAGGAATGTGGTGTCCTTATAAGAAATGACTAAAAGAACTAAACTGATAAGAACATACAACGCCACCTAGTGTTGTGTAAGGGGAACTAGTGAGTTCCACCTCGGGCATCAAGTAGACAAGATGTCTAAATGTTCTGCTCTTTCCGCTTTATAAATTCTTCCTATCTATATGTATGTAATCTATCTAAGTCTAACGTAATAATAAATACTCATCAAAATAAATACCCATGTGTTATCCACTCGGCTAACAAAGTGTTAAAGAAAACACAACACATGGCAAACAGGTGTGCAGTAGTCTTAGCTGTTCGAGGAGACCACACGCCCTATTAAAACTCATGCATCATGTCTAAACAGTACTTTTTTTTATCGTTTACATGTAACCAAATTGTTGCCCTAAATCATCTTTTCATGTTTTTTCCATATTTTCAAAGAAATAAAGCTTAATTCCAAATTTTTTTACGTCTTTTTTCTGTATTGCGCATTGATACGTGTGTACTATCCATTGTATGCCAATACGTGGCTGTCTCGCACGGTTTTCTTCACTTTTTTGCTTGCTCCCATAATTGTTTTGAGCATGTATATTTAATATATTGCTTACTTTTTCTGTCAGGAAACTGTGCGGAACCACGAGGAAATTGAACTTTTCCATTTTTTCTTGTAATGCAACATGTTCTTCTACCAACAGAAGATTATGCTGTACATGCACAACCGAATATGGTCCACACAAACCATAAAATACTGTGGAACTGCCTATCTCAACATTTGTGGGAGTTTTTTTTTAGGGAAAAACAAGGAATTTACTTCAAGTGGCTCCAAACAAAGCTATTTTGCAGAACCACAAACCCTGTCTATAGAAGATTTCTTCACCACCGTAATTTCTTTATATTCCATTTAGGATCACCTATGTCGGCTTCCCTGTTACACTGATGGCCATACATTAAGCACAAAAGCTTTCAAAGCCTTGACCGGCACCGTCAAGAAGAATGTAGGTTTCGGGATCAGCAGGATTCCCCATATGTACGGATGCCTCCAGGTGACATATTCCCCACATATAGGCGACACGCTATACACTCCCCGTCCTTCTAATTAGGAAATGGTGCTTCTATTACCTGCATTGAAAAAGCCGAAACTGAACCCTATTGAAATGCTCTTTGTCAGCTGCGGAAGGTGCGATCCCCTTTAGCATGAAAAGAAAAAAAGACTCAAATACATGAAATAAAATTTTTTTTTCAAATATTTGGAAGAATTTAAGGAACTGATTTTTTTTCTCTTCGCGTCTTCTTTATCCCAAAAATTTCAGTCCTCCATATGCCTCCCAAGGGTGGAATTGACAGGGCTCCAGCCCTGGGAGGCCACGGCCGTAGCAAACTTTCTCGGGGCCCTGGTGCAGAGTTTTTCATGTGGGGGCTCCCTTGAAAGGGTTATACTCGAAAAAGGAAGGGGGTTCATTCCCCCCTCTTCTCTTCTCATTTTGCAAGATAAGAAACTGTCACAGATTTTAAGAAATGTGCAAAATAAGTAATTTTTTTTTGTTGGGGCCACCCGTTTGGCTCAGGTTCCTGGAGCATTATCCCGATTGCCCCAGCCTAGTTACGAGCCTAGGTCAATTACCATTATTTTTAGTTTTTCATGCTATGAATCCATTACCTGTGAAAAGTTTGGCTTCGAGGACCCTCCAAAGATCCCAGGCTAGAAGCCCTTCTCCAGTATGTGGGAGTCCATGGCCCTGCTTATAGCCCAATGAGTGCCCTCCAGTAAACACGCCACCAGATGCCACGAACGGGTTGTAACTAGGAGTAAAGTTCATTTTATTGTCGGGGGAAGCATCAAAATGATTCCTCGAGATCGACTGAGATGCCGCAAGATATTTAAAATTTCTAAGACTGTTGCAAATGTAAACAGGGTATGTAAAACCCCCTCTTTGCGGTCACCGGTGGAACAAAAAGAAATTCGTCTGTAAAAAAGAAGTGACAGTGAAAGGAGAAACCCTATTAAAACCTTGAGAATAATTCTTCATTTCTAAATAAACACAATTTTGAATAACATAAGTAAGAAATACTACGTACTTCTTATAAATTACAAATTTAATTTACAATGGAACATAGAAAAAATTACAGTAATTTCCGATAAATAAGTTGCATCCTGAAAAATGGCCGGAAAAAAGTTTTTGTGGAAAAATCGCCACTTTTTTTTGTCACAGCTTCGTATAAAGGCCGAAACACACTGTACTGACGTAACATGATTATTCTGAGTCTGGGTGTGGAAAACGTATCCATGAGATTTTTTTTTTGGGGGGGGGTTGAGCCAGCTCTTCAAAATTAATAGCGAGGCCTCGATCCCATTGGCCCAATACAAGTTTACGCCTATGACCGGTTCCAAGCACTTCCCTGTGAAAAATTGGGGCCCTCACAAAAGATCTCAGCCCAAAAGCCCGGTTCAACAGAGACAAGATCATTTTAGTTGTGGCGGGAAGAATATGTAATTTTCTCATCCTCCCTCCCCAGAATTAGCAGCCCCCTCAAGATTTCCACTTGTGAAAACTGACTTCTTCCCTAGTTCCGGCCGTGGCTACCTAAGTGTTGGGGTACTGGAAACTGAGCTGCAACTGGGGGGTGAAATGGCCTTGTTGCAGGACCAGGAGGGTCGCAAATTTCACCCTTTAACCTCCCTTCAACATTACTTGAAATATTTAAAATTTCTAAGAGCAATGCTAACGTAAATAGTTTGGGAATCCCTGATTTGTAAGGAAGAAATTTCATATTCCTAGTATTAGAATGCAATGGTACCCGACTCCATTCATTTCGTATTTTATTTTTTTTTTATGTTAATTTTATTTTACTATTATTTATTTCATTCCTTATCAAAGGCACCAGAACCCAGGAGTGGAGAATATTTGAGCCCCCACCCCAATAAATTTTGCAAGGGAGCTGAGCCTCCCCCCAATAATTTTTTGAAAAAAAATGCAGTGCGTCCTCTGTTTCCTGCGTATGCGCAGGATATATTATATATGCACCCATATATAATCCTGTATATATAGGCAGGACCACAACTAGACTCTTGGTCACCCGGGGCAAGCACGCATTTTGACCCCCTTGTAATGTTGAAGGAGAGGTTTCAAAATGAAATTTGCGCCCCCTCAGGTCTGGCAACCGGGCACGAGACCCGCCTGCTCCCCCCTAGTTGCGGCCCTCTATATGGAACGGCCAGCAACTTTTAGCACTCTCTCTTGACCCAATATTAATTTCTTCATGTCGACGCCTCTGTTGTGAAGGCTCAAAAAATGTTACCAGGCCTTCGAACTTGTTAATAAACTTAATGGTTGTTCACTTTACCTCCTTCCACTTTTTTTCTGTTGTCTCATGTCTCCATCCCCAAGGGTCACACTCAACGAAAGAAGAGATGCTCTTAAGTTTACTGACAGTAGAAGCAAGAGAAAGCATTCCCCCCAAGTTATCTCCAGAGATACCTTCAGGCAGCATTCTGGGAGGATGCAATTTAGGATGGATGGATGTGGGGGTGATTGCGAGATAAGACTACTATTGTCACAGAACAAGTGCCATGATATTCTAAAGAAAAATAAAAAAATAAAATTTCGAGCGGATGATTTCTACTATTTAGAGACATTTTTTGTCAAAAAGTTTTTCTGAGCCAAGTGTACGAAACATATTCACTCGAATTTTTGGGAGGCCGAGCCGGCTCTTCAAAAATGTTAGGGGGGGGTGCTCGGGCCCATGGGCCGGATAATAGTTTACACAATTGAATTTGCATTCTGAATTCTTACCTGCACTTTCTCAGCAATGTAGACTATATAAACAGCATCACATAGTTCCCTACTGGACTCTTGAAACTACAATTTTTTCAGGGAAATGTTTTCCCACGTTGTTATTAGTCCTCCTCCCCCTTATTAAGTTTAATGTCATTCTGGCTGTTACAAAATGATACAGATAATGTCAGTTTAATTACAAACATCCTACATATAAATAGAAAGCAACACTCACAAAGTTTTTTTGTAAAAAAATCAATGCACTTTCACGTGTGCCCCTTAATATACTGGGGCGCATTGCCGTGCGCAAAGGGGGGTTTGGGATTTTAAACCCCACCCCCCTTCAAGCCGAGATTAGTGTTATTTTGCAGGAAAAAACGTAAACCACCCCTGAGAAGGAAAAAAAATTGAACCTCCCTCCCCCTGGAAAAATGCTGTGTACACCTATGCTGGGGCGAGATATATTGTC